>NC_080742.1:36725898-37336969 GCF_020826845.1 Diceros bicornis minor | reverse complement strand
AGGTAAAGTTACAGCATGGTAAACAGGGACGTGAATTTTACTGGTGAAGAGAATTATTTTTAGAGACATGTTAGCAGCTGATACAAACTGTATTTTACTTGCTTTTATGAGATGAATAGTTTATTTCAAAGGTTAGGTAAGGTATTTTATTGAGTGTCTATAACATACCATGTATTGTTTTAGGCATGAACATAGAGTTTCAATAATGCTCATATCAGCAATGCAAGAAAGATATTTTCATCTTATTTGCCAATGAAGATATCTACTTCCATCAACTTATGTTGCTGTCTGTCTGTAATAGCTCAGAATAATACATCTATTCAGAGTAACAATGGTCAGGTCCCTACTTATAAATCTTGAGAGTGAGAATAAGCAAAAGAGTCTAATGACAGTTGGATGACAGTGTGCAGAGCGCTGTACTCTACCAAAAATGTAGATGTTATATTTGTGGATATGGAGAGAATATGCATTTAATAGTGAGATATGACCTGAAAATAATAAAAGAAAATATGAAATAGAAATGTCCAGGAATTGCTTATAGTGCTCTACAATTTATATTGCTCTTTCACAAAATTATCACATTTGAGCCCCAAAGCAATTATGTGAATGTGGTATTATTATTTTTTTAGTCCTATTTTATGGGTGATGACATTGAGAGTTGGACAATTTTGGTGACTTGCATAAATTCTAACAGATAAGAAGTATTGAAACTGGAACTCAAACTGAGCTCTTCTCACTCCAACCCTGTGATTTTTTTATTATACCATATTGGATATAGGTGAAATACAATGGCAACGATAATTAGCATTGTTAGAGTCCTTTCCTTGTGCAGTATTTATGTATTAAATCAGTCAATTCTCATAACAAATCTAGGAGGCAGTTCTTCAGTTTTCCCAGTTTTAGAGATGATAAACCTGAGGCATGGAAGTTCCATGACTTGTTCAATGCCATAGAGCTAGTAAGTGGCAAAGACATGATTCAGATTCAGACAGTGTGATTCCTGAGCCCATGCCTTAAACATCATGTTATGCGGCTTCTATGTTACCCCGGTTCGGAAGATTGGCTACAAACCCTACTTCACATAGTTTTTGTGAGGATTAAGTGAGTTAATACATATAATGAGCTTGGAGCAGTGCCTGGTACTCAATAAATATTAGCCGTCATTGGCATAGCCTATATATTTAAACACTAGTGATGTACTATTCCAAAATGGAAAGGGTGACTAGTTTGGGAAATTTCAATGGGAAGGTGAGCTTTGAGGAACATCAATTTATTGTTTCTTATGACTCTGTGGATTGACAGGGAGTTCTTTGTTTCACGTGATGACAGCTGGGGATGCAGTCCTAGGGGCTCACGTGGTCTATATAGCCTCATTTCCTCCACATTTTCTTTGTTAAAGAGAGTCACAGAGCCAGCCCATACTCAATGTGGGAGGGGATACACAAGGGTATAAATACCAGGGTCATCGTTTATTGGAGGTCATCTTTAGACATCAGCCTCATCAGTTTGCTACATCATTTAGCAAACTAGTCATGAAATCTCATGTGCTTTCTTTTAAAGTCAGGTTTTATAAAGTTATAATCTATCCATTTTAAATGCACAGTTCTGAGTTTTGACAAACTTATACAGTTATGTAACTACCACCACAAACAAGAAATAGAATATGTCCATCACCCTAAATTTCCTTGTATCCCTTTGTAGTCAGTCTCCTCTCTTCACTCCAGCCGTGGACAACCAGTGATCTGATTTCTATCTTATAGTTTACCTTTTGCAGAATGTCATTTAAATGGAATTACACAGTGGGTAGATTTTGGGGTCTGGCTTCTTTCACTTAGCATAATGCTTGTGTTGTGTCTGTCAGTACTTTGTTTTTACTGATGAGTGATATTCCATTGGATGAATATACCACGATTTGTTTATCCATTCAATAGTTGATGGAAATTTTGTTTGTTTCCAGTTTTTGGTGATTTTGAATAAAGCTGCTGAAAGGATTCACATACAGTTTTTCAGGTGGATATATTTTCAATTTTCTTGGGGAATTACCTGGGGGTGAGATTACTGGGTCATATGGTAAATGTATGTTTACCTTTATGAGAACTGCCAAACTGTTTTCCAGAGACATTGTACTATGGTACATTCCCACCGGAAATGTACGAGTTCTAGTTGTGCCAATTCCTTATCAGCACTTGGCAATGCCAAGGTGTTTTTTCTCCTATTCTAATGGGCATGCAGTGGTATCTCATTGAGTTTTAACATCTAAGAATGTTGAATATCTTTTCATGTACTTGTATGCAATTCATTTGTCTTGTTTGGTAAAGTATCTGTTCAAATTATTTGCCCCCTTTTAATTGGGTGGTTTGTTTTGTTTTTTGAATTTTGAGAGTTTATTATATATTCTCAGTACTAGTCATTATCATATATAAATTTTGCAAGTATTTTCTTCCAATCTGGGTTTTCCTTTTCATTTGTTAACAGCATCTTTTGAAGAGCAGAAATTTTAATTTTGATGAAGTCCAGTTATTATTTTTTATGATTATTGTTTTTTATGTCCTTTCAAAGAAATTTTGCTTAAACAAAAGTCACAAAAACTTTTTCTTATTTTCGTCAAGAAGCTTTAGTTTTAAGTTTTACATTTATATCTATCATTTTTTGGTATGTGGTGGGAAATATGAGTCATGAGCTGAATTTTGATGGACAAAATATGTTCTGTTTAATACTTGGATCTTCTTATATATTTCTTGTGTAAAACAATAAGAAAAGCAACACCTTGCATATTAAAACTCTATGTAAGCAACTTGAAATTAATTAACCTAGCTGTATTGGGGATCCACTGGGATTCTTTGCATATTGGTTTGGAGTGTTTCCTTTTACACATACAAAAAACAATGCCATTTCTTTAACTATAAGTTTAGCAAAGTCCTAACCAGTTTATGTATACTTCCAAAATAATTTTAGTTACCTTCAATTAGATTTTGACTCTAATTTTAGTCTACTCTGGAAGTTTTAAAAGTGTAAGTCTAACAAAGAGGATATTTGAGCTAATCTTAACACTGACGCCGTAATTTGTGCTTGAGAGGGACATTAAACTGTTTCACTTTTTTGACAAGCAAAATGGAGACGTAGAAGGGAAAAAGTGAAACATTGTGTATATAAAAATGTCTTAAGGCATATAAAATGCTATAATGGTGATGATGATGATGATATTCTTGTTTAGCCTCCAAGTACTCTAAGTCATTCTAAGCATGTCTGCTACAACAATCTTCCAAGTTGAAGCTTAAAGCCATTCCATAATTCACCGTCTTCTAATAAGTATCCAGTTCTCAACAGATGTCCACAAACTATAGCCATCTGCTCTCTCTTCTGCTCTACACTATTACAGCTTGCAGTATTCATACTTCAATACCTCTTTCTTTTTCTTCTTTCTTTCCTTGCTGGTATGCTCAGACAATTATCACTCCTTAATTATACCGTGAGATTCCTGAGGCAATCAAAATGTGAGAACATGTGGGATAGAAGTAGTAGAGCTTTGAAAACTTCTTATGGAGGTCCAGAGAGTGAAGTTTCTACTATAATTGATGAAGTTGAGGAGAATTTTATGACTGTCGTAAGACCTGGTAATGAATTTTTTGGAGGATTTAATGATATCTTCAGCCGCTTGACTGCTTTACAATTTGTGTGTGTATTTATTTCCACATATATAGATATGGCTTAATGATCATGCTTTAGAAATACTCTGAAAGCCTTTGTTAAAGAGTAGAATATAAGTACAAAGTATTGTTGTCTTTCTGTTGACTGCATCTTAGAATTCTGCACAGCTTGAGAAAATATATGTCTTTTCAAGGCATTTTATCCTAAGCTAATTTTGCTTCTCTATATCCTGAGTTGATTAATATTGAAAAAAAATCTCCATTTCAACAATGGTTCTTTGAAGATAACATAGACTGGAAAAAATAGAACAATAGTTTATCAGAAAGTGTTATATTCCCAGTTGAGAAACCATTTGCAACAGGACACATAAATATTTCAATCACCTAAAACATCACATTGAAAACTGCCTGTGAGATCGATGCCTGTTGAAAGAATCTAGCAACGCCTTTGTGTGCGAGTCATCATTTCCTACACGTATTTTAAGATATTGTCCACAGAAACTTGTGTCTGGTGCTCACAAAGTTCCAATAGGTATGGATTTTATGTCAAATGCAAGTAGCATTGATGTTGCTAGGGTGTAATAGAATTATGTCCTGTTAGCAAGAAAAGCAAGGGTAGATGAAAATAATCCTTTGGCATAGGTAAAGTAAATTAACTGCTTCAAATCATTCTCAGATCGTATTCTATATATTTCCCTTGTTTTTTTTTGTTATAGCTTCTCCTCTTCTCATTGTTCTTTAGTTTTATGTTTTTCATTCTTTCTTATCACTGTTTTATTTTCTTTTTTATTAAGAAGGCATGAACACATTTCATGCTTGAATCCTAAGCCCCTTAATAAGTTCTTGCTAAGTATTCTTAGAATGGTTGTTTTCTTCATTGTTTGTAAAAGAATGAAGCTATAAGTTTTTCAGAACATTTTGAAATATTTTTGTAAAATTAAAGGCAATCCATATTGGTAATCTCAATATTGAACCGCTGAGAGAAAAAAAAAAAAGAGAGAGAGAAAGAGAGCGATCAAAGCCAGTCTTAATCAGTTGCTACTGAGGTTTTAAGATTCACAGTTTGATCTCACTTGCTTTATTCTATATCTTTTTGCAAAGACTCCACAATTATTTTTGTTTATTTATTTCAAGGAAAGACATTGATGCTTTTCTTTTTATATCTAAAACTCAAACAGTACTCAAATTTTTCTTAGCGTCACCTTATATGAATGCAGAAGTACTTGGGATGTTGCGGTGAGGGGTGGATGCCCGTTTCTCACATACAGAAGACCAAGGGAAAACACACCTCTTATCTTGTCTTTGTCACAGAAACACAGCATGTAATTAGAAAAGAGAGCCATGCTCTGTTAGGGACTTTGCTCCATTCAGTTAAAAGCTAAGAGAATGGAGTACTTATTCCACACCAGAAACTAAAAATTTTAGAATACTTTAACCAGCTTGGGTCAACTTGACAATAATGGAAGGATAAAAGAAACTCTACAATTTCTGCCTCTGTAGATCTATTTAATTTTTTTACTTCACTCCTCCAGTAAGATATGCCTTCACGTGCCAGAAACAAAGTTGTACTTTCAACGGACTTACATTATTCATTACATCATTACATATTATTGAGCACTTACTGAGAGCCAGGTGATATGTTAGACTTTAAAGAAATGGAGACACAAAGTCCCTGCCTTTGAAGAGTCCATAGTCTATATTGGGAGAGTCAGGCAAATCAGTGATCCCAACACAGTGAAGTAATTACCATAAAATAGTATCCCCATAAAGCCATCGAATGAGTCTGTCCTGGTACAATTAGGTTGGAGATGTGATATATTGTCTAGTTCGCAATTGGAAATATCTCTCTGTATTTCCAGTGATGGTCTGGGTTAACTGTAAAGATTTGAAATTCATAAGCTTATAGCTAACGACATAAGAAAGAAAGGAATTATGTAGAGAGAGTGAATAAAGTAAGATTAAAGGAAGACTGAAAATAGAATGCAGGGAACTTAAGAGAATAGTGGAAAAGGAGCAACAAAGATGGCTCAAGAGAAATTGAGTAGTAACGATCAGAAAGATGGAGAAGAACTATAGACACGAATGTCACTGAAGAGGAGAGATTGGACAGATACCTGGAGAAAGGGTGGTGCATAGGAGACGTAATCAATAAAGCAAGTGATGCATAAGTCAGTTAGGATACACTCTGAAACGTGACCTATGGGTTTATCATTTGGAAAGGTATATGTAGCCTTAAAACAAGCATTGTGAAGGTAACAAGGGCTGGAAAGTGACACAAGATAGGGAATGAAAAAGCACAGCCATGGGAAAATCACCTGCATTGAAGGTATAAACAAAGGCCAAGACTATAAAGACAGTAGAGAAATAGGCCAAGGGTACATTAAGGACTATCACAGAAAGCAAGAGAAGGGGGAATTTTTAAAAGGAGGAAGGAGTTGACTATACCAATGCTAGTAATAAAGTAGAACTATGCTGAAAACAATTCCGTGGATTTAGCAATTAGGTAGATTTTAATTATGTACTGATTTGTGTGATTATTTGGCTAATGTTGATTTTCTCCACACGATGGTAAACCCCAGAAGGTCTTAGTTCAAATTCAATTTTTTTAGAGTCAACGGAAGGAGTTCTAAGACAGGAGAGGCTGGGTCACAATGATAGGCAATGGGGAAATAATTCAGTAGAAAGGAAGAGATTGAAGACAGAGAAAAGGAATGACTCACAGAGCAATGTCTTGAGGTCAGAGGGGAAGACAGGATTTAGAGGATTAGCCTGGGACATAGAGAGAGAACTTCTTGTATTTATTTTACTACTTTAAAAAGCATTCTTTAGTTTATTTCAGCTTTAAATATCTTTTTGTCAATTGGCTGAATCTTAAACATCATAATAGTAATAGATTGTGAGATTGGAAAAATCCAATTTGTCAGGTGAGAATATACTTCTGCACATTTCAAAAATAATTTTAGATGCTTTTTCCTATTTTAAAGCTTGTATATCCTCTAAACATGTTAGTTGTTTTTTCTTTTTTTTTTCATGAGCCCAGCCATTTCAGCATCTTCAAAAACAAGCACACACTATAATTATATTGAGATTTAATTCTTGATGTTAGCGGGATAAATTTAAATCTTGAAATATCAATCTTTAAGGCATTTAAAAATGTCATTCCTTGGGGCTGGCCAGTGGCGTAGGGGTTAAGTGCGCGTGCTCTGTTCTGGTGACCCAAGGGTTCGCAGGTTCAGACCCCAGGCACGCACGGATGCACCTCTTGTCAGGCCATGCTGTGGTGACATCCTGTATAAAATGGAGGAAAATGGGCACAGATGTTGGTCCAGGGCCAATCTTCCTCATAAATAAATAAATAAATAAATAAATAAATAAATAAATAAATAAAAATGTCATTCCAGTCTACCTCACTTGTTCTACACCTGAAGAAATATGTACTAGGAATGTGATGTTTATTGTGACTTACAAGCATTCAGATAAAACCCCAGGTTCTTCATATTCAGCAAGGAAATATGATGAGACTATCAATAATAAGAAGTGATTGATTGTATTTTAGCCTCAAACTATTCATTCTGCAATTCTTTCAGTTCCCTATTATTTCATATTTAATTCTTCAAGATGTTTGGAAACACTTGATAGAGTTCTTGAGTGGTAGGTAGATGCATCTGTCATGTTTTTACTTTGAGCTTCTGCAGTGGAAGCTCTACTGTTTAAGAGAAATAACAGACATGATAGAGATAGTGCAGATCAGAGTATTTGTGACTCTTAAACATGTGGGTGGGAAGTGATGGTGAATATTTAGCCTAAGTTCTCCCAGTATTCCTTTTTTTTTGTTGTTTAAGTCGACATTTCAAAGGAATTGAAACTTCTAAAAATAATATGCTGACAGTCATATATTTGCCTGCAGTAATGATCTCATTGAAAAACGACTTCATTTGATACACAGAACTCCTCAGCATAGTCACAAACGGGCTCTTTTGGGTTATCAATTTCCTGGTGAAATAATTACAGTAACAGCTTAACAGTTTTTTCTCATCCTTTCTTTTAGAAGAAGTAAGCATGTTTTATTGAAGTCATGTACACAGCTGCGATTTGAATGGCAATATTTCTCTTACATCTGCGAAGGCTTATTTTCCTGACCTTTGCTTCAGCACAATTGACTTAAACACTCAGGGGACAGAGTTACTATATTTAAGACAAAATGCATAATGGGTGTTATTCAGCTGAGTAAGATGTGGCGCCGGCCCAGTAGGGGCTCAGAATCCCGTGAGAGAAGCAGACTCACGTGTAAACAACTCTGATATGAGGCTAACTATAATTAAGGGCACTAGGGGAGCTGTAGTGGAGGGCTGCCTGTGTTTTTCTCTTTGTCTGGACCACCTGCCTCAAGCAGCCAGTGTTTCTGACCAATTTAATGTACGCAGGGTTTTCATGTGGCTTGGAAGACTTCTCTTGAGGCTGTGTCCTGGCTCTGAGTCATCTTGCCATAATGGTTTGGGAAGAAGTTACGCAACTCATTTCACCACCATGGTAGTCACCAAGAATCAGAAAAAATGTCCCCTAAAATTGCTGTGAGAAAGTATTGCTAATTATTTTCTTTTCCCTCAATTATGTACTCCTTGGGAGAAAGAATGTATATTGTCAAGTCAGGTGGTAAAACTTCCCTGTGAGTTAGATGAGGAAGTCTGTGCAGGGTGTTCATCCTCTGCTGGCTCCTACTTCTTTGTGGTTATCATCTCTATCGAACCCTCTAGTCCTAGGCTGAAGGGAAAATTGCTCCTTATCTCTCTACTCTAAGATAGTACAGAAGACTGAGAAGAGCTCACTTGTAGGAAATGTCTTTTTTTCTGTTACACAGAAGTGTATTTGGCTCAGAAACAATTTTTTCTAGTGTACATCACAAAATGTTCTATCTAAACATTGGAATATCACTGTGTTAAAGTATGTATAGCACTTTAAGTTTCCTTTCGAGAAATTTTTGAAGCAATAAGAAAGAAAGGAGGAAAAAATCATAGAACCACTAGGATTAAAATTGTTGCTATAATTGAAATGTGAAAATTGACTCGGAGCTTTCTGGAAGTCAGGACTCAAAATAAAGCAAGATACTAGAAAGGAGTAAATATATTAATTACCAAAGGGATACATAGTATTCCTGGCCATATGTGAAAATCTTTCCCTGTGGAACATTATATAGGAGACAATGGTTATTCACAATTTTATTGCAAATGAAAAAGCGGTTTCACTTGGCAATTTTTGGATAAAAGTTTAGGACAAGAAGTGTTATAGAGACAAAGTCCTCTTAAAACAAAAGTCAAATTATCAGAACCCTGAAATAATTCAGTTTTTGCCACTTTCCTTTTCTAAGACACACTAATTATCTGAAAACAAAATTATAAGAAATGCATTCATGCAACCCCACTTCACCAATATATACATTCATAAAAATATGGAAACTTTCAAAGCATGGTCCGTGTTCAATAGAGAATTAACCTACCTGAAGTTTCTAAATCAACTGATTTTTATTTTATTGTTAAGAACAAAGAAACTGGGCCGGCCCCGTGGCTTAGCGGGTAAGTGCGCACGCTCCACTGCTGGCAGCCCGGGTTCAATTCCAGGCGCGCACTGACGCATGCTTCGCCGGCCACGCTGAGGCTGCGTCCCACATACAGCAACTAGAAGGATGTGCAACTATGACATACAACTATCTACCGGGGCTTTGGGGGAAAAAATAAATAAATAAAATTATAAAAAGAAAAAAAGAACAAAGAAACTGAATAAAAAAAAATCCTCTATCATTGTAGCAAATGTTACAGTGATCCCCTTAGTACTCTCAAGCACTCACAACTTTTAAAACACGTTACCAACTTTTAAAAGTCTCCAGCAGGATCAAATCCCTACTGTTGCTTACAGTAGATATCTGCTCATTTACACACTCTATACTGACTTTCTTCCTTTTTCTGTCTCACTTTTCCATTCTCCCACCAGTGCTTCTTAGAATCATCTCTCAAATAAACTACTCACACTCAAATCCCAGTCTCAGGGTCTGCTTTCGGGAGAAGCTAATTAACACAATTATTAAAAAAAGAATAAATTATATTTGCAAAATATGTTCTATTTAAGGAAGGATATGTGGAATAATAAAATTCAGATTGACTTTTCACAAAAAAACTCAAAAGGAATTTGGGTTATCAATTAATTGAGATTTATTTTCTATGAATATCAAGTTATCATATCTTGCCTCTTGTTTTTACATTTTACTTATGAATCTAGTTTCTTTATGTTTTCTCTCTTAGTTATGTCAACTCTGGTGAAACTGGTCTGCATTGCCATTACCATTGTTTAGAGCAAGACAGCTGGATAAATTGATGTTCTATCACAATATAGGATAATTTCATTCAGAATATCTCTTCTCATAATGACATAATCCCTTAAATCAGGATATCCTGAAAGGAAAAATAGTGATCTCATTTTTGGAGAAGTCTCAAGAATCCAAACGTCACCAGCAGACTCACTATTACCAACTATGAGACTGTCAAAAGGAAAACATGGTCCCATAACTCTACCACACATGAGGTCAGCTAACAGAATTTATTCCGAGCAAATATATTTGAACTTTCCTATGATGCAGATCAGTGAAAAGTGGGAATTTTCTTTTACATATTCTGACATATCTATAAAGGGCATTGTCACCTCTGTGTCCATCAGGAAGGCATTTCATTGCTTGTGCCTGGCAGGTAGCTCATTACACAAGAGCACCCTCAAGGCTCAGTCACTAATTACATAGATCTGCCCTCAAAAAAATCAGTGGATTAACCAGGTTTGCATAATTGTATTACATAACTAAGATATTACATAACTGTGGAAATCTTGGGTAGATACACCAACGGTTTCCAAAGCTGCCTTGACAAGAAAGCATAATTTCTCAAGAATGCAGCAGTAGATTGATTTCTTTCCCTCTATAATTGAAAGACATATTTTCCCCCCAAATGTTAGACATAATTTTGATTCTATTAGGTAGAAGTTAATGTATTTTGATTTTTTTTGTTTTGTTTTGTGAGGAAGATTGGCCCTGAGCTAACATCTGCCAATCCTCCTCTTTTTGCTGAGGAAGACTGGCCCTGGGCTAACATCCATGCCCATCTTCCTCCACTTTATATGGGACACCGCCACAGCATGGCTTGCCAAGAGTTGCATTGGTGCATGCCTGGGATCTGAACCGGTGAACCGCCGGCGGTGCAGCGGAGCGTGCACAATTAACCGCTTGTGCCACCAAGCCCGCCCCAATGTATTTTGATATTTTTCCTTTTAAAATACCTACAATTGCTTTTAAATTATTTTTAATACTTTTGCTTACAGCTAAATGGAATTCCAGGTACTGGATTTACTCCCCTCTCCCCAAACAACCAAGAAAGGGGGAATTATAAGAAAAACAATAGTATTTATGACCCTGATATTAGGCAATGAAAGACAGTGATTTGGGAGACATAGGGAGCAAATGAAGTGAGACCCTATGATTATCCCTTGAAAGAGTTTCCTGACAAGGACTCCTGGAATTGAGGGGATGAACTTAGAGTCTGGAGACTAAAGCCAGTAGACTTTTCAGGAAATATTACCAGATAGGAAAGAGCTGCACAAGGAGAGAGCGCTGGAGAGATGAGGAGAATCCTACTCGAGTATTCAGCTGGATACTGTTCAGCACATACCTACGAGGAAATTGCCTAAAAAAACTACCTCCTCTCCTCCTCCTCTTCCTCATAGTCCTTCTCCTCATCCTTCTTTCTCTCTCCATCTCTCTGTATGTGTCTCTCTCTGTCTTGCATGGGATTTATCAATATTATTATTCTTCTGGCTATTTTGATTTTTCTATTTCTCTGTTTCATTATTTTCCTCTTTTTAAATTTCTGGGGCTTAATTTGCTCTTCTTTTTGTTTCTTCTTGAGATCGATGCTAAGATCATGAATTTTCAGTGTTTTTTTTCAACAGGTGCATTTAGCGCACAGCTTTGTCTGTACTCTCTGAGTATAGATTTGACTATATCTCACCAGTTTTATGTCAGATATTCAGTATTATTCAGTTAAAAATATTTCTAATTGCCATTGTGCTTTCTCCTTTATTCCACTGTTTATTTGAAATTCTATGCTTCAATTGCCAAACATTCAGGTTTCTTAGAGTTAATTTTAATACTGATTTTTGGATTAATTTCACTTTGATCAAAGAATATTCTTTGTATATTTTCAATCTTTTTAACTTTATTGTGCATGACTTTATGGCCTAATATACAATCAATTTTGGTAAATGTTACATATGCACTTGAAAGTAATGGTCATCTGCAATTGTTGAGTATGGTTTTCTGTAAATGTCGGGTCTAGTTTTTTTGTGTGCTTATTCTTTTTTTCTTGCTTATGTAAGTTATTGACAGAAGTATATTAAAGTCTTCTGTTATTTATTTGGATGTGTGAATTTCACTTTTATTTAAGAAATTTCAAATTTTGTTTTGTGTTTGAGGATATGATTTTAGATGCATAAAAATGTAATGCTATTAACGAACTCTTCATTATTATGAAATTCCCCTTTTTATCTTTTGTCATATTTTTTTCTTATAGTCTGCCCTGTCTGATTATAGCTGTTTTAAGATATTTTCTTAATATCCTTGTGCTTTCATCTTTTCTATATTTATTCTTATATTTAAATATATCTATTTATATATATTTCTTTAAGCAGAAATAGTTGTATTTTTATTTATACAGCCAAACAATCTTTCTTTGTCTATCAATTAAGAGTATTTAATATATATAACAATTACTTACATGTTTGGGTTTATATAATCTTACCGTTTGTTTTCTGTGTCCCATCTGTTCTTTGTTCCATATTTTACTATTTAATCTCTTTAACAATATATTATTTCTTATTCTTTTAATGCTTTAAATGCTTACCCTATATGTCACAATATGCAACCTTCACTGATTAGAATATACCTTTATTACTTTTACATTTTCTGATCAATGAAAGCATTTAAAAAATTCCCTTCCCAACTTTTGCACTAATACCATGAACGTTAATTCTACGTGTATTTTGAACTGTATATATATTATTATTGTTTTAGCAATCAATATCTATTTTTTATATAATCTAATATTTCCCCTTTCCAGTGCTTTTTATTCTTCCTGTATTATTATACTTTAATCAGGTATTATCTTCTTTCTGTCTGAAGAATTACCTTTGGTATTTCATTTATGACAAATGATATGGCCTTAAATTCTCTGCGTTTTTCTTTGGCCCAGGGCCTTCATTTTTCACAAATATTTTTTTCCTAAGTATAGATTCAGTTATTTTCTTTCAGCACAGTAAACAGCCTCTGTCTCCCATTGTTTTGCTTCAAAAGTCAGCTCTCAGTCTTATTATTACTCCTTTGAAACTAATGTGTCTTTTATTTGCATGCTTTAAAGATTTTCTTTTTGTCTTAGTCTTAGCAGTTTTATATGATGTGCCTTGGTGTTATTATTTTGTATTTAGCCAGGCTGTGATTTATAGAGCTTCCTGAATGTCTCAAATGGCTTGATGTTTCTCACCAGGTTGGGGGAATTCTCAGTCAGTATTTCTTCTCATACTTCTTCTATTTCTTTCTCTATCTCTTCTTAGAACCCAGTTACAGATATGTGACACTTTTTATTCATATTCCACATATTTCCTATTTTATTTTCCATCTCTTTTTCTCACTTGCTTCAACTATATTTTGTATGTGTATATGTATACAATTCTATAGGTATATATTTTCTTTCTCCTACTGTGAATAACCTGCTGTTAAATTCATCTATATCTTAATTTCAGTTTTTTGTAAGGTGTCTGATTTCTACTTGATTTTAGAATTAATTTCTAATTCTATGGTGAAAATATTCCCTCTTTGCATTTATTTGGGGGACATACAAAACGTAGTTATTTTAAAATCTGTTCCTGCTAACTCAAATATCTGGAACTTCTGTTGATCTACTTTTGCTTTTTTATTCTTAGGTGCCTCAGTCATTTGGTCCAGTTTTCTAGCATGTCTGGTAATTTTTGACTGAATGCCAGATGCTGTAAGTGAAGAAGTGTTGGGGCTCTGCTTGATGTTGTCTTTCTTCCTCATGCATGCTGGTAAAGTATGCGCCGGTCCCCGTGTTCTGGTTGAGGCTGATCCACTTCTGGCTTGACTCTACTCTATAGGTGTTGTCCCTTCAAGAGTGTCAACTGAAAGTGTGAGGTTTCTGTAGGGTCCTTTTCTTTAGCGGTCCTAAATGCCAATTTTCCTTCCCCCTCTGCCCACAACACTGTCAAAATATTTGCTTAAATTTTTAATATCTTGGCAGCTACTTTCTGCTTGTTTTCTTAGAATTTTGTCCTTCAAATGTTATCACACGGCTGTTACCTTAAGGGACAATTTTTCCTAGAATGCCATGCCTACTCCTCTGAAGTTCTCTTTCACTCTAGAGGTCTTGATCTCTCAAATTCTTATTGTTTCAATAGCCCTGAACTCTAATAATTGTCTCTTTTGCCCATTGAAAAAGCCATAAATTCCAGAGAACTGCTTTCTTTTCAGGATACATGCCCCATGCTTTTTATTCAGAAAAGCCCTGAGGGAGAAGTGGGCTGACCAATTTGTGGCAGGTAGCCCAGTAGAATACCATACATTTAAAGTTGATTTGTTCTAACCTATTAGATTTTTTCTCCCCATTTCATCTGTACACTTTTCCAAAATTTTCTTTTTTAGAAATAATGATTATTATGATTATAATAATTTTCTTAAGATGAGAATTTCAAATGGCATTTCTGTAGCTTAACATGAAAAAATGGAACGAAGATCTTATTTTCCCTTTACTCAGTCATTTATCTTATTCATGAGTAAATACATTTAGGCTATGGATTGGATCTATCAATTCTTTTCCTTAATTTTTTTCAGTAGATTTACTTTCTCTTTTCTGTTTTCATGCTGTGAGAGCCTTAGTACATAAAGGTTTCTAAAAGGAATAAAGACCTTTGGAAAATATGATTAAAAGTTTTTCATTTTATCTTGCATTGTGTATCATTCTTAACATGACATAGTTGTCACTCTACCTAGATCCTGTGCTTTACGTTTCTTGGGATGAGATACTCCATAGCCTAAATGCATCTAACTATGAGGTATTGTGTGAATTGTGAAAGGAGGTAAGCATTTTTTTTCTGATTATTTTGAGTAAATCATGACATAAATTTATGAAACGTGATGACACGTCAACTACAATTATCCTAGTGCTTCTGAAATGCATATGTTCTTTACTTCCATTTTGATTACTGTTGTCACTTAATTGAGCATGACTATTTTACGTTTAAGATTTAATAACATAGATGTTTGGGTTCTATTTCTGCCTCTCGAAATGAACTGTCCAAAGCAACTGTTGGAAGCATATATTTAGAGCCGAAGGGTAATATCACTTACATAGGGGAGGGCTGAGGGGAGGATAATTGAATCGCAAAGTGCTTGTGATAAAATGTGCTCTATGAAACAATGAAAGCAAGAAAACAATGCCAGAATGGTGTCCACAGTGGAGAGAACAAAGCCCAACTCTAAACAGAGGTTGCTAAACAAATCAGTCCCTATGCAATTAGATTGAAAAACACTTAGCAACATTATGAAAATGAAAGACTAGCTGGAAATCAAGCACAACGAAAGATGACTCAGACTCTGTAAGGTTTGCATGCTTTGTAGCGTCACTTCCAATTCCACATAGAATTGGTTCACATGAGAGCTGATGATATGGAATTATGTGATAGAGGAAGAAGAAATCATTTCTGGATTTCAGACACAAAATCAATACTAATCTGTCATTTAGTAAAAGACCTCAACTCTCTGAACACTTATTAATTAATTCCTACTGGAATTTCCTTCAAAATCTTAAGAATTGATATATTTTGGCTTTGTTACGGGCATAAAATTGAGATATTAAGATTTATATTTTTGCTAAACATTTCTGGTTCCATTGTTCTTTTTAAAACCTCATATTTCAAATACCAAGCTTTATTGGGATCTGAAACAACATGATTAAATGTGAATATACATTTTACCACCTCCCCATATCTGTATAAGGTGTTTTCTTTTGGTATAACACTATTGTTTCAGTTTTACAGGATTACACCTATGAGTTTTCAGTCTGTAAAACTCTCCTATATATAGTTCATATATTTGGGAAACACACACACACACACACACACACACACACACAAACATGATGGCAGAATGGCCAGGAGGGACTTTGGAAGAAAAACATCTAACAGAAATTTTTAAAAATTTAGTTTTTCTGTAGACTGTGTATGTAAAACCTATATTGTATTTCTGCCTTGATATCTTCAATATGGTCTACTTTAATATATATTGTTCACAGGCTAATATTTGGAAAAATGAGTAAGATGTTTAAAAAACTCTACACTTTTCCATAATGAATGAATTACTTATTTGTCAGAGAGATTTATCCCAAGTCTCCTGGAGATATATATGTATATATATATCACACATATATTTGCTATATATATATATATATATATATATATATATATATCTTCTTATTTCTCCCTGACTCTAGATTGGAGAGCAAGCTTGTTATTTCACTCACAAGAAATGGACCATCTTCAATATATTCTCACTAGCAAAGAGGATTTTGTTAAATTTTACTTTCTGTGGTTTGTTTTCTAAAAGCAGTAGTTTCCATTTTCAATTGAAAATGAAACCATAAATATGCTACAATAATCATAAATATATTGAAATATGTACCTATTCCTATCCAGAAGTTTTGATGCTATCTGTGTCCTGAATCTTTACCAGTTGAAACTCACTTGTTCAAAAAATTTTAGAAACAATACTAATATTTACTTTCTTGATACATGTTAAATAAGACCCTTTGAAAACCAAGCCATTGTCATTTTTTAAACCACGATGATCGAGAAATGTGTACTACTATTTGGCATTCAGTAGTATATACAGTAGTCAATTTCCACTCCATTGGTACTATTAACTGATTCCTTTTCATTTGGGATTAATATGAGTAGATACATTTGAACTTTTTTTTTGTTTTCATTCTTTGGTGAGGAAGATTTTTGGTGAGGAAGATTCTGTTGCCAATCTTCCTCTTTTTGCTTGAGGGAGATGGTCCCTGAGCTAACATCTGTGCCAATCTTCCTCTACTTTGTAAATACGACTCCACCACAGCATGGCTTGATGAGCGATGTGTACGTCCATGGTCCACACACGCACTCCAGTCTGCCCAAGCAGAGCACGCGAACTTAACCACGACACTGCCGGGCCGGCCCCAGATATATTTGAACTTTTAATGAATGATGTATGAACCTGAATTGAACTATTTCTTATCTAGTTATCTACCTAGTATTATATTACACTGGTTGTAGTAGGTTTTTAATATTTATTATAAAAACATTTTCCACTACTAATTTTTTAATTTTCTGAAAATTTCTTATCAGTTTTTTAATATTAATTTTCCCAATAAAATTCAGAATCATTTTGTCCAGTTTGGGGGAAAAATCAGGATTCTAAGGGGATGTCCCAAGTTTGCATACTCATAAGAGAAAGACACTTTATAATTTTTAAGTTGTATGAGTGAGGAAAACAGTCTCAGTCTCCATCTACTCAGGGTTTCTGTTTGGCCTCTAAATGAAAGTTTATTATTTCTTTTAATCTCATAAGCATTGTAAATTTTGTATTAAAACTCATAATAATATTAAAGTTTTATTGCTAATGTAAAAATCATATTACATAAGCAATTACATAATATTTCACTATATTTGATGTTGTGCACACCAAATTATACCAAATAAATTACATTATATATATTTATAGTTCATTCATTCATTTACTCACTCGTGTAATACTAGGTATTGGGAATACAACAGTGAATATGACAATTATGATTTCTGCTGCTATGGAGTTTTCTAATCAGGAAACAAAGAAAAAATATATAAATACATTGAAAATAATTAGAGCTCATAATCAAGTCACAAAAGATATAGAGAGAGAAATGCAAGACTAGTGGTTTAAACATACATAATCAAGAACATATATTAATTAAAAATTTTGTGTACCCCTTATAGAAGTATATTTGTTTAAATGTGTATATGTTTGTATGTACATATGTGTATGTGTGTACAATTATTTTATCATTATAAATGATATAAAACATACACACCTTTGAAAGGATGTAATAAAAATAAATACAAATGGATAATCTAATATTTTCTTCCTATATTCCAATGGATCATCTATTTTTTCCTTGCCATGATGTATACATATCCCACATTGGAGGCTAAAGCAACACTTTAGATCGTGTGGTAGGGAAGTCTTTTCTCACGTAGGGCTATTTAAGCTCAGTTCTGAGATACAGAACATGCCACAGGGAATCCATGGAAAGAGCCTTCCAGGAATAGGTAATAACAAGTACCAATCCCTGATGTTAGAAAGAATATGATGCGCCCCAGGAAATGTCACAAGGTGGTGTTGCTGGATCATTGTGGAAGAGGGGAGAAATAGAGGACATGAGGATGGAGGGATAGAGAGGCCCCAAAGCGTTTGCATCTTACAGGTCACGTAAGGCATTTGGATTTTATAATAAGTGTAATGGAATATTAAAGCAGAACTCTGGGCTCGAAAGTGACATATTCTAGTTGTGATTTCAATCATGTTTGATGATTGTTGTCTCCAGAAAAGAGTGCTTACAAGGAAAATTAAGAGGAACCAGGACTGAGTCCTGAGGTACTCCACTACTTAGAAGTTGAGTGGAGAAGGAGAAACCTATAAAGGAGAAATGATAAGGTGTGGGAGAAAAGAAACATCATCATATATCACAAAATCCCAAGGAGAAAAGTGTTCAGGGAAGCACAGCGGTTGATTGAGAGATAAACCATTTATAGGTGGGGTAAGATAAAGACAGAAAGAGACCCATTGCTTTTGGCACCGTGAAAACCTTTGGTGACTTGGACAAGAGTAGTTTCAGTGGAGTAATGGAAATAGAAGTCAGATTGGAATAGGGTGAATAGAATAAATTATGGATACAGTTTTGTCTCTGAACATAAAAGACTATCTTTTTTTTAAATAGCTGTAGATTATTCTACTCTATGGATGTATAATAATTTATTTAATCAGTCAAGTATCAGTTGACATTTATGTAGTTTTCAATCTTTTGCTAACACAAGCATTGCTTACAAGAATAGTTCTGTATAAATAGTTCTGTTCATCCTATGAATATACATGCAGAATACATTTTTAGAAATGGAAGGACTGAAGTGATCAACTCTGAGACATATCCCAGTAAAATTAGTAGAGCTTAAATATAAAAAATCTTCAAAATTTTTAAACAAGTGAGATCAAGTAATGTACAAGGGTAAGAAATTTAAACTGGCATAATTCTGGCAAAAGCAGCATGCAAAGCAAAGAAAAATTCAAATAAAGAAATTGTGAACCAAAAAGGCTGTATCTAGCTATGCTGTTCTTCAAATACCAAGGGTATAGAAAAATTATTTTAGTTATCTAAGAAATCAGAAACTTATTTAACCATAAACTCTTGTTCAGCAATCTACTAGAGAATGAACTTCGTCAAACTATGACACAATAGGGGAAACTTTGACACAAGGACTATTGGTGATGGTACTTGAAGATCTATGACTCAAACAAAGCTGGGTATAAGAAAGAAAAATAACACAAAATATTATGGGGAAGAATAAAATATGTACATTTTGGTTTCTGACAAAATGGATATAATGCAAATAAAATGAGAGAGGAGGAAGGATATGGAAAGGGGAATACAAAATAAAGTTTTTGATTGTTGAATAGGTACTAGGTGGAAGTCAAAGAAAGCATTAAAAACTGATAAAACAGATAGTAAAAGATGACAGGGAATTAAGAGCATTTAAGAAAAAGGTAAAAATCTATTGGTCTAGGCGACCACTAGAACAAAAAGACAAACTTTTCAAATATTAAAAGAATTTTTAACTATCAGAAAGCAAAGAAAATCATTCAACTACAGAAAAAAAACACAGCAAACATCACATAATACACATTGTATTTAATGATAAAATAATATAAGAGAGTTGAGACCAATCATTACAGCCATATCAATAAATGTGAATGGGCTTAGTTCACCTGATAAAATATAAAACAATTTTCAATTTGGCTCAAAAACGAAAACAGGGTCTGGCCCCGTGGCGTGGCGGTTAAGTGCACGTGCTCCGCTGCTGGCGGCCTGGGTTCGGATCCCGGGCGTGCACCCATGCACCGCTTGTCAAGCCATGCTGTGGCGGTGTCCCATATAAAGTGGAGGAAGATGGGCACGGATGTTAGCCCAGGGCCAATCTTCCTCAGCAAAAAGAGGAGGCTTGGCATGGATGTTAGCTCAGGGCTGATCTTCCTCACAAAAAGAAAAAAGGAAAACATGATATGCTATATCCAAGAGACACTCCTAAAGCAAATGATTCAGAAATTCTAAAAATAAAGGAATATACGACATATACCAAACAAATAGGAGAACAAGAAATCTGGATTTTGATCTTGAAATCATTGAAGTAAAATTCAATTTAAAAATTATTAAACCTGAAAATGAAAACATTTTAGTGCTAAAAGCCATAATTTACAATAAAGATATATCAGTTATGTGTGTATGGCTGTTATGTGTCTATCTATCAATCTGTCCCATGAAACAAAACTACTACTTCTATAAAACAGAAACTACAGGAGATAAAGATAGATAGGAACAAAAAAATACAAGGAAACACAACAATCATTACAAGTCAATTTTTCCAGAAATGTGATAGGACCTTTAAGTATAGAATTCAAGTCTTCTTTTATTTCTGTAAGGTTTCTTTGTTCTGCTTAAATGAGACTTCTATACATCACTTTAGGTACAAGTCAGATCAAATGGAAAAGAAAATACAGTTACAGAAGAAAAACAGCACCCCTCCAGCATTCTCTAAACCCTTATGGTGCGCTGTCTTTTCCCAATATAGTAATTTCTAACTTGTTTATTGCCTGTCTTCCCTTATTAACAATGTCTACTCCCTGCTGTATCCCCACCGCTAACAGCAGTGTCTGGCATATAGTATCTGCTGAAACTATATCTATTGAAAGACTGAATGACTGAAGGAACGAATCCTGTCTGGCACTCAGTGATCCTTTCCAATATAAACTAAGGCATTTTTAAAATTTTATTATTTCTTCAATTATTGTTTTCCTCTGCAAGTTTATTTTTTTATTCCTGAGACTAACTGAATATTTTGTCTCCTGGATCTGCACCCAAATTCTCTTCTTTTTTATTCCTGATATAAAACTTTGATTTATTTGTTACTGTAAATTGTGAAATACTACTTCCATTTCACCTTTTAAAGCTTTAATTACACTTTTTATTATTATATTCAATTTTAAATCCATAAAGCATCATTTATTTATTTGCTCTATTTATATGCTTAATTCTAGTTAGTTGCTCTGTATGTGTGGTTTATTTTCTACATGTTCTAAAACATTTTTATTTAAGATTTCCTCTTATTGTTTTAATAGCCATGCAATAAATGCACATATCCTGGTTATATTGTTTAGTTCACTTTCTTTAAAACATAAAATACTATGTACATTATACATTGATGGTTTGTTAAAAGAGAAAGATTGATTGATTTGAAAATTTTAGAAAGATCATTTGAGTAGACTAGAATTTTTGTTTATTATGACTTTATTTTTATTTAGTTATAATGTATTGCAAGGTACTCTGCTATACTCCAGGGTGAGGGTACCAAATCAAATGAAAAGTTTGGCTTCTAGTAGAGGATATGTATCATGTATTACGTGTAAATCAGCTCCCATTATGTCTGGTCCAGAGTGAGACTCAATGAGAATTAGCAATTGTGGAACACTCAGCTATTACAGACTAAAAGGTGTTATGTTTGAGAGCAAACACTTAAGCACTCAGCTTTAGTAAAGTCTGTTTCCCAGACTGGGACACAGAAAATCTGATCTCAGGAGTTTGGACTGGTGAAGAAATTTGTCCTACTTTTGGGTGCACTGATTTGTCTCTTATGTTGTGACTTATTGGTTTTACTTTATATTGCTTTCCCATCACAACTACACAGAGAAATAGAGGAGATACATTCCATATTTGTTATTGTCAGAACTTCTGTGTTTTAGCTGTGATTAATGAAAAAAATGCCGAAAGTTACAACTAAGCATTTGATAATATTTAGCGCGAAACCCAGGAGATTTTATAAACAGGTAAATGTAAATCATTTCAGCACTTTTCTTTCTTGTTTATGCCAATTAATTCCCACATGAATATCTACATCTTTGAAGCTATTTTAAACCGATTCAGCATTTTCTCTCCAAATTGCAGATGTCAAATATCTAGCATTTAAATGTTGCTTTAGCCTGAAACTAGAAATGAGCTGCAGTGTAACTGCAAATAAATTTTAAATGACTGGTTTTGATTTTATCAGTCTTTATAGTTTATTAGTTTTATAACTGCCTGCAGACACAAAATACTTAGTCGAATAAGGGTTACTTTTTCTGTTCACCAACATGTGCACAATTAGGCAAGATTTTGTTCTGGATTTACTAGTTGTGCTTTTGCTTTATTGATATCTTTAAAAGGACAGAGTACAAATAATTTTGTACCTGTGCTACTGTTATAGCCTAGTAAAGAGGAAGAGTGGTCATGATGTTCCAAAATCACTTTCTGGTCATTAGGTTAGTGAGATTATATCATTCAGAGAGCGCCTTTTCTTAACAAGGAGAAAGAACTATGACTAGAGTTTATAATGTCTTCCAGGCATGCACTGAGACCATTTTCAATGACTAATTATAGCTTGAGGAGGCAGAAAAAGACTACTGTAAAAAAAATCCATCAGAGGAGTTAATTTGGAGAAAGGAGGAGTGCAGTTTGAAAGTAATTTTGTAAATTCCGAGCATAACTACTTTCATTCTTCAAAACAATCTCAGTTTTACTGACTTTAATGATAGGGCATTGGTATAGAGGAGATAAAATACTCATTTCGTAACTGTAGTTCCTATATTTGTATCATGTGTCCTTAAGCAGAAGTCAACCCAATTCCTCTAGGAAATTATTGGAGGAATATTTGACATATTAAAATTTGTAGTCTCTGTAGTCAAACAAATTGCACCTTAAAACTCACTCCCTGGGGCCGGCCCAGTGGCATAGTGGTTAATTTCACGCACTCTACTTTGGTGGCCCAGGGTTCCCGGGTTCAGATCCCAAGCAATGACCTACACACCGCTCATCAAGCCATGCTGTGGAGGCATCCCACATACAAAAAATAGAGGAAGATTGGCACAGATGTTAGCTCAGGGACAATCTTCCTCAAGCAAAAAGAGGAAGATTGGCAGCAGATGTTAACACAGGGCCAATCTTCCTCACCAAAACAAAACAAAACAAAACAAAAAAACTCACTCCCTAGGCCTCAGTGGTCTCATATTTATAAACTTTCATTGACGGTTCAGAAATTTTGAAGAAAGTAGATGACCTAGCTGTAATTTTTAAGCATTTTTTTGAAATCACTAAAATTTTGCTGTATATGTTTTTAGTAGTCATAAATTTTATAAATTAGTTTAATTTACAAAAAATATTAAAAATATAAAATGGACTTGATCTTGTCAAATGACGACTTAGGAAATAAGTATTTGCCTAAATCCACTGGCTACATTTAAGTTATTTTTAGTAATGAAAATTAAGAAATACATATATAGTTCTAAAGCCCAGGCAAAAACCTCATTTTGAAATTCTATGACTACATCAGCAAAATTAGCCATAATGATATCATCTAATAACCTATCTGATTTCTATGTAAAGCGTGGCTATTATCAAGTCACCTTTCACATGGAGTACCTCATAGCTTTCTAACTGGTCTTCCGGCTTCAGTCTTGACAGCCAGAGTGGTATTTTATGCTTGTGTGTAATACTTCAAACACAAAAAAGAAACTATACAGAATAATCTGAATACCTGAGGAATTTTAATAGAAAAAAAGATAACATCACAACAAAGTAAAGCAACATAAGTGGAGGAATAAATTTGGGGCTGTGGAAAATTACAATTTCATGTGGCTGAGGAAGCATGAGCTGTGGGAATCAAGTTGGATTGGTAGGATGAGGTTCAAAAATGAGAGGACTCAAAAAAACGGCCAGGGACTTGAGGAAAAAACATCAAGCATTTTAAGACTGAGTAAAAAGATAAAAACCATGTTTAAACAGAATTTTTGTGATAATCAAATGGACAGATTAGAGCTAAACCTGGAAGATTATTTCGTTTGTTTCCCTTGCCTGGTGAGACATGGTATTGAAAAAGATGCTGCTAAGACTGATGTTAAAGAGCGTACCACCTAGGTTTTCTTGTAGAAGTTTTATGGTTTCAGGTCTTGTATTCAAGTTTTTAATCCATTTTGAGTTAATTTTTGTGTATGGTCTATTTTCATTATTTTGCATGTGCCTTTCCAGTTTTCCGAACATCCTTTATTGAAGAGACTTTCCTTTCTCTCTCGTATGTTCTTGGCTCCCTTGTTGCAAATTAGCTGTCCATAGAGGTGTGGGTTTATTTCTGCGCTCTCAATTCTGTTCCATTGATCTGTGCGTCTGTTTTTGTGCCATTACCATGCTGTTTTGATTACTGTAGTTTTGTAGTGCATTTTGAAATCAGGGAGTGTGATACCTCCAGCTTTGTTCTTTTTTTCTCAGGATTCCTTTGGCTATTCAGGGTCTTTTGTTGTTCCATATAAATTTTAGGATTCTTTATTCTATTTGCACGAAAAATATCATTGGGATTTTGATAGAGATTGCACTGAATCTGTAGATCTTATTAGGAAATATGGACATGTTAACTGTGTTAATTTTTCCAATCCATGATCAGGGAATATCTTTCCATTTTTTTGTGGCTTTTTCAAGTTCTTTCAACAATGTTTTATGGTTTTCAGTGTACAGGTCTTTCACTTCTTTGGTTAAACTTATTCCTAGGTATTTTATTCTTATTGTGATTGTAAATGGGATTGTATTCTTAATTTCTCTCTCTGCTATTTCGTTGTTACTGTGTAGAAATGCAACTGACTACATCAAACTAAAAAGCTTCTGCACAGCAAGGAAACCATGAACAAAATGAAAAGACAAACTAACAATTGAGAAAAGATATTTGCAATTCATTTATCAGATAAGAGATTAACGTCCAAAATATATAAAGAACTTGTACAACTCAACAGCAAAAAAACAAACAACCCAATTAAAAAAATGTGCAATGGATCTAAACAGACAGTTTTCCAAAGAAGATATACAGATGGCCAACAGGCACATGAAAAGTTGTTCAACATCAATAATTATTAGGGAAATGCAAATCAAGACTATAATGAGATATCATCTAATGCCCATCAGAATGGCTATAATTAACAAGACAAGAAATGACAAGTGTTGGAGAGGATGTGGAAAAAAGGGAACCCTCACACACTGCTGGTGGGAATGTAAACTGGTGTAGCCACTATGGAAAAAAGTATGGAGATTCCTCAAAACATTGAGAATAGAAATACCTTATGATCCAGCTATTCCACTTCTGGGTATTTATCCAAAGAACATGAAAGCACAAATGCGAAAAGATATTTGCACTCCCTCTATGTTCATTGCAGCATTATTCACAATAGCCAAGATTAGAAATAACCTCAGCGCCCATCAATGGATGAATGGATAAAGAAGATGTGGTATATATACACAATGGAATACTACTCAGCCATAAAAAAGATGCAATTTTGCCATTTGCAATAACTTGGATGGACCTTGAGGGTATTATGCTAAGCAAAATAAGCCAGACAGAGAAAGTCAAATACCGTATGTTTTCGCTCATATGTAGAAGATAAAAGCAACAACAACAACAACAAACAAACGCATAGAGACAGAGATTGGATTGGTGGTTACCAGAGAGGAAGGGTGAGGGAGGAGGACCAAAAGGGTGAGTAAACACTTGTGTATGGTGATGGATGGTATTTAGTCTTTGGGTGGTGAACATGATGTAGTCTACATAGAAATAGGAATATAATAATGTACTCCTAAAGTTTATATAATGTTATAAACCAATGTTACCTCAATAAAAAAAACCTGGGAGATTAAATTAAGTGGCCATTGAAGAAGTCAAAGTAAGTAGTGACCATGGTTCTGTCCAGGGTGATGGCATAATTAATTGGAAATAAGGTAAAAATCAAAGAATATTTAAAAGGCAAAAAGGGTATTTGATGTCTACTAGCACATTGGCTTAAAGACCAGGAAAAATGTAGAAATGACTCTGATATCCATAGCTTTGAAGCCTGGGAGAAGTATGATACCATTGATAACCTTAGAAAAATGTAGAAGTTGAGCGGAAATGGGCTCAAGTTGAAATCATGTTAAGAAGGCTCAATAGCAATGATCAGGTGAAAGTCAGAAATGTGGGATTAATTTACAGAGAACAGACAAAGGAGCAGAAAGATAAAAACATATTCTGTTACATTCATTTGTTCTTGACTTTTGATCTATTAACCAGGCATAGTCTGAAGTGTACGTTTCTTCCAAAACACAAATTGCAAAAGCTCGATTTCTTTTTTATGAGCAACTGTCAATTGTTTTCTCTAGATAATAATCACACATTTATCTCGAAAATATAGATAAAAATAAAAGGCAAGTATTCAAATTTTATTAACCTGATCCAGTTTTTCTTATTCATGTGTTAGGATTTCATGAACTTCTGAGTTAAAATTTAAAAACTACATAATTTGTATACAAATTGAAAAACTGCCTTATGGTTATTGTTTTACCTATAACTCAATCAAAGTGTTAAAACAAATTTGGACTGTGAAAAATTTCCAGCGAGTGGTGGGTGGGATGAGAAAATAAGCTAATTTGCTTTTAAGTCACTTAGATTAAAATTAATATTGCTTTGCCAGCATAGGCCTAAACATATGAGAATTCATTTAGGAATTCAGCAATTGCAAGGAACTGTAATTTGCTCAACACTTCTGTTTACCCTTGAATTCTAATACGACCCATTATCATAATTGATCATTTACTAAGAAACAGTGAAGTTAAAAAAACAACCATAAAAACCAAAGCAAAACCCGAAAGCTCTCTGAGTAGTTAGTGCTTTTATAGAAAAGAAGTATTAGAATGATTACATATGGGAGAAAGTAACCTTGGGTCAGTGCACTCCTCCCTTAAAGAGAGTGCTGTAACAATTAACGTTTACATATGAAAAGAAGTTCCTCTCTCTTATAGCTTATCAAGGTATTGCTGAACAGACTCACAGTCTTTTGGAATAGTCGTTTCCAAACAATTACTATATTATTATTATTATTTTACCTCCAGGACCCTTTATTTAGCCCAAAGCATATTTGGAAGTCCAATTCTTAAAGCAGACTCTTGCTGCTATAAAGTGGGGCTGGGAGCGTACAGCCTGGTTCTTTTGATGCCTCCACTCATTTGGCCTTAGCCTCCCCTGTTAGGGCTCAGCCATTTTCATGTCAAAACATTTCAAGGCTGCCTACATTATAGCAGTGATACTATCAGTGTCTATTGATTAATGGAGCAATGAGTTTTTATATTGAATACACTCCGGGGGCTTTTCAGTCCTCAGGCTGGAAGACTCTCACTACTCTAGGGCAATGCACTGCAGCTGAATGCTTCCATGAACAATAACGAGTTGCATTCATCTAATTCCCTATACTTGTAGATACTTGGCTACCATGATAATCTTTTAATAATTGTGGTAGGCTGGATAATGGCCCCAAATACATCCATGTTCTATTCCCTGGAACCTGTGCATGTTACATTACAGACAAAAAGGACTTTCCAGATGTGATTAAATTAAGGATCTTGAGATGAAGGGATTATCCTGGTTCATCAGGGTGAACTCTAAATATAATCAGAAGTGTCCTTAGAAGAGGGAGACAGAATAAGAGCTGACTAGAGAAGAGGAGAGGCAATGTGATGACGGAAGCAAGAGATTGGCGTGATGCAAAGAAGTGGTACAGGCCAAGGAGTCAGGTAGCCTCTAAAAGCTGGAAAAGGCAAGGACAGGGAACCTCTCCTAGAGGCTCCAGAAGGAACTAGCCCTGTTGACACCTTCACATCAGCCCAGTAAAGCTAATTTTGGCCTCCAGAACTGTGAAAAAATAAATTTGTGTTGTTTTAAGCCACCAAGTTTGTGGTAGTTTGTTATAGCCACCATAGGAAACTAATACAACAATCATCAATATTATCATACTCACGTAATAATAAAAGTAATAAACATGCATTATTTATATAATAAAAGGCTTCCTTAAAAAATATGGTGACATATTTCACTAATAGAGTACTTTACAGCTTTTATAGTGCTTTTAAATTATCTCATTTGATTTTCAAAATAATTCTATATGGTAAGCAGGGAAGATATTATTATACTTACTTTAACATGGAGTATACAATTTAATATGGAACATAAATAAAGATTTATGAAATGGGATCATAAACATTTTCAAAAATAATTAAATATAATCTTAAAGATATGGACAGCTAAATAGAAAGAATGAAAAACTAAATTGAAATATATGCCAACAAATGTTCATTTTAGCAATACTTTTATATTTTTAAATGTCATCTAAGGAGAGATAGGAGTTTAGGAATTAGAATGAAAGTACATTTTTAGAAGGTATTAAACAGATTATAACTATGCCTAGCTTTACTTTCATGCTGTGTCTGCAATCTCCAGTAGGGAGGATGATAATACGCCTATCACCATGGCTTACTTTCTCATTTTCCATGGTCAACATGATAATTACTGTAAAGGCAACATCACAGCTGAGTGTGAGTATATTCAACAGGTAAAGCATACAGTATAAAGTCTATACTGTAACTATGCAAATGCCATCATCCTCAAAACTGAAAGCAAATATTGATTAAGAATTTTAAGCTCTTCAAAAGGTTGCTAGAGCAAAATGAATGAGTGTAGGGGCTTTTAGAGGTTGTATTTGCCTCAGGTGGGTTCCTGAAATTGAGTGATTCCATATTTCTAAAAGAAAGCAGTGCATTAAATAGATGAAAACAATACAAGACAACAGCTCAGAGAAAATTTAAAATGAAGGATAAGAAAGTCTTTATTTCATTTTTTTAAAAATAAGTAAGCCCAGGAGAAATCCGTTTTAACTTTAATCTTCACATTGTTAACTAGAACTCATATTTTATTCTAGTTCCTTTCATATAAGTCAGATCTGCCATAACATGTTATGGAAGAGAGACTAAGCAAAGATGATCTCATTCGATGGGACATTATTGGTAAGCTGATTTCTGAGTCCTTCACGAATTGGGTGAGTCCTGCATGTAACGTTAGAACTGGAGACAACATTAGAAATCAACCCTGAGTTTTACACCAGAGGAAATAGGGGCCTAGAATGATGTGTAGATGGCATCACCATCCATGCTGTTAATCAAGTTAAAAACCCAAACAGCAAACAAACCCAAAGAATCCTTCATGTACTCAAAGGCAATTTGTTGGTAATTTGCCACTTGAAAAAAAGTCTCAAGTCTGTCTACTATTTTCTCTCAAAGCTTGATAGCCTCAGCTACCATTTTCTCTCATTTGGAATACTCCAAAAGACTACTGTCTTTGTCTTCCATTATCCTCTCTCCTTTCCCTCTAATTTGTTCTCCTCATAAAGCCATAGTGATTTCTTTGAAGTTCATATATGAGCAAATCACTTCCTACTGGAGTAATTTCAGTGGCTTCCCATTGGTCTTGGGGTGACGACTGAGTTCCCTAACTTGAACCCTGGCTGCTTCTCATCTCAACTCTTGCCTCCCATCCTGCCCCACTGATCACTGCTTTGCAGCTACAGCCACCTTCTTCTCATGCTCTTCATTCTACAAGGCTTTCCCTGCCCCAGTCCTGTTACTCCCTTAGACCTCAACTCAAGCAAGGCTTCCTACAGCAAGCCTTCCCTGACTTTCTGACATTTGAAAAATCAGTCCCTGTCACAGACTCTCATAGTGACATATGCCTTTCCTTTATAGCACTTTTGACAGTTATAATTTCACAGCAATATTTATGGTATAGTTTCCCCAATGAAACTGTAGGCTCCAGAAAGTACAGTGTCAGTATCATAATTCTTTCTCACCACTAGCTCCCAAAAGTTGATCACAACATCTAGAGAATAAAATTCCAAAAGCAAGCTGACAAAACAAAAAATATACAGTGATTTTCCAACTATTTTAGCAGTAGAAATATTTTATCAAAACCTTACAGAAAATTCTAGAAGATAAAGAAAATAAAAGTGACATCTAATAGTATACATTAAGTTCAATTTTATAGTGTTTATATAAAATAAAGTCATCAAAAAATGTGGATATTTTGGATATCACAAAATATTTTGGAAAGTAACCAAAAATTTGGATTAGGGGATTTTGCATGAAAGAAAATTGAGCACAAATAAGTCTTAGCATCCATTTTATCACACAATTTTGTTTTGGTTAATTGAACAGAGAAAAATCCAAAAATATCTAGATAAGCAGCTGCAACAATAACAGCTAGCATTCTATTCACAGGATGCTCTTCATTTAAAATGTAGCAGAATCCTGAATAATAGAGAGCATTTTTTGCAGTTCAATCAATAGCAACCTCTAACAATTGCTTACATCCCCTGATAGGTGGAACATGTAGAATGAGTAGAATAGGCTCCTTGGCCAGTTTAGAACTTTATTTTTGGTGAAAAAGAATTTTTCAAATATATCTTAAAATATTGTAAATTGAGTGATGATATTTTTCACTAAATCTCAATTAGGTCAGTGGCATTTGTCTCAGATATTCTTTTTAATTCTCAAGGCACTCAACATTTATTCTGTTTGTCAAGTTGGATCCAGAATCCATTCACTAACACTTTATCAGCAGCAGTGTGCACTTGAACAATGCAATCCTCTACTGGCAAAATGAGCCCTTCAGCTTATTAAAAAATAAAAATATCCAATCCATTCCAAACATATTGTACAAACACATTTGAGAGAGATATTGTGTTTGAGATATGAAACAAATGGATTGTTTTCATCAGCAAAAATAGTGAGTTCGTCTCATATGACATATTCAAACCTCCACCCTGATTCTAGACTGTTAGAAACATTTCAGGAAAAGGTCTGCTATTTAATAAGATCGTTAGTACATTTGACAATTTTGTGACATTTCCCAAAACTGTTTTTGAAAGATGTTGGCTTCTTTAATTTCTTTGCAACATGTGGTGCTGACTTGAAAACATTTGGGCAATAGATTCATACTTGCCATCTCGGCAGTTGTTGACCCCAGTGCTTTCACACTGTCAGTACAGATGTCACTACATTTCTGCCAACATCCTTTATGGTGTGTTAAAAACGGATCCAAACACTAGCAAAAAATTCCCCTGTTGTCTAGTGTCAAGTGCTTATATTAATGCATCCTCTTCACATTCACCTGCATGTACAGTATAAAACAAGCAAATGGAAATCAGAAATACATGTACTCTCATACAATTGAACTGTAAATTAGAAGTTATGGATCTCAGTCCACAAATTCAAGTTCACGAGGAGCATAAATATTTAATGCAAGAATTTGTACTCCAAGCCCCCATTTACTAGAGTGGAAGTAGCTTAACCAGTTATTTCAGCGTTTCTTCCTATCCCCAGGAGGGTCTCAAGGTTCCGGGGAGCTTATACAAGACCAGGGATCAGGACTGCCACCCCTGGTCCTTGATATTTGAGTACCATTAGTAACTCCGGAAATTTTCCACTTCTCTTTTCAGGTCCTGCAAGTACTTCTATTACCTCCATGCCCAATAGGGCATAGGAATCTTCGCATGGAATCTAGTCTTATCCACTGAGACACAGTTCCCAATAGTCATTCCCTTCTCAGCTGTCTTCCTGCCTCACCAGAGCTCACCACAGGTCTTAGGGCTCAGGGGCCCCTCTCCACTTATTCTCTGCTCTCATTTCTTCTTTATTTTTCCTTCCTGCCTGGGGTAATCTTTCTTTTTTTTTCACTCTAGGAACAGAACACCTTATTTTTTTCTGTCTACTTCTTAAGAAAAAAAATCTTTTAAATTTCATAAGGGCTACACTTTCTGAAATATTCAATCAACACATAATTAAATTCCTCCTAAATGCCAAGCACACTTCTCTGGCTATTTAGCCGTAAGCAAAAAGACAAAATCTTTGCCCTCATGTAACTAACATTCTTGTAGGAAAAAACAGAAAATAAGCAACTTAACAAATAAATATTAATCACATTAATCAGAAATCAATGTGAATTTCTATGAAGATAAAGCAATATAAGGAGGTAGATGGAGACAAGCTCTTTGTAAAAGTGATATTTGAGCAGATGCATGAATGAGATAAAGAATCTGGAAAGAAAAAATTTAATAAGTGCAATGGCTTTGATGTAGGCTGGACTTGGCTAGTTTTAGGAATAGCAAAATGGCCAACATAATTGGAGTTGAGAGTGCAAGAGGAGGAAAGATCATAAGATAAAAACCAATGTGGGCATACCAGCCTTTTCATCTTTTTCTACCGTTTCCATTTCCATAATCAGCTCAGGGCTGACGATGGAAAAAGAGAAAAAATCTGAAACAAAAGCATAAAGGAAAAGGAATATAAACTAATATCCCAGATGTTTTCTGACCTAACAAAGATCCTCATAATTTCAAGCTTTGGACAAATGTATCAGTCTTGCTGGACGATGATTCTCGGAATCCTTTCTGCTTTGGGTTTTCTGGCAGCAATGTATTGGCACCAATTGTATTTTCCTCCCAGTCAATCCATATCACATATTTGTTGCAATGTTAGTCATCCAGGATTTAAATATCTTTTTTCCTAATTATATCTGCTCTCTTTAAAATGTGATGAGTTTAACTTACCTTATCTTAAACTTTTTTTGGTAATATTAAGCTGTTCATAATAAGCTAAAAGAAAGCAGAGGTTCCAACTTTTTATGTTCTTTATTCTATGCTTCAAAATTATATGTAACTTTGTAGGGACCACAACATCATTGTGTAAAAGTGCACAACATAAAATTCTTTTAGAATTTGGGCTGTATTTATCTGCATATATGTAAAACACAAAAGACAACTTATTATACTTTCTTGTCTTTGAGTGAATTCATATGAAAAATTTTAGGTTACTCCTTTAGTTCATGTGCTATTGTCTGTGTGGTTGATATTGGTTGAAGAAACAGTCATTGAAAGTATAGTAAAAATTGTCCCTTGATTTTAAGCCTGCTTGAGCGTGTTAGAGTCATTAGTCATTATCAAAGTTTATTGTAAAATCTCTTGCTTTTAATGGGTGATAGAGTTCTACTTTTAAGAATAATTATTGCACCTCACTTGAAAACAAATAACATTTATAGGTATAAATGTAGGCAGAATGTTTATCAAAAACATAAAATTTAGATATTCTAAAAGTACAATAAGCTCAAAACCATTTATAATACATAATGCAGCATTATTAGGACATAGTAAATTTTATGTTCACTTGTTACTATATAATTTCAAGAGTATGCCTGGAGCTTTGCATGGCATTTAATTAAGCCCATTTCATTCTGCCATAAAAGAATACCGGCTTGCAAAAAGCGTTACGAGGAGTCATGCTCAGACCCAAGTTCAAAGAATGATGGGTGCAAAGCTACAAGCTTCTTACTCAAAGGTTTATGTAAAAAATAAATATATGCTCAGAGGTGGTAAGAAAATTGTGTCTAGGTTATACAAATATGAGTTGGACTGCCATCTGAAGTTCACAATAGTCAATATGTTAGATGCTCAAACCCACATTTGTGTGTGTAGTTTACTTATAAAGTTTTAAAATATTCAACTATATGTTTAAAAAATACAAATCATACATTTGTAGAACACTTGAAACTCAACCAAAAATTTGAAATTTTTGTGACACACAATTATCTGAGTGGAATAAAGGACAAAATGATACATGAACTGCTGGCCTAGGAACCTGATCCACCTTGTAAACAAATAGAAAAAAATAACATGGACCAAGTGAGAGAAAAACATTGAGCAACTCTACATTTTTCAGAGATCCAACAAATTCCAACAGGCTCGAGGTAGAGTCAGAGCCAAGACACCATAGAAACTACTTGGCAGGACAAGCAAGTCTATAGGAAACAAGCCAGGAGGTATTAGCCTACTGTATGTGAGACTATAGTAAGCCTGACTTGTAATATCATATACAATTGTGACCTCTCCTCCTCAAGAAGGATGTGATAGAGCTGCAGAAGTCTAAGGAAGAATGCTTTTAAATTATCAAACAGTTTCCACGAAATAATAGAAGACTGACTTCTTTAGATTCTAATGTCAGATTAAGCTGGACTGATGAGCTTTCAGTCTTCCCTCCAACTCACTTTCTGATCTGTCACGACGGTTCTCTTTCCAAAACACAAATGTGATATCACTCATCTATTAAAAACTTTTAGAGACTTTCCAATCCCTATAAGATTTTCTTTAACATGGCATGTAGTGTCTTCCACAATCAAGCTCCAACATAAGGTTTTAATCACATTTACAGACATTGTCTCTCCCCTCACATGTTGTTTAGTTTGTTCATGAATACTCATCATTTCCCAAGAACTCCTTGAAATCTGAATATGCCATTCCCTCTAGCAGAAACACCTTTCCTCCCAGTTAGACTTTACCACCTCATTTGAATTATACTGTGTCAAGAAATTAAGGTTCCTTCCATCTCCATCTCTATTAACAACCTTGCCTCCTCTTGTAGAAATATTTATTCTCTGCTTTTTCTTTACTTAGAGGACCCTACTTGTTCTATAGTGCCATGTGCCCCTCTTAAGAAAAAAAATGACATTGCCCAGAATCCCTTACAATTAGGGGTGGCCCAGAATAGACAATGAGATATAAGTGGAAGTTATTTGTGGGACTTCTAAGACCTTTGTTTGTCCTTCCCCTTCCCCCTTGTGACTATGAACCAAGGCTATATGCTAAGCATAGTGGGATAACAAGACATCAGGAATCTGAGTCCTGAGATGCCGTACTGCCAGATTTCTTACTACATGTGAAAGAGTAATCCCCTAATTTATTTATGACGTTGTTCCATTATATTTTGTGTACTCTAGCATTACAGTTACTTATTTGCTTTTTGCTCTCCTCCACTGGAGCATAAATTAGTAAAGAATGTATTTATCTTTGTTTCCACATACTATAATATCTAGCACAAAGTAGGTGGATATTTATTAGTAGTGGCAGTGTAATTGCTCCTATTAACAATTTCATTGCTTTAAAAAGACATTGATGTCTCTAATCAGAAATAGATGAGTAAAATTTTTTTTTTTTTTTGGTGAAGGAGATCATCCCTGAGCTAAAATCCCTGCCAATCCTCCTCTTTTTGCTGAGGAAGACCAGCTCTGAGCTAACATCTATTGCCAATCCTCCTCCTTTTTGTCTCCAAAGCCCCAGTAGATAGTTGTATGTCGTAGTTGCACATCCTCCTAGTTGCTGTATGTGGGACACCGCCTCACCATGGCTGGACAAGCAGTGCGTTGGTGCGTGCCTGGGATCCGAACCCGGGCCGCCAGTAGTGGAGCGCACGCACTTAACCGCTAAGCCACGGGGCCGGCTCTAAAAGTTTTAATAAATGTATGGGTGATAAATTAATAGATGATTGATAGAAGAATTATTGATGCAGAGCAGTATATTTAAGTTTTGTAATATCATAGGGACGCCAATCATCAAATGTCCTTTGAGCTATTATAAATCTTAGAATATGGAAGAGGATATAACTTTTACTTGACCCAATATGACACGCCCTCCTTTTAACGAAAAAGTCCATGCAAAGGAAATTGGGATGTTGAAGGACTCTCAAAAAAAATCTATCAGAGGTACAAGACAGAAAGTAATTTTGCAACAAAATTTCATGCCAATAATCTCAAATTACACAGAAAATCAGGAGTTTTGAACTTCCTCTTCAAGGAAGATGGAGTAGATGTGCTTTTTCCCCTTTCCCCTGAGAAGTTTAACTAAAAACCCTGGGCATTTTTAGTTACATAAAACAGACACAAGAAAACTCTGACATGTGGGAGAGGAAGGCAGACTGATTAAGGACCTCAGAACCGAAGGAATGACACAGTGCGTTTTGTTTTTACCTTATATATCCGAGACATGGAGCTGAAGAAGCCAGCGACCATGAAATGCCAACCGACACAGACAAGAAAGACTCTCCCTATGCCAAGCCTGCTTTCTTAAGTCAAAGGATAAGGAAAGAAGAAGCCTAACAAGATGGAATAATTTTAGGCAATAATCATCCTACAGGAGTTACCTCACCGGAAACACTGTGGGTTGGGGTCCAGACAGCCTTCCTTCTATTCAAAATGGGCAAATCTGGAGAAGTGATACAGCAGTGGTCCTACCTTGTAGAGAAAACTGTGCTCACATTCCAAATATTTAGTAGTATGTCATAGGTATGTATGTGTGTGTATACATATCTTTTTTTTTCGTTTGTAGAAATTTCTCTGGGCTTCCTCCAAAATGGCAGTTGAGCTGCTAGAAGCTGTAAAGGTAGAGTAGAGACCTAGTGGGACTTTGTTTCATAGGAATGATGTTTGCCTCGTAACACAATGCGCTCCACTGTAAAATAAGAAAACAAATCCTTGAGCAATAAAGCCATAATCTTAAAATCCCACCTAGCGTTGCAGGCTTTCTTTGTACCCAAGTGCATCAGAGCACTAAAAGTAGGATCTGACTTCCAAAGAAAAAATATGTGAAACAATAATCGTAACATCCTAGTGAAAGCTCTTTTGCTTCCCTTAAGGCTTTCTGTGCTTTGCCTACTTTTAAAAAATATTATTTTCCCTTACAATGGCTAACAGAAAAGTGAAAAAAAGGCATTTTTCCTTGTTCGGATGAAGAGAGACTAGATTTTTTTAAAAAAAGCTTTCTTTATTTCAATTTGCTACCTACATGGTGGCATTGGTGCCAGTTGTGTTGCTGGTGTTAGTTTCTAAAAAGCTTCTACAATTAGTTTCTAAAAAGATCTAAAACTAAAATTGAATTTATGTAGCCCTATGATGTTCTTGTCAACCAGGTCAAGATGCTATTATAAAACCATGCTCAAGAGTTAAATTATATAGAAAACCACTAGTCATAAATATAGTAATAATGTAATTATAATTTCTTAATGTTGTTATAATTTGTAAGAGGGTATAAAGTCTTCTTTTTGTGTTGGTGAGTTTTCGTTGGCAATAAGCAGAAACTATTGGAAAATTTATATTATCATTCTTATATTTAGCATAATTTTGGGTTTATTAGTATTTCCTGTTTCCAAAATTGTTTTTAGAGATAATTCATTATCTTTTTCACCACCATTTTGAAGAAGAAAAAAAATAACATTCCTTTCTGATTGTCTACCCATTTATTATTATTCTATCTTCCCTATTTACAATAAGGTAGTATATTAAAAGCATTGTACCTTTTAATTGGGAGAAAAACAAGAAAGTAAAAATCAGAGAATAGTTTTGCCCAAAAATATAGGCTAAGAAATACTGCTATAATTGAAAATAAAATGTAATTTTATGCATCCTAGCAACCAAGGCAAAAAGGGAAACATGAATTACTTAAAGAATCATACTGTTTCACCAGGGTAAAAATAAAGTTGTAATATTCAGAAGAATTTGTGATGTGAATGTGCTCAAAACTATTACCTTCAATAAACGTTTTATGAAATCTACAGGACCATGCTTTCTGTGGATGAGGAATTTTTTAAATTTTGTATTTCAAGGAATTTATGCAAAAGCTTTGTTCAAAACTATGTTATGCTAGAAACTGAGCAAAAATTGTGAAACTGATCTTTCAATTCTGATGTTTTGTCCTGTTGGTAGTTTTGCCTCCTGTTGTTACATTTTGGAGAACCAATTTAACTCCATGAATTTGAAATAAGTAGGTATTATTTAGGATCATTGTATCATCCAGGCCATTGGACTTGGGATAGGACTTAGTGAGACAGTTTAGACACGTAGGTGAAGGCCTCCACATTTGCCTATATCTAAAATCCCTTTACAGGAAAATAGCGACTTTTATTTCACCATTAAAGTAAGCCCATAAAAGTAAATTACTCTAAACAAAGTAATAATTTGCCTTAGTATCTCACTAAGTTTTGATGGAAGAGGAAAATGATAGCATGAAGGAGATTTGGGGGTGAGAGAAAAAAGGCAAACGAGAGAGAGAAGTATGCTTGTGTGGTCAATGTTATCTAAAGGCATAGGGTTCTTATTTAAAACACATTTCTGAATCATATCTTCAAAGGTTCCACTTTATTATGTTGATTTGGATTCCAAAAGTCTGTGTATTTAGCAGGCAAACTTCTTGGGCGACTCTATTATGGGCTATCTGGACATCCTGCAAAAATGCCAAGAATGAGAGGGAGAGCCAGAGGCAAAGGCCATTCTGGCAGCAGGGTCAACAGGTGACGATGGGATCCATGCACTCTGTAGTGGCCAATCACAAAAAGGCACACTAAGTAGGGACTATTTTAAATGAAGCTTGTGTACCATAATGCATCTTTTTGAAGTTGAAAATGTATTCAACCTATTCTTTAATTGCTAACCTTTATGTATGCTTACCATGTGCCAGATAATTTTCTAAGTGTTTGTCATACACTGACTTATTTATTCTTGCAACAAAACCCATGAGGTAGCTACTAATTATTATCATCTTTATCCTCTGGCAGCAGATGAGGAAACAGCAGTATGGAGAAGTTACGTATCTTGCCCTGGCTCACAGCTGATAAAACCTAGAGCCATGGTTCTGCGCCAGACATCGGGTCTCTAGAGCTGAACTCTTGACCACTATGTTATGAATTTGCCTCTCAAATATCCTTTAATGAGAGAGATATATTTTAATTTAGGAAAGTATACATATATCTAATAACATGACTTGAAATCTGAGGAACATAACCAACCAATCAGACGTTAATTTTGTAATGTAATTTATTGTTGACTAAATGCCAGAACAGCCTTAAGAAAGTCTAAGTTTGAGGGTTTCATGTTGTCATCGTGTACTTCTATGTCAGAAGCAATAACCTATTCTATGATAAACTCATCATCACTCTATTATTGAGAAGAAAAAAACAGAGAAAGAAAAATAAAATAAATAAAGAGGAAATGGAAGGACTTAAAATATGCAGGAAAAAAATAACTCAAAAGGCAGCAAAAACTAATGAGGTAAAATGACCTAGTTACAAAATCAGTAAAGCAAAGATTGATGGGCGCTCTTTTTGTTTTTTGCCAAAAGCAGTGAGTAGGTAGATTAAAAATAAGACCAAAGACATCAGCTAACTGATAGAATTGTTTTGATATTAGGCAGTGAAATAAAAACCTACATAATTTTTATAGTTGCTCAAATACTTTTGAGTTAGGTTCATTATATCAAGGGCTTTAGATAGTTTTGACTTATATGTTTCATGCGTCTTTTATCAATTCGTATTATTTTCAAACAGTTGGCAATCTTTGGTATAGGTTAATCTTAGTCATTAAAATTTCTTTATAGAAGAATTTTCATATCCTAATAAAATGTATTCTGAGCCCTGCTTAATGCAAGAAGATTTCAGTACAATTGAAAATACAGAGCATTTTAAAATTCATCTTAAATTTTAAATACTTGATGCAAGATTACTTTTGATACAACAAAAAGAGGTTAAAATTCCTACTCCTTGGTATGGATTTGTTTTGTCATTCAATAGCTATGATGGAAAAAAACAAAACAAAATGGTAACTGTCATAGGATGAGGGAAAAAAATGCCAAACATTGAGTGTGTTTTATATATACATATTCTCCATATACTTTAATCTTTTGGATATAAACCTTATTTTCTTAATGTTTCAATTTGAAGTTATTGCCTAATGGAACATTTTGTTGGATGGGTAAAGTAAAATTTCATTATGAAAATTTAAAAATATAATCTTTTCAAATACAAATAAAGTACTTCCAAATTAATGTATGTTTAAAAAAATACTTGTGTTTCTTCCTTTAAATCATCTTTTAATTTAGTCTCTGAAAAGTGCCTTTTATCATCACTGTAAGTAAATAAAACCTAGTTGAATTGTTCTCTGTTAAACAAAGTGAAATCTCAGATCATTTTTTTAGAAGTTACTGGGCAGTGCATAATTTTCAGTCTGTCAATCAAAGCAGGCTTTATATTTTGAAGAGAATAGCGGACTTTGTTAAAGAGATGGCAGATCCCAGGCATAGTATCATTTAATATTTTTCATCATATTTCAGCTACATATTTATGTCGAGCTTGAAACAAATTGTGTTAAAAAATAAAAATCATTCCAGGAACATGATTTATAAATCTCGAAAAGTTAAGCATTAAACTATCTTCAATGCATCTGGGAATTTTTCAGAATATTTCTTTTAGGAAGTGAAAGAAGTCATTTTTTTGAGAAGATAATGTAAAACTGTTCAGTCAAGATCATACAAAATAATATTAAATTATACAAATCAAGATATTCATTTAAAAAACAAGTTTCCTCAAGAGTCAACAATGATAATACACTTTATAAGATTGGGCTCACAACATTTCTTCAGGTATGTACATTTTACTTACTTTTATTTTTTTAATTCCAAAGTGTCACTGAAGAAAGATTTTTATCCAATTACTGAAGACAAAAATGGCAGGACTAAGGGAGTTGTTGCCTTGAGAAGAGTTGGCTTTGAACCATTCTGCACTTCATTATCCTCTAATCAAGCAGACGAGTTTCCTCACCTCTAGAATTCACATGCTGCTGATTATCCTTTAAGGACATTAATTGGTTACACTGTAATTTCTGGCCAGACTCGTATGAACAAAGAACTGTTACTGATGGCTCATTCACAGTTTTATTCCCTTTTGTGTAGTTGGCTAAGAGATTCCCTCCAGATTTCTCTATCATCACCTACACAGCTCTCCCACTGGCTATAAAATACTGCAGCAGCTTGTAGGTAATTGATCAGACAAGTGAACTGTAAAATATTCATTTTCTACTTCAACAGCCAGATAAATCTCTTGGGAAGAGGATGAAAATATTGCTTATGCACATCAGGGTCGGGAGAGTAATAGCAAGGTTGCTGATAAGCAAGGGTCCACTACAGAGCTAATACTTAATTCGGTGCTATGCCGGAGACCGGAAGCATGTGGCATCCTTTTGCCTGAAGCTACAAGTCTCATTATACACTCAACCTGAGGCATCAACATCAGTGCCCTAGTCATGTTGCTCAAAGGATAGTGCTTCCTCTTTTAATTAATCAGGTTCATCTTGGCATAACATGCCAAATAGCCAATTAACACTTAGCTACTGTAACCAACATGCTAAAAACTAAATTGCTAATGAAATGAGAATGGGTAGAAAGGTAGCTGTGTAAAGGATGATGGGAAAGCAGGTTGGCTGATTTTTTTTATAGCACCTGTGTTTTGGGGTTTTTTTCTTCTTCACTTGGTTTCTTTCCTCTCTGCCAACTTTTCAAATAACTGTCAAGTTGCTTTAATTGGAAGTAGTTAGACGTAGACTGCACTCAGACTAGTTAAGCTAAAGCAAAAAGTAGTACATTATTTTAATCTCTGCTCTAGGGCTGCAATAGTAAAAAACTGTTCAGACACATTTTCCTTGGTCTTGTCCTTATTTCAAATCTGTAACGGCTTTTTAAGGAGCCTCAAAACAGTGAAATATAAACCTGAAATAGTTATTTTTCTATGATTATCACTTTCACCAGAGCTTTGATATATTTTCCTTTCCTTTCCCTTAATGGATCTCAGACAGATTTTAAAAACAGTCCAGAAGCTTTGGTCATTAAAAGGTAGTGTATCTTATAATTTAAATTGTAATCTTGGTTTGAAACTCACCTATTTGTCTATCTGTAACAAAGGCTTGGGCCCTTCCCCCTTTCCTTTGAAGCCTGGGTTCTTCGGGGTAGATGAAGTGGGAAGGAGGAGGAGGATTGGTCACAGCTGTACTGTTCCCTCTATTGAATGTCACTGTTTCTTGGGCTTACTCAGATGATATATCAATGCTCTCTTTCTTAAAGGTGTCCAAAGGATGGTTCCCAGAAGAACACTCCACTGATTTCTCTGGAGGTCCTGTGGAGTCCCTCCCCGCGACACTTCTCTGCTGTAGAAGGTCCAGCTCTGGCTCAACTCCTTCCAAGAATCTACTCATCTCCTGTCCTCAGCCTGGGTGTTCTTGCTACAGTCCTCCCACTAGCAGGTGGCACTCTTGGATGGAATACCAGCAGGACAGTACATGCTTTTGTGACGTCCGCTTGACTTGGGAAGGGAAACTCACGTATTCCTTTCCATACCACATTACAGGGTCTGAGAGGCTCTGCCTCACTCTTCCTCTCTCCCTACTACCTTTCTTCAATTCTCTTCTCCCCTGCTCAGACAGATGTAGAGTTTGGATGCCTAAGCAGACATCCAGGTATGGAAGTGATATGTTTATCCTCTCTATTTCAAGCGCTCGTAAGCTCTTCGCTCTAACAGTCAGTTTCTTTCCTCTGTGCTCTGTTAAGTTGAGATAGAAAAGAAGCACGCTCCTTCTCTCTCTCCACTTCTCTCTCTCTCTCCCTCTCTCATAAACAAGGTAGAGGTTAATAATACATTGTTTATGTATGGCTCTCTCCGTAAACCTGATAACTCTCCCCTCCAGCCTCCTCCCAGACTTAAAAAGTCAAGAAAGTCATAGTGGGGTAAGAAGATTCCTTTAACTCTTAATAAACTGTGGTAAAACGTGCCTGTTCTCAATTCTTGGCAGTAATCAGTAGTTTGTGGAGTATTATTGTTTTTAGCTCGGAGCCACACTGATAATTCTGGGGCAACAAGAAAAAATTCACTCTATCCTGTTATATATCTAATCTGTGCTAAGAAGCTTAATGGAAAACCAAAAAGCAATCAGAAAATGCCTGCACTCTCTTCCATCTGGCTTTATTCGTTATACAACAAAGGAAAATTGGAAAGATAGGTAAGAACAAGGGCTTCTTGTTTAAAATTGCATTTGACTAGCAGAAGGGTCAGAGAATATAAATTTTTCTTCCTGGAAATGGTTCTCTCCTATCACTCTTCTCTTTCTATCTTTCAAAGTCTAGCTTTGTCACAGTAAACGTGTACCTATACTTTTTTCTTCTGATTTATGTCATCTTTGTGTTTGTGGATTCCTTGATTGCTGGAAGAATGAAGCGTTTTGTAAATACTCTGATAGTGGCGGGCTCATTCCATTTTCAGGGAGGAAATCATTAATGGCCGACCAATTATATTTTTAGTCCCATTTAATTGTCACCGAAATTAGTAGAAATCGCCCCAACATTTTGGCAACGAATAAGAATGAATGAATGAATGGATGGATAAATGAATGTGTTTCCACCTCCTCCCCAATTAAGAATATCAAAGGCAAGTAGCTGGGGGAAAGAGCAGAACCATAAGAAAGGAGGAGAAAATGGCTACTGCATTGGCAGCCAGCAGCATCTGCTGAAATGTGATTTACATTTCATTCTTCAAAGCGTTTTATATTTTGCTGATATTCTACAATATATGTTATTTTTATAATTATTAAAAGTATTAAATTGATAAATATATTTTTTAACACCAAAAGATCGCAATCATGTAAAATCTTATGTGCTGAAAAAAGGGGTGACACTAAAATATTGGTACTGACTAGTTCTAAGTGGAAGCCATACAAGTGCATTTTCCTTTTTTATAGTTTTAATTTATTTTCCAATTATTCTTTAATGAACATACCAGTTTTTTCTAATGAGGAAATTAATTATTATTAAAATTAAATTTATTTTTCCAGTAGTTCTTTATGTGACTAAAAGCGTAGCCACATTTTGCAGCTCTGTTGAGGGGGCATTCATTAGCTGAAGATGTATATTGGAATAAAACATTGTCAATGTCATGTGTCTACAGTCAAGGCCTCCTAGGGAAGACAAATTGAACACCACAGGTTTTTAACACTAAAGCAAGTGCATTAGAAAAAGATGCAACAGGGATGCTACAAATAAAACAAGTAAATCAAAGTTCCTTAGAGCAGAACTGTTGCTCAGTTTTTAACCTAAGTTATAAATTTTCTCATATATATTACATTCTGGTAATTTAAAATAAATTCCAGAAATAAAAATTATGATCACGCCATACATTTACTTACAGGGCTTTTTAACACGCCTTTTATGGTGCTTTCAGTGAGCACAGAACCTACATGGCCCTTGAGATTGATTTCCTTTTCACCTAAACAATTTTTTGATAAAATAACATTAAAACAAGATACTATTTCAATTCTTTCTATAATACTCAAGTCCTTATTTTTATTGTATTCTTTGTTTTGGGTTTTTTTTTTTTTTTTTTTTTGGTGAGGAAGATCAGCCCTGAGCTAACATCCATGCCAATCCTCCTCTTTTTGCTGAGGAAGACCAGCCTTGAGCTAACATCTATTCCCAATCCTCCTTTTTTTCCCTTTTTCTCCCCAAAGCCCCAGTAGAGAGTTGTATGTCATAATTGCACATCCTTCTAGTTGCTGTATGTGGGATGCGGCCTCAGCATGGCCGGACAAGGGGTGCGTCGGTGTGCATCCAGGATCCAAACCCCAGGCCGCCAGTAGTGGAGCGTGTGCACTTAACCGCTAAGCCACGGGTCGGCCCCTAAGATTTTTTAAATGAAATATTTAAGGCATACGAAATGGAAAAAAATACACTAATTTATGTATCCATGTCCTACCTTAAGATAAATTAAGTTTCCAACAGGCTTTCCGTTTCCAGTTCCTCATGTAAGGAGCTTAGAAGTCATCACTCTATCCTAATAAGTAAAAGGCTAACAGACTGAAAAATCAACAACTCTTCCCAGATCCATAAGAGAGGGGAGGACACAGGGCAAACCACTGCCCGCAAGTTGGGAGAGACAGGAAGTCAAACACAGGGAGTTATGGCTAACCAGACGAGAGACCCAAGAGTGGAAACCGCAGGGGGAACTAGTAGGGCGTTAGGGAAACCTGAACTGTAATTTAGGAATTGCTGGAGTCTCATTGTGGACAACTCTAAGAGTTAAAAACTCCAGCGGGACCCGGTCATAGGGGGGCCCCTACAATTTTGGGCGACTTACCTCCACGTGTTCAACCACGTTTTTCACAGTAAATATCAGAGAAAAATCCCCTCAAGATTCCAGGGGCAAGGGAACCATTTTGAAATATGCCAGAGCACTCTGTTCTCCTTAACAAGGGCTCAGGAGAAAGAAGTTCACAAAAGCACACCCTGTGGGGTATTATAAGAGCCTAACTGACCTGGAGGAAGAGAAATACCCAACTCCAGTCAGCTCCAGCCTTCCATGTGAGAGGAAGGAAATACTCAACTCAGCCCGCTCCAGCCTTCCTGTGCACCTAAGGGGAGAGAAAAAGCTGAGAAACATCTGTAAGTTCCCCGTCCAGAGGCACAGGCTCACTAAAAGAGATCTAGTCGTAGGATTATAGAACACTTCCCCTCCCCCAATACCTGACCATCACATCACTAGAGCCCTATTCACAGCAGTTCTTTTACCCACTACATCATGTCTGGATCTCAGAAAAAATTACAAGGCATACCAAAAGGCAAAAAACATGATTTAAAGAGACAGATCAAGCTTCAGGATCGGACCTGGCAGGGATTGGAATTATCAGGCTTCTATTATTTACTTACACATTACTTGATTATTCTTTTGGTTGTCACCTGAGAGATTACAACATATATTCTTGCAGATTACAGTAAATTACAAATAAACACTTATATCTCTTAGACAATGCTAGTACCTTTCACTACTTTAATTTATTAATTTTATTGACTCCCTCCAATTTTTTGTGTTATTCTTGTCATTTATTTTATTTAAACATATATTGTATTCTTCATAATACATTATTATTATTTTGTACTATAAACAATTACTTAGATTGTCCATATATTTACCCTTTCATCTGCTTTTTATTCCTTCTTACATTTTTTTTGTGTGTGAGGAAGATCAGCCCTGTGCTAACATCCATGCCAATCCTCCTCTTTTTGCTGAGGAAGGCTGGCCCTGAGCTAATATCTATTGACAATCCTCCTCCTTTTTTTCCCTTTTTCTCCCCAAGACCCCAGTAGATAAGTTGTATGTCATAGTTGCACATCCTTCTGGTTGCTGTATGTGGGACGCCGCCTCAGCATGGCTGGACAAGCAGTGCATTGGTGCGTGCCTGAGATCCGAACCCAGGCCGCCAGAAGTGGAGCACGCACACTCAACCGCTAAGCCATGGGGTCAGCCCCTCTTTGCATTTTTATGCTGATCTATAATCATCATTTTAAGAATGCTCCTTGGTATTTTTAAATGTCTGCTGGTGAAGATTTCTCTGTTTTTGTTATTCTAAATGTTTCTATTCACCTTATTCTTTAAAGAAATTCTTAGGTGGGAATGCAATTCCCAATTCCTTCAGCAATTTGTAGATATCTTTCCATTGTCTTTTAGTTTCCATCATTTCTGATGAGAAGTCAGATTGAGGTCCTATTTTTGCCACTTTGAAGGTAGTGTGTCTTTATTGCCTCATAGCATTTAAGACTTTCTCTTTGTTTTTAATTTTCAGCAATTTTGCTATCATATGCCTGGTGTAGTTTGTTTTGAAGTTGCTATGGGTTGATAGTGATTCCTCAAATTATAGCTAGATGTGTTGGTTCTAATTTAGAAAATTCTTAGCCATTATCCCTTTAAAAATTATTTGTGCCCCGTATTCTCCTCCTTTAAAACTGTTCTTATCTATTTATTAATTCTTTCTTTTGCTTTGTTTAATTGTATGTTAAATCTGTCTATTCTGTTCTTAATTTTAGTTGCTATGTACTTTAGGTCTAGATTTTCATTTGATACTATTTTTCTAGATTTTCTGATATGTTTTTCCATCTTCTCATCTCTTTTTCAACTTATTAATAATGATTATTCTAAAACTGATTTCTTTTATCTCCTATATCTGGGTGAACTATAGATCTGTTTATATATGTTTTTCTTGTGATCCTGTCTACTCATATGTCTAGCAATTTTTGATTGAATATAGTCACAATTTAAGAAAAATAGTAATCTCTGGATAATGTTTTCTTCATTGAGAGATTAACATTTGTTTCTGACAGAGCAAATACTCATTTTCTTAATTTAATCAGAAAGTGAGCAAATTCAAGCTGAGTTTCAGAACTTTTAAAATCTTGTCTGTTTACACTAAGTCCTAGAGTGTTAGAGAATCTCAATTTTGGGAGCCCCTGAGCGCTAATTTTTATCTCTCCTGAATTGTGAGAGGGCAGTATGCTTGGTTTATCTTTTCTTCCAGGTATCTGCAAACTTCCATTCAAGAGCTCAGCCTCTCTTCCCCTTATGAATCTTTAAAGGGCTCAAGGCAAAAACTGCCACAAACTACTAGGCTAACCTGAACGCATTTCCAATTCTAAGAGATCTTGGTATGTCCAATTCTGGCAACTTAGTAGCTCTCCCATGACTTCAAAGCAATTCATTTTGCATATTATCAAGTTTCACTAAATTCTCTCAGCAAGATATTTGTCTGATACAAGTTAATCTATCATAGTTAAAAGTAAAGTTTCTCTTTTATTTTTTCCTCTAACATCTCAAAAGTCACTCTGGATATTGTCTCCTTTGGAAGATACACTAGGGAAAATGAGTGAATCACCAACCTTATAACATCAGAACTCAGAAAAGACTCTTGAGAATAGGGGTTGCATCTTGTTTATTATTGAGGTATAGCATTTCTGACATAGCAAATGGTGCACAATGGACACTCAGCCTTTTTGATTGAATTAAATTTTAGTGTTCAGGTGAAAGCCCTCATCTTATTTGCAAAGAAGGTCAAGATCATCTTAGCTTTTTCAGAGCTGCTATGCTGACAATTGTCTATCAACAATTTTAATGGTACACCAGGACATCCCTCTCACCTTAGGAAGTTTTGCACTGTGCTCTTTCCTCACTCTTAGCCTAGCCAAGTCTCTTAAGTTGGTTTTATTCCTTTATGGCCTGTTTTCTGTAATGAAATTAACTTTTGCTAACAAGATAATAAGAATCATATTTAACTTAGATAATCTAAGGACCATTCTTTAACCAAGTAGTTTTTGATATTTTTCATAACACATGAAACAGATAGAAGCTAACCTTCTATGATTGAAATAAGGGTGGAAGGCCTAAACCCCTGACCTTGTACCTTCTCCTTCACATCCAGGACAGAATCTGCCTTCCTTCTAAATATAGTCCTAAGTGCTTTGGGGAACCTAAATGCACCACTGCTTTAAAGAAAAAGAAAAAACATAAAGGAAGGAAAGAAAGAAGAAGGAAGGAGGGAAAGATGGAAGAAAGGAAGGAAGGAATGCAGAGGGAATGAAGAAAGTTGGGAAAGAAGGAAGAGAGAAAGAAGAAGGAAAAAAGGGAGTAGCAAGTTGTTGCCTCTAGCAGCACAAGGAGAAACTGTTTTCAGTTAAGCAGAGTAATCAGTAAACTCTTCAATGTTTACTTTAGGTGTGGGCTGATGATCCATGTATATCACTGTCAGAGATGAAACCTGAAAATCACTTCTGTTCACTTTCTATTTTGAGCTTGTGCTCGCATTTAGAGCTCGAAATAATCATCCCTTTCAAAGCAAAGTGCCCACAACCTTTGTGAAAACAGTCAGCCCTGATTGAGACATACATGATGGTCACACCATTTGGTTATTCCACCTAAGGTTTGCTCAGCGTTCTCATTGTTCTGACTGCAGGCATAGAGGTAGATAAATAAGGATTGGTAAGAACATGAAGGATTAATTTCAGAATAAGTCACATTTTTTTTTTAAGGAACCATAAAAACATAGGCAAACAAACATGCTTATCTTTTTTTCAAGCTTTTAAGTATAGAGATATGAATCATGTGAAATAAGGTAAGTGATAAAGTTGAAGAGGCAGAATTATATCTTAAACTTCATCAGTGTTATTTCCTGTGGGCTCGTCAGCATAAAAAATTCTCTTTTAACCCAAATATCAGAGCTTTAAAGTTTACTTACCATATCATACAGGAAGCAAGAGAAATAAAAATAGCAATGTTTAGCTTAATTTTCCTGTCTTTAAGTATAGAATGAAGTAAAATATGAGGCATTTAATATGCATTAATTACTGTATCTTTTCTGCTGTCCTTTTCATTGATGATACCAATGAAATGCAGAAAAGACTCTTTTCTAAAATGTGCAAATGTCTTATAGGAACTGAGATTTCTTTTTTAATGTCTCTGTAACAGATACAAGACTTTGCCTGAGGATACTCTTTGAGAAATGAGAAACATTAAAACAGTACGAAGGAAAAAAGGATCTTCTTTCTCAGCCTGTCCATATTCTCACTTTTAAAAGAATATTTAAAAACAACTTTATTATTTTCAGTTATAATCAATGTACTTTTTAAAATTCAGTGTGAATGAAGAAAATGTAGTTAAACTCAAATGTTCATATTAATATAAGAAGTTTACAATTTCAAAGGAAAATATAAAATATATAGTCCTAAAAGAGACATGAAACAACCCTCTCCCCACTACCATTGACCTTAAGCTTGCTTATCCCAACCTGTCTTACCTTATGATTTAAAATATAGGTCTGTCAGGTTAAAATCGACTCATTAGTTCTCATCTTTATACGCCTCCCGGTTTAGAATCTGACTTCTCTGGCTATGGTTCCTCCCTCTGATTGTGCTTTCTGGAACCCTTGTTTCACGGCAAACAAACTCCCACATAGCCTTAACCTATTGATATAACTCTAATTACATCTCATGATTTCTATTAAACTTGGATTTCCCTGAAGATGAGAAATTATTGTTCCTTTTACTTTGAACCAAAGGTTTTAAAACGTTTTTCATTGTGTTGTAATTATGGTCAGTCAGTAAAATAGCATATGTTCATTGGTAATAAATATTGTTTTTATTTGTTTCCTCTGTGAAGATAGGGAAAATAAGCTTAACTTTCTGTCAAAATTGTCTATATATTTTTTTCTGGACTTTTTCTCCTCTTAAGACGTTTTTGGCCATGAACTCTTTAGAGATTTTTTTTGAAAAAGTTCCTCTCATCCATTCTAAATTGTTTTAAAATAATGAGTATTTCTCCTAAATGATATATGGTGATTAATTGCATCTGCTTCTGCAGATAAAGAAAAAAATAATATATGAATTTACTTTAAGGATTTTTAGAATAATTTCTCTAACCCTAATGATTCAATAAATAGATTTTCAATTAAAAAGTCAGTCAGATATAAAATCAACTCAGTTATCAATTGCTTATCTGGATAATCTTTGACCCAATTTCCAGTGTTTCAATAATCTCCAACAATTTCTGAAACACAAATAGTGACAAATGAAGTGACAGAATCCAGCACATTTTTAACAAACTCCATAGCTTGCTGCATATTACTGTTGGAATTTGACAATGTGGAGAACTAGAAGCGGGAGGCCACCCACTAGAATAACCGTGAGTTAAGAAGTTATGAGTTGATGCAGTTCCATGGTTGTTGACAGAAGACAAAAGACAGTCTATTACTCACAGCAATAGCAGTAGGCAGAGTCACATCATTGCGCTGGTTTCTCAGAAGCCAAATCTTACAGAGAGACATGAAGCGCCTGGTGGAACTTGCTCACGCACTGGGCAAACCACAGGAGAGGATTCCTGAACTTAGGAAATCTGCCATTGATCTAGCAAGCAGTAAGCAAGCTGTTCTTTGTCCAGAGGTGTAACAGACACAGCCCGTGATTACTTAATGCATTCCTGTGGTGCGTTACCTCACTTTTCAGAGTTGCCAGCTGATTAAACAATACCAAGGAGTGGCCCTGGTGAAAGAGTGACCATGGCCTTTTGATTTTGGGTACTTAATCAATATATGTGGGAGCAGGGACCATGGAAGACTGCTTCCCAACAGTTATACCTTGATCTATAAATATCTTAAATATTTATTAACATTTTGCAAATATGTTTAAAAATATTATTCAAAGAATTGACTATTTCAAGAAAACTTGGGAGCTCTTTCCATTTTCCATAAAATTTCACCATCATTAAATGCTAAGTATGCTCATAAGAACAGGCATATAAACGTCTTCATTTTTCTCATTATACTTGCTTCTCCAGTTTTCATCTTGTGTTATCAGAATTATCAAAAGCATGGCTACATATTTCTTTTAAGTAGTGCACAATTTACTGCTTCTAAGTTTTTTACAACCTTGTATAAGTTGGACTCAGTGGTATCATCCATTTCAATGAAATACAAGAAACTTTACCTTAAATAGCCTTTGACATTTTCTTTGTACCTATCACTATTCCTCTACCATAAACTCACAAACTTGTTTCTATAGTCAAACACCTCAAGTAATCTATTTCCATTTTTCTGTTTAAAGACACCCTTCCTGAAGTCCTTTTTCCCACTCTAATTTTGACTGGTGGCACCAAAATCTGTTTTGTGAGTATGATTCTGGGACTTTCCATTTATCATCATCTTGGAAATTCCCTTCACTTTCTTCTGTTTGGATCCTCTAGGTTCTGAATCACATATTTTCCTTCACTTATTCCTTCTTCGATGTTCTTCCTTTCTTTGGGCAGATCCGAGTTTCTGACTTATATATTTTTTCTTCCCTCTAAAGAATTTCTTTTAACATTTCTTGAAAGGTAAGTCTATTCACAACAAATTCCCTCAATTTTTGTTTGTCTGAGAAGGTTTTTATTTCTCTTTTGCTTTTGAAGTACAGTTTCAAGGGATAAAGAATTGGTTGGTGGATTTTTTTCCCTCAACACTAAATATTTCCCTCCACCCTCTTGTTGCTTACGTGGTTTCTGAGGAGAAGTTGGAAGTAATTTTCATCTTTATTCCTCTATAGGTAAGGTGTTTTTTTCCCTCTGGCATCTTTCAGGATTCCTTCTTCATCTTTGATTTCAGTAGTTTGAAAATTGTATGCGTAGGTATAGTTTTTTGGGCTTTTATCCTGCTTGGTGTTCTCTGAACTTCTTGAATCTGTGGTTTGGTTTCTCACATTAATTTGGGGGAAATTCTCAGCCATTATTGTTTCAAATATTTCTTCTGTTTCTTTCTTCTACTTCTAAGATTCTCATTACATATGCTTTATATTTTGTAGTTGTTCCATAGTCCTTGGCTCTTCTGTTCTGTTTTGTTTAGTCTTTGTTCTCTGTGTTATTCTGGTTTTTAGAATTCTATTGATTTATCCTCTGGCTAGGTGATTCTTTCCTAGTCAGGCCAATAAGTTAATGATAGGCATTCTTCATTCCTGTTACAATATATTTTTTGTGTGTGTGAGGAAGGTCAGCCCTGAGCTAACATCTGATACCAATCCTCCTCTTTTTGCTGAGGAACACTGGCCCTGGGCTGACATCCGTGCCCATCTTCCTCTACTTTATATGGGATGCCACCACAGCATGGCTTGCCAAGTGGTGCATCAGTGTGCGCCCAGGATCCGAACCTGCAAACCCTGGGCTGCTGAAGCAGAGTGTGTGCATTTGACCTCTTGTGCCATTGGGCCGGCCTCTACAATATTTTTTATCTCTAACATTTCTTTTGGTTCTTTCTTAGAATTTCCATCTTTCTGCTTACATTGCCCATCTGTTCTTTCATACTGTCTACTTTATACATTAGAACACTTAGCATATTAATCATAGTTCTTTAAATTCCTAGTCTGATAATTCCAACATCCTTGCCATGTCTGTTTCCAATGGTTGCTCTGTGTCTTCCAATTGAGTTTTTTGCCTTTTGGTATGACTTGTAGTTTTTTCTTGATATTTAGCCGTGATACACTTAGGCATTTAGTAATGTGGTGGTGAGGTGTGGAGGGAGGAGGAAGAATTGTATAGTCTTATGATTAGATCTCATGTAGGATATTTCTGAAAAGCAAAACAGGACGTGTCAGCCTATCTGACTGAATCACTTATATGATGTGTAATTTTGGAAAATATTTTGTCTCTATAAAGATGCATTCAATTTAAATAAGAGACTTCTATAACCATCAATATGGCAGGTTAGATTAGCCATCTCCTAACATCTTGCTCACTCTTTCACAAAATAATTTTGAAAAACTGTGAACCCTTTTGTACATTGTTGTTGCCATCTAAATTTTACCATATTTTGCTGAGATTGAAATTTCTTCAAAGAATGTAATTTACAGCCTATTTTGAATATAGGATTGCTAAATGAAATTATATCACTTTTTAAAATGTATTCAATGGAATCTAAATGCCATATAAATTTAACATCCACCATAATCCTTTTAAAAAGTACATCAAGGCATTAATCTCTTTTATAATAATTGTAAATTGTAAATAGTTATTTTTTCTCTTAGAACTCATATATTTTTTTCTACTTCCCCATAAAAAGTTACCATAACACATTTTATGTTTGAAAGCATTTTGTAATTGCTAATTTATACTGCAACAAGTGCATGCATATAAATTTACATTTCTTTTATGTAATTACAAAATAAACATAATTTATTTTAAATTTCTGGGGACCGTAATACTCAAATGATTAAAATTGTTCTTCTGGATTAAATTATTTTTGCAATTATTACTAGTATACAATTTATCAAAGGACATAGATATGTTACCAATTTTGAAAATAATCATAAAAAGTAAAATTTTACTGTAAAATGCATTTCTGATTGATATGATTAAGTGTAGTTTTCACAATTAATTCATACATATTTTGATGGACATTTCAGAATGAAGCTAGTTTTAGCAGTAATTATTTTCCTGCTTTTTTCTGTTGTTCGTGTGTGTGGGTGTTTATAAATAGAGTCATTGAGAAATCATTATTCACATAAATTAGTGTTGGTAAAAAAAAGGAGTTTTTTTCTTTTTTTTTTTTCTTGTGAGGAGATCAGCCCTCTGCTAACATCTGCCAATCCTCCTCTTTCTTTGCTGAGGAAGACTGGCCCTGGGCTAACATCCGTGCCCGTCTTCCTCCACTTTATATGGGACACTGCCACAGCATGGCTTGCCAAGCAGTGCATCGGTGCATGCCTGGGTCCGGGCCGGCGAACCCAGGGCCGCCACAGCGGAGCGCATGCACTGAACTGCTTTGGCCACCAGGCCGGCACCTCCTAAAAAGGAGTTTTTATAGCAAAGTTGTTTAATTCTTTGAATTCTTTGTGGATTTCATGCCAAAAGTTGCGCTGTGACTTGCCATCAAACAGTATTTTTCTTGAACTAATAAGTCAATTAGGTTTCTCTCCAATTTTGTTGAACCAAACAAAAATTGGACAGCATTTAACTTGTTGAACTATTTGTTACCCTATCTTTAGAGTCATTAACTTTCTCGACAAAGACCCAAATTGGCCCTTTATTTGGCAGACCAGTGGTTTCTGCATCCATGGAAATGTGTCATACAAGATATGAGATAAAGGAGATTTAGAGCTTTGTATATTAAAACAGGAGAAGGATAATTTCAAAAAGTATAGTAGAAATTGAGAACCAGTGAAAGTGCTCTCAGGTAGACAAGTTTTAGGAGAGTGGTAAAGAACAAGGATCTGGAAATGAAAACCCTGTTTTTGAGAAGTCTCCCTTTATCGTCAGGTGTGTGAGTGCTGTTTGAAGATTGTTGTTCCTGTTAACCTGAAAATTCTATTTTTTAAAAAAAATAAAGAAATGCCAAATAAAATGTAACAAACATCCTTATAAATATAAAGCTGAGCTCACAAGGCTGTAAGGAAAATTCCTACAGGTCACAAATAAAGAATCATAAAAAAATCAAAGGCCTTGAGGTAATGGTTGAAATTTATATTGTCAGGAGGGGAGAAGATAAGGCCAAGATCCCGAGTAAGGAAGGAGTCGGCAGTGGTATCGCCACAGAAACCTGAGATTCAACAAGTCAGTCAGCACAGGTCATCAACAAGGAAGTGTTTTTGTCTCTGACTCAACGCCAAGTAAAAAAATAACTTCCTGAGAATTTGTGATAGAGTGGGTTTGTCCTTCAACACGATGGGGGTTTGAATTTGTCGTAGCTCTATGGTCTAGGAACCACAAGTCAAGAAATAATCATGAAAAGTCATTCCAAACTTGTGATAAACCTGTGCAAACACTAACCTACTCTAGAGAGACTAGTCTTCTGCGAGTTACCAGGAGTTTCACAGTTTGCAGACATTAAAATGCAAGCACGTAGACAAAAATAATTAAAACAACATGGAAAATTCCACAATAAACAAGATTCAGCAGATGCTATGAATTAGGTAACAAGGATAAGGATATATCATATAATGAAACTAATAAAGAGACTATAAATAAATACATTTAAAATGACTTAAGACATAAAAAAAGGAATTAAAACACACGAGAGAAAGGATTCTGGGAAGATGAAGGCAACAGCATAGTTTTTTGCTTTTGTGGTTCTTAAATTTCTATGAATCTCCTCATAAAAACAGAGCTCTTAAGATGTCAAAACCAGAGATCCTTGGATATACAACCAAAGTTGGTCACAGGTTATTCTCACGAGCCTGCAAATATTAGCAGATAGGAGCAAGCCACAGAGAGCCTCAGGATCTACTTAACATCAGCATCATAACAGAGGACGTGGAGGGAAGGCAAAGACTCCCCACCTCCCAAGTTACCAACAGGCTGAGTTATCTCCATTGTCCCTGCTCCCACTGGGCAGTGCTCCCTGTGGTTCTAACTCTTGCCAGATGCCCCTGTGATCTGGTAGCACTGCTTCCTTCTGAGGGTCTCTAGTCTAGCAATGGCCGATTGCTTTCAAAATCAAAAACTTTCTGATTTTGCTTTACCACCTCATTGGTGCCTTTCAGTTCTCTTATCGGTGGTGTAACCAATTCACTATATCAAAATCTTTCTATTTATACAAACCTGGAATATTTCTTCTTTCCTGGCTTCATCTTAGTTGATACACTCTTGACTTCATGTCCACTGGCTTTTCAGTCAATAGAAAGCAGAACATTGAGATAATAAGGAACAGAGAAACCTAGCTGGCATCTTGGGCAACAGGTTCATCTTCTCCATGGCACTAGCTCTAGAGAGACCCACGATGATTCCAGGTGGGCGATCATGGCCTTGGGCTCTGTTAACACCACCTCCTTCTTTGTCTATCCAGCCCTAGTGTTAATAGCATCTTCCTGCTATGGCAAATCTTTCTGTTATCTCACCATTTTCCTTTTGGCTTCTCATCACATCCGTCATCTCTGTAAGCAATTCCTTGTATTTTCCTTGTTTTGCTTTGAACATTTAGAGTAGTTTTTGTATTCTTGGTATGATTCTGACTGATTCAGTTTCTTTATAATAAATAAACTTATTACCCTATACCATACAGGAAACAAAACCAGAGGAAAATGAACAGGTAATTGCTCACATAATCACATTCAAAAGAACATGGGAGACATCCTCAAGGAATTTCTGAAAGTTTAAATAAGGGGTCAGAACTTTCATGAGTTAATAGAGGTAGAGTGTACATGAATCTGTTTTGTCACTGCTACTATGACTAATTTTATCTAGACTGAAATATTTGAGAATTTGAAATTCTATGCCAATTGGTTCAAGTCTTTCTTCTATGCAAAGATATTAACAAACTTATTTCACTATATTAACCAATTATAATTTTATATTTTTTCTATTTTAATTAGCCCCTCTAATTATCATAACAAAGATAACGTTTTTTTGAAATTTGAATATTAGACATCTATCTAAGACTACAAAAGCTGTGTATTGTTTCAGATTTTGAGATTATATGTGGATATGAGAGGAGGGGTTTCCTTTTAACTTTCAGGCTTCTGACATGTGATGTTTAGAAATCGTATTGCCTTTAAATAAACAGAGTCCAATTAACTTATAAAAAGTGTATACATAATATAAATTCAGTATGAAACCTGTGATGTTACATCATGGCCAGGACTAAGACTGAGTGACTAATCTGATCTGCTTTGATTAAGTGTGACCTTTTTCTACACCAAATTCAGAGATATCCCAATTAGTGTGACATCTCTTGTGAATCTATGTTAATTTAATGACAAAGTAAAAAAGATAAAAAGGAAAATATATATCACAGCTCTGCAAAGTGAAAATGTAATTCATTTCTGATTGCAATGTTTAAAAATTTTTATTCTTATTTTTTCATTTAGAATTCTATCTTAAAGTATATGGTTTGTTATCATATTAATAAATATAAACTATTTATAAGCATGTAAATTTGTAAATACATTAATGGAGCTTTAATAGATACCAGCATATATCTATGAGATATTCAAATTAGTCACAGGCGAATTGTTCCACAAAATTACATTAATTTAATATTTTTATATAGTGCTATGGGTTGAATTGCACCCTCCACCCCAAAGATATTGACATTCTAACCACCAGGACCTGTGAATAAGACCTTAGTTGGAAATAGGTGATCAAATTAAGATTAGATCCTTAGAGTAGGCCCTAATCCAATATGACTGTGTCTTTTAGAAAGGGGGAAATTTGGACACAGGGAGACATTGAAAATCTCATTTCATGAGATTGGCCTAATCTTCATTCCAAAACCAAAGAAGGAAGTACAGAAAAAGGATTATTAAAGACTGATAAACATAGCGGCAAAAATCTTAAATAAAATTTTAGCAACCCAAATCCAATCATTTATAATAAAGATAATAAATACAGGGCCAGCCCCGTGGCTTAGCGGTTAAGTGCGGTTAAGTACGCATGCGCTCCGCTGCTGGCAGCCGGGTTCGAATCCCAGGTGCGCAGTGGTGCACCGCTTCTCCGGCCATGCCAAGGCCGCGTCCCACATACAGCAACTAGAAGGATGTGCAGCTATGACATACAACTATCTACTGGGGCTTTGGGGGAAAAAAATAAATAAATAAAAATTATTAAAAAAAAAAAAGATAAATACATCTTAACCAAATCAATTTTATCTAAGGAATGCAAAATTGGTTAAATATGAGAAAGTTAATTAATGTGCTTTGTCACATTAAGAGATTAAAGACAAAAAAAAATCACACAATCACACAAATAGATGTGGAAAAAACATTTGATGAAAAATCAATATTGATTCACAATAACAATCCCAAACTAAATAGTGTAGAAGGGATTTTCTTTAATCTAGAAAAGAGTAGGTATAAGAAAACCACAGCAACTATCACACAGTATTGAAATGAAGAAAGCTTTCACTTCGAGATGAGAAAAGAGCACAGAAATACTCACTATTCCCACTTTTTGTCAACATTCACTGGAATTCTTAGCCAGTCAACTAAGAAGAGAAAAAGAAATAAAAGATACATGAACTGATAAAGTATAAAGTAATTATTCATAGATGTTATGAATATATACAGAGAAAATTCCAAAGGATCTGGGAATAAATGATTAGAATTAAAAATAATGTTTAGTGAGGTTTCCTAATATAAAATCAGTATATAAAAATTTATCATACTCCTATATATAAGCAAAAATCAAAGTGTGAAAATATAAAAGTATTTCATTTATCATATTATAAAAATATTAAGTATCCAGATATAATATAAAGAAATATTTATACTGATGTTCAACCAAAAAATTGAGAATACATAGTTTTCTCAAGCATGGGTAGAATCTTTTTATAAAGTAACCACTTACTTAGCAAAATAGCAAATCTCAATGTCATCATTTATATCACATCTCTGAAACAATATAATGAAGAGATACATTAGTAACAAAAATATAAATTAAAAATTCTTGTGAATGAAATATAAAAACTTGTCTAAATGAGTTGAGTCAACTAAGAAATAAAATGTATACTAAAACTACTTAGTAAAAGTTATAGTGAAAAAGTATATGTATTTGTAGGATTCAACAAAAGTGCTATTTTTAGGAAAATTGTAACCTTATATTCTTATATTAAAAACACAAAGGCCAAGATGTATTGACTTAAGGAACTAACTTATGTAGTTAGAAGTAAAACAGACTAAACCCAAAGTAGAAGAAAAGAAATGAAAAGAAAATTAATGAAATAGAAAACTGATACAATCATAATGATAAAAATACTTTTCTCTTATTTTTTTAATCTTTTGTCTATTTGTGCTATTTGTAATTTCTTCTGACCAAATCTTCTAGTTTACTAACTCTTTCTTTAGCTTATTCTAATATGCAGTTATTACCTTATATCAACATTGTATTTTAATTTATATATGTTTTAATTTCTAGAAGTTCTATTTCTTTCTTTCTAAAAGATTTTATTCATTTTTTATAGTTTCTTACAATCCTCAGATGTTTCTAAACTCTACTTTTGTAAATAAATTTTTTATTTTAGGTAACTTTAGATTTAATAAAATATTGCTGAGATAGTACAGAGAGTTCCTGTATATTTCATACCAGTTTCTACTATTATTAGTATCTCACATTAGTGGGGTACATTTGCTTCAATTAATAACCCAATATTGATACATTATCATTAACTACAGTCCCTACTTTATTGAAATCTTTAGCTTTTATCTGGTGTCCTTTACTGTTCCAGGGTTCCATTCAGAATCCCACATTACATTCAGTCATTATTTCTCCTTAGGCATCTCTTGACTGGGACAGTTTCTCATACTTTCTATATTTTTTACATCCTTGAGAGTTTTGAAGAGTATTGGTCAGATAGTTTATAGAATGTCCCTCTATTGGGATTTGTGTGATGTTTATCTTATGATTAGACTGGACTTGTGAATTTTTGGGAGAAAGACTACAGAGGTAAAAGGCCATTTTCACCACATCATATCAGGTGTACACACTATCAACACGACTTATTACTGTTGATCTTAATCTTGATCACTTTGCTGAGGTAGTGTTTGTCAGGATTCTGTTATAAAGTTGATATTTTTCCCCTCTTTAGGTACGCCACTCTTTGGAAGGAAGTTACTATGCACAACCCACATGTAAGGAGTGAGGAGTTTTATGCTCCACCTCCTTGAGACTAAAGTCTCTACATAAATTATTTGGAATTTTCTGCATGGAAGATTTGTCTATTCTCTCCCACTTACTTATTCAATCATTTATTTATGTAAGTATTGACTCATGGATATTTATTTCATAGTTTGGGCTATAATCCAATACTACTTTGTTTACTTTGTTGCTTAAATTGTTTCTGCCTTGGCTATTGGGAGCTCTTTCAATTGGTTCCTGTTTCCCTTTGACATATCGCCATCATTGTGGGTTTTGCTTGATTTGTTTTGAGCACTTCTTTATGGCATTGCAAGATGGTCCAGGCTCATATCATATATTTCTTGCATGAACTTCACTTTTATTTCTCTAAACATGTTAGTATAGATATTTTATACTCAATATCTGATAATTCCAATATTGGAAAATATGTGGATCTGTTTTCTTTCTACTGGTTTTTATTCAAGATGCCTTATTTTCTTCTGTACTTAGCTATTTATTTTCTTGGGAGATGCTCATTTGCCTAGGAAAATTATTTGTTGGCATTATTTGAGGCCCAGGATGGAGATGCATTCCTTTAAAGAGAATCTGAGGTCATTTCTGCCAAGTGCCCCTAGCAACCACCAATCTAGGACCATGGTAAACTTGATCCACAACTTGAAATTTTTTTCTCCCTACATTCGTATTATAATTAGTATTAATAAAATTATTCCAGTGTTCTTTACATTAACATTTGCTTGATACATTTTCCCCATTCTTTTACTCTCAAATTTTCTGTGACCGTCTGATTTGATCATGTTTCTTGTAAATAGCGTACATTAGAATTTTATCCTTTTTTATTTAATGTGAAATATCTGACATAATTTAGCTCATTTAATGCATTGTGATTATTGATATTTTGAAATTACTTCACTTATCTCACCTTTTTATTTATGTTGTGAGATTTTTTTCTGATTATTTTCTTTCTTAGTCTTTGGGAATTAGTTTGTTTTTCCCCCTTATCTTATCTTTTCTCTCTGTAAATTTACATTCTTTTTTTGCTTGCCTCTGGAATTTTATCATGCATAATTTAACTTATCAAAGCCTAAGGGTCAATCAACACAATAACTACCTTCCAAATAATACAATGATTCTAGAGCTCATTTACTTTAATCAAACTCCCCAACTCACAGTCTAGACATTATTATTATTTTTTGTTGTTGTTGTTGTTGTTGTTGTTTTTGTGAGGAAGATTAGCCCTGAGCTAACATCCATTGCCAATCCTCCTCTTTTTGCTGAGGAAGATTGGCCTTGGGCTAACATCCGTGCCCATCTTCCTCTACTTTATATGGGACGCCACCACAGCATTGCTTGACAAGCAGTGCATCAATCTGTGCCCAGGATCTGAACCTGTGAACCCTGGGCCGCTGAAGCAGAGCATGCAAACTTAACTGCTACACCACCGGGCCAGCCCTAGACATTATTATTTTATATTCTTTAATAAATACCCTGTTACAAATTAATTTGCCCATCAGTTCTTCTTGCCTCTCAAACCTTCCTTCTGTGATCATTTTCTTTCTCTTTGAAGTACATTCTTTAGATGTTCCTTTAGTAGAGAACTCTGCATGATAAACTCAGTTCTCGTTTACCTGAAAATATTTTCATCTATCCTTGATTTTGAATGGTTTTTTCCAGGAAGAAAATTTTTGAGAAGCAATTATTTTCTCTCATGAAGTTATTATTCTATCTTCTGGTCTTTCCTGTTGCTGTTGAGAATGTTGTCTAAATGTCTTTCTTTTTGTATGTGTTTTGCTTTCTGGCTGCAATTAAATGTCTTTTGCTTAGGTTTGCTTTTCTGAAGTCTCCAGTTATAGATATATTTTTGTTTTTCTTGCTTCATATATATTGTGCTTCTTATATCTGAACATTCAAGTCTTTCATCTTTTCCTAGCGATTTTGCTCTATTGTCTTTTCAAATATTTTCATGCCTCCATTTTCTCTGGTTCCTTCTATTGGGATATCTACCTGGGCTTATAGTCAACTTGCTCACTGTATTCTCAATATGTTATAATCATTTTTTCCTGTCTATGTCTTTGTGCTGTTTTCAGAGTAGCTTCTTCAGTCTAACTTCCAGTTCACTAATTCTCCCTTTCAGGTGGATTTATCTATTGTTTAACCTATCTACTGAAGTTTTGAATTATTAATTATATATTTTCATTTCAAAAAGTGTTGTTTCTTTTTCAGTCTTTTCCTGTTGATTTTCAATACTCACTTTGGGTATAATTTTATTTATTTAAATCTTTCTTTCATAGTTTTTTTTTTTTTTTTAATTCTGTATGTGATCATTTTAATGTCAAAGTCCTAAGGGGACTGTCTGTGTTTCTATGACTCTTGTTCATGGTAGCTTGGGGATCCTTGAAAGTCATCTCTATCTCTGACATTGCTCTTGGCCCAAATTGTGGATGGTTTTCTGCACAAAGGACTTGCATTTGAATCTGCTAGGATACAAGGAATGCCCTCAAGCTAGGAGCAATTTATCTCCCAAGGGTATATATTCAATGTGAGTGATTCTGGTTAAGCTCATGAGCACCCGCAGAAGGCTTAGGCTTCAAACTTGAGCAGATTTAAACATTTGTTTTCAGGGAAATGTCTTCTCTTTGGTATGTTTAGTAGTCATTGTTCCCAGTTCATTTTATTTCAGCTCATGGCTTTTGTTTGATTGTTCTTTCATGGAGTGGAAGAGGAGAGGAATTGGGGCATTCTTAGAAACCCTTATTTCTTATAAGCTAACAATTCATCGAAAATATGTTTTATCCAGAGTCTAGTTATTTTGTAGCAGGAAGACTTGCTACACTACTTTTGCAAAGAGTACTTCCAAACTAGTACCTCTCCTATAATATTTAAATTTAAATGCCCTCTAGAAATAAATTCAAAATATTTCAAAAGGAAGAAGTGTCTGCTAGGAAAAGCGAACAAGAGACACTTCAAATGGACAGCATTTTAAGAACATTTGAAAGATAATAGAAAAGAATTTAAAATTTGACATATGGATGGAAAATGATGTTAATATTTTGAAACATATAAACATCACCTTTCTTCTATTTAAAATATGTCCCCCTTTAACTAATTGAGTGTCTTTTACATTTAAATATTTTCTAGTAATTAATTATTTTTTCATTTTCTTCTTGTCACATACTTGGTATTATTTAAAACAAATCTAAGGATGTAATAGCAACTCTGTAGCTTATTTATTTTTATAGTAAACAACAATTGGCAATAGAAGACTTGCTCAAGTATACAAAAATTTATATTAGATTTTAAAAGCATATTTGCAAAGGACCTCATTTTCTATGTAAATGCATGTTTATACGTTTGTAAAATACCTATTGTGGAACATGTAATGGGGACTTTAAATGACCTAAAAATCAAACAACCTCTTTAGCAGTTATAGCTTGCTTTCTTAAACATACATTTAGAGTGGTAAGAAGATTTGAAATGAGTTTTTAACATTCCGGCTATATAACAAATCTCTCGTCTGTAGTTAAGGACTTTTAAGTTGTCTCTCTGGGAAAAAAGAGAAGTATCTCTTAGTAATAGGATGAATACCTCTTCACAGAATTTCGTTAGAATTCACTCTGAACCATTCCAAATCCCACAAGTATTGCACAATTTTCACTAAATTTACAAAAGGACAGAGTAGTGTGGGACAAATTCAAAAGACAATTCAATTCAACAGTATTGAGAGCAGAAGCTATTCCGGTTTCAGTTTTAGATTAGTTTTTAAAGCCTATATCTGTATAGCAACGTACAATATTTAAGCCATTTTACAAACGTTAATTCACCCACTTAAATCTTCAGGCTGTTTCAAAAATGTGTTTGTAAAGTGACTTGGGGGTTAGTGATCAACGGGGGCCACTGTACTCACTCCATGTTCTGTAATTTGTTTGCTCTTCCTTTCCTCCCTCCTTCCTTTCATGTTCTTCAGTTGTTATTTCTTCAATTATTCATTGAACATTTATTTCGTGTTGGTAGCTGTATTTCATGTAAAGAAGTAAATCTATGGCCCCTAGGTAATAAAATATTTGGAACTAGTTGGAGGAACATTGAAAAGCATGAGAGATTAAATAACAGTAAAGACCAGCATATACTGTTACCGGAATAGTCAAAATGACAATAATGGTAGTGGTGATATCTTCCAAATATAAACAGTTGGAAAACACGTATGCTTGGGTATAGCACATTTTATATATTATCTTATTTAAAATACAACGCTAGTACATACAAAGGAGCCTAGGAAGAAATAGACCACAATGGGCTGAGTACTTTGTTAAAAAATTTCCTTAAAAAGGATATGCTTAGTCAAGGTTGTGAGGTATAAGCAGCATGTAAAGGGGTAAAGAGTAGAGTGGGCCTTCCAGGAGAGAGAAACAGTATGATAAATAAAAACACAGAGTTGGAAATGAGAGGACATGTTTAAATGATAATGAATTTACCTGGTTGGAAAGCAAAGCTCTTTTTGTTTCTTTGTTTATTTAATAAGTCTTATGAGAGACAAGCCTGGAAATCAAGGTTGGGGTAACTCTTTTGGAGAGCCTTGATTACCTGCCTATAGAATTTTTAAACTATTGTGGATGCAATTAATTGATTTGAGTAGATATTTATATGGCAATAGATTAATCTTTTTCTACTCAATCCTCCAATCTACATCTTAACCATAATCATCTTCTTGATTTATTTTAAAATCAAATTCATTTTCTTCTTAACACACAAATATTCAATCTATGAAAGTTTCACCTGAAAAAGGTACTTTATTAATATAATTGTTCCTTTAATCAGAGGAAAATTTTATCTCAATAAAAAAAATTAGAGAGAAATTGCTTCTTTAAAAAATTGATTAACATTCATGTGAGAGGACTCTGCAACCTGAGTTTTGTGCCCTGAGAGCAATAAGGGAGGCTCCAGGAGGTAAAGTGAGTAATTCTTTACCCGATATGGCTGAGAAAGGGTAAATATAGTTATAAAATATCTCCTCTAAAAACAGAACTAATTTTTTAATGGGAATTATATTATAGTGGAGAAGGGGTGACATTTATTTTGCCTTACTTAATGCCAGCTGCATAAAACTACTTTTCTTTTTGTGAGATGTTTGTACTTATTCAATCCTGTGTTCCATCAATACATTTCAGACTTTACCAGCCATTGTAAACAAATCCAAATCTGAAAGCTTTTATTTCGCACCTTCTTTACAAGTAGAAGTCTCCTTCTGCAAAGATTGCTATTAATTTCCATGAGTCCATCCATGTCTATAAATTGTCACTTCATAGTGAATGAAGACGTCCTCTATGCCTTTTGAGCCTAGATTTCAAAACCACTATCCTTTCCTCCTTATTCCTCCTACCCATGACAGCTCTGTTTAGGTGAATCTCTTGTTGATATTAAGTGTTGTCACACCTACCAATGATGAACCTAAATGTCTTGTGACATTGTTATTGATGAGAAAGATGAAGACCTGATACTGTCTCAAGTCTGCTATTCACTAAGGCATGACTTTTCTCAAAACCCCCCAAACATTTGAGGATCATTGATATTAAGTGAAAAAAAAGAAAGGTATAATAATGTACCCCTTAAATTTTCAATATTTAACAGTTGGAAAGAAAAACTAAGAAAAGTTTTTGAGAATGTCAGGAGCATTGGGTTTCATGGAGCCAAGGAAAGAGTATTTCAAAGTGGGACTAGTAAATAGTGCAAATACTGCAGACAAGAAAGTAACATAATACATGTAGATTGTCTGTTGAAATTAGCCACTTGTAGTTCAGTGATCACATTGGAAAGAATAGATTCTGGGTGTTCAGAAGGGAAAACCATATTTATTGCATTAAGGAGCTGTTAAGGAGTAAGGATATGGAGACAATTTAGGATAATCCACTGAAGAAGCTTGCACTTGTAAAACGGAGGATAGGTTGATATCTGATACTTGGATATGGGATTTAGGGACATTTATTAAGGTTGGAAAATATTTGAATATGTTAAAATAGTGATGAGAAGGATCCACTATCAACTGACAGGTTAAAAACCTGGAGGGGATAATTAATAGTTTAGCTGAGATTATCTACCAGGAGTGAAGAGGGAGGTGGCATGGTTGCTTTGTGAAGGTTTGTGTAGCAGGTGCTTTTGAGTGCCCTAATTTCCCAAAGAAACTCTCCTTGTTTTTTTCTCCTGGCTCTTAGGTGGACTATTGCATATCTTAATCCTAATCTTTTGCCTGCTTCTTTTCTGGCCAGGTGAGTTCCAAATTAGGCAAAACAGAGACAGTGCCTTGAGCCCTTCAGGCAGCTCCCAGAAAAGGTAGAAGAGATCTACACAATTGTTTGCAAATAAGATCTCTTCTCCATTCAGAAGTAGGCACCAGGGTCCCACACTGGGAATATTGGCTGTCCTCTTCAAGACTGCCACTGAGTCGGGGAAGCAGTGGGACAAGGGCAAATAAAAATGACACAAAACTTTTCTACTGTTTTAAAGTTGATGTTTTCTTGACTCAGCACTAGGTTGTTGTAAACCTGTTCCAGAGTTCTGATAAAGTTGGTTCTGACAATTTCTGCTTATTTTTTAATGTTTTGACAAGTAACTAGAGGTTGGAGCTGCTCACTCTGCCATTTTGCTTACATCATTCAGTACTATGTGTTTTTTTTTTAAAGTGCATTGAAGAAATGTTTATTTATAATCCATATACCATGCAATTCACCCATTTAAAGTGTACAATTCGATGGCTTTTTAAAATATATTCACAGGGTTGCACATCAATCAACAGAAACAATTTTAGAACATTTCATCCCCCTAAAAGAAACCACATACTCATTCACTATCACTCTCTAGTCCCCACTTAGCCCTCCAGCCCTCCAAAACCACTAATCGAATTTCTTTCTCTATAGATTTCCCTATATAGACATTTCATGTGAATAAGGTCATACAATATGTAGTCTTTCTGACTGGCCTTCTTCACATTGCATATGTTTTCATGTTTATCCATGTTGTAGTGGTATGTATTAGTACTTCATTTTTTAAAAAGGTGAATAATATTCCATTGTATGGATAGACCACATTTTGTTTACCTATTCACCAGTTGATGGACATTTGGTTGTTTCAACTGCTGACTATTATGAGTAAGGCTGCTATAAATATTTGGTTTTTATGTGGACGTATGTTTTCACTGCCTTGGCTATATACCTAGAAGTCGAATTTCTGTGTCACATGGCAACTCTTTGTTTAACATTTTAAGGAAATGCTGAACTGTTTTCCAAAATTGCTGTACCATTTTACGATCCCACCAGCAATATATGAGAGTTTCAATTTCTCCGCATTCTTGCCAACGTTTGTTATTTCCTGTCCTTTTTATTATACACATTCTAGTGGGTGTGAAGTGGTATTTCATTGTAGTTCTGATTTGTATTTCCCTAATAACTAATGATGAGGAGCATCTTTTCATGTACTCGTTATTTGTATATATTCTTTGAAGAAATATCTATTCAGATCCTTAGCCCATTTTTAACTGAGTTCTTTATCTTATTGTTATTGAGTTGTAAGTTTCCATGTATATTCTTAACATAAGTCTCTCATCAGATATATGATTTGCAAATATTTTATCCCATTCTACGTAATGTTTTTAGATTTATCCAAGCAGACACGTGCACACATACACATTTGCTTCTAACTGTTGCATGACACCCCTTGTTAGTCTTTTACCACATTATATCTATTTAGTCCTCTTGTGACGGATACCTCTAACTCCCCTCTATCACAAATAATGATGTAATGAACATCCTTGTAGAATTTTGTGATATATATCTTGGGGATAGATATCTGAAACAAGAATTGCTAAAAGTCATAGGCAATTTAATTGCCTTCCAGAATGATATTCAGGATGGATGTCGCTATCTATACTCTCACAAGCAGTGTATGAAGGAACCTATATCATGTGTCCCATATCCACACCAATAGTTGAAATTATATGTTTTTCTATTTTTACTGGTCTGATGCCTATAAAATGATACCTTGTTGTCAGAGTTTGTATTTTCATTATTTTCTTTCTTAATTTTGTAGCGTCAAAAATGTAGTAAACTTCCTAAGTTTCAGTGTATTCAACTTTAAAACAAAACAAATAATATGTCTTTCACAAGGTTGCAAGGAATAAATGAAATAATGTGCATAATGCCCCTTTTCAGTGCCAGGAACATAATAAGCATTCAGAAAATATAAAGTCTTGTTATTTGTAGTATTAGTGTGTTGTTGAAAACCATAAGGATCTTTGCCAATAGTGCTTCAGGTCGCCGCGTGAGAAAAGAACAAAACTGGAATATTAGTAGCTCAGAAAATGGTAGCTGTTGTTCTTGTAGAGATTTCTGAGGTCCTAGCCTCCAAGTGTGTCCTCTCTGATCATTTTGCCTTTTTTCTTTCTTCCAGTGTTTCTAGCTTCTATTCTGACAAAATTGATATTTGCTGATTTTTGCCTGTGTAACTACTTCCATTACCACCATCAGTGATTGCCTAAGGCACTGTTGATGGCCTTTCCACCAAGTCTGCAATCCTGGATCCAGCCTCAGTGAGATGAGAATTCGGGACCTTGAGCACAATGGAAAATTGTCTTAGAGCATGGACTCTAGAACCGTGTTACCTGAGTTCAGATCCGAACTTTATCATCTAATAGCTGTGCGATTTTTGGTAATTACTTAACTTCTTTGAGCTTCAGATTATTCATTGTAAAAACAGGGTCATAATAGTGCCTACCTCAAACAACAGCCACAAGGATGAAAAGTAAAGCATTTAGTACCTGCTGCATAATAAACGTGTCCCATTTATGCTAATAGTAATTATTATTTACTATTATTATTATACCAGGGGGAATTTTAAGTAACTAAGAATTGATTGAGGGCAGCTTGTATTCACCATACACTTCAGATCCTGTGTTCCTGGTGATTTCTGCTTGTGTCCAGTTAACATTACTTAGCTCTAGATCACGGCAGTTAGAGCTAAAATCAAGATTCTTCTTACTTCCACAATCAATCAGTTAAATTTTACCTTGGAGCTCTACCTTGGAGGAAGTAAGTGGGAACCTTTTTTTGCCTTGTTGATATTCATTCTTAATCCTAGTAGATTCATCAGCTTTACACATCAGCCGGGCTTACTAACTCACAGTTAGATGAGGTTATGCAATACACAATATATGTGTGGCAACTTAAATAAGTTAAGGAGATGATTAGGAATGCGATCTGCAAGCCAACTTTCAGTTTAAATGAAAGGGGAGGAGAAGGTAGGAAAGCAAAGGAGGAACTGCAGCTTGCCCAATGGCATATAGATTCAGTACAAGTGAAAAGCCAGTTTAAACACTTAATAATATTGACCTTCTCCCAAGGGTTTTTTTTTAGCTGACTTAATTAGTGTTTATTAACCATTCTCCACCAAGTATTTGTCTAATACCTTAAAAGTCTGTCTCAGCAGCTATAATCTCTGTCAGTGCTAGAAAATGCTTCCCTATCATGCCTGCTCCAGTGGAATAATTTAATTTATATGTACCTACCTAATGTTCAAACAATGAGCTGAAAAGTGAAAGATTCATCAAACAATTGGTTGTTTTGTTTACATGAAATTAAATTAACTAATACTATTTTTGTTACTAAGTTGAATAAAAGACAGCAGACTTGTAAAGACGCAGCCTTAAGCACATCTTTGATGAGAAAAGAACAAAAAACATTTTAATAAGCTTGTGACAAATTTTAAACACTTTACCATGAACGTGGGAAAAATGAGTCTGGAAGATAATTCATATGGAAATACAGATTAGAGATGGTTGACTACCTTTAGATGAAACAAGAGCAGATACTCAATAAAAGTTTTATAAAGATGAACTTTTAATTTTAAAATGTCTTTGTATTTCTTAGATTTGCTCAGATTCATAGAGAGAAAAAAAGGGAAGGAGCGGGAGGAGGAGGAGGAGAGGAGAAAGAAAAAAGAGGTGGAAGAAGGAGGGTAAGAGAGAAAGAGAAAAAGGAAGGAAGGGAGAGAGGAGGAGAGGGAGGGAGGGAGGAAATGAAATAGTTATTACACTCAGCACACTTTCACTATTTCAACTTCTGCTACGTTCTAAGCATTAAGGAAGCCTTTGGTGGCATCTATGATTCTCCACCAAATAGCCCCAGCATTCAGGTTTGCCAAGGCAAGGCAAAGATCCAAGAGGAGTGTTAGTAAAGAAAAAGTGATATTAAAGGAATGAGCTAATGTTTATTAATTACTGTGTCAGACATGGAACTAGGCACTTTTCATATGTTATCTCATCAGCCTCATGCCATTCTTCCATCCCCACTCAAGAGGTATATATTAGTACTCAACTTTCCAAAATAGAAATAAATAAACAGAGAGCTACGAAGGGTATCTTATTGAAGGTCACACATTTAGAAGGTAAAGTTTTCGGGAACTGAAGCCATCTCTGACTCCAAAACCTACACTCTTTACACTGCATCTTACTGCTGAGAAAAGGCAACTGCTATGCCAACTTTCTAATGACTTTTTTTAAATTGTCTGGTTAATCTGTGCCTTATCCAGGGGTAATTTCAGCTCTCAAGAGGAAAATCCAAGTTTCCTGGCCGGTTTTGACCCCAGAATAGGGGCTGGAATATGTAGTGACTAAATCAGTGGTTACACTGATTTAACCATGAAAATAACTGAAATGATTGGTCTGTGATATTACGGCAACAATGACAACTAAATGAATTGATTGGTTTGATTACTTGTTTAGAGATTTTCTTTTTAGGTTGCTATGTATGTATTCTTTGGAGTTCAGTCAAATCATACGGCAATGCATACAGAGTCACCAAAGTTTGTGGCCCTGTTTCTTCATTTGTTCATTCACTCATTTACTCAATTCTACAACCTCTGTTCCAAGCCTATGGTAGTCAATGTTAGATGAACCAGGCAAAGTCTTTTTGCTGAAGAAGCTCGCATCGACTAAAAGATACACATAATAACATCCGTGATCTCAACAGAGTGCAATACATACCAACAGAGTTATACAAAAAACAACATGAAGACTTCTATGACTTTGGGGATTGTCACACAATATTTCCATGAGAAATCTTTGATTGTGGTCCTGAAGGATGATTTATACAAAAGAATTATGAGGGAAGACTGTTATATATAGAAGAAAAGCATATGCAAAGACATCCAGGAACAGAATAGTTGAGCATTTTTAGAAAATTACAAGCGGTTTAATAGGTCTGTAGGTTGACAACAGGAAAGTGAAAGGTAAAGAAGATGGAGAAGACTAGTAATGAGCAACGATAAAGAGTTTATATAATTTATGCAAATTAGAAGAAAATAATATATTATCATATATGCTGCTACTTCTGTTTCTTTTTCTATTTTCTTTTTTTATTTTAAAGACAATCATCTTTCTTTAGTCACTTGAAATAAACCCCATTTTTCAGTTTTTAAATGGTTCTGTGTGATGAAGAATATGATTTGTTGACTATTTTTTCTGCTCAGATCATTGAAGATTTAAGAAAGCATCCCAGGATGGATCAATAGAGTTTCAAATTGAGAAAGTAACTTGATTCAGCAATATTTGGGAGATTTCCCTCTGGTTTGTAGTTTTTTAATAGGTGTTCTGGAATCTAGGTTCTGTGGGCCTTTGAAACAGTCTTGAGTAAAAAAAGAAATCTTAAGTGGGCATTATTGTGTTACCAAGAAAAAGAAAAGCTCAATGTGCTTAATTTTGCATGATCAAATATTATTAAATAAAGATGCTTTATCAAAATGTCTTCATAACCAAAGCAAGCATGAGAAATGCAATTGTTTCAGGAAATTAGTATGCAGAGACTTAAAAATTAATATAGTCCGTTGCTTCCTTATCTCTGTTCACCAGAACATTCTCAATATCTGTGCTTTGCTCTTTGTGAATTCCCAATTATCTATATATAAGACACCAATTTTTTAACTGTTCAATTTTTGCAAGTACATACGAAGATTCTGACTACCACCAAAATGGGTCCTTGGATATAAAATGTCCTAGTATGAACTTGAATGCTATTACCCAGGTTTGGAAAGATCACATGTAAATTAAGAAAATTTGTGACCGATTAGCTCAGTTGATTAGAAGACAATGCCTAAGAGTTACTCTTATGAGGTTAAAATTTCAGTTATCTGAACTATGTTAATAAGTCGAAAACAGGACTCATTTTCTGAGTTAGTCATCCTGTGAATGAGTATTATTGGTCACTATGGATTCTGGGTAGTTATCTGGATGTGTTAGCATAAAGGCATTGCTTCTACCAGAAAACAGTCCAAAACATACTCTCTACAGAGTGCATATGAAGAGGAAGAGCTCCATAATAAAGAAAGATTAAACATTTTATAACAATATAGTTCATGTTCAATTTCATTAAATTTATGGTTGAACTCAAGGTTCAGCATTAGATCTTGAGAAATTAAAACTCTCTGAGCCAGAGGTTTATAATCCATGAGAGAAAAGGGATTGGATGTCAACAAGGTCATTCTTTTCAGCTTTATTAATCTCTTCATTCTCCTTAGTTCTCTTTCATGTTCAAGATTTTAGCCACTAGATAACATCATTGATTGTATAGATAAACTAATAGTTTCCTCCTTCCCCCAAATCTATAGTCCCCTCAAAGGGGCAAAGGCAGAATTGTCCTTGGGAGGAAGAAAGGAGAATAGAGCAGAGGAAGAGTTAGAATGATTCTGGACATTCTGCAACACTCATGGTTGTTTCTGGAAGGAAAAGTACTTTGTTTAGGACTTTGCTAATGGCAAATATTTTCCTGCTAGCATGAACTATATTGTGAGAAGCATGCTAAGGAGAGTATGCTTGTCTATGCATGACCTTATTTATTCCTTACCTAAAAGGAACATTGCTCTTTCATTCATGTGTGGAATTATTTTGGAAAATGTTAGTGTTTTTTATTATACTAATTTAGTAAATTTGGATCTTGCTCAAATTTCTGATGAAACGTGCTTTTCCAATAGCTTAAAATACTTTTTCCAGGGTTTTTCTCTTTTTAAGTAGATTTGATTAGGTTTAGCTTTCTCCACAGAGAAAATAGTGTGAGGAATTAGACAGCAAGCATCCTATGCTGTCCATTTTTTGTCTATATCTGAGTATGTGCATTTTTTAAAAGAATCCAGAGATTTAGAGATTTTCACAGGCTCTAAAACCCCAATAAGATTATAAACCACCCCTTTATTCTACCAAAATGAATAGGAAACTAATCCTAATAAAGTATGATAATATCTGCTCCATTATTTTCTTTTGCCACTTTAGTCAATTAATTAATGATATTTTTTCTAAGTTAGAATCTAGCTTGGGCAGGAGAGTGTTAAAACTGCTATTATTTACAAAAAGAGATTTATAGGTAATCAGACAACATATATAATGTTTCCAGATATTCATTCTCGATTAATTCAACAACCTTGCTTGTCTCTGCAAAGAAGAGAATTAATAAAATTATGCAGATGATTTGGTCTATGGAATAATTTAAATATTGGTTTAAATTATGTCCTTACTATAATATTAGTTTGAATTTTCTCTTTGCCTCAGCCTTCTCTTGTTAGAATAAGTGAATACGTAGTCAGACATCTTTTACTAGCCTGGAACCTACCAATAATAGGATCTAGGAGAAAATGCTCACAAAATTGAAAACAGGTAAAAGTGGAGGGACTTTAATGGCTGGATATGTTAGGAGTGGAGAGAAGGGACTTCAGGGTCAAACCCACTGTATGTTTCTGCTTAATGAAAGACATATTCTCTTTTCAGCAAGCATTTTATGAAATTGCTCTAAAACAATTTTTCCCACAAAAATTGTGAGTAAATAGGGTTCTCTTGATCTTACTTCTGTAGAGTTCTCATAATAAGCTTATATAAATATATCTTTGACAAGTTTATTAATTGTTTGACAATTTGACAATATATTAATTGTTTTCCTGAAAAAATAGATTATGATTTGCCAGAGTTCTACAAGGTAAAATCCTAGTTTAGGAGCTTAAATTTTTTTCTAATTAAGCTGGATAGACATGAATTTGTTGTAAAAAATGCAGTGTTTCTATATTTGGCAATTTTGAAATAGATAAATTAACCAATTTAATGCAAAGATGAAGAACTCTACAGATTTGAGATAAAAATGAATAAATTGTACAGGACGGAGAAGAGATATGAATATAATAGATCTGGAAAAATATTAGACACGTGGTGAGGTTAAATACAAATACTACCTAGCCTGGTGATAAAAAATAATGTGCATACACATACATATCTCAGGTCTCACCCTGGAGTATAAGCATAGAGTTTATAATTGGGCACAAACCTGGTATTTTGGTCTAATTGGTCTAGCCCCCAGAAGGCTCAGAACTTCTGACAATCTAGTCTATTCCCTTCCAGATCCTGAATTCCTTCTTCTGTAGCTGTGTGATCATTCAGTTACTATTCTGGGAGTTGAATTATACTGTTGGGCAGTTGTAATTGCTGTTTTTACTACACTAAGCTGAAATCAGACTCTTTATAATTCAGCCCATCGGTCTTAGTTCATTGGCATAACACAGAATAGCCTTCCTTTGTCTCCCAATAGACTACCTTTCAAATCAAGACTTTAGTTAATAGGTTTTTATAGTTTGATTTTGTTTGTTTTAATAATAGAGTGCACTATCAACCATTTCTCAGTGTAATTAATTCCTTTGCTATCTAGATGTTCTCTGGTCTTCAGTGTTTCATCTCAAAATGTGCCACTGAGAAATGAACAGGCTATTCCAGATAAGATCTGAGCAGGGCAGTCAAAAATTCTATAAGAGTATCTTTAGTCAAACCATCGTTTTGTAAGTTTATTTGGAACTTGTGGCCAACTAAAACTACTATATTTCACATAAACTGCTGCTAAACTGAGTCTCAAGTGATGCTATAATTGCAAACTTTTAATTTTTTTCTGAACTCATAATTTAGGAGTTTGCATTTTTCACTAAATTATATCTTCTGAGTTTTAGCCCTTCTTTTCATTTTACAGGGAAACAGTCTTAATTCATGTATACTATTCCTCTCAATACCGTCTTCTAAAACTATATATATCATACACTCATGTCTTTTTTTATGTCATTGAACAGTGTGGAGAACTGGAAATGTCTCTAGAGACATTTATCCATGTTGAGATCAATCTATTGATTGACACTTTGTGGACACAGATATTGAATCAGCTATTGAATCCAATCCACATATTTTGACCTTGTCCTTATGGATATAATTATAAACTGACAAAGGTTTTATTGAACTTAAGATGATGTATTTTTTCTAATGTAATAGATCATAATAGAGGAAATAAGGTCTTTTAGTAGAACTTCTTAAAAAGTTCATGTTAGCAGTAAATAAATAGTCCACTTATTTCATTTGTGCTTACAAATAATTTTTCAGTAATCCTCAGGCTCTCTCAAAACTGGCACTGTCCCTGCACCCCAGGAATCCAACATGCCTGACCATATGACCTCGCACCTGGTCCAGGTTAGACGGCTGCCCCAAGAACCTGGTTCAAAAGTATAGCCAGAACGAGTGTACCCCATAGCAATCTGTCTGAATAAAAACCAGAGGGACAATTTGGAGTCATGCCATTTGAGCTATTTTATACCTCCAGGCAGCTGCAGTGGGACTCTGTCATCAGGGACTATATCAGTCAGCATCCCAGCCAAAAGCACACAGACTTTTGAAATTGGATAAGTCAAGGAAGGTTTATTGACTTGAAAAGACTATCTACAAAGGTATGCATGTAGGGGGACTACAGCAGAGTACAACCTATCTGTTACCAGCCCCAGCTAGAGAAAACAAGGGGATAGAGTCCTTACCAGGACCCAACAGGAAGCCAGAAGATACAGGAACATGTTGATATGGTCCGTGCCTGTCAGCCAGCACTCTAGAACATAGAAGAGTGGAGAAAGGAAAGGAATGAACTGGAGAGTCAAACAAAAACACCCAGCAGTATTTCCACGGCCTATAAAAGTTCAGGCTGACAGACTGGTAATAGATATTAAAATATTTCATGTTGTGCACCCCCCATCTCCTTCTGCGAGACCTATAACCATCCTGTCATCTCATATTTTCTCAGTGGTCTATCAGGTCCTTCCTACTGGATTTTCTTCCATGATTTATTCATAACTGATAAAGTTATTGTATTTAACCTTTAGCAGATCATGAAACTGAGGCTTAGCATTCCCACAGCTTAAGTGATGCAGTCAGGGATCAAACTGAGACATAGCTAACTCCAAACTATATTATTTCACTAATGTTATAAGCTCTCTGGAACGCAATGTTTTTATGAACTGAGGAGGATGCAATGACATAGATGTCATCTAAAATTCTTTCAACATTTAGCATTTAACTCAAATTTATTCTAAATATTACATATAAGCCATAGAAAGAACTACTTGTGAATTTGCCCTATTTGGGAGCAATTTTATTTTTCCTTTGTGCTTTACCGAATGTCAAGAACAGTTCTTTTTTTTTTTTTTTTCCTGTGGGATTCAGGCATTTTAAACATCAAGCCGAGATTGCAAAAGACTCCACACTGGGATATACTTTCAAAACAATTTAACCACTTTGAAATGTAAATTTGATAAGCAAAAGCACTACTGACACAGTTACTGTACTCCTGCAGAGCCCTAAGCAGGTGCAAATGAGTTCACTTTGTGATAAGAACCGGCACCTGTTGGAGAACAGCATTTGGAAGTAGCCTGTTAGCAAATTCTAAGATAGCTGGAATGAGAAGAACATATTCAATTGCGAAGGGAGATCTGAAGTGATAGCTCCCTATGGATGCACAGCTGTAATCGTGGGTTAAAGTCTGCATAACCTCAGGAGTTCCCACTATTTTTGTTTAATGATGTCACCTCTCCAGTTTTGCCCTGCCAGTCAAGTCCTGCTCTGTCAGGATTCTTTGTTATAGATAGCCTATGTCTGCCTGGTCACACCCTGGTGTTGAAAAGGAAACTCTCAATATGATAGACTCAATTCCAAGGATTCCCACAGGTAAATATTTTACGATCTTTTTCTTGGCAATAGGTTTTGAGTTTCTTATAATTCCACAAGTTTTTAAGCATTATTTTGAAACAAAACATTAAAATATTTTAATTTCATTTATTATATATATGTAAAGAGCCCTTACTTATGTGCTAATGATTTTTAACACCATTCTTTAACGTCTTCTAACTTTACTTTGGAGAAGGAAGGTGTGTCTGTACTTCAGTAAGTTTTATCAGAGTAAGAAACAATGAATAATATTTTAAGACAAATCTTGAATTAGGATTCCTACCATAAACACCACTCCTTCAATGATCCAACATAAAAAGTCTTGAATCTCTTTCAAATAATATGTTAAATCAATTTCTAAAATTGTATTTGCCATATTTTCTTAATTGTTCAATGTGAAGGATATTAGAATAATGTTCAGAATTGAAGATGCTGAAGAAAGCACAGAAATAATATTTTACTGACTCTTCTGACATATAAAATAGTGAAGAAATCCATATGCCCATACTGCTACTGTGACTACAGGTTATTGAGAACAAATATTTATCAAGAAATATCAAGATTATTCTAAGAGTTAATATTCAAAACATTTAACAACAGCACAGTGTAGGTACTAACCAACCAGAAATGATTTTGACCATTAACAATTCATAGGGCTGAAGAGGTGGGTGTCACCTGAATATCAGCCCTTGTGGTAGGTACTATTATTTTCCCAATTTTATAGATGAGGGATTGAAACTTAAAAAGATTATAATTTCTCCAAAGTCTATAGCCAATGTAAGAGTGGAATCTTGTTTATTGAACCTAAACTGAGCTAACTCTGGAACTCTGCTCTAACCACTACACACACAATGGCTATCTCTGTGTAGGGCTTTGGGAAAAGTTAAACAATGTGTATTGGGCAAGAGGACTTACCTACAATATCAACATAGCCTAGGAAATCTGGGAGTGACTGTAGGGTTTGTAATCCCATAGTATAATTTTATGAAATAGGAAACCAAAGTCTAAAAAAATGAAGTGATGGGGTTTCCTACAATATGTTTCATTCGTCTGTCATTGAATCTAATTTTTATACCTTAGCTATTCAAAACACTTTTTCACTTATTAATGTTGAACTTATCGATAGAAACACTAGGTGATGAACAGTATATCTGGAGATGACTGATTGCCTGCAGATATTCACCACTTCCAATATAAATATAAACCAATTTATAAGCATAATTGAAATATCTTGTTCTTTGGTAGACTTATCCCCATAAGTAAACACAGAAGATATCAGAAGGCTGTGTGGTTAAATTTACATTTTTCACACTCTTCCAGCAAAAATGGATGGATTGCTGATAAGGATGGATGAGTCTAGAAGTCTGACCAATAGGCAGCAAGAGAGTGACCTCTTATACACTGTTCCCCAGCCTTTGAAATTTTCAAGAGTTAAAAAAGAGAAGATTTGGATTCTAGGGAAATATTGCATACATAGTTTATTTCTTTTGTCACTAAATATCTTGGCTTTTTAAATTAGACTTTATAGATGCCTTATGTAGCATAGCCATATCTCATTCCTTGCTTATCATATCATCCATGCTTGCCATCTACATTTACGTTGTTAAAAACAAGACAATAGGCCCCAAATGGAGTTGCTTATGCTAAGCCCTATGTCACCAAACTGAGACTTAATTACAGTTTCGGCTCTCCCAGAAATAGAATTTTAAACCAGTCAATCAGAAATCTCCTGATCAGCACTAGTTAGGTAATCTTCCTGATAGACCCTGCATCCCCTAAAGGAAAGCAACCCTGCAATAACCAACCCACTTTTTTGCCTAGTATAACTTCCTTGTTCCTGTTCTCTTCTGCTTATAAAAGTCTTTCATTTTGCACAGCTTCTCGGAGCTCCTTTCTATCTGCTGGATCGGATGTTACTCAATTCATGAATCATTGAACAAAGACAATAAGATCTTTAAAACTTAGTTGAATTTTGTTTTTTAACAACATAAATAGCCTACATATTTTGGATTTAAAAACTCAGTCAATTCCTTTTCTAATTTAAATCACTTTATGCCTTGATAAATTTTCACCTGATTACTTTCCTTCTGCATTTTCTAGGTCTTAGTTCAAATAATGTGAAGATTCCAGGCAACTGCTAAAGATTATTCCCTTAATATTCAATTAAAAAAAAAAGGCACACCTAGGGATATGGTAGAAAAACTTGTTCTTTTGAGCTAAGTGGCCTGATTTGAGGAGTCAGAGTTTCAAGGAGTTGTGATACGCTTCAAACATAGGCTAGCTGAATTGCTGAGGCAGACTCTTAATGAGCTAATCAAGAATTTTTAAATTAAAACCAACAACAACCAAACTCCAATGCTAATTACCCATTTTTCCTTTTATGCCATTTATCCTCCTTTGATTTCTCTTTTCTACCTTTCTCCCCTTTTCCCCATAATTACAAGATTCCCCTGATAATTCACCCCATAAATACATCCACAGGAAACATTTGAACAGGAACAAGAAAGCTTTTTCTTCATGAATATACATTAAAATGGAGTGAAGGACACCTTCCTACCCATTTGACTGCCAGGATTTGTTGTCAAATAGAATATTGGATTATTTTCTTCAAGGCTCCCTGTTCAAAAATCAATGTTCTGCTAGACTGAGCCGACTGACAACAGTATAAGTTTGCTAGAACGACAACTGGATGCCCTCAGAATTGGAATCCAAGGCTGCCCCTGCTAATGATGAGAGGTAAATAAGGAAGAAAAAATACAATTATATATGTTTCATTTGCAGTCATGAGGACTTTATGAATTTTTTTGGGAAAGGGGAAATATAGCTCAAGCTCAAGAGGATATTAATTCAAATAAAGAGATTAAAACTATCTTTTAATTACTTTTAGGGATGGATGAATTTGGCCATATTTTCTCTTTATTGAGTATCTCAAATGTTTTCCCAAATGTCTGCAGTTTAAAAAAAAGCTTCCTCAGCTACCTTTGTTTTACAGATCTTGGGTAATTTATGGTAAATCCAAATGAAAATGTTTTAATTTGGTTTGCAACTAAGAAAACATTTGGCTTTATGCTTTTTCCTATTAATGTTTGAAGCTTAGTTTCAAATCAAGGTCTAAGTCTTCTAGAAGTTTTACATGCAACAAAAAAGCATTTATTTTCAGGAAATAGATATAGCCGTTGCTATATGACTCACATTTATTATCAAAGAAGGGGAAGGAGTACACATCGTGCACAGCTGTGTTGATATTGGTTTAGATGTAATCTATTGGTTTGAATAAGAGTGCAATGCAGCCTTTCCAAATATCTTAGGTGTACAAGGATTTATGATATAAAGCCTTTTAAATAAAAGTTTAATTAAATTAATTTCACTTTTATGTCAATATTGTTGAGAAGCATCATTTTTATCACATTTATCCACTTTTTAAAGTCTAAACAAGAATAAGATTTTTTAAAATATGTGTTTGATATCAATTTATGGCCATTTTGAATTGAATATAGTGGCAACTTTGTTAAGGAAATCATAAACATAATTGATCCTACCTTATGTATATTGATATAGTGAGTTTATATATATATACACACACGCACACACATACATTCATTTACATTCGCACATACGTACACATTCTAAAAATAACAACAGCAAGAGTGGCTTTCAGTATGACTGAAAAGACTGCTTATTGTCCTGTACTCAGGCCTCTTGCAAAAACTGGTTCTGCTCAACCAACCCTTTCTGTCATTCTTTTCTTTTACTTTTGGGACATATTTGCAATCCTATTAGAGCACCTATCGTATAGTCTGTGATCTTTGGCAACTTCTTTGTTCTGTTTTGCTCTGTTTTTAATTGCAGAATGGCAATGACCTCTAAAGACAAAACAGAAGCTTTGAAGTCATTAATGATTTGCTCACAACTGCTGAAGATAGACGAACCTTGGAGAAATAGCTGTGGTGGCCTTGCTAATGTGTGCCATTACAAAGACAGCCATTAAAATGTGCATGTGATATTTGACCTGTATTATATTAACTTTCCTCTTTTTATGAAAGCTACTCTTGCCTCACATCTTTGTGCTAGGTAGAATCTTAGGTTCTTCTTATTTATGGCAATTCCTTTGTACTTCCTTTATACTGCAATTTGGGGGTCTTTTCTGAGTTAGTTTTCAGTTCCTAAACTTAAAACACCATAATGTCTCTTACTGCTTCTCCAGAAATGCGTATTTTATTTGGCCCCATACCATTCAAGACAGGTTCAGTGAAACTTGGAACAGCTGAAAACATTTACTAATCTTCTAATGCTATTTGCAGTTGGAGGCAACTGTCTCCTTACATCCCCTTCCAACTCAACTCAAAGAGAATTAAAATTGACAGAAACAATTTCTAGAAGGAAAGTGGAAAAAATGAACAAAGGAGTTGAAAATATATATCCTCTTTTTTTACATTAAGGCTCCTGTATGTTGTTACAAGTTCGTTTCTATTTTAATGATATTTCAAATGTCTAAAGTGCGCACATCAAATTACTAAAAGGAAATCATATAAAGTAACTTTTTGAATGATAACACAAAAACTGTTCGTGAGAGTTCATTATGTACAGACTATATGTGAGTCAATTGATTCTCAAAAGCTATAGTGATAAGAGGTCAAATTAATGGACATGAATTGAAGAGAGTTTTAAGAGCACAGTACATTAAAACCTACAAAACACTGTGTTTTCCCATCATTCTTCACTGGTATAGGTCAAATAATCTGTAAAACATTGTTATATAAAAGATACTGCAGCATTATTCTTATCTTACCTGTGCATTGTACCTTGTACCTTACCTTATCATACCTGTGCAATGAGCATTAAGTGAAAGACTGAAAAGAAATTTAGTGGATAAATCTCGTGCTTCAGGGTTATTTCCACTAAAAACTTACAACAGCAGCTGCAAACTGGCACCCCCGTGGACAGTTTATGAACAAGTTTGTTATTGTCTGTTTGTCGTGCACAATGTATTAAAATTTAGGAAATTTTACCTGTTTATCTGGATATTCTGTGTCACTTAAAAAATAACCGATGGCAACACTGGATTCTTATTCCTCCACAGCGATGTTGGCTGCGACCAAATAGTTCTTGCCTGCTTTACATACAATGTATTTTATTAAATTTGCCATTATCCCCTCCATTCTTTATTGTTTTATAGCTGACTGACTTCATTTATTTATATTAATTACCTGGCACTCTAGGAATTGAGTTTGCAACACCTTGCATAAAAGGTCTTTCTTAATCCTGCCAAAGTCCTTCTTAATCTTGAAGTCTACTGGGAATTTTGGGCTATTCTGAGGCCTATATGGTACCAGAGTCTATTCCTAGACAGGCTTGGGATGGTGTATTGAGAGCAATGGTTTTGAACTCTGACTATGTTCAATGTCTTATCGTATCACAAATGTTCTATAATGTCTATTTTCTGAAAGTGAAATGAAATTTAAAGATAATATAACCCACCTACACATATAATTAAGAAAATGTACACTGGCCTCAGTACTAAGGAAGAGGCATTAAAGGAGTGTAAAATAAATGCTTGGTCATGATTACATTAGAAGACGTAATGAAGTAGTGAGGCGTTGTACACCTCTAAAGAGATGTCCTGTGAATGTGAAAGCCATGAATATAGTCGGATCCAAGTTCTTTATAGCTTTGATGACTCTAATGGCAAAAAGAGCATCACACTCAGCAGTGTGATTTTCTGACATGGTAAAGAATTCCTGGTAAAATTTCTAATAAAGCAAAATACCAAATTTTTCTTTTATATATATGGTAGTAAATATACATGGCATAATGTAATTAAAACTATGCAAAACTACTTTGTGCAGATGGGACAACCTGTTAGTAAGGTCTTAGGTTCAGCTAAGTACAAACAGACATTTAAACGTTATGAATGTCTGTTACCTGGGAAGCACTTAGAAAGTGAGATGGCATCTAGAACATGCTTCGTTCTGAAATACTTTCCTTCTTCTTAGAGGATATCTAACATCCTAGGGCACGCATAAACCCTGCCTCAACTAAATGCCAATAGTGCCTTCCAAGTGTTGTGCCAACTAAAGAAAAATAAAACAACAGCCATCTCCAAATGTCTACTGGGGGGATAGTATAGCCTCTAATAAGAAACAATTGTCTAATGTGAACAGCTTCCCAGAATTCCTGGGCAAATATGACCTGAAAGGTAAATGGCTGACTTTTTAAGTTTGAATTGACAGAGAAGAAAAAATTTCCCTTTTTATATAATTTACAAAAGTTTACTAAATTAGTAGATCAATGCATTTGCAGAAACAGTCCTTTTTTTAAAAAAACAAATGATTTCTAGCATTTAGCCTCAAGTAGTTTCCAAATATTATTTTTGGAAGTCCTTTAACACTACAAATAATTCTGTGGACTATTTTTTAAAAATTGAACAAAATTTTTGCAATTTTCATATGTGATACATGATGAAGTGTAGTAATTGCAAGCAAAATGTTTAGCTTTAGGTAAGCATATTGTATATAGATTTCATTTTAATTCCATCTTTAATAATAAATATATATAAAGATAACTCACTTTTCTCCCATTTAATAGCTGATACAAATTGCTTTATTTATTTAATCATTGTAAGAAAAAATCTGATTTTAAATATAGATGCTAAAAATTACATTTTATCTCAGGTCTAATTTGGGGATGAAATATATATTGAAATCTAACTATTTGTACAAAATAAAGTATGTACTGATAAATAAATGGCAAGCAATAGGATATATTGGAGCACATGAGGAAATCATTTGGGGTAAAACTAATTTGGCCTGAGTTTGTTTTTCCAAAAAGGCCTGTCACCTTTAAACATGCATTGTGTATCTGCTTTACCACGTCCCAAAGAGAAGAGTAAAGGCCCTTAAGATAACGATGCAAATTCCCCCACACTGGCATTTCCTTAAAGAGAAGCATTTCTCCCTGGGCTAGGATTTGTTTGCTCCGCTCATCCTGTGGCCACCCAACTTGAGACAGAAGACCTGCCACCAGCCACACCCATCAAGACAGCAGACCTGCTACCTGCTGTGTCCATCAATAGCTATTTTGGCAGGGCAATCTGGCAGGGTGATCATGTGGCTATTGTAAAAAGGACATTGCAATCATATGTGATGTGTGCTCTTTGACGGTATATAACCACTCTGTACACCCCACTTCTTTGGTGCCCTTCCTTCCTTAGGGAAGGAAGGCCCTGGGCTACGGTCCTCAAAAGTTGGCTCATAATAAACTCACCACAATTTTGATTTATAGATTGATTATGGATTATTTACATTGACATTTCCAATATCAAGATCTTATTTTTAGAATTCTAATATTTTGCTCTAACATGATTTTTATATTTTTTGTGTTTTTTTCTGAGTGAGAAATGAGAAAACTCTAATTCTTTATATATTTCAAATATGGACAGTTTTGAACCTTATAAGTTAAAACAAAATACCACACTGAATATAATCATAACTCTGTTTACCTCTCCTTGTTCATGAGATATTGATAACGGCTCAAGACAAGGTTGACATAAGCAAAGCCATATTGTAGGAAAGAAAAACTCTATTGTAACTTTGAATGACCTCTGACAAACTAACCCAGCTGGATATGCACCCTCCAGGAGTTCTAACTGCTCTGTAGATTTTACAACCCCTGCTTGTGCATGTACCTTCCATCTACAATAAGATGATAACTTTGTTTTTTTGAATTCCATAGGAATGTGATGACCCCCGAATAGAGAATCTATGCTGATAGCCATCATCAGTGAAAACTGAAAAATCTAGTGTGGCACACCCAGTCTGTAACACCAGAAGGTCAACATTCCTAACCCCCGCCCCAATAAGCCAGTGGCCTATATAACTGCTGTAAGATTGTGCCCCCTTAAGATGGTTCTTTGGACATGAGTCGACCATCTTCCCTCTTGCTAGCAAGCTGTAATAAAAAGTCCTTTTTCTCCTACTACCTTGCCCATGGACTATTGGCTTGTCTTGCGGTGAGCAGAAGGCCCCATGTTGGGCAGTAACAATATTACAGACAATTTGATGTGCCATAGAAGAATTTTGACTAGAAAACACAATTTATGATCTGGTTAAGATTATCCTGAGACAAATTTGCAGAAATCTTACCATTTCATGTCTCTCTCTAACTCGTTTTCTAACATTATGTTACAAATAATAGCCTATTGTGGCATAGGTTAAACAATGTGTGACCAAGAAAAAAATTGAAGTCATTTAAATAGACATTTAAATAGATGTCACAGTGGAAATACTTGTGACATCTAACGTTGCTGAGGTTCATCTGTGTGAGAAACCATCTGAGGACACAGGTCGTTGCAGACCCATCTGATCTCCAAAATGCCAGCAGTGCTCGCTTGGTATGCATTAAATGGATTCTAAATTTGTAATTGGTTCTATTTCAAATGAAAAAAAATCAGATTTCTTAATTAAAATAAACAGAAATTGTCAATGTTCCTTCCTACTCTCCATCCACTACTACCACTACCAACTCTGTCCAGGAAGTAAAAATCTGTTACTCAAAGTTTTTCTTATGAACCCAGTTCTGGATTACTGCTTATGACCAGACTCAGAAATGTCTCAAGTAATCAAAATACATTTTAACATCTGTGTTATAATTTTTATCTCATTCTTTACCCATTTTTTAGTGCAATGCAATAATCTAAAGTAAGCCACAGAGAGACAAAGGAGAAACAAAGTCTTTGAGTATTCTAGAAATTATACAAAAAACTCTAAGCGCTAGAAAGCAGCCTGGGTTATCAAATGTCCAGAGCTTTTTTTTCCTTTCTTTTGGTTACCACTAACAGGAATCAGAAATTAACATACAAGAATGAAAGAGTACATTTATCATTAAATAACAGAGACCTAATATAAATATTTAGTATATTTATTTAGTATTTAATGTCACTATACTAAAGTATACTATTGGATATTGGCATTTTCCAAAAATGGCCACAACAACTTTTTTTGTTACCACATGCTTTTCTAGAACTTTGCAACTTTCCAAGAGGTTCCAACTAGTCCTTAAAAGGTAGAGTCTACCTTCACTTTGAACTTGGGTTTTGTGACTGCCTTGACAAATAGAATTGCTGGAATTGATGATACTGGCTTCCAGAGTTAGATCATAAAAGGTGATGTGTCTTCTACCTGATTCTCACATTCTCAGTACATTCGTCCTTGGAACTTGGCCACCATGCTGCAAGGAAGCAGCCAACAGCCCAAGCAAGCTCTTATCGAATAGCCAGCATCAATCACCATAAATGTGAGTGAACAAGTTTTCAGATGATTCTAGCCCCCTGCCTTCAAGCTAACCCAGTTGACGTAGAGTGAACGAGAGATGAACTATGTCTCCACTAAGCTCTGCTCAAATCATAAAGGGGCTGAGGGGAGTAAATGGAGGCAGTGGGAATTGGAGCAAAAGATTAATCTTTCTTCATATTGCCCTTCCCAATACATAAGCATTTACTAGTCTTCAAGACTACACATTGTTGGGGGGAAAAATCAAACCCTACTTTAAAATTTTTCACTTATCTAATAAAAATCTAGTTAATTATCCACTTTTTTTCTAAGCTAACCACATATTCACACCATCAGACCACCTAGATCTCATATACTACCTAGAAGAAGATATAATCAACTACTGATACTTATGTCATCTGTCATGAAACCCTTAACAAATATACTTTTGCTATAATTTAAACATATAAGGCTGCTGAGAATCTATTTCTAGAAAAATTTATCAAAACTATTTTATGAATACTAAGCTCAAGATATATGTTCTTGACAATTTTTTAATGTTTCGGAATATATGTTAAATAATTTTAATGGGAGCTTCAAATCTATTTAGGATATTTCTAAGTGTAATACAGAAAATATGCTGCATTTATCTTGATCTCTAGTCCTAGAATGGTGTCTGTTTGTTCAAATAAACAGATTTATAAACTTTACAAAAACTGATTTTCATTTATCGCTTACTCAGAGTGGGACATTTTCTTCCCTTGTATTTAAGAAGAGAATTATAGAATAATAAAACATTGTGATCATTATTTCATTATTATTTTTTAACTTGAAGAATATTTACCACCTATCTCTCATGGATATTGTGAAATCATTTACTTTTTAACATCTTTAGATCCGTCTATGTAAAGTGTTATAAAATATACTATACCATTATGATTTGTTTATCCCTTTCTAAGCTGTCATCTTAGTTTTCAATTTTCTTCTGGGAATGTGTTCCAAAGATGTTTTGGGGGGAACGTCATAGCAGAGCTTTAAACTAAGTGTCTAAACCATTCACTGTGAACACAGGGTAAATTGGGTTACGTTGGAATGACAGTATATTTATTTGCAAGTCCCCCGACACAGTCATTTCAACAAGTTAACTTTTAACATTTACAGTCAGCTCCCAGCTGCAGAGGGAAATTCAAAGGCCTCATTACTGAGTCTGAACTGAACTGTGTCAAGCAGGAGGATATCCAGAGTCAGAGGCAGACTGGGGCCTTCCGGTTCATCTGCAGTTTGAGCTGGTTCAGCAGCAGCGGCAGAATCCAGAGGCAGGATGGCATCGGCTCTTACGACACAGCTCTGGTTCATCTGTAAATCCTAAGCGAATAGCAATTTTTGCCCTTTGATGCGCACAGAATTCTTTTGAACTCCTGTTGGATTCAGGGATCACAGGGATCAGCTTGACTCCTGGAAGCAGGATGTGTTGTTCATTCAGAGGCAGCAGCTTTGGCAGCCAAAGAGGATTGTCAGAGCCTATTTTCCTTTTAGCAGCAGGAGTAAGTACTGTAAAGAAACGGCTCGGGGAGGCTGCATGATGCATAAACCTTATGTAATCCACCGAATGTGTTGGGAATTACAGAAGAAGGGGAACAGGAACACAATTCTGCTGATACTACACTGGGAGATGGGAAGACCTCTGCACCACAGACTAATGCTTGCTAGAGAGGCTCTTGTTTTATGGAGGCAGTAAGATGTCTCATGCATATCAAGCTGCCCTCCCTTCATTATAAATTTAATCCCCATGATTTACCAAAAATGAAAAAAGAAATGAAGATTCTGTCACTGAATTCTGAACACATACATCTCCTTATTTATATTACTAAATCATGTCACTTATTCAATCTATTAAATTATTTAGAACATAAAGGTGAGGGAGAAGATTGTAGTTTAATAGTTAGAATCAACACAAGCATTGAAACAAGCAAAGGACAATGCTGGGGGTACAGGGATGCTAGTGCTTCATGCACAAGAGAGAAGCAAATATACTTCAGAGAACTGACAACTACTGTGTGAAATATGAGATGTTTTTGGGGGGATTTGCATTAAAGCCGGTATTTGACTCTTTGAGTAGACATGCAAACTCTCTGGGTAGGAATAAATAAAGAAGACTATCATCAATCATTGGATATTCATGCTAAGGAGGATTGTTTTCTTCTTTCTTTGTCATTTGTTTAATGGCCCACACAACACGACTCCTGAAGGCTCTGGCTCCAAGCGCTGAAGGCACATGCCCAAAATCCAGCACAGGGTCTCCCCATGCTAATTTACCAGCACTGTTCAGAGAAGGAAACTGAATATAGGAAACAACAACAGAAAGAAGAAGGGCTTGGCCAGACGTAATACTTGCAGCTGCGTTTCTGTATCTGCAAGAGCTCTGATTTGCCAGCCCTTCACGGCAGTATTTTCAGGAGAGCAGGATTTGGCATGGTTTTCTTCCTGTGGAAGAAAAGAAATGGTAGGAACTCGATTATTACATTTTAAAATTGCCCTCTTACTTCCCATTGAAAGGGAAAGATTTTAGGCTATTTCACAGGATAATAAAATAATGAATAACAATTAGTCAAACCTTGGAAAAAAAAAAAGTTTTCCTCATATGATAATATTTGTGAGCACAATTGTGTCATTTAGATAGAAAGGTGCTTTTCATTTATGGCAATGGTGTGACTTTCAATTTCCAAATGTTTTACATTAAGGAAAACTGTATTAATGTATGGTCTGTGCTACAACCTTAGTCTTGGAAGCAAAAGAAGACATTTAAGAAAAAGATGGTGTAACGTTTGACTTATTGATAAATTTTCACATTTTAAGATATCACACTTATTTTTTCCCCCAAAACAGGTGGAATTAGTTTTGAAATAATGTTTATGTTATGCACAGTGAACCCAAATTGGGTCTGAATAGCCAGTACTTTAAAAGTTTTGCTCATCTCTGTTGACTATTCAAATATATGGATTCCAAAAAAAATATGAACAACCAGGCATTGGCAACATGTTCCCCAGTAACTGAATTAGCAAAATTTGCCATTGTTGTTATCAATTTACCACTTGGTTACTTTGGAATTCTCAAGGCCAAGGAAAGAAGAAGGAAGACATAAATGCTTCAGATTGCTCTGCCTTGACCCCAAGGAAGTGAATTAGTAAATAGAGTTGACAAGCTCTTAACCACAGAACATAGGATTATGGTTGCTTTAAAAAGAAATCTCAGATTTCTAGAGTATTCCTTTTGGGTTTCATAAATCTGAACTCTGTGTTGAATAATAAAAAGGCACCTAATGTTCCTGTCTTAAACTTGCTTTTCCTAGCATTTACCCAATTCTAAATACAATTTTTTAACATTTGTTCAATAGGCATTTACTGAGCATGTATTATATCAAAGAGTATTTGCCAGAGGTTAGAAGGAGGAAGAGGACAGGATCGCTGCCAGGCAAGGAACAAGTAGTAATTGAAACATAAAATTCGTTTTGTTCAATAATAGGGATACAAATACTGTGCAATGGATAACCAAAGAAAAGGCCATTAATTCCAAATAGTTCAATTTTAGAAGGCATCATGAGGAATTGGCATTTGAGTTAAGGCTGAAAAGGCAGTCAGAATTTCCATCAAGTGAGAGAAACCGTGAGCAAAGGGAAGGAGTTATTAAAGCTCACACAACAGTCTAGATAGATTGAATTATAGAATGCCTGGAGAGGATAACAAGATACCTGTGAAAACATTGAGAATGAGTTGTTCAGTGAATAAATATCAGTGGAATCTGATATCTGATATCACCATGCACTAGTCTAGTAAGACTAGTGGTTAAAATACATTTTGAGAGACAACATGACATAAGATTATGGATTTCAGAAGAACCCTGGTTCAAATCCTGTCACTTCCACTCAACCACGGGAGCATATCTTAGCCTCTCCATACCTCAACTGTAAAATGTATCAACTGTAAAACCTATATAACAGGTTTGTTATGAAGATTTAACTGAGGTACTATGGAATATACTGAGACTGTGACTGATATTCAATAAATGGTAGTTGCTACTATTATTACTGTTATTAGCTGTGTTCTTATTATGTAGTCTATGACAAAGTTGGAATCATAGGTTGTAGCCAAATGTTATGGAAAGGGTTGAAAGTTATGCTAACCTCACTGTAAATTGGAGAATCTATTTTGAAGAAGTCTGTGATGTTATAAAAGCAGCTTTAAAAGACTGATTGAAGCAGTACAAAATTTGTGGTGGAGGCATGGAAACCAGTTATGAGGCTCCAAATAGACTGAGGATGGGGAAATAAAAAAAGCAAATATAGCACAAAGATGGGAATTATTGACCATTGCACTTGATTATGCAAAGTAAGAAGAGCTTAAGATGTTGATTCAATTTGCATCAGGAGAAACTGGAACCTAAGGAAGAAAAACTACTTTGAAGGACATACAATGTGTTCATTTTACTTTTAGTGTTTGAGCTGTTAGATGACCTGAAATCAAAGTCTTGAGCAGAAGACAGATAGCAGTAACGTTGATGTAAATTTTGGAGTAATCGGCAAAATATACACATGAAAATGGGTGCAATTTCCCAGGAAGAGAAAGTATTACGAGAAGAGAAGAGACTAAGGGTAGAACCTTGAGGAATCCCAACATTAAAAAAAGAGGGGAGATGATCAAGAAGATCTAAAAGTTTAAAGAGACAGCTTCATTCTTCAACTCGTTTAGTTTAAGAGGAATATGGACTGTTAGAATAACTTTAAGAGGAGTTGAAGAAACTTAGAACATGAAGGAAAGGTAAAGAAATTAGAGAAATAAAGACTAGAGAGGCTGTAGGTTCTTGGAGGACTACTACATGGAAGAGACGCTTGGCCTTCTTCCCCTCCTCCCTCTCTTATTCCTTCTCCTCCTTCCTCCTTTATCTTCATCCTTCTCCTTTTTTTATGTAGATGGGAAAAAAAAATTCTAATTTGGGATTCAACAAAGAAAGCTGAGACAGATCCACTAGACATAATATAGTCTATTTAAGCTGCAGTTAACTGTTGCCCCAGGGTTACACATTTACTACCATTCAAGTTCTGTCTTGCTTGCTGTGATTTGGGGATTAAATATTACAAAGCAAAGGGCACAAATCTAGTGCAAAACTTATTAATGAGATAAATCATCTTATTTTAAAGTCACTCAGTTTTCCGTTTTTCTCCTACATGGACTATTCAATATATGCCATCATGGCCATGTACACAGATTATATAGTTATATTTATGGCTGTTGCCTATTTCATGCAATCATGTGATTGTAAAACATGAATATTTATTTAACTGAGATGTAGTAGATATAATTCAAACATTTAATATTTTAATAATCTAAAATTTCACTATATTTTGATTTGAAAAATATTATGATTTTGGATATCAGCAATTTGAAGAAAGTTTCTATAAAGGTGTTGCAATGCAGTCCTGCTTTTATTTACTCCTCATAGAAAAAGTAGAAAGCAGAGGGGCCAGCCCTGTGGCCAAGTGGTTAAGTTTGCACGTGCTCTTCTTTGGTGGCCCAGGTTCACAGGTTCGGATCCTGGGCGCAGACCTATTCCACTCATCGGCCATGCTGTGGAGGCATCCCACATGCAAGGTAAGGAAGATTGGTACAGATGTTGGCTCGAGGCTAGTTTATGTCAAGCAAAAAAAAAAGAAGATTGGTAAGGGATGTTAGCTTAGGGCGAATGTTCCTCACCAAAAAAAAAAGTAGAAAGCAGAGAAGAATGATTAAAATCATTAATACATTTGATGAATATTTTATTAACTATCACTAAGGGCTATATTAAGATGCTGTTGGTAATTGAGTGTGCCACATCTACCATATCAAAGATGGAAAATTTAAGTTACAGATGGGCTCATCATTTCTCAATATAATAGTTGTATTTTATTGGCATTTTCTTCAATAACTATCACTGATAAGGTCTTTCATTGTCTTTGTCTCTGCCTATTCTTTCCAAATCACAATGTTGCATACAGTCCCAATAAGAACTTTCTCTCTTTTATTATATTATATTAAGTTCTGAGGCAATTTCTTGCTTGTTCTTGTGTTTCTACAGCCCAAAGCTAATTCTTTTAATTGTCCTCTAGGGTTAAACCAAATATATTTCCTTTTTTTTCTCAGATTGTCCCCAAAAGTCAAAATGTTAAGAAATTTTCAAGATATTAAGTTAGTCAAATGATGTATAATTTGATGTCCACAATATTTTGACCCAAATCTTGCAATTTAGTAGCCTTAAGTTGAAGAAACGTATTTGACTATTTTATTTTCCTTTTAACTGGGCCTTATATATTAAGCAGAATTATGAAACAGATTTATCAAATTCTGATAAGGGTAACTTTTACAAAGCAACCAACCTATGGAAACAATTCTTCAGAGCAAATACTCTTAAACATTCGGGTCCATAATTATATGTTGGGCCCCCAGACTCCACATTTACTTTATTCAGGCAATAACAAGCATTAAAGAAGTAACTATCAGATTCACATATGGGGGAAAAAATAAAAGTAACAGTACCACACATCTATTCCAGACACACCTATACAAAACCAGTTCTTGTCCTCAAGGAGCCCAGCTGATATATGGAAGCCATAAAAATAACCACGTAAATTTGAAAAATATAATAATTGTTATAACATGGACTGAACAACCCTTCATGAAAACCCAAAAGAGGGAGGGATTTGTTCATAATGAGAAGGTCAAGGTAGACTTCAACAAAGCTCCATGGAGCCAGGGAAGTATATCTATTTGATTCACTACTGTGTTTCCAGTGTTTAGTAACAGTTCATGTTCCATGTTAGGATTCAGTATGAGTTGAGTAATTGAGTAACTGAATGTAATGATGAATGAATGAATTAATTAATGAAGAAGTGACACTAGAGTTGCAGTATCTTGAAGATTCTTGAAGTATCTTTAGGAGTTCAGCAATTAGAGTTTTCAAATGAAAAAGAAGGAAGCCTAATTTAGAACAATAGCAAACAAAATGGTACTGAAGAGATGGAGTCAAGAGAGTGCATCCAAAATTTTACTCTGGAACATTCTGAACTTGAGATGCTTACAGCAATCCAGGTAAAGATATTATGTAGAAAATTGTAATTGATATTAACACTATCACGAGATTAAAGCTATTTGTATATATATTTTATAATTGAAGCTATGGGAAAGAGTGAGTGAGCCCTGAGAGAAGTAAAAGAGGCTAGAGTGGGTAGATGAAGCAACATTAAAAGTGAAACAACCTCTATAGGCAGCCCAAAATTTCCAGTTACGCACCTTCTCTCTTGGGATGTTAATGAAGAAAAACAAGTGAGGAGTCAGTAGCTTCATAGGAGACAAGGTTGAGCTAACATTTATTTGAACAAGTTTTTTGGCTGAGAAGAGGGAGCCAATGGAAAGAAAGAAGTTAGAAACACAAGAACAGGAAAACTTGACAGACCAAGCAGCTAGAAAATGAAGAAAGGGTTGTCATAATGAGCATAGCTGAAAGGCCTACACCTCAAAGAGGATGGTTTCATTACTTCTTTGGCAGGAGAAGAGAATCTGAGACCCTTTATTGAGAGTAGGAAGGAAGGAAATTGGAAAAATGTGTCTATTTGGTTCCTCCACTTTCATGATGTAATAACAAGCTGGTCATTTGCTGAAGGCAATGTGTTGGTATTGATCAAAGAGAGCTTAAGAGAATGGTAAAAGTTTGGAATAACCTCTGTACTGACTGTATGTGAATGCTGATAGAAATGAGCCAAAGGATTACTGTCAAACAACTTTAAAGACACAAATAAGTTTAGAGAACCTAAATTTGTAAGAGAGTCAGTCAACACCTTTCAGTAATTTCTCTAGCAGAGCTTGGTACCAGGAACAGGAAAAAATAGGAAGTTGATTTGTCCTAGGAAGAGAGACTAGCTGAAGGAGTAGAGGCAGGTCAAAGGGGCGAGGTAGTATTTTTGATAGATGCGGGTGCAAGTGAATCTGAAGAATGGTACTATGGACTACCATACTTAGAAATCTAAGACTGAGAGTTTTTTTTTATTTTTTTGTGAGGAAGATCAGCCCTGAGCTAACATCCATGCTAATCCTCCTCTTTTTGCCAAGGAAGACCGGCTCTGAGATAACATCTATTGCCAATCCTCCTCCAAAGCCCCAGTAGATAGTTGTATGTCATAGCTGCACATCCTTCTAGTTGCTGTATGTGGGAGGCGGCCGCAGCATGGCCGGAGAAGCAGTGCGTCGGTGTGCGCCCGGGATCCGAACCAGGGCCGCCAGCAGCGGAGCATGCGCACTTAACCGTTAAGCCACGGGGCCGGCCCAAGACTGAGAGATTTTAAAGAGGGCCAATAGTAAGTTTTGTGAGAGTGAAAGTGAGAATAAGAGAGAAGTAGAGAAAGTTGTGGTTAGAAAGCAGGAATTTTCAAAAAGCAAATTGTAGAGGAGATGAGGATAGAATCCTGGAAACTAGCACAGCCTCAAAGTGGAAGAAGGCATTGGTGGCAGCATTTTTAGTTTTGAGATTAATCCAATCAAATTTATTAGTCTATGCCTGAAAAATTTTTTTTTTCTGTCATGGAAATTAGGGTGGAAAACAAGAACAATGACAAGAATAACAACAGCAACAAAACATTTTTAGACAGTACTCTATCCAGGCAACGATTTGACAGAACAAATCATCATCATCATCATCATTAGCATCGTTAGTATCATTCTTTGTCTTTTTAAAAGCCTTCACTTAATTCTAATAATATTTCTGTTATGTTGACAGGCACTATTATTCCTACTTTACAGATGAAAAACAAAGAAAAGAAAGTAAGATTAGTGGACCTAGAACTGATAAGTGTCAAGGGCGGAACGTGAATCCCAGACTTTTGGGTAAAAGTGGAGTGTTTTTACATTATTCATATTTACACCATAGTTTTCTGTTTAAGCTACAGTGCTGTTTCACTCATCTCCAGTTTGAAGAAGTCAGTTGGCACAAATCAACCTTTTTATTTCAAAGTACAGAAACAATATTTTCAGAGAATGTAGAGGTAAATTGATAATATATATAAAATCCTTGATTTTTACAGAGTACACGAAATCCATAACAATTCAGAGAAAATATGTGGTCTGTACACTGAGGAAATGAGTTTGCTAATCCCTACAGAAAAGATATTAGGTACTTTTTGCCTAACCTTATTCATCTCATTTTAGCCCAGCATGAGTTCATTGTGCTTGTCTGCCCAAAGGATGATGGGAAAGGAAAGACTTAGAGTAAGAAGCAACTGAGCAGTACAGTCATACATGAGCAAATTATTGTGGCAAAATGTTTCTTTTGTATAAAGCAATAGAGAGAAGGCATAAACTTTTCACTATGTATCCCTTATCAAAACGGACAAAGTACACTAGATTTTAAGCTAGTGCCAACATTAAGGTCCTTACAAAGCTGTATTTCCAAAAATGGGCAAATAGTGTCTCAGTCACAAAAAGTCCTAAGAGGCTTATGACTTCAGCTGTCTCTTAAATGACAATAATAATGTAAGATCCCATTTTTATCTAATGTACATTCCATGAAGACTCAGTTTATCAAAGATAATTTTCCTCCTAAAACCTTGTTTGCTTGCTGTTCACAGGAAGTTTTCTTTTAATTTTACCTCTGAGTTCATCTGCAGACTCCGTTGCTGCGATGATGTTAAATGTTTGGAGGGACAGCTTTCATTTTCTAGAGGCAGACATAGTATATGCTTTTAGTTTCAAATGTGACATAACAATGAGAGTAGGAATCAGAGTTTAGGGACCTCCAGGAGCAAAGGCGTAAGGAGTTTAGCCTGCTGGAGGACACTGGTTCAGGACCCTAGTAGTATGGAGCATATGCTCATCACAAAACTGATGTACATATAAAAGACACCCGAGAGTGTTTGAAGAAGATTATTTGTAATACTGGGTTAGCATTTATGTACAGGAAGGATGAAAATGCTTCCAGGTTACATAAAATAATAGTAATGACATGAGGGAAGAACACTTCTGTACACTCTCCCCTGATCCTTAACCATCCCTCCTTCACCTCTCCCTGCCATCAACAGCCTTGCAGGCAAGATTCGTTAATGCTGTAGTGCGCAATTATGCTTTTTATTGTTTTTTGTATGCCTCCTAAGAAGACAATCGCCCTTGATATCATGGTGATATTTCAGCAGGTCTTTATAGCCTCTTCCCGGTCTCCTATTATTAAGCATTTCAAGCTCATTAATAATTGATGTTCATGTTTAAGTCACTGGTTAGAAAATACCTCTAAGATTTTACTTTATTAGCTTTTGAGTAAATGTTCCCCAAATCTCCTCTGCATTTTGTTAAAAATGAATGTTATATATCTTTTGATAAAACCTACAGAGTTAAGTGCCTTATAAAATACTACATGACTAAAATGCCAATTAATATTTTAACTTTATGCTGAAGTATAAGGGTTTGCCTGCAAAGGTATGAATCACTGGTTTTTCATTTCTTTAATTCTGTGTTAATTGGTACTTGAGGCAATAAACCATAACATATAACTCTGGCTTCAGATAAGCTGTAATGAGAACCTGACCTTTGCTTATGACAGTGAAAGAGTTCAAGATAACCCTTTGAAGCTTAAATTTATGAGATAAATGTTCTTAGCATTTCCTTAGCTTGAGCTGATTATTGGGGATATTCTGGGATTTAGAATTGAGATTTGGAAGAAAATTATATTCTATTATGTCCAGTTCAGTGGAAGTTTAAATAGCATTAGTGTAACTTCTTTAGTTTGTTATTTTGCATGCAACTGTCCTAAAATATAGTATGAAGATGGTTAAAGGACCTCAGATATTTTCGCTATATTATCATAAAATCTTGTTTAGAAGGGACCAACTCTCATTCATATTTTTATGCACTATAGTACAGGGAAATCAGTGTTAAAGCTGCATCTTGTTATTGTCGTTGAATTTAAGAGTCACAGATATTTTATAGTTCCAGCATTTTAAAGGAGGTGCAATTAAAAAAGTGAAATACAGAAGATCTGAGTCTTTGGATATACAGTTGTAGAGAAATATTTTCAATTTGAGAGGGTTCAGATAGTCTTTTTGTTTTTTTTTCAGTGTTCTTAACCAGAAACAGGACTGCGGCCTCCTATTAGAAAGGATGAATTTGAGTTGACAGAAAAGAGGTAGAAAATGTAAATGTGGCCAGCATGGAGCCACTCAGCCCAATGAGATGCCTCAGATTAAAGCACTAGGACAGCATCACTTTAGAGCCTTTATCTTATTTATATACGTCACAACAATGGCTAGTTTTTACCATTAGCAACTCCTGAAACTATCCTTTACCTTGACAAACGTGACACAGGTTTCCCCTGGTTCTCTTTCTGCTCTGGCTGCTCTTTCTCAACCAGGTTCTGCAAGATGCTCAGTATTTGCTGAATGAATAAATGAATCTCTCATGAGATTACTTCTCATTCCTTCCTACATTTCAAGCCAACATGACTGTGTACTAATTAACCACTGATAAAGAAAAGGTAAAGCTACATGAGGGTTTGGTAGAGGGTTTGTAGCCTGACAGTGAATGCCATGCCTGTTCACCCTAAACTAAAGTTCATTAATCATTAAATCTTACCCTATCCAGTACATAAATCCTCGTGAGAATCTCCCCTCATGAGAGAGTTCTAGCTGGGAATAGACCTGCATACCCAACAGCATGGAATATCCAAAATACATGCTCAGGTTTTCTTTCGTAAATATGAGCAAACATTCAAGGATCTGTAAGCAAGTTAGGAAAATCAGCAGCATCTCACAACCATATCCAGATAAACAAAAAAATTGACACTGAATTAAACAGATAATTTAGGGACAGAAAAAATTTTTAACATAATTAATATGTGCTAAGATATTTGATAAATTATAAAAATAAAAGAATAGAATACTATAAAAATTAAACAAAGGGCAAGAAAGAAAATTAAATATGAAACAAGGTGACATAAAAGTTAAGCAGAGAACAAAATATGATTGCCAATAATAGAGAAGCAATATTCTTGGTGGTTTTGAGGGCAGCCTCCAGATCAAAACTAGTAATGTTTGAATATATTATTTTAATTACTGGTCATGTGGCATTGAACAAGGAAACAAGACCCTCAGTTTCCCTATTTGTAAGAATGCATATATTATGTATTTTGTTGTTGTTATTGTTGTTAAAAGACACAATAAAGAATGTGAAAAGCAAACCCGAACTGAAATAAGCCCCTGGGCATGGAAGAAATTAGGACAGGATTAGTACCAAATGAATATCAAACTTTCTTACAAATCAAGCAACACTACCAGAAATCACATTAAAAATCCAAATAGCATTTCAAAGATGAAAAGAGGAAATGATGTTCAACTTCTCCTTAATCAGGGGAATGAAAATAAAAACAGCAATAAGATACTATTTTATGTGATCTATATTCCAAAAAAAAAAAAAAAAGTTTTATAACACTAAGTGTCTCCAGAATGTGGAACAGTATGAATTGTTTTATGGTAGTAGCTGAAATTTGATTTGATTTAATCATGTTTTGAAAATAATTATCATCTTCTAAAATTAATAAAGTATATATTTTAAAACTGAGCATTTTTACTACCAAGTATATAATCTAGTGCTGTATTTTTAACCTGTGGGTCTCAATTTCATGGTCTTACAAGCATTTTCTAAACTAAATAGAACAAAGTAGACTATAAAATGATACATATAATTATAATGCATATAATATAATATAAAAATATAATAGAAAATATCAGGGTGGCTTTTAAGTGGTAAGAGTAAAGATTGTAGGAACTTGTTTCAGTTTTATTTGTATGTGGGCCCATATACATAATCTGTGTTAAAGTATAAACTCTGTACCTTACTGTGGATTGTGGTCTAAAAGATTTGAAAGCCACCACCTCTGGAAACAGTTACATGTGTGAATGAAAAGCATGGGCAGGAATGTTTATGGTAGCATTGCTATTAATACAAAACAAACAAATAACCTGTAGATCACCAAAATATCCACTGAGAGGAAGAATAGCTAACTAAATAAATTGCTGTATACTAACACAATGAGATTCCATTCAGCAGTGAAAGAATGAACAATAGCTTCACACATCAACAAGGGTGAATCTTAGAAATCTAATGGTCAAACATCAAGTTGAAAAATAATACACATAGTATGATGTCATTACCATTATAAAACGTAAAAACAATCAAACCAAACAATGTTCCATTATAAGTCCTTACATACTATTGCATTGCTGCATATATGATTTTCTTTAATAAAAATTAAAATAAGAGGGGGCCAGCATGGTGGCGCAAGTGGTTAAGTGCGCACGCTATGCTGGGGAGGCCCAGAGGTTTGCTGGTTTAGATTCCGGAAGCGAACTGACACACCGCTTGTCAAGCCATGCTGTGGCGGCGTCCCATATAAAGTAGAGGAAGATGGGCATGGATGTTAGCCCAGGGCCAGTCTTCCTCAACAAAAAGAGGAGGATTGGCAGATGTTAGCTCAGGGCCGATCTTCCTCACACACACACAAAAAAACCCCAAAAAACAAAAATTAAAATAAGAGTCGGCCCTGTGGTGTAGTGGTTAAGTTCACAGGCTCCGCTTCGGAGGCCCAGAGTTTGCAGGTTCGGATCCTGGGTGTGGACCTACACACCACTCATCAAGAGATGCTGCGGTGGCATCCCACATACAAAATAGAATAAGATTGGCACGGATGTTAGCTCAGGGACAACCTTCCTCACCAAAAAAAATAAATAAAAATAAAAAAGTGTTTTGGTGGCTTAAGATTTTTTTCAAAACTAGCATTTTATCACAAATTATATTAGTTCTTCATGATATAGGGTGATTTGAGCCAATTATCTTTTCCAGTTTCTGGATCTTGAAGAAGAAAAATCATGGAATCTATTTCTTACAAAGGTGGTTAGGTGATCCCCCACCAAGAGATTAGCAAGGTCGTACCACTGTAGGGATGAGCTGCTTACTGATGAAGATGCTAGCTCACCCAAGTTATGCTATCAATGGCTTCCGTCTAATAATGGAAGTAGAAGGAATTATAAGAACATTGTTTAATCAGAAATAAGATACCTTTTAGGAAACTCAGGAAAGCAAAGACCTAGAGCATTTTAAAAGCTTAGCAGTGAGAGAAAGGGAAGATTTCCTGAGTATAGAAGGAAAAGCAAAGTTTAATGAGCCAAAGATTAATAGTTAATTTAATTGAGACTAGATTGCTTAACATCTCCGACTCTTTGCATTTCTTTAAATATTGCTCCAAGTTTTATGTAGACAATTTTATAAAGCCAAAGAATTGCTAATAATTTAGAGAACTCGGTTATATGTTTATGAGAAAATAATAAATAGCTGAATGAAGCACTTGTTCCAAACTCGACCAAAGCAGTCCTGAAAAGGTATTTCCACTCACCTGTTTGCATCTTTGAAAATTTCGGTGCATTTTGTTTGTTCCACTGGACTGGCCTTAATTTTCCCAATCTATTAAAAATTCAGCAATTTTTATGGTAGGTAATAACTAACAGAATCCAGTTAGAAGGCTAACCTTTAAAACCAGTGGTTTCCAAGCTTTTTGGTCACATAGCCCATTAGTTAAAAATTTTTGAACTGTATCCTTAATGTATTCATATTTGTTAATAAATTATATACATCCAATATGTCATCTTATGTATTAAAGACAAGTAAAGCTTATTTTTGTTCTAATTTTAGATTTACAATAATCTAAGTTCTAATATTCTTTTTATTTCTCCCAAGAGATTGCCTTGAATCATCCCTGGAAAGTGTGGCCTGCACTGTAGTTTCTAACCTCAAGTTATCTCCTACTCCTACAGAGTCAGTTTGTGTTTCTTTGCCAACAGTTGTGTTTTGGTTAGAATTATCATGGTTTCTCAAGTGGTGGATCAATAACGAAAGTGAATCCTGCGTGCTGCCATACCTTCCAAAATAAGGTAGTACGAGAAGGTTCAAATCCCTGTCAACTCTAATGTGATATAAAACCCAACAAGGTCACTCTGAAACCTATTTGTTTCTTTATAGAGTTTGCCACCCTTACCTACTTTAGAAGACCTGTCTTATGGGTGCTACATCATCACAGGGAAAGTGGGAACCAGGATCTTAGCCTGGAGAAATAGCAAATAGCAGCTTTTTCTTTTTTTGGACCGTCATTTCTCTATAGTTCCCATGTTAAAAGCAGAGCGAAAGGCAGTGATAACAGAGAGCTAGAATTCAAAATAAACAAAGGGAAAGGATGAAGTAAGATGTTTCGGTGAGGCTTTGGGTGACTAGTAGCCCTAGAGTGGAGCCACTTTCCCTCCTGCTAAAACCCAACCTCATCCTAAGCAAAGAGTTCCAAAGTCATGGCAACAGTACTCTTATTTCAATTTTTTATGAAAATATTTTGTGTCTAGATAAAGATTATTATGAATTTGTATGCTTAAAACAACAACAAAACCAAAGAAAACATATCAGTTCATGTAATAGGTTATAATTTTAATATTTTAAACAATGCAGTGATGGGCAATCATTGGCGAAGCCTATTGACACCACAGTTCTTTTTGACTAAAGAAAAAGATTCAAAAATAAGGCCAGAAAAATGGGTGAGGATAAAGGCAGAAAGACATGTGGCAAGTAGTATACAGAGACATTTTAATATGAGTTGAGCATTAAAAGAAAAATGAAACAAATGTGAACTTGTTATTTCTTGTGAAAGTAGTGAGAGAAGATATTTTTATTAATAAAGCAAGGAACAAAAGGCTAAGAGGTCTGGTTCTGAGAATCAGAATACTTTTTTGGATACTTTTGCCAAAATGAGTTTTTCCCTCTGGCCTTATCTATAGTCCCTGCCCCTTTTATGAGCAAAACGAGTTTTCTCACAACCACGCTTAAGCAAGTAAACTAACCACAGACACACATTCTGATGTCAAACAAACCATCCCTCTCCAACCCCAGTCTCCAGACTTAGCTGGGTCTGTGGGCAGGATTTGGAACTTCATTCTATGCCTTGCTAAACAAAGATGCATCTACTTGGAATTTCATTCTTACGTCTCCCTAACAAGTCTTTCTAAGGTGTGAAGCTGGTATAAAGATTTATTTACCTTCTAATTATATAAAATATGTATTACATAACTCACCTTTGAATGTAGAAATAGCTACTGTCAGTTTTAGCTCTAAATAAATTTTAATTTTCTCTGTTATACACATATCACACTTTCTACCTTACAAATTGTTATGATATAGCAGAAAAACAATGGTGCTAATCTGCAAGTCAAATACAAATGTGTACATTAGAATATTCATCAAACTATTACCTGCCACAAAAATGTTAGCTTTGTTTTTTTCACTTTAAACATTTGTTTTATCATGTTCCAAAGAGGATTTAAGGTGATTAGATAGACAGATAGACAGACAATAGATAGATAGATAGACGGGGAAATAGATACACACCCTGTCTAACACAGCAGCCCCTAGTCACTTGCGGATTTTGAATACTTGAAATGTGGCTGGTCTCAATTGAGATGTCACGTAAGTAAAAAAAAGCATCAGGTTTCAAAGACTTAGTATGAAAAAATGAATGTAAAATATCTCATTAACAATTTTTAATTTGATTACATGTTGAAATGTTAATATTTTGGATACCTTGGGTTAAATAAAAATTATTATGAAAATTAATTTTATATCTTTCTTTTTATTTTTATATAGCTACTAGGAAATGTAAAATTACATATGTGGCTCATATTTCTACTGGTCAATGCTGATGTATAAAATGCAGTGAGATAAAATGAATCAAATTTAATACTTCCTGTATAACATCATTAAACATTTCTCTGGCAAGATTAGCGCAGAGGACCTTATTCTTAAGCACTTAATGTTTAGTGTAGTGTGGAATAAGACTAAAACAAAGACTGAGTAGCAATGCTCCTAATTTTTGAAGATTGTTCTGCTACCCAGCCAGAGGGAATAAGAATCCACTTGACTGGGATCTGTAGCAAGATTAGGTGGTGGTGATGAATACACTTGATGAATGTTCCTCGAGTCCGTTTACTTTGGCTACAGTAGATCATTTAAGTAGTGAAATAGATCGGAGTCTCTGCAGCATTTGCCTTAGTTACCAGTGGGAAAAAAGTGTTGCCATCCCACAGTTTTTGGACCGAACTGCAGAAATGGGAATTAATGAGGCTCATTTCCACAGTGAACTGCCCTGGGTTCTGCACTAATCTGAGACCAGTGGAAGTATATAATTACTTGTGTTAAAGAGAAATGGCCAGGGGATCTAGTTTTGTTTCAGCTTGATTTGAAAGGGAAGACTTTGCACATATTTAATTTGATGTAGGTGACTCTTGGTAGGGGTGGGAGCTGGAAGAAACAATGCTCTCTGTGAAAAGGTATTTACTAGATATAAACAGAAACAAAAATTCAGACACTTCGTTGACAACAGTTAGATAACCCAGTCCCACGCCATTCCCCTGCTCCACCTTGTAAGTCAGCAGGTGAAACAAGCACTATCGTTTACTTTGTGCTCATGAATATCATGAAGACAGAAGTTTCAGATGAAAATCAAGGATTACAAACCATATTGAAAAAAATTAGAAAGATCCAACAAAAGTTTCCGTTTATTTCGTAAGGTATAATAAGCATTTTTGCATTTTTTTCCTGCTCAGTATAATAAAGTTCATTGAAGTGTTTCAGGTAATTTGTGATCTGAACTAAAGGGAGATGATGTGTGACCCTTATCTATAGATTCCTCAGCCTTTCTTCTTTTTTTTTTTTGTGAGGAAGATTAGCCCTGGGCCAACATCTGTTGCCAATTCTCCTCTTTTTGCTGAGGAAGATTGGCCCTTGGCTAACATCCATGCCCATCCTCCTCCATTTTACATGTGGGATGCCTGCCACAGCATGGCTTGATAAGCAATGTGCAGGTCCATGCCCGGGGTCCGAATCCGCGAACTCTGGGCCGCTGAAGCAGAACGCGGGCACTTAACCACTATGCCACCGGGCCGGTGCTTCCCTAGCCTTTCTAAATTGAGATTTTGCTTATCAAACCTTCTTACAAAAAAAGAAATATATTAATTGAGTAGATTAAATTGTTACATAAATTATAAAATTATGAGGTTTCATTGCCTCAGTTATCCCTTATTTCTGTTAAATTTTTAAAGATTGTGGAAAACTCTGTGGGTATTGTCAAAGTTAGGGTTTGTTTTTCTGTGTGTGTAATAGTAAATTTGTGGTTTGTTGTTAGTGTCATGGAGTTGATTCCAACTCCTAGTGGCCTTGTGTACAGCAGAGCAGAACCCTGCCCAGCCTTTGTGCTCCATCCTCTCACCTTCTGGTTCTATATCAGACAATGCTCTGCTGCTATTCACAGGATTTCCATGGCCAATTTTTTTGGAAGTGGGTGGCCAGGTCCTTTTTCCTACTCTGTTTTAGTCTGGAAGCTCTGCTAAAACCTGTCCACCATGGGTGAGTCTGCTGGTATTTCAAATACCGGTGGCACAGCTCTCAGCATCACAGCAACATGCAGCCCCCATAGTATGACCACCAACATGGTGATGTGGTTCCCTGATCAGGAAACAAACCCAGGGCCAAGGTGGTGAGACTGCCAAGTCTTAATCACTAGACCATCAGAGCTGGCAAAATTTGTGGTATTACATGTAAAAAATATTTGCTCTGACATGCTGCTGCATATCATGGCTTATTCTTTTCGTCTGCTATGGAATATTAACATCTTTCCAATGTCCAACTAGATATTTAGTGGCTAACTTCTCTAGGAGATTATGAGTTCTATGAAGGGGCAAGATATCACGGGTTCCTAGCCAATTATATGAAACATAATAACTGGCAAATAAATTTTGTTGAATTAATGGACAAATTAATGAGTAAATCTAGAAATAGTGAAGACATGAGGAAATTAACTTTGCCTATTGAAGGGAACATAAATTGGTGACAGTATTTTAATGAGTAATTAAACATTATCTATAAATTTTAAATATTCACGTTTGTTGATTCAGAAATCAGGAATTTATACAGTATAGATATATTTATTCAATTATTTAAAAAAATGTGTACACGCACGTATCTACAAGTATATATTTCCTGCATCGGTTTATAATAAAACAAAGAAAACCAACTAAAAAGCCAAACAGAAGGGGATTGACAAAATAAAAACAGAATACTATGCATCTCTTTCAAAAAATGAGATAGCTTTTTTTATATTCACATGGAAGGAGGTAACATTGCAGAACCAAATAGATAACATGGTATTTATTAATATTTATGGAGTTTTTACTATGTTATAGGTAATCATTTAAGTATTTTTTAATTCACTGAAATATTTAATGCTCACATTATGCCAGTAAGGTAGGTACTGTTATTATTCTCATTTTACCAATGAAGAAAGTGAGGTACAAAGAGATTAAGTACTTTGCCCAGTCACACAACTAGTAATTATCAAAACCAGCATTTGAACTCAGACAGCCTGGCTCTGCAGACCACAGTTTTAACGACCTCTTCTCTTCCTTTTAAAAATCAAGAATTCCATATACATATTTGTAAAAAGTGGGAAGCAATATTTCCTAGCTCATAGAGTTTTTGTGATACTGCCAAGATTAAAATAGATAATAAATGCACACCTTTAGCTCAGTGTCTGCCATATACTACAAAATGAATGTTTATGTATATATATGTTATTTATGGAAATAAACACACATGCACATATTATAGTATATAAACTGATTTTATTCTAATATCAAGATATAATTTTCATATTCGAGGTTTATACACTGTTTGACTTGTTTACAATGAGCATTCATTTTTTATAATCTTAAAAATAACTTAAAGTTATATATAAAAGTGAAAATGATTAGCCGAGAGTGGTATTTCTGGCAGTTATAAATATCTTCTAAAAATTTACTGATTATTGTTAATTATTTTCTACCAAACAATTCATTCGAAAACGTATGTTGTATGAAAAAGTGAGATTCAGATCAAGGGAATAAAAATTTTCTTTATTTCAACTTCTTTAGTCACATCTACTTATGAAAGTATCCTATGTCATAGTATGATGCATATTGAATTTAGGATTATGGAATTGAATTACTGATTTTTTCCTCTTTAATAAAATTGATATAAATATCCAAATTGTGCCTTCTTACTCAAAGCATTATATATTCCCACAAGTGAAACTTTCAGCTATGATTTAACACATAGAAAGTGCTCAGATATTTGTTGAAAAAATGGAATATTTTCTTGTAAGATTTTGGAGGTTTCTTCAGATTTTCCTGCATGGATCTATTAAGTTATAATGCCTTAATTCTACATTGCTATGAAGACTTGAAATTTAGGGTTTTTCTTGTTTTAAGCCCATCGCAGATATTTTTTACAAAATTAACTCAATTTAGGATAAATAAACTGAAGCAATATTTTTCATAGATAAGATTCTGCCTTTATTCCCATTTCTTTCCTTCTGCAGGTGATGTATTATTTAAAATAACATGTCATGTTTCCTATAATGAATACCCTAAGGAAAACTGTGGACAGAAGAAAAAGACAGGAACAATACGTGTCAGTCGTGAAGGAGAACTGAAATCTAGCTTACAGAGCAAAAATTAAATGACTAAAAATATCTAATCAACAGTGACATTTTTGAGCACCAGCTGTGCAGTGTAGCAGGATTCATCTTAGTCTGCAAGAGAGCTTAGATAGCTCATCAAAGCCTAGTGAGTAAAGTACAGGACCAGGAGTCAGGAAATGTGTTGGCAGTCCCAGTTTTGGCACTCAGTGCAGGAATACATCCAAGACTATTCATCCGTTTAAAGGGGATGTTGATAACTGTTAGTGCATCATTTAGGAAGAAATATAAATTAAAAAGTTTATAGAAGTAAGAGCTCTGAAAGCTGAATGCTTCCAACGTATCATAGATATTTAGTCCAGTAGCCAGTTTTGTGACTCTGTGTAAGTTACTGAATTTCTCGATGGCTCAGTAGCCTCACTGATAAGATAGGGATTATAATAGTATCTCTGTCTTATGATTGTGTGCAGATTCAATGAAGAGATGTATGTAAGGAACTTAGCACAATAGCCTCAACGCATTTTAGCTATTAATATCATCTTTAAATTATGATAACTATCCCTAAATCCTTCATTACTAAGTTGAAATTAACATTATTTTCTCTTGTGGGACCACTTTCTAATTGATATAAACTAAAGTAATGTCTTCTTATATTTTTAGTAACTGAAAGATCTCTTGGATGGAATTTAAGAAATTCTCGCCATATACTAAATTCAAGTCCATGATAATCCAGAATATATTGTTTTCTATGAGAAAAAGAGGAAATGCCTCCTTCATTTGGAATTTGTATAAAAAAAAATAAAACCACATCTAATTTTCTAATCCAGTGCAAACACTGGCAAATCTGGTGTACTTACTCAAAGAATATATGATATAAAGATGTGTGTGTGGGTGGTGGTTTTAGTGATGATGGCTTAAACAGATGCAATCATATGATTTAAACAGTTTCCATTCTGCTTTTTTGCATTTAGATTAAATGTAGGAATTTCTCCAAATTATTATTTAAAGATAAAGACTAAATTTTAATTTGTTTTAAAATATATATTTATTATATGAACGTGTCACAACTTAAGTCACTTCCTCATTAGGATACATGATAATTTAATTAGTATATTGGATCATTCAGGAGGGGTATCCTATAGGATTTTCCAGAATTAGAATTGTTGAATGAAAGGGCGTCTACACTTAAAGAATTTTTTTTTTTTTTTTTTTTTTTTTTTTTTTTTTTTGTGAGGAGATCAGCCCTGAGCTAACATCCGCCAATCCTCCTCTTTTTTTTTTTGCTGAGGAAGACGGCCCTGGGCTAACATCCGTGCCCATCTTCCTCCACTTTTATATGGGACGCCGCCACAGCATGGCTTACCAAGCAGTGCGTCGGTGCACGCCCGGGATCCGAACCAGCGAACCCCGGGCCGCCGCAGCGGATCGCGCGCACTTAACCGCTTGCGCCACCGGGCCGGCCCCTACACTTAAAGAATTTTGATAGTAAAAATGACTTTCCAAGTGCCAGCCTGGTGGCATAGCAATTAAGTTTACGGGCTCTGCTTCGTGGCCTGGGATTCTCCAGTTCGGATCGTGGGCGCGGACCCATGCACCGCTCATCAAGCCGTGCTGAGGCAGCATCCCACATAGAGCAACTAGAAGGATTTACAACTATGACATACAACTATCTACTGGGGCTTTGGGGAGAAAAAAGGAAAAAAAAAGGAGGAAGATAGGCAACAGATGTTAGCTCAGGGCCAATCTTCCTGGAAAAAAAAAAAAGACTTTCCAGAAAATAGCAGTGTTAGAGCACCCCTTTCACCACATGTCCATCAACTTTGGGATTTCTGATTTCTCTGAGATTATAATAATTTCACAGGTAAAAAGTATTATATGCTTTATTTCTTAAATTTTTTACTTATTAGATTGAATATCTTTCAAGATGTTCAATAGGTCTATATCATCTTTATTACTATTGGATTCATGTTTTTGCCAAATTGTCTTTTGGAAAGGTCTTTTTCTCTATTTTTTTGGTAAACTTAGCACTTTACAAAAATTAACTCAAAATGGATCATAGTTCTAAATGTAAAACCCAAAACTATAAAACTCCATGACGAAAACATCGCAGATGTTTCAAAAGTAATGTGAGGTATTTCTCCTAAAATTAGAGGAGACTTGATCTTACTGTGGACTGTGGCCTGAAGAATTACTTGGAAGAGGAAGAAAACTGATGGAGACAGGTCAATCATAAGCCTCTGGCAGAGTCCAGGTGAAAGATAATCGCGACTTGGTCTAAACTGGTGGAGAAAATGAAGAGAATTGGATAAATTCAAAATATATTCAGGAGGTGAAACCAAATGCTTTGATGATGAATTTTCCAACAGGATTGAATGAGAGGGAGGTGCCAGAGTGACACTGGCTCTTTTGTGAAACTGGATGGAATTATACTAAGCTCTGTAGAGATAAGGAACCATATTAAGCACCTGTTGGGGAATAGCTGAGTTCAATTTTGAACCCATTGATTTAAGGGGCCTTTGTGGTATCCTTGTGGAGACATTGAGCAGACAGTGGAATATAGTGCTGTCACGTACAAGGGATCTCACTGAAGAATGCAATAGCAATTCATAGGATTTTAGAAAGATATTGAAGCATGACTTAGAAGATATTTTCTATGAATTGAATATTAAGTCTTGAAAGGTCCTGGTACACGTACTTGAGGAACTCCAATATTTAAAACCAAAGAAGAAAATTTGGTACAGGAGACTGAGAAGAAGCCTCTAGACGTAAGAGAAAAATTATATCATGGGAGCTAAGGAAAGAAAATGTATTTCCAAAAATAGGGGTTTAGTCTTCTCAATGATCATTATAATCATTTTGTCAGGGTTTTGTCCAGAATTGGATTACTTTGACAAATAATCCCAAGGAGGCAAGACTTTCTATTTGATGTCATGTGAAGACATCACAAGGAAGTTTGACAAAAGTCTGGGCGCTTTTAGTTTCATTAATTACTTCTTCATGGCTTCCTTTGGATTATTATAAGTATTTAAATTATTGAGCTGGATGTCTAGTTTATCATTCATTTTCTCTTAATTCTAACATGCAAAATGTAAAATATTTGGCCATGTTTGACGTTTGTTGATCATTTAAGATTTTTGTTCCAATGTATTAAAATAATCTTTCATTGGATTAAAAAATTTTTTTTTTGCAATTTAGTATTTACTTAAAAGTCTGTTTTTATATTTGTAAAGGTGACCCAAAAGTCCCTATGTCTCTGATTGAGTTTTCTGTTAATTATTTGTTCAGTATAGCTCTCTCGGATTGCTTTTAAAGACATCTAAGATCTAATCTGGAAAAAGATGCCCAGATAAACTTAAGGAAAAATTAAAATTTTTGCAGAGAATGGAGGAATGTACAAGTCATTTCTAATAGCATACATATGCGCTTTGTCACTGCTCTGTGACTTTTTGGTGGGTTTTATTTAAATTTGTGTTATAAACAGAGAGCATAAGCTAATAAATTTATGCTTTTAGAACTTATTGGTTTTTTTCTTTAAAAGTGGTCTTTGGACTCCTGACAAGAAAGTGTATTCCCTGTAGGATGCAAGCATTAACAAGTTGAATTCGAGTGGATCACTAAAGATGTAATTAGTTTCCTCCAGAACCTTAGCAGGCAGCCACAGTTACTTAAAACAAATTGTTTTTATCTTTTTGTGTAAAGTATTATTTCATGTTAACTGGAAAATAAGATTTAGAAACAAAAAGAAGCAGGAAAAAAACCCTATAGAAGAAAAGGAAAAAAAAAATGTTCATATTGTTTTAGCGTAAAGGTTGAAGTGTTCCACGTCTTCTTTGCTTGATCACGAATAGCACACACGGGAGAGGAAAGATGTGTTATGTATAAAAGCTTTTCAATCCCTAGTGGCCACATGTACTTTGCCAGATTTATGAATTCCATCTCATTTTATCTGTGGTATTTTATCCAGCTCTGTAGACAGGCAGAGCAAAGCTTTGCTCACCCCAATCCATCTTTTTTTTTTTTTAAAATAGCGTACTGACAAAGACTCTCTCCTTGACCAAATTTTAGTCAGGCTCTTCTGAGCCCTTTTCTCAAGTAGGCCTCGAGCTTGTCCATCCTGCCTTTGCCAGGACTAGATAGCCCAGTTTTAGCAAGAATCTTGCTAAGTCAGTTTAGAGAAAATTCCCCTACTATTGATATCTGATCACACTTGTGATCAGATAATTTTCCAAAGAAGAAGTAATGAATAGGCTGTATTCAGGTACCTCGGATTCACTTTCTGTTCAGCAGCACACAGTATCCTACACTGTGAGCTGCTGTACACTGTTCTTTTACTAATGCAGTCTGTTTGCTGAGGATGTGTATGGAGACGCATGCAGGTGAAGTTCTGATCACGTGAATGTTTGATGAATAGCAACTCTTCCAATTCCAAGAAAGATGTTTAATTTAAACAGAAACCACTGAGCTGTGAATGTGGGAAGAATCAGACACTCTTTTCTTCTCCATTCGTTGGGGGTGGGGTGGTATTTGTCAAGACTCTTTCCTCTGCATGTATGTGGTCATAGGTTTAGCCCATGATCAAGAGCTCATTTTATTCCATTATTGTGCCTGTGCATGAAGAACTGAAGTTCAGATTTCGTAGCACACTGCATAAAACCTTCATTACTCTGTTCCCGTTTGACTTGACCTCATCTCACACTTTGATGCTTGTATCTTGTGCTTCAAGGCTGCATTACCACTTGTCATTCTCCGCCTCTATGGAGTCTTTCACATCCTCATTCTTTACTGCGCGTCTTTCTCACTTTTTGGAATCTTCCCTCATGCACTGTATCCATTTCTCTCTATCTCTGTTTCCTTTATTTGTCTTATCCACAATTCTCTTACTAAGGCTGAACTTTATGTTACCTCTTCTATGATGTTTTCCTTATCTCCTCAGAAAGTCTGAATGTCTTCTAAAAAAGAAGCTTTTCCAGAACTTTGTATGATACATTTGTATATTGTCAAAACTAGTCAGTTTTGATCAGTTCATGAACTGATCATGGTCAATTCATGATTATGTTTAATCCTGTCATTCTTACAAAGGCAGGGACTCTGTTCTATTTGCCTGTGTATTTGTAGAACCTCTCTATGTCTGCCATTAGTAGGTGCTTAATAATATTTCATGAATTGATCAGACCATAAATTATGGTTTATGTATGCATTTTGCATTGAGTCCCATTGGGAGCAGTCTGCTCTCAGCTGTGATACTGGCTCAACACAAGGTTGACATAAGGGAAGCCATATTGTAGAAGAGAAACCCTATTGTAACTTTGAATGACCTCTGATTAATTAACCTGGACATGCTCTGTGGATTTTCTGGCCCCTCCCAGCTGCTATACATTGATAATTTTGTTCTCTTGAGTTTGTTAGGAATGTGATGATCCCCAGGCAGAGAGTGTATGCTGATAGCCATCATCAATGACAACTGAGTCAATAACGCCTGGGTATAGGGCGTTACTCCGGTCTCTGATGCATATACAGTAAAACAAAAGACTATCAGGAACTAAGACTAGATGCCAGATGGATGCTCCCACCCAGAGACCAGATGCCTCCCCCACCTGGAGACTAGCCCCCTATATAACTGGCCTGTAGTCTTTGTTCTGGAAGATGGTTCTTTCAGACCTGGGTCGGCCATCTTCCCTCTTGCTAGCAAGCTGTAATAAAAAGTCCTTCTTCTCCTACCTCTTTGACTCTTGACTATTGGCATGCCTTGCGGTGGGCAGATGAACCCTCTTTTTGGGTGGTAACAGCTGTATTCACTTTGAGAGCAGACTCAGATCTTAGTGGTATCTCCCAGAATTTCCAACCTCCACAAAAAAGATCTAAAACTAATGACATGCCACATGATTTGTGTGTTAAATCCCCATTGTGGGCATTTGGTTCTCTTTCATTATTTCCTCTCCACTTTTCACCCTCTTTCATCCTCTAGATTATCTCCCAAAGCCTCCCTAATCTCTTCTATTGTTTAAAGTAATCCGGCTCTGCCTTCAATCATACATATCTCAAGCTGCAAAGCAAAGACCTCAGAAGATAACCCTTTTAAAAGCACTCAAATTTTAAATTTAAAATTTTTAAAAATTATTCAAATAGGCTGGCATGAGTGGGTAAAATTTCTTGCCACCCCAAGTTAAGTATTAACTTGACAAAATAGGTCCTCTAAGGGAAAGGCTGGGGGAACTCTGTCACAAAGTAAGAATTTTTTTTTCATTTTATATAAATTCTTATTATGTGAGCATGGAATAGCAGTCCTACATTTAAATGATTTCTATAGTGAATCATTTTGTACAATTAATTTTTTTCTAGTGCAAGTAGTCATCATTAATTTATCCTTAATAAAAATTAGATTTTCATATATTAGATTTGTTTAACAGAATAATTTTTATTGAAGAAATGGCTTCAATGAAGCCTAAGAAATGACTCTCTAGAGGTATATCATTGAAGTATTTACCTTTTGCTAATGTCGGATCAGAGGGAGAATCTCCCTCTGCTCTTTTCCTTAAGGTTCTTATGGCTGGCCAAATAATTAACAAGACAGGTTAGCAGGAGAAAATAATACCAAGTTTAATAACATGTATACATGGGAGAAAGCAAGGACACTGCATTTCTCAACACAATAGCAGAAATTCTCATCTTAAATACCCTGTTCAGCCAATGACAAAGGAGGATGTTGGGGGAGGGGATCAGTTACAGGAGATTACCACTAAAGCACAGTAAACAAGAGTAAGGTTATTATGCAGATTTAAGGCCTCACCTTCCACATTGATAAGTTTCTAGAAATGAGGCCATCCCCCCTTTTCCCAATACAGAGAGGGAGATACCTTTACAAATGGAGATTTCCCTTATAAATTTAAATGTCTGTCTGGCAACTCCTTGCAGGGCCATCCAGAGAATGTGGTCAGAGACAGAACTTCTGATAAGATGGGCTTGTTGGTGCCTTTTTTATTCTAACATATATTTTACATTATATTACAGCCATCAGATAGAAAATATGTTCCAGGAAGGAGTTACTATGTCAAATTCTTTAGGCGGTTAGTGGGGGAGGTCAAATGTCCTCAGAGAAAACAACCAAGGTAAAGAGATAGATTTCAGGGTGGCCAAATCTTGATCTCCCACACTAATTTATTGGTTCAATAATTAATGAGTGCCTACTATGCTTCAAGTTTCTTGCTAAATAAATAACGTTTGCTGAATGAATTAATGAATGGACAAATGCAAGAAATAATGGATGAAAGTGAGTGTAAAGTAAGGCTCGATTTTCCTTAAATCTTCTTGAGTTGATTTCCACTCTTTCATAAAGTTTACAGGGCTCTGTCTTTCAAATAATGCATCGTTGCATTTCTGAGGAGAATATTAAAACAAATTAAGGGTTTATTAGCATCACAATTTGGTACATTTTCCAGATATTAATAGGCAGAGTTATTTTAAGTGAGACCTAATTGGCATGTGGGTGTGGACCTTTCCCCTGCCTTCCTGCTGCTTTGAAGTATTCTTTTTTTTTTTTTTTTTGTGAGGAAGATCAGCCCTGAGCTAACATCCATGCCAATCCTCCTCTTTTTGCTGAGGAAGACTGGCCCTGGGCTAACATCTATTGCCAATCCTCCTTTTTTTTTTTCCCTTTTTCTCCCCAAAGCCCCAGTAGATAGTTCCATGTCATAGCTGCCCATCCTTCCAGTTGCTGTATGTGGGACTCTGCCTCAGCATGGCCTGACAAGCAGTGCGTTGGTGCATGCCTGGATCCCAACCCAGGCTGCCAGTAGTGGAGCATGCACTTTAACCGCTAAAGCACGGGGCAGGCCCCTTTGAAGTATTCTTGAGCGCAGTTTAAGGAGGGAATAATCTGGACCTCTCCTTGCTTTTCATTAAGTCACTCAGTAATCCTTGACCTCTTTGTTTCTGACCTTTACCTCCAATAAAACTCAATCATTTGGCTGAAGTCATAGAGCAGACAACCAGAAAATGTGAGCTTGAGGTTACAAAATAACAGTAAAAATAATGAAAGAGCTTGCAGTCACTCAATTTGCACATGGAAATTTTCATCTGCAGCTCAGGGAATGGCTCTGCTGTAATCACTCAGGCAGCAGCTGCTTAAAATCAATGGTGAAAGCATCATGCTTTTTCTCTCCTTTCTGTATGACTTCCCCCCAAAAAGATTTAAATTCTTTTTTCTCAGAGTTCTTTATTTCTATGTTTGTTTCTCTGCTTACTTGTTAAAAAATTTTGTCATGATCGTTGAATGTAATGTGTGATGACATAGTGGGTGACTGCAATTGAATACCACGTGGAATATTTTAAATATTTTGTTTATCAAAAGAAGGATGAGAGCACCCATACTCTTTTTTTGTTTGTTTCTTTTTCTGTTGTTCTGAGAATACCAGCTGATTCTCTTGCAGTATATTGATTTGTATATCATTTATGTGAAAATAATATAAATTCATACATTGAGTAAATCAAATGCTAATCATAAAAAATTGATTAACATTCATAATAATGGGGCAAAACTCATCTTTAAAATATAAAGTATATTTAACATTTATGCCTGAGACTCCCTGATAATTTGCTAAAACAATGGTTTTCAGCCTTTTTTGAGTCACCTCTCCAGATTTAATATTTCACTGCTTTAGGAAAAAGGAACAGATTTAAATGGGACACTTTGTAAAGTACAAGTAAGAAAAAAGCAATATTTTCAAGCCAGAGAAATAAGCACAGTTTAATACACTGGAGATTAGAAAACAGACTTGTAGGTGTCCTTTTTCATGAATAAAGTGTTTTGGGCATTGGATTTTCATCTTTCTTTTCCTAACAGCTTCCTTTTGGTCATCCCAGTGATAGTAATGTTTTTATGGTCTTCATATATTTTCTTTGCTTGTGGGTGAGGAGAGTGTTTATAAGGTGACCAACGCTTGGGTCAATTATATTTAATCAGGCATTTCAGGTTGTCTGTAAGCTGTGGGTGGTGGGGCCATGTTTCCTTCCTGTCTTGCCCTCCAGTACCTCTGATGATACTTGGCGCATAAACAGAACCCAATAAATGTTGCTTTTTTGGAACAAAGATACATATTTCTGGTTATATTTGTATATCTGCTTTTGGGTTCACAAGGAGAAACAGATAATTTTTTTTCAGTTATCTTTTTGTGTGTGTGGTGAGAACACTCAAGGCCTAATCTCTTAGCAAATTTCAAGCATACAATACAATATTATTAACTATAATCACCATGCTGTACATTAGATCCCCAGAACTTATTCACCATATAACTGAAAGTTTATATCCTTTGACCAATATCTCCCCCATTTTTTCTACTCCCAAAACTCTGGCAACTACCATTCTACTCTCTGATTCTATGACTTTGTCTTTTTTTAGATTTCACATATAAGTGACATCATACAGTGTTTGTTTTTCTGTGTCTGGTTTATTTCACTTAGCATAATGTCCCACAGGTTCATCTATGTTATTGCAAATGGCAGAATTCCCTTCTTTTTTAAGACTATCTAATATTCCATTTCACGAAGGGGGACTGACTGGCCTCTAGCCAGGGCTTCAAAACTGGGTCAAGACAGCACAATTAAACAAAACAAAATAAAACTATATTACATTTGGTATACTTATTTGCAAAACGATTGTTTTTTATAAGTGATTTAAAAGACTATAAAGTCAAAACTCAACATTTTTATTAATCTTTAGCTGTAGAAATCAATAAAGGCAGAAATACCACTAAGGCCTGAGTTTTAATCCTGGTTCTTCTACAAATAGAGTGGTCTTCATCTCTACTAGCTAAAGGAATTGAATTGTAGATGAGATAGACTTGATCACTGCAAAACCTAGGGTCTAAAGAGGAACAGGCAAGTACTATTAATGTTAAATAATGGGGACAGAATAGGATGCTAAAGGGACCACAGAGGCAGGACACCTTATCTAGACTTAGGGGGGGATGATGACAGATGGTTTCCTGAAAGAAGTGATGCAAAGTTGAGATTTTGACAGAGAAATAGTAACTGGCATACAAAGTGCTTGGCCTATAGTAGCACTCAGTAAATAAAATTTGAATGGATTTTTTTCTTTCTTTCTTTATTTTTAGTGGTATATGGTGAGAATTCAGTTTTTTTTTTCCAGATTCTAATAAACTAACTGTTGCAGTTTTTAAAAATTATGACATAATTTTAGACTTCACTCTGAGTGAGACTTGGAGTCCATGTCTCTCCCTTTGAATCTGTGTGGGCTTGTGACTTCCGAGAACAATGTAATGCAGTGGAAGTGACACTTCGTGACTTCTGAGGTTTGGTCAGAAAAGGCCATGCAACTTCCGCTTGCTTCTTTTGGAATAATTACTCTCTGGAAAGTCTCTTTAGGATGTTCCCTCTCAAAACCCAGCTGCCGTGGTGTGAGAAGCCTAAGCTGTGTTGAGAATCCGTAAAGACGTGCTCTCATCATCAGCCCAGCTGAATCCAGCCTTCCTGCCATCCCAGCTAAGCCCCAGGCTATATGAGTGAAGAGAGCTCTAGGAGATTCTAGGCTCCAGCCACTTGTGTAACCCCCATGCATTTGAATCTTCCAGCTGAGGTACTAGAGCAGAAATAAGCGGTCTCTACGGTACCCTGTCCAAATACCTGAACCAAGTAATCTGTTAGAATAACAAATTGTAATTTTTTTATGTCACTAATTTAGGGTTAAGTTGTTATGTGGCAATTGATAGCAGAACATCATTAATTATCTATATATAAAATATTTTATTTCATGTTTACATACAGGAAATGTCAAATGCTAGGTTAACTTCTTGACTGAACATGCAAAATACAACTAATGTTCTCTTTTCCTCCTCAGTCATGTAAGAGTGTGTTCTAGCCAAAAAGAGTAATGTGTGCAAATAAATGTGTGGTATATCCAGGCAATTGAAAGTAAATCATTATAGCTGGATTACAGAATTTGAGAAGAGGTGTGGCTAGAAGCAAAGCTTGGAATGTAAACACCAGATCATGAAAGTTCTTATAAGTCAAATTGAGAAGTTTATGCTAAGGGCAATGAGAAACTACTTATTTAAAGCACTTAGGTCTCCTGATCATATTTATAGTTCAGAAAGATCTGTGTGGTTTCTGTGTGGATGGTGGATTTCAGGGGGCAAGTATGAGGATGAAGTGGCCAGTTAGAAAACTATTTCAGGGCCGGCCCCGTGGCTTAGCTGTTAAGTGCACGCGCTCTGCTACTGGCGGCCCGGGTTCGGATCCAGGGCACGCACCAACGCACTGCTTCTCTGGCCATGCTGAGGCCGTGTCCCACATACAGCAACTAGAAGGATGTGCAACTATGACATATAGCTATCTACTGGGGCTTTAGGGAATGAAAAAAAAAAGGAGGAGGATTGGCAATAGATGTTAGCTCAAAGCCGGTCTTCTTCAGCAAAAAGAGGAGGATTAGCACGGATGTTAGCTCAGGGCTGATCTTCCTCACAAAAAAAAACGAAAAGAAAAATATTTCAGTAATTGAGGTAAAAGACAGTAGAGATCTCACAATAGTGGCAGTGTAGATGGAAGAAACTTGACAAATTCAATAGATGTTTATCAGGTAGAATCAACAGAATTTTGTGATTTATTAAATGTAAGCAGTTGGGGCAAACAGAAAAGTAAAGAATAGCATAACTAACCAGGTGAAGGTGAGCCAGTCGGAGAATAATAGAGGAGGCCTAGATTGGAGGAAGAGGTAGGCAGCAGACAATAAGTGATTTTAACATGTTGAGTTGGGTCAATAGACTGCGTTAGTGTCTCCAGTTAATACCTTTAGAGTACCCTCCCACATTGCCTTTGGGCTTGGTAATATGACTTGCTTTGGAATAGTGGAAAACTTGACTAAAAATATGTTTGTACATTTCTACTTGCTCTCTTGGATCCCCATTGCCACCATCACAATAAGACTGAACTAGCCTTGTGGAGGGCTATGAGAAACAAATAGTCAACTTGATTTATTTCTTCTGAGGCCGTCCTAGACTAGCCAGATCCCAGATTACTGACCAGCTAACCACTGACCATGTGGAAATCCACTTGTGAAAAACTGAGCCTAGTTCAGATCTACATAATTGCCCATAGGCTCATAAATGTTTGTTTTACGCCAGTAAGTCTTGGAGTGGCTTTTTATACCACAATAGATAATGGATACACTTATCTTGATGATTCTATTTTTGAGAGGTATACAATTGGATTATGGGGCTAGAGCTCAGAAGAAATGTCTGGTCTTCAGACAGAGCTGTAATCCAGTCTTACCTGTTGTTTATGGTGACTGTTGTCTCTGATTGGGCTTGTCTTCTGATTGGTTGATGTGCATGGCTTTTATCATTCTACATGTAACTATAGATTCCAGAATCATTTGTGTATAAGTGGTTAAGAGGCCATGGGAGAAGATAAGACCACACACCAGAGTTAAAAGGCAAGATGGCTGTTAGCAGAACCATTAGAAAGATAATATTTAAGGAATGGACAGAAAAAAAAAGGAGCTCCAAAATACCTGGGGAAGGAACATGCAGCAAGGTAAGATGAAATAATGGCAAGATAGTGTTCACTGAAACCACAGAGAAAGAATGTTCAAGAAGGAAGACCTGGTATAAAACACCACTGAATAGTCAAATTAGATTGTGTCTGATGAACTTACATTGGATTTAACAACATTGAGGTCATTAGTGACCTTGAAGAGGGCAACTTCATGTAGTGGTAAAATGATGGCACTGGGTTCACTTTGATTCCTGAGAAAAATATCAATAATGTTTCTTTTCATTTTTTTTAAATTGAAAATATTTGTCTCTATGAGCAGGTTGAATTAATTAGAAATTTGTCTCCTGTGATCAGTCAGATGCTCTAAATGTAAATTAATTAGAAAAGACTGAACAGATACCTAGAAAAACAGAGAAGTATTTTTAATATGCATGACAGCATCTAGTGATGGAATACATAGTCAGCCTTGCCAAATCTACTACGTTAAAAAACCTCAGGTTTAGAATTCATCCACATTCTCTCAACTCTAACCTGATTACAAGGAGATTTTGTTGTTGTAGAGAATAATAAACGCACCATAGTTTAATAGCACTATGACAAGTTTGAGTTAAGTAGCTCTCCTGTTGTTATAGAGGGCAACAGCAACATTGCATATCCACCAATTACTCCCTCCAACCTTCTTATCTTTTCTTTTAATTTGTTGCTCGCTTAGGGCAGTGAGAGAGAGTTTTGTATCAAAGGAGGAAAGCAGTCAGACTGTACAGACACACAGTCATAAGAATAGGTGATTCCAAAGGTTTATTCGATGTTCCACAGGTTATAAAGTAGTCTTTTTGTATAGTAGGATATGAGCTACATCCAGTCACAGAAAATGTTTCTTTGGCATGTTAGAATTACTGAAAATAAATTTTAAAATATATACATAAAATAGTATCACTTTTTTGATTACAATGAAAAATCTTAAAATCATTTCATTATTTAATTTGTTTTTAACGATGGTGTTTTAGAATGGATTCTAAGTAGTTTTTTGAGTACCTAAAATAAATGACATATATGATGTTTGCTAAAGATATGAAGTACCTATATAAGGCATGCTCTGTGCCTTCTACGCTAGTTGTCTATGAGTAAGATGGTCGTATTAAAACATAATTTATATTAAAACTTAAATGTTGTTGCATAGGAAACAAAATCCAATGAGAGCACAAGTGAGATAAAAACTAATTTAATACCATAAACAGTTATCAAGTTTCACCCAAGTGGAGGGCATTTTTCTATGCACTAATATTTAAAATATGAGCCTGATGGAATTTCTGTGTTCACTGAACTTGAGTTTCTCTGTAGCAGTTAAATTGTCCAATTCTCAAAAAAAATTTTTTTGTTTCTTTTTAGAGTTTGGACTGACTATAAAAGTAAGACACACAATATAAAAATTTAAAAACTGATAAATATATGAAAATCAATAGAATATATTAGGGTATATGAGGAAGCCATTTGGTTTAAAACTAATTCAACCTGACCTTGTTTTTCCAAAAGGGCCTGACGTGGCCTATTGAGCATGCACTGTACATCCGCTTTAAATATTTGCTACATCCCAAAGACAAGAATGATGCCCTTAAAGATATGGATGTAACCTCCCCCATGTCGGCATTTCCTTTAGGATAAACATCTCTCCCTAAACTAAGGATTAATTACTGACCTGCTGTGCTCACCTTGTGACCACTGACCTGCTGACCACCAACCTGCTGTGCCAGCTAAGCATCTCGTGACGATTGTAAAAGGGGCATTCCTATCATATGTGATGTATGCTTTTTGTTCCAAGACAGTATATAACCGCTCTGCACACCCCACTTCTTTGGTGCCCTTCCTTCCTTGGGGAAGGAAGGTGCTGGGCTAGTCCTCAGATCTGGCTCATAATAAACTCACTCCAATTTTGATTTATAGATTGATTGTGAGTTATTTGCAATGACAAAACCAACATATCATAAAAATAAATGTAAATCACTCAAATCAAATAGATAACCATTATTACTATTTTATTATGTTCAATTTTTTGAACAGAAACAGTTTAACTTAATACAGTTTAAACCTGCAAATAGGGTTTTGAATATTGAGCTATTTAAATTTCATATTATATCATAATTTTTCTAGGACATTGCTATTTCTTTAAAAATTCTGATATTCTTTTCCGTCCAACGTCAATTAGACGACTGTGCCATAATTGCCTGTCCATTTGCTTATTATTCAGTTAGGCTTTTTCTCAATTTTAGAGAGTGTGTATACATAGACAAAAAAGTCTTTTGCTCTGTGAAAAAAACTTAAGAAAATGAAAAGACAAGTTACAGAATGGAAGAAAATACATAAAAATCACATATCTCATATCTGACAATGACTTGTATCTAGAATATAAGAACCCTCAAAACTCATCAGCAAGAAGGTAAAGAAACCAACTTAAAAATGAGAAAAAAAATTGAGTAGACATTTTCCCAAAGAGGATATACAGATAGAAAATAAGCACATTATAAGACGCTCAATGTCATTAGACTTTGGGAAAATTCAAATTAAAACCACAATGCAGCCACTATGGAAAACTGTATGGAGATTCCTCAAAAAATTGAGGATAGAACTACTATACGATCCAGCTATTCCACTTCTTGGTATTTATCTGAAGAACATAAAAACACAAATGTCTAAAGATATGTACATTCCTAGGTTCATTGCAGCATTATTCACAATACCAAGACTTGAAAACAACCTAAGTACCCATCAATGGATGAATGGATAAAGAAGATGTGGTATATATACACAATGGAATACTACTCGGCTATGAAAAAAAGATGAAATCTTGCCATTGGCAACGACATACATGGACCTTGAGGGTATTATGCTAAGCAAAATAAGTCAGACAAAGAAAGTCAAATATTATGTGATTGCACCCATAAATAGAAGAGAAAAACAACAACAACAACACACAAACACATAGACCCAGACATTAGATTGGTGGTTACCAGAGGGAAAGGCGGGAGGGAGGAGGGTGAAAGGGGTGATAGGGCACAAGTGTATAGTGATGGAGTATAATTAGTCTCTGAGTGGTGAACATGATGTAGTCTACACAGAAATCAAAATATAATGACATACACCTGAAATTTATATAATGTTATAAACCAATGTTACCTCAATAAAGAGAGAATGTTATTAAAAAAACACAATGAGACATTACTAAATACTTATTAGGAATGGCTAAAATAAAAAATAGTGACAACACCAAATACTGGCAAGGACGGTAGAGAAGCTGGCTCATTTATATGTTGCTGGTAGGAATATAAAATGGGGCCGTCATTATGGAAAACAGTTGTCAGTTTCTCATATAGTTACACACGCACTTACCATTTGACCCAGCAATCTCACTCCTGGGTATTTACCTTAGAACAGCAGTTCTCAAAAGAGCACAAGAACCTAGGGGACATTTCTCAATGTCTGAAGACGTTTTTGGTTGCTACATTGGGGAAGGAGGAGGGCATGACTACCGTCCAATGGGTAAAGACCAAGGAGGTTCCTCAACATCCGACAATACATAGGACAGCCCCAAGAAAGAATTATGTGGCCCAAAATGTCAATAGCACCAAGGTTGAGAATTCCTGCCTTAGAGAATTGACTACTTGTGTTCACAGGAAAACCTGCACAAAAATGTTTATATTGTCTCTTTTCATAATCATTCTAAACTGAAAATACCCAGAACGTCTTCAGTGGATGAATGGACAAAGAAACTGTTGTGAATCCATGTAAAGGAATGCTACTAAATCCGTACAATCAAGTACTTTTCAGCAATAAAAAGGAACAAACGATTGAAGCACATAACATGGATGAATCTCAAAATCAGTATGATGAGCAAAAAAAATTCAGTCTCAAAAGCTTGCACAGATTATGATTCCATTTATATAACATTCTCTGAAAGGTAAAACTATAATGATGAACAAAGAAATTGTTTCAGAGAGGTTATTTTTGGGGAAGAGTGTGATTATAGAGGGACAGCACAAATAGTTTTGGGGAGAGGTGATGGAACTCTTAGGTATCCTGATTATAGTGGTAGTCACACAAATTTATAATGCACGTTGTAATTCAGTGTATATAAACAAAAAAAAGTGAATTTTGGTGTATGTCAATTTAAAAAGTAAAAAATTTTTTTTTTTTTGGTGAGGAAGATTGGCCCTGAGCTAACCTCCATGCCAATCCTCCTTTATTTTGTATGTGGGACGCCTCCACAGCATGGCTTGACAAGTGGTGTGTAGGTCTGCACCCAGAATCCAAACCCGTGAACCCCGGCCGGCTGAAGCAGAGCATGTGAACCCAACCACTGTGCCACCAGGTTGGCTCCATAAAAAGTAAAATTTTTTTAAAAATGTGAAACACTTCCTCCTTTTCTATATTCTGGATGATTGTGTATAGAATTAGTGTTATTTCTTTCTTAAATTTTGATAGAGTTTACTAGAGAAGCCATTTGGGCCCGAAATTTTCTTTCTGCAAAGATTATAACCTCTAATTCAACTATTCTAGTAGGTTTAGGAATATTTGGGCTTTCAAAAATTTCTTCAGTTAGCTTTAATCTATTGCATCTTTCAAGAAATTGTGCATTGTTCTAAGTTACCATATTTAGGGCATAGATTTCTTCCTACTTCACTTATTAGCCTTTAAAAATCTGTGGAATCTATAGTGATCTCCTATCTTTCATTTTTGATATTTATAATTTTGTCTTGGCAACTCTGGCTAGAGTTTTATTCATTTTGCATATATTTTCAGAGAGCCAGTATTTGCTTTCAATGATTTTTTTTTCTGTTGTTATTCTGTTGCTAATTTCATTGATTTCTGCTATCCTATTCATTTTCTCTTCTGCTCTTTGGATTTATTTGCTCATCTTTTCTAGCTAATTGATAGGAAACGTTAATTATTCATTTAGGACCTATCTTCTTTTTAAATATATGCACTTTGCTATAAATTTTCCTCTGAATTTTCTTAGTTGCACTCCACAAATTTTCATGTTTTCTTTTCCATTCTCATTCAATTCAAACTATGTTCTAATTTTACTTGGGATTTCTTCTTCAATCAATGGTTTATTTAAAAATATATTAAATTTAAAAATATTTGGAAATTTTTCTAAATGGGGATCATTATTGATTGGTAGTTTGAGTAAACTATGATTTGAGAACATAACTTTATGTAATTTCAATTACTGTATATTTTTAAGGTTTTACTTATGGCCAAGCACATGGTTTAATTTGGTGAAAACTCACATATATTTGGAAATAATTTGTATTCCGCTACTGTTGGGGGAAGTGATATATGTCAATTAGTTTCAAGTTGGTGAATGTGATATTTGAGTCTTTTATTTCTTATTGGTTTTTAAGTATTTTCAGAACTCAGCTTTTCATTTGTTGATTATTTTTATTGGCTCTTTTTTTCTTCATTACATTCTTCAATATTAATGAACGAATATCCCTTTATTCCACATCCTTCAGGTATGTTCTGTTTTCCTTTTCTAACCTGTTGAATAAGAAACTTTTTGTCTTCCTTCAGAAAGGCTAAATTATTAGAATACAGTATAGTTTGTTTGAAATGTTACATATTAATTAACACTAATGATTAAATTATTACAATTCCTTCAGGAAAAATTGTCTTGAAACTATCTAGTGGGTCACTTATTTTATTCTTTGCGCAATACACAATTTTTGATTATGTTTGATTTATTAAGAATATAATAATTATGAGAAGGATGGGCTATATTCTCCTATTTAAATTTTAAAAATCTCTCATTATTTTTAAAAATCTGTTCAATTCTCTTATTTCAAGTTTTTATTGCATTCTTTAGTCATTTATCAATTATAATTTGTTGACTTTAAATGTATTTTAAGACTATTTTTTAATATTAATAAATTTAAATGTGAATTTCCTCTTTACCTTTATTATCCCACCATCTGGTTTTGCTTGTTGTTTGCTTGCTTGTTCTGATTGCTAGTTTCTTCAGTTGCTAAAATTTTGGGCTCATTGCCTGGTTTATTATTCTCTTTCTCTCTGTCTCTGTCTCTCTCTCCCACTCTAGCTCCACCATCAGACAAAATTTCATGTGTAGAATTTTCACTTGCACTAATTTATAAATACTCAGATTTGATTCTGTTTTGACTTACTTATCAGAGAAAATATATTATAATTTTTGATTAGGTGTAGTCTTTAAAATTATTTATAATATTGTGTATTGTCAAAATATATGACCCATATAATTTCCACTTTTCTTTTGCAAGGAAGATTGGCCCTGAGCTAACATCTGTGCCAATCATCCCCTAATTTGTATGTGGGTCACCACCACAGCATGGCTTGATGAGTGGTGTGAGTCCATGCCCAGGATCCGAACCCATGAACCCAGGCCGCTAAAGCGGACTACACTGAACTTAATCACTATGCTACTGGGTTGGCCCCTAATTTCTATTTTTGATACTTTATTGTGTTGTTAATTTTTGTTGTAGAATTCATGATGAACGGAGAGGAAAATAGAGGCAATCTCTGTCCTCATGAGAAAAAGTATAATTTGTTTGAAATGTTGCATATTAATTAACACTAATTATTAAATTTTGGTAATGAGTTATTTTTCAACTTCTCTATGCCATTTATTTATTTTATTTTTATTTATTATTAAGTATATATGCCATTTATTTATTTTATTTATTGTTTACTTCTGGTATAACTTGTATATCAAATGCACTTCATAAATAAAATTTGCTATGTATAGTTCAATTTGGAAATGTTATTGTTCTTTCTGTATCTGATTTGTTCTTCTTACATTTTTCTCTTCCTGAAATTTTTAGATTATATATGCATAGATATCTTTGTGAAAGTTTTTGTGCAACTTAGTTATTTGTGTGTTTCTTTGAGAAAAGCAAAAGAACATACTATAAATATATCACTAATACATACAGTCAACTCTTAATTAACCTTATTAATGAAAAAGAAAGATGTCATTAAACAGTAAATAATGCAGTCATTACATTTGAATTTAGATGCATTATGTGATTTTTTTTCTTATACTTACTTCTTAATTATGTTGCTCTTAATAACTATTCTTCTCGACATATATGTCAAATGATAGTAAGGAAACAAGCCCCAAGATATCTTGTCATATAGGAATTAATAGATAGAAGTAAAAAAATTGTCATTGGTAAATTACAAAGTAGAAATTCCTATATGTATAAATAGCGACTTTTCATATATAATATTTTGGGATATCTGTGTTCATCCCACAGAACTCTGTCTCAGCTGTGGACCGTGCAGTGGCCTGTGACTCAGTTCCAGCCCCTCTCAGCCACGGTCTGGGAGCAGTTCTCACAGTCCAGGGACTTGGAGGGAGACATGTCCATATGTGTCCCTGGAGACAGGACTGCAGACTTCACTTGTGCCCATGGACCCTGAAGCAGGCTTGTGACTCTTTTCCAGCCCCAGGCAGCTGTGGTCCGAGGCCATTCCTGCCCATCCGGGAACCTACTCAGTGACCCGATGGGAGCCCTCGCAGGTGCCATACCCCTCTGTGCAACTGAAAACAGGTTGAACTCTCTGAGGACAAACTGTGGACCCTGAAGTGGACCCTTGTCCCAGTGCCAGCTCTGCTGACTCTTATCTTACACCATACACAAAAAATAATTCAAACTGGATTAAAGACTTGAATGTAAGATCTGAAACCATAAAACTCCTAAAATAAAACAGGGAAAAAGCTTCATGACATTGATCAGGGCAATGAACTTTTGGGCATTACACCAAAAGTATAGTCAACAAAAGCAAAAATAAACAAGAGGGGCTACATCAAACTAAAAAGCTTCTGCACAGCAAAGGAAACAATGAACAAAACTAAAAGGCAACCTAGAGCATGGGAGAAAATATTTGCAAACCTTATATCTGATTAGGGGTTAATATCCAAAATATATAAGGAACTCATACAACTAAATAGCAAAAAAATAAATTAAATAACCCAACTAAAAAATGGGCAAAGGACCTGAATAAATATTTTCCCAAAAAAGACATACAAATAGTCGACAGGTATATGAAAACGTGCTCAATGTCACTAACCATCAGGGAGATGCAAACCAAAACCACAGTGAGATATCACTTCACACCTTACCCCTATTGGGATAACTATACTAAAAAATTCAAGAGATAACAAGTATTGGTGAGGTTGTGGAGAGAAGGGTACCCTTGTACACTGTTGGTGGGAATGTAAATTGGTATTGCTGTCACAGAAAACAGTATGGAGGTTCCTTGAAAAATTAAAAATAGAACTATCATATATGATCCAGCAATTTCACCTCTGGGTATCTGTCTGAAGGAAATAAAATCAGTATCTTCAAAAGATATCTGCACCCCCCATGTTCATTGCAGCATTATTCACAATAGCCAAGATATGGACACAACCTAAGTGTCCGTCAACAAATGAATGAAGAAAACAAAGTATATATATACAATGGAATACTATTAGGCCATCAAAAAGAAGGCAATACTGCCATTTGTGACAACATGGATGAACCTGGAGGATATTATGCTAAGTGAAATAAGTCAGACACAGAAAGACAAATACTATATGATCTCATTTATATGTGGAATCTAAAAAAGTTGAACTCACAGAAGGAAGAGAGTAGAATGGTGGTTTCCAGGCACTGGCAGGTGGGGGAAATGAGATGTTAATCAAGGGCAAAAACTTTCAGTAATAAGATGAATCAATTCTAGGAATCTAATGTATAGCATGCTGACTATAGTTAATAACACTGTATTGTATACTTGAAATTTGCTAAGAGAATCAGTCTTAAGTGTTCTCCCTACACACACACACAAAAGTAACTATGCAAGGTGATGGATATGTTAATCAGTTTGCTTATGCTAATTATTTCACAATGTATACCTATACCAAATCATCATCTTGTACAGCTTAAACACATACAGTTTTTATTTGTCAAATCTTGAAAAAAATTTAGTGACATCCAGCTTATTAATTTTTTTTCATGGATTGTGTTTTTGGTGTTGTATCTAAAAAATCATTGCCAAACCCAAGGTCACCTAGATTTTCTTCTAAGTTATCCTCTAAGTGTTTTGTAATTTTGCATCTTACATTTAGGTCTATGATCTTTTTTGAGTTAACTTTGATCACAATTTTTATCTAATCCATGGCAAATTTTTCTAGTGAGTGTTTTTAATCTGCAACTAATTTTTGCCTAGTTTCTTTCTTCTCTTCCCTTTTATTCCTTACAGTACTTTTGTATAAAGCCCATGCTAATTCTTGTTTCCTTAACACTTACTGTGAAATGAGGTAATTTCTTACTAGACAAGCTCTTTGAAGGAGATTACTTGAAGTTGTGGGCACAGGTGATTTCCACGCTAGCAGCAATTCTTCCTGGTTTACAATAAAATACTTTATAATGTAAATTTTTCTGGGTGTACTCTCTAACCTTTACTTCCCTCAACCAACTGAAATTATCAGCTATAGATTTACTCATGTGCAGAATATTTGTCCTTCTCTCTTCTTCATTTAAGAGACTGCTTCCTGGAAACCATATAGAACTATGCAGCGTCTGATGAATTTTCGTGTCTTTGTCTTTGTTTATTCTTTGTGACAAACTTGATCCAGGAAAGGTCCTGCTAATATCCCATGTACTCTTTTCTTATCATTCCAAAATAAATATTTGGCTTCTGCCCCTGAGTACATCACCTACGTTTCAAGAGCAGTGTTCTACTAGTTTTCTTTCTGAACATCTTTCTACATGAAACACTACTTTTATTTAATTTAGCAGCCCTTTCTTTAATATTGTTATTTGGGACTATATGTGTATTCTAGTTCTGTAGAAGATAAAGTTTTCATTTCTGTTTTATTTCCTTTGCTATTCTAGGGAGATTTTTGATTGGTGAAGGGGAAAACATTATCTTTACTGGTGCCATATTCCCTCTCCTTCTCTCTCTCATTTATTTCAGATGAGTGTTTCTCAGTCAGGGATCTGCTGAAGGCAGATTGCATTGCTGGACAGTCATTAATTAATTGATTTCTTTCCCTAGAGCAAAAAAAAAAACCTTTTGGAAAGGATAAACTGTAAGAACTGGAAAGACCTTTCCACCCCACATGTTTAAGAAGTAATTAAAACTTTATAATGAAAACTTACACCTTATGGTAGTTCAATATAATGATTACAATTCAACATTATCTAATCCCTGGGGAATTATGCTTTTTATAAAGAATGAACTACTGAGTTAATTAAGAATCAAAGTGGAATTTTGGAGTTAGAGTTTTTGCTTTAAGTAATTTGAACAAAATCAAAAAATAACAAAAGCCATTATTTATTGAGCACTTACTATGTGCAAGCTACTACTCTATGTCCTTTACAACGATGAACTTACTTTCATTTTAACCTATAAGGTAGATACTATAATTATCCTCAAATTATAGACAACAGAACTAAGATTTAGTGAGATTCTGTAACTTGCCTAAAGGAACATGTTTATTAAGTGGCAAAAGAACAGATATAGTCAACAACTGCTAAAAACAGTCTACTGGCAAAGGCAAATGAATTTTACATGTGTTTACTCACTTACTCTTTCATCTATTTGTTTATTCAACATATATATGGATGTATATTCAGTGATAGGCAATGTGTTAAGTTTTAGGGGCACGGCAGTAAAACGAAATCAAAATGTCTAAGACCTTAGTGAATTCACAGTTGATTTGAGAAGATAGACAATCATTAAACAATAGCACACATACATGAAAAACGACTATGATGACATTCATAAAAGAAAAGCACATGTTCTGCAGAAGTAGATAACACAGACTCCAAGGTATTCTGGAGTCATAGCTAATGTGGAGAATTCAGCTTTGGAATGGAGTGTGCTGGATAAAAATGGCTTAGGTAGGTAAAGGGGTTGAGGATAAAATTCCAGTAAAAGGAACAGCAGAGCACGTACAAAAGCCTTAGTGTAAGAGCACATCATATTTGAGGAACTAAAAGGTCAGTTTGTCGGGAACGTGGAACACAGAAAAGGAAATGGTGGCTAAAGAGGCCAGAGAGGTTATTGGAAACAGATTGTGTTTCTTTGTATCCTATATTAGGCATTTTGGATTTTTGTCATAAAAGCATGGGAGCTAGTGAAAATTTTAAGCAGTAGGATGAAATGTACAATTAACCTGGCTGCAATGGGGAGATCTTTTTAAAGGTGGGAACTATTTGAAGAATGTAACAGTATTCCAGGTGAAAGATGATGGTTCCTTGGTCTAGAAAGGAGAAAATGTAGATGGAGAGAATTAAACTGAATAGAGACATATTAAGTACGCTAAATTGAAAGAGCTTGCTGATTGATGGGCTGTGGTATGATAAAGGAATGAGTTATTGATGATGACTATTAAGTTTTTGGCTGGAGAAACTTAAAAGAAACATAGCGTCATTCACTAACTAGAGAACAGTAGAAGGAAGACTATATTTCTTTCAAAAAACCAAGAGTACATTTTTGGACATAGTGAGTATAAGTTACCTTTGAGACATCTAAAGCACAAAGTCAAGTTGGCAGTTTGATACGCAAGTCATAAACTCAAAAGATAGATTCTAACTAGAGATATCCATGTTGATAATCATTGACACCATAGTTTTGGATGAAATATCAAGAGGGGAATTTTAAAAAGGAAAGAGAAGAATGCCAAGCACAATTTTTAAGGCATTCCAATATTTAAAGGCTGGGTATAGGAGAAAAAGCCTGCAAACAAAAAGAGAAATGTCCAGAGTTAGGAGAAGAACCAGGAATGTGCAGGGATACAGAAGGAGAGAATGTTCAACATTCTCTGACTTTAGGCATTAAAATTGCTGCTCATTCTCACGGAAAGCCCCTCTCCCATTTACCCACATGCTCGCTCCATCACTTTCTCCATCACATTTGCACTGAAACCTTTTCTTACCACTCTGTTTAAATTTGGATTTCCTACCCAAACTCACCTTAGGCAACTCTTTATTTCTCCACTTTGCTTTATTTTATTTTCATCTAATATATTACTTATTTAGTGTTTCATCATCTATCTCTTTCCCTCCACGAGCTATGGTGTTTGTGACTTTTGTTCACTTCACTAGCCCCCATACCTAGTTTAAGGCCTGGCACATAGTATGCCCTCCAAGAATTAATAAGTAATGGTGAATGATTAAATCAATGAATGAACAGTAAAAAATACCACTGAGAGGGCAAGTGCATAAGGCGAGGATCGACAGGTGTTAACTGGATTTGGTGTGATGGTAGCAGTAGCCAAACTGGAGCAAGCTGGTGAGTGAGTGATAGGCAAACAAGTGGCGATAGTGATTAGTTATCTAAAAAGAACTCTTTTTAGAAGTACGGCTATAGATAAGGAGAAAAATGACTATCCTATAATTGGATAGGATAGGAACATTGGATAGAATGAGACTTTTTTTTCTTTCCTTTTTTTTTTGGAAAGTGGACAAAAGATTGAAGATGTTTAAAATGCCATTAGGCAGATGCAGTTGAGAGGGAACAGTTGTGTACAAAAAAGATGGTAGCAAAGGAAAAAGATAGTTGAGGACATACAAAAAGGGATCATTAATAGAGTCAGATTTTGGAAAAAGTCCATGGGGAGTGTGGTCTTTGGAGGAGGAGGGTGCCTTTGACCCTTCTGTTTTGGAGGAGGATGATGCAAGGACGTGGGAGGGATTAGGAGGCAAGTGATATATTTAGTAAGAGAAGTTAGGTAAGTTCTCTGGGAGATAAGTACTCTAAGAGTGTCTAGGGTTAATGGTATGTTTTAAGTGAAACATTTGAAAAGGAGAAATTGAAAATAGTAGCTTCACAGTGCAGTAGAGAGAGCTGAATAGAGAAATAAGTTTGCTCGGGACAGTGTGTAATATGCACAAACAATTTGTACTAAATAAAAGTAGAAATAAACATTTTGGTTTTAGGAAACACTTTCTTTTTTTTTTTGAGGAAGATTCACCCTGAGCTAACATCCATGCCAGTCTTCCTCTATTTTTTAGGATGCGGGCCGCCAGCACAGCATGGCTGCTAAGAGAAGTCTGCACCTGGGAACCAAACCTGGGCTGCTGAAACGGAGCGCGCTGAACTTAACCACTAGTCCATCGGGGCTGGCCCTAGAAAACACTTTTTCATCAACAAATAATTGAGAAATCTGCAAAAGGGAGACAACTGATAATTTGGAACTCTACTAAATACCGTATTTTCTAAAACACATTGGTTATTTAAAATAAGTCCCTCATGTCAAATTTCAGTGATGAAATTTGATTTGTTTCTAAAAGTTTATTCTTTCTCCCATGAGCATTTCCAGATTGCTGAGTTTGAAGGTGCATAAACTTGTGATATTAAGTTTGAAATATTAAATTTCTCTCTACATAAATACACTCATATACACGTACTCATAAAGCAAATGATGCATTGTTGCTGTTTGATTTTAGTTTGTGTTGCATTTTAACAAAATAAAACAAAATAACATGGTTTGACATCTTTTCCTAATTGTTTTGAGTATGTAATTTAAATAAATGGCTCCATCTCTAGCATTCCAACTCGCATAACTCTCTCCGGAATTTAATCTGTCACTCTTCCAATTAGCATAGCCCTGCAGCCGTGCTATAGAATGGCTTTGTAATATATCTTAGCTTTAACAAGGAACTTTTTGATGTATTTCAATTATGATGTACAAAGTAATATCTTCTTAATTAAAGAAGAATTTCCATTTTGAGGCTCTTTAAAGTACTATTAAAGTTTATGGTTGAAAGCTTCCTGTTAAGATGAATCTGCCCTCTCTGTGTTTAGTGAAAGGGATATGGAGCACTTGGGCTTGAGGAGTGAGAAAAATAGCCAAGAAAGGATGTTGAACACTACTGAGACTGGAGAATAAAATTTGGGTATAAGGTGATGGTTTCTAAGAGACCAGATTACATATCAGTAGATATTTAAGCATAGTTCTATCAGCAGTAATTTTTTTATCATAATAATCTGGAAAGGACAGGAAGTTCTATTTGAAACTGAGGATGAGAGAATTAAATGATGAAAATTAGATGCGATGAATGTTGTCTAACGTGGTGATCCTGGGAATATGCACAGGAGAAATCCCATTTTATATGTCTTGTAAAAACCCTTAAAGAAATAAAAATAAAACTGGTATTTGGTCCCCTTGAGAGACATACATTTATGCACACAAATGAAAAAATCTCAAAGCAAAAATTGAGCCATAAAATACATATGTGATTCTAGCTTAGATGGAGAAAATATGATTTCTCCTCTTTTCTCCAAATTAATTTTGCATATTCCAAATAAAGCTTTAGATGAGCACTCTGGCAGTGTGTATTTTTAGGCTTAAAGAACTCCTAATGTAGACAAGATGGTGCAGCTGACAGTGCTCACGGTTGATGACAGCAGATTTTAAAAGGTTGTTGGCTTGGTAACAAGAGTGAACAAGAAACAGAAAGACTTGTGCTATATAGGGAAAATACTATACATGCAGCACTAAAAAAGAGTGCTCTTTACTAAATATAAAACATATATACACGTTATACATATATACAGCATGCTATACCTATACATACACTATATATCTATGTAATGTATGTGTGTGTATATATATACGGCTTTCATCCATCCACCATTGCAAACACATTAATAGACACTAGTGCCAATTGTTTCTATTGTCTAATGATTTGTTGATAGTAAGTTAAGATAAAGTCCACTTATCAAGTGGCTCAGCACACTATTAATATAGTCTAACCAGTCTAAGGCGTTAATACCTAAACTTTAATGTCATGTAGCCTCTGATGAGTAACTGCTAATCATTAAAATTTACATCAGTTTTTTTTTCAAAAACTGACTGATATAATTCCTTGACCTTTCATGACAACCTAAGAATATTTCAGAACATGTATACTCTTCTAAAAATTATATAAACCTTATGTTACTATGATTGTAGTTTACTTTTCTCTCCCTTTAGATGTACTATTTTCCTTAGTATCTAATTGCATAAATTCTCTCAAAATGGGAGAAATATTGTAAAATTCCACTAAGAATGCCTTGTTGCCTTATGCTTTAAGAAGAGTGATGGATAACTCAGTAGCATAAAGTAGAACATTCTCTGATATGCATGGAGTCAGATACCAATAATTATATAAGGATGTCTTGGTAGGCAAATTCATTACTAAACTGTAACATTTTGTACAACGCTATGGAGTTATTAAAAATTTAATGATTTTTAAATTTTAATAGATTAATATGATTTGGCTAATAAATCAAAATATTGCTATCGTGATATTAAAATACACTGCTTTACAACTAGTCTTATGATTTCTTTTCTCACATACAAGTTACCTTTCACATTCTAATCAAGTTTTTTGTTATACATTCTCCAAATGATGCCACAATCACTATGTAGAGTATGAGAAAAGCCTTCTTTTATTGAACAAGGTTAATTCATTGCCATTGAGGTGGGGACCTTTGGAAACTCAAAATAGAGACTGGTTGCATGAGGAAATGCCGCCTTACTGGGCTTATCCAAAGTGATGTCTGGAGCTATTGCAATGTGAGTTTCTTTATTGTTCCTGAATATTCAATTCTTTGGAAAAGGAAAGCAAATGGGATAGATGAAACTCATAAGATGTGTTAGGTATAAAGACGTAATATGTTATATTAGAAATGGGTAGAAAGGGATAGAAAGAAGCAGAGATATTTAATATTCATTAAGCAATAAATTTGTATACAATATACTATATAACTACTATATATATATCATTAGAGGTACTCAAATATCCACAGTGCCTTAATTTGACCACCCACTGGTAATACCTAGTCTAATCCCGTATGTCCTCTACCGAAAAACACAAGTAGAACCATGGTTGTTCAGCAAGCTGCAATTATTGGTCAGGCAACTTTGTCCCTGCGTCTCTCTGACAGAACAAGTGTCTATCATTGGCCCAGGGAGCCTTGTGCCTGTGAGCTTCTTTGTTCAACCACAATGCTGGTCTTTGTAACTAAAAACATATAATTATATATAAAGTATGTTAATAACATAAATATATGTAATATAGGTAACGTATAATACATGTAATTAAAACATTATACCATAAGTGGGAATGGCTCATGTGGTCCAGAGGTGTGATATCAGTAAACATTGGGTTTCCAGGATTCAGGTAGTGTGGTCCTTCCATCCACTTGTACCTTATCCTAAGTAAGTGTTAACTTACCCAAACTTTTTTCTTACTTCTTAAATTGATTGAATAGTCTGTGTGATTTGAGTACTTTAATTCAATCTGTGAGACTTCCTGTTCCATGACAGTAATGTCCCACAATGATTTTCATAGTAGTACACTTGGATGCTACCGTTGAATCAAGTTAATTTCCCATACAACAGCTACCTAGATAAATGAAGCAGAGTCCAGATCTCTAAAGACCTTATAGTAATCCTTGCACACAGTTTAAGTTTTTAATTTCACTCACCCTCAAAACTTTTCTAGTCATCAAAAATGATATTTTGCTAGCCTTCGTATGGCTGTGGTTTCTTTCTAGGACTCAACATATACACAATTTTATCAAAACGGCATTTGGGTATTCCAAAATTTAGCAAGGTAACTTTTTCTGAAAGACTTGTAGGTATATCCAAGATGACCTTTCTCCTTTGTTAGAATGCAATATTTAAAAACATATCTAAGGCCGGCCTGATAGTGTAGTGGTTAAGTTCATGCTCTCCACTTCAGCAGCCCTGGGTTTGTGGGTACGGATCCCGGGTGTGGATGTACACACTCCTCATCAAGGCATACTGTCACAGTGTCCCATGTAGAAAATAGAGGGAGACTGGCACAGATGTTAGCTCAGGGACACCTTTCTCAAGCAAAAAGAGGGAAATTGGCAACGGATGTTAGCTCAGGGCCAATCTTCCTCACCAAAGGAAAAAAAAATCTATTCTTGACTAGGTGGGAGGTCTGTGGACATCAGAAAATATGGAAAATAGTCACTCTTCTCTCTGGAGATTGCTGGTTTGATTAGCTCAACCACTTCTATATCACAAAAAAGGGCAGGAAAGGTCTACCTGGGTCTCTAATTTTCATGTGTACTTTACTTTTAGGATTTCTTGATGATGCAGTGGCAGAAAGATTTTTCTTTCAGGTCATCAATAAGGCCCTATTACATATGAACTGTGAATTGGGCAAATTGCTTAATGTGTTAACGATTCCTCCTTTAAAGAGTTGATATAAGTAGTAAATGAGATGTTTTATGTGGAAGAACTTTATAAACTATAGAACAATATCCAATTGTTATTATAATGTATTCTATACCAGGCTGACTTTCTGATATTGGAAAGATTATTACTTTGTTGGGACCTACTGCAAGGACGCAATTCCTTTTCTCCTTGTGGCTGTGCAAGCTTTAGTTTTAAAGTTGATTAAAACACTATGCCAACCATTGGCAAAGTACAAAAATAGATATAGATCACTGAATTTCCTCATCGTACTGCTGTCAAATGTGTTTGGAAAGTTAGAAGGGATAATTGGCAATGAAATATTCTCTATTTTCTGTTACAACACACCAGAGCATATAACACTTCACAAGAACAAAAAAAATGCTAGAATGCAAATTTCACGGTAACGCTCAAACTTGGTATACACTTCCTTCTCATTCCATGTCTACAATATTGGAATGCACACACATTTTCTCAACATTCTCCTCTTCCCCTTCTCTTCTTTACCTTTCCATTTCTTTGGCATAAAAATCTGACATAGCCTTGGCTTTCAGCCACTTTATACTCTATTGCAATTACTATCATTATGAAAAATTACTTGCTCTCTAAGTAATATGTAACAGGCTATTAGGGATAGAGATACAGAAATACATTCTACATTGGTATTACCTTGACTATGCTTACAGCAAATTTCTTTTTCTTTTTCTTTATGGCTTAAACAGGAGAAATTTATTTTTCTCGCAGTTCTGGAGCATGGAAGTCCTAGATCAAGGTCTGGCAGGGTTTGGTTTCTTTCTTTTTTTTTTTTTTATTCTGGTAACATTGGTTTATCATATTATATAAACTTCAGGTGTACATCATTATATTTCGATTTCTGTGTAGATTACATCATATCACCACCCAAAGACTAATTACGATCCATCACCACACACATGTGCCTAATCATCCCTTTCAACCTACTCTCTCCCTGCCTCCCCTCTGGTAACCCCCAATCCAATCTCTGTCTCTACGTGTTCATTTGTTGTTGTTTTTATATTTTATATATGAGTGAGCTCATATGGTAATTGACTTTCTTCCTCCTACTTATTTCACTTAGCATAATACCCGTAAGGTCCATCCATGTTGTCACAAATGGCCAGATTTCATCCTTTTTTTATGAGAGAGTAGTATTCCATTGTGTACATATACCACATCTTCTTTATCCTTTCATCCCTTGATGGGAGCCCAGGTTGCTCCCAAGTCTTGGCTACTGTGAATAATGCTGCAATGAACATAGCGGTGCATGTATCATCACACATTCATATTTTCATTATCTTTGGATCCACTGGACTAGCTGGATTGGATGGCAGTTCTATTCTGAATTTTTTGAGGAAGCTCCATACTGTTTTCCATAGTGGCTGCACCAGTTTGTACTCCCACCAGCACTGTATGAGAGTTCCCTTCTCTCCACATCCTCTCCAACACATATTGTTTCCTGTCTTGTTAATTAGATCCATTCTGACAGGCATGAGGTGACATCTCATTGCAGTTTTGACTTGTGTTTCCCTGATAATTAGTGATGTTGAACATATTTTCAGGTACCCATTGGCCATCTGTATATCTTCTTTGGAGAAATGTCTGTTCAGATCTTTTGCCCATTTTTTTAACTGGGTTGTTAGTTTTTTTGTTGTTGAGATGTATGTGTTCTTTATATATTTTGGATATTAACCCCTTATCAGATGTATGGCTTGCAAATACCTTCTCCTGATTGTTAGGTTGTCTTTCATTTTGTTGATGGTTTCCCTTGCTGTGCAGAAGCTTTTTAGTTTGATGTAGTCCCATTTGTTTATTTTTTCTATTGTTTCCCTTGCCTGGCCAGACATGGTACTTGAAAATATGCTGCTAAGATCAATGTCGAAGAGCATACTGCCTATGTTTTCTTCTAGAAGTTTCATGGTTTCAGGTCTTACATTCAAGTCTTTAATCCATTTTGAGTTAATTTTTGTGTATGGTGTAAGATACATTCTCATTCTTTTGCATGTGGCTGTCCAGTATTCCCAGCCATTTATTGAAGAGACTTTCCTTTCTCCATTGTATGTTCTTGATTCCCTTGTTGAAAATTAGCTGTCCATAGATGTGTGGGTTCATTTCTGGGCTCTCAATTGTGTTCCATGAATCTGTGTGTCTGTTTTTGTGCCAGTACCATGCTGTTTTGATTACTATAGCTTTGTAGTATATTTTGAAGTCAGGAAGTGTGATACCTCCAGGTTTGTTCTTTTTTCTCAGGATTCCTCTGGCTATTTGGGGTCTTTTGTTGTTCCATATAAATTTTAGGATTCTCTGTTCTATTTCTGTGAAAAATGTCATTGGAACTTTGATAGAGATTGCACTGAATCTGTATATTGCTTTAGAAAGTATGGACATTTTTACTATGTTAATTCTTACAATCCAAAAGCACAGAATATCTTTCCATTTATTTGTGTCTTTTTCTATTTCTTTCAACAATGTTTTATAGTTTTCAATGTACAGATCTTCCACCTTTTGGGTTAAGTTTATTCCTAGGTATTTTATTCTTTTTGTGAGATTGTAAATGGGATTGTATTCTTAATTTCTCTTTCTGCTACTTTGTTGTTAGTGTATAGAAATGCATCTGATTTTGTATGTTGATTTTGCATCCTGAAACTTTACTGTATTCCTTTATTATTTCTAAAAGTTTTTTGGTGGATTCTTTAGAGTGTTTTATATGTAAAATCATGTCATCTGCAAATAGTGACAGTTTCACTTCTTCCTTTCCAATTTGGATCCCTTTTATTTCTTTATCTTGCCTGATTGCTCTGGCTAGGACTTCCAGTACTATGTTAAATAGGAGTGATGAGAGTGGGCATCCTTGTCTGGTTCCTGTTCTTAGAGAGATAGCTTTCAGTTTTTCACCATTGAGGATGATATTAGCTGTGGGTTTGTCATATATGGCCTTTATTATGTTGAGGTACTTTCCTTCTATACTGATTTTATTCAGAGTTTTTATCATAAATGGGTGCTGTATCTTGTCGAATTCTTTCTCTGCATCCATTGAGATGATCATGTGATTTTTATTTTTCATTTTGTTAATATGGTGTATCATGATGATTGATTTGTGGATGTTGAACCATCCCTGCATCCCTGGGATAAATTCTGCTTGATCACAGTGTATAATCTTTTCAATGTTTTGCTGTATTCGATGTGCTAGAATTTTGTTGAGGATTTTTGCATCAATGCTTATCAGTGATATTGGCCTGTAATTTTCTTTTTTTGTGTTGTCCTTGTCTGGTTTTGGTATCAGGGTAATGTTGGCTTCGTTGAGTGAGTTAGGAAGCTTCCCCTTCTCTTCAATTTTTTGGAAGAATTTTGGAAAGATAAATCTTAAGTCTTCTTTGAATGTTTGGGAGAATTCACCAGGGAAGCCATCTGGTCCTCAACTGTTATTTGTTGGAAGGTTTTTGATTAAAGTTTTGATCTCCTTACTGGTGATTCGTCTATTCAAATTGTCTATTTCTTCTTGATTCAGTTTTGGAAGGTTATATAATTCTGAGAATTTATCCATTTTTTCTAGATTATCCAGTTTGTTGTCATATAGCTTTTTGTAGTATTCTCTTATAATCTTTTGTATTTCTGAGGTGTCCATTGTAATTTCTCCTCTTTTCTTTCTGATTTTATTTATTTGAGCATTATCTTTTTTTTTCTTGGTGAGTCTAGCTAAAGGTTTGTCAAATTTTTTTTATCTTTTCAAAGAATCAGCTCTTAGTTTCATTGATTTTTTTCTGTATTATTTTACTCTGTATTTCATTTATTTCTGCTCTGATTTTATTATTTCCTTCCTTCTACTGATTTTGGGCTTTGTTTGTCCTTCTTTATCCAGTTCCTTTAGGTGCACTGTTAGATTGGTTAGTTGATATTTTCCTTGTTTGTTAAGATAGGCTTGTATTGCTGTAAACTGCTTTTGCTGTAACCCATTAATTTTAGCATGTCATATTTTCATTTTCATTGGTCGCCAGGTGTTTTCAATTTCTCCTTTGATTTCTTCATTGACCCAATAATTGTTCAGTAGCATTTTGTTTAATTTCCACATATTTGTGGGTTTTCTGATTTTCTTCCTGTAGTTGATTTCTAGGTTCATACTGTTGTGGTCAGAAAAGATGCTTGGTATTATTTCGATCTTCTTAAATTTATTGAGACCTGTTTTGTGGCCTAATACGTGATGAATCCTGGAGAATGTTCCCTGTGCATTTGAAAAGAACGTATATTCTAGGTTTTTGGATGGAATGTTCTGTATATATCTACTAAGTCCAACTGGTCTAATGTGTCATTTAAGGCCAATGTTTTCTTTCTGATCTTCAGTTTGGATGATCTATCCATTGGTGTAAGTGGAATGTAAAAGTCCTTTACTATTACTGTGTTGCTATTTCTCCTTTTATTTCTGTTAATAATTACTTTATACATTTAACTGCTCCTCTGTTGGATGTATAGATGTTTACAAGTGTTATATCCTCTTGTTGGATTGTTTCCTTTATTATTATGTAGTGCCTTTGTCTCTTGCTACAGTTTTGGTTTTAAAGTCTATTTTGTCTGATGTAAGTATTGCCACTCTAGCGTTTTTTTCACTGCCATTTGCATGGAGTATCTTTTTCCATCCCTTCATTTTCAGTTTGTGAGCCTCTTTAGGTCTGAAGTACGTCTCTGGTATGCAGCATATATATGGGTCTTATTTTTTATCCAATCAGAACCCTATGCCTTTTGATTGGAGTATTTAGTCCATCGACATTTAAAGTAGCAATCAATAAGAGCCATCTTACTGATGGCAATAACTTATTGCCATTTTGTTACTTTTTTTCTGAGTGTTTTAGTAGTTATTCTCTGTTCCTTTCTTCTTCTCTTGCTCTCTTCCCTTGTGGTTTCATGGCTTTCTTTGGTCTTATATTTGGGTTCCTTTCTCTTAATTTTGTTGTGTATTTATTAAAGGTTTCTGGTTTGTGATTACCGTGAGGTTCATATATAATAACCTACGTATATAACAACCTGTATTAAGTTCTTGGTCTCTTTAGTTTGACCAGTTGCTAAAAGCTCTACTCTTTTACTTACCTCCTCCCACATTTTATGTTTTTGATATCATATCTAACCTCTCATTTTGTGTGTGTATCCATTACCCTCTTATCATGGAAATAGGTAATTTTAGGACCTTTGTCTTTTGACCCTCATATTAGCTTCATAGATGCTTTATCTGCTACCTTTACTGTATATTCACCTTTACCAGTGATTTTATTGTTTTTGTCTGATAATTATGTTATTCCTATTTATGGTCTTTTCTTTTCCACTTAAATAAGTCCCTTTAGCATTTCTTGTAAAGCTGGTTTCTTGGTAATAAACTGCTTTATTTTTACTTGTCTGGGAAACTCTTTATCTCCTTCCCTTCTGAATGACAACCTTTCCAGGTAGAGTATCTTGGCTGTAGGTTTTTCCTTTTAGCTCTTTCAGTATATTGTGTCACTCCCTTCTAGCCTGTAAGGTTTCTGCTGAGAAGTCAGCTGATAGCCTTATGGAGTTTCCTTTGTATGTAACTTGTTGCCTTTCTCTTGCTGCTTTTAGGATTCTCTCTTTATCATTAATTGTTGAAATTTTAATTATAATGTGTCTTGGTGTGGGCCTCTTTGGGTTCATATTTTTTGGTGCTCTCTGTGCTTCCTGTACCTGGATGTCCGTTTCCTTTCTTAGGTTAGGAAAGTTTTCAGCTATTATTTCTTCAAATAGATTTTCTGCCCCTTTGTCTCTCTCCTTTCCTTCTGGGACACTTATCACATGGATGTTAGTGGGCTTGACATTGTTCAAGAGGTCCCTTAGACTGTCCTTATTCTTTTTGATTCTTTTTTCTTTTATCAATTCAGCTTGTGTTATTTCCTCTAGTCTTTTATCCAGCCTGCTAATCCATTCTTCTGTATCCTCTACTCTGCTATTGTGTCCCTCTAGTGAATTTTTCATTTCTGGTATTATATTCTTCATTTCAGATTGGTTCTTTTTTATATTTTTCCAGTTCTTGTTGAAGTTCTCACTGAGTTCATCCATTCTTCTCTTAAGATCAATGAGCATCCTTATGGCTCTTTGAACTCTTTGTCAGGTAGATTGTTTATTTCTGTTTCATTTAGTTCTTTTTCTGGGATGTTGTCCTGTTCCCTTGTTTGGAATGTATTCCTTTGTCTCCTCATTTTGCCTCTTTTTCTGTGCTTATATCTTTGTATTAGGTAGGTCAGCTATGTCTCCTCATCTTGGAGAGGTGGCCTTATCTAAAAGATGCCTTATGAGGCCCTACAGTGTGCGCCACTCTTGTCGTCAGTTCCAAATTGTCCAGGAGTGTCCCCTGTGTGAGCTACATGTGTCTTCTCATATGGTAGGGTTGCTCTTGCTGCAGGTGTCTGGGGAGGCTAGGCTGTTCTCCTGGGTGGCTGCTTGTAATGTTCAGCTGTGTGTGGCTTCTATGGTCCTCTCAGGCACTTTGTCGGGCATCGGGAGCCCCGGTACGGTTGGTTGCAAGGTCTAATAGTATATTCCTGTTGCATTTTTTCTGTTAAGTAAGTAGGACCCCAGCATGGCTGATTTCCTGGCTCAGGGGTTTATAATAGCTATAGGCCTCCAGTCTGTAAGGCTGTTGTCAGTTCTCTCAGGATTGTAGCTGTATGGGGCCAGCCCCAGCCATGGGAGAACCCAATTGTTTCAGGCTTTGGATGGTGGGACTGATCCCTTATGTGGCTATTTGAGAACCACAAGTCTGTTGCAGCTGACAAGCCCCACTGCCCTCAGGGGCACATACCCCATGAACACAGTCCTGCCCCATGCACACACCCCAACCTACTGAAGTGGAGGCACTCGCTCCACTCTAGAGGCCCCACACACACAACCAATGCAGGCCTGCCCCTTGTGCATTCCCTGCCCTGCAGAGGTGGATGCGCTCACCCAGTTGCAGAGGTTAGTAATTCTGATACCACTAGACATGTATATTGGAATTATATGATTAAGTAAATAGATGTTGTGAGCCAGGTTTTTTGCTATGGGAGTGAGAAGTTATAGACAATCAAGAGTAGGAGGCTAGAATGATCCATGTGGTCATGGAGTAGAGTTGGAAACATAACAATGAACTCAAGTTTAGCTTAATATAGATACAGATGGTTACATTTAGAAATATTTATAGATATGTTTATATACACAGATAAGTATAAACACATATATTTCCTTTCTTCATTAGCTGAGAGGACCTAAACACAATAGTGCTCTAGTAGCAATGATCACATCTAGAGCCTAGTTTTTGATTTCTGATACTATTCTACAATAACAGAAACCAAGGATCCTTGGAGATATGGCTGAATCTAAGACTGTGGCAAGAAATACACAAGATAAGTTTGGAGGACCCTGTAGCACCAAAAAGGTAAGGAAGTGCTCAAAAACAGCAGCAACAACAACACACAATTATGGACATGTGTGAAAGGGCCACAAGAGCTAACTGAAAGAACTCCCAATGGCCAAAGTTGGAACAATTTTAACAAGAAAATAAAGTTATTATAACTCAAAATAAAAAATAAGATATGGTTCCATATTTATATAAATAAATGACTACATAAACTAACATATAAGGGAGAATAGATGTATTTCTCAATGAGAAAAATTCCAAATGGTTTATGTAGATAATCCTCTCTCAAAGAGAGAGAGCATAATTCCCTACTCCTTAAGTATGGGCTGTACATAGTGACTTCCTTCCAAAGAACACAGATTGGAAAGAGAAAAAAAGATCAACTTTCTAGTGGAGAATCCTGACAAATATTATCTCAGTAAAGTGATGAAAGTTACATAAATAGTGATATCTAATGTAAAATGTTCATAATATATTCCCTTGATAGGATATAATGAAAATGGTACTTTACCTCTGCGGCTTTCCTCCTAAAAACACATAACCCAAGGGTAAACATGAAAAAAATACCAGACAATCCAAATTTAGGGACATTCTATGAAATATCTGTTCAGTTCTCCTAGTCCTCAAATCTGTCAGTCATGAAAAGCAAGGAAAATCTGAGAAACAGCCAAAAGAATCCTAAGGAGACAGAATGACAAATATAACATAGTATCATAGATATGATCTTGGAACAGAAAAAGTTTACCTAGTAAACTCCAAGGACATTTGAATAATGTATTGACTTGAGTTAACAATACTGTATTGATATTGCTTCATTAATTGTAACAAATGTACCATACTAATATAACACGTTAATAGTGGAAACTGTGTGGAATATGTGTGAATTCTCCATAATATTTTCACAATTTTTTTATAAATCTAAAGCTGTGCTAAAATGAGAATTGTATTTAAAAAGAGAAAGAAAAATTTGAGCACTTAAAAATGATTTGAAGAATTTACTTGAAGGGAATTAATGATGGAAAGATCTAATTAATTCCTCACTGATGTAGCATATCTACACTTTAATCTACATGAGTAAATTATTTTTTTATATTCTAAGCTTCATACATATAAGTGCATCTCATATTATCCTCTGAAGTAGAGAGTAGAATTGTGATAGCATAGAACTAATCTTAATGGAATCAAGCTATAGGCGATATTATATTTAAAAGTGCCTGACTCTTAGGAGGTACCCCAAAATTGTTAGATTCTTTACATAGAACGTCAACTTTTTCAATGAAAGTGTAGGGTTGGGTATTTTGAGTATGGATTATTCTGAGTTTAAATCCTGGTTCCAATATTACTAGCCATGGGAATGTTGGCAAATCCTATACTCTTTATGAGTCTCAAATTCATCTATTGTAAAATGGTGCCAACTTTGTCGATGTTTGAGCACTGCTGTGAGAACTAGAAACAGTGTATTTAACACCCCAGTACAGAGCCTGGTATAGTAGATGCTTAATAAATGGGATATTTTAATATATAAATATTAAAATTTCACACGTACCTATCAAGCTAATCCCAATTGGCCTCTCCATTTTTCCACGAGGTTTATAATCTCATAATACCATTTCTTTATTTCTTGTTATAGTGATAAACAATAGAGACAGTATTCCTTCTTTCATGAGTCTTATATCCTTAACTGGTAAAATGGACAATAAAAATGAATAAATTAATAAATAAGAAAATATATTGAAAAGTCTTACAGAGGGTGCTGTACAGGGGATGGCTAGGTAGCTATTTTGGTTTGAGTGTTTAGAGCAGGCCTCTCTGAGATTTAAATAGCAAGTAGCAGCCAGGCATGCAAAAGCCAGAGGTCTGAGCCTTTCAGCAGAGTGAAGAACTGGTCCATAGGATCCATGTCGGAAGTGAGCTTGGGGTGACTACGGAAAGCAGGTGGACTTCCGTGTGTGAGTGGGTAAAGGGGAGAGCTCTTCTAAGAGGAGTAGCCTGGGCTTTTTAGGCCAGACTAAGAAGCTGAATTTTTTGCTTGTTTTGTTTTGTTTTAAATGGAATGGAATGTTTTTGGAGTACTTTACACAAGGGAGTTTTATGATCGGATTTATGTTTTAAAAGATTGCTGCATAGTTAAAAATGGAAAAAATGAAAGAAAAGGCTTTCAACTAAATTCTTATATTGTATAAATGCACTCAGGATTTTTGAAAACCTCATTTTGGTTATTCTCATGAAAGAGAATCAGTGATTCAAAAGTGTATACGTTTATAATAATTTCTATATAGCCTCGTGAATGAAATGAATATCACATGTATTTATCTGTAAATATTGATATGCATATTCTTTTAGGAACTAAATATAAGCTACTTGATTCAATCTGTAAGCAAAAATTCTGAAATTTTGCTTGCTCTTAATATAAATGCTCAATTATAAGTCTGAGCTATGATTCAGATGACATTTCTTGTACTCCAATGGAAAGTTAGAATACCCATTTATGATGATGATGATGCTTAAAAACACTATGAGTTTCCTTTTCTCTAAGCACCCAAATATTCTTTTTTCAGGCTTAAGACAATTTATAACTCTGTGAATACTACTCCTACCTCATTTGTTCTACTTTTTCTATTAATGTAACCAAAAAGTTTAATCAGTGGGCCTCATGTAGAGCTCCAAATTATAGCTTAAATGGAAATTCAGTGAATTCTAGGAACTTGGATAGTACTTGGTGAACTATAATGTGCATATGATTCACTTGGGGATCTTGTCAAATGCAGGTTCTGTTTGGTAGTGCTGTGGTGGGATCTTTGATTCTGCCTTTCTAGCAAGATCTCAGATGATGCCAAAGCTTCTGGTTCACAGACCAACTTTGAATAGCAAGAGACTAAGCTTTCATATCATAGAAAATCCTCTGGGCATTTACTTATTAATTTTTTAATACTAATGCCAAGTATTAATTTTTTAATAATAATACTCACCCAAGACCAACAAATCAGAATTTCTGGGTTTGAGTCTGGGCATAAATATTTCTTAAGAGATTATAGTTGGTTATAATGTTTAGAAAAGCTTGAAAACCATAGCTCTGGCGCATATAAGCCATGTGTAAAATATCTTTATGACATTGCTTAGAGCTCAAATAATATAGGCAGCAGGACTTATGGATACAGTTCTGGTCATGTGGTGGGAAGAATTGTAAAACAATTTGCTAGTTTTGATCCTGGCTTTACTTTGAGTGGAGACGAACAGAATGGCAACTGTACTAAATTATATTGACTTGCATGGCAGCTTTGTGATAATGGAGTTATTGATGAGGCAGACCATTAAATTTATTTCCTCTCAAGACTGAAGCAAGGATTTTAACGGAAGTTTCCAGGGGTGAAAAATGAATGTGGAAGCCCATTTGTATTCATATATTAAGTGAATTAATTCATTTTCTCTATAAATGGTTTTGAGATAACATGCACTCAAACGACTATAAATAGAACTTATTTTTTAAAAGTGAAAAAATTCATTTTGAGATTCTTCCACAGGCAGTTGAAGAGTTATTTCAGAAATATACTAATTCCAAGATAATGACTACTGCTAATAACTATTTAGTGAGTATTTACTATGTGCCAGGTGTTATACATAATATCTGTAATATTATTCTCTCTATTTTATATGAGGAGGAAATTGAGATTCATAAAAATTAAATAACCTTTCCAATTTTTCACAGCTGGTATGTGACAGAGACAACATTTAACCCATTTATCTGTTTCCAAAGTCTATGCATTTTCCTGTCCAGCTCATCACTGCTAGAGCTATTTGAAATGCTAACTAGTCAGTGTGTTAATTCATACTCAGAATGCTCAAAGGAAAGAAGCTGGAACACATAGAAGATATTTTAAAAATCACTATGAGTAGTATTCCATTGTGTATATATACCACAGCTTCATAAACCAATGTTACTGCAATAAACAAAAAATTAAAAAAAAAATCACTATGAATATTTTTTTTCAAAGTAATATATATGTATGCATGCACCATTAACTTTTTTTCGATGATGCTTTTGTTAACAATTATAAGCCTAGGTATGCAGGTATAGTTACACATTTCAGTCCAGGAACACATGGAAGTTTAACTTTTAATAAGTGACTAAAACATATGCACCTAGCTCCTCATTCTATCTGTATTCCTAGTTTCATGTTTGACCTTGAAGCATGGCTTTAAAAAGTTGGTTTATCCATCTAGACAAAAGAGACCTTGTCTGTGGACTGCCACCCAGTTATACTAACAGATGAGATATCTATCTATCTATCTATCTCTATCTATCTATCTATCTATCTATCTATCTATCTACACACTAACACCAAATCATATATAACTATTTTACATATGTCCATAACAAAATATTTCAAATAAAATTATATATAGTTTTACTTTAAACATGATATACATATTTACACACACATAGACATATATATAGTTTTCTTTTAAGTATTCTATACATAGGTTTTAAAAAACATTATATATACATAGCTTAAACAGTGAAAGCTATACATACATATACATAAATGTGTATTTTTCTTTTACATATTTTATTATGGAAAAATTCAAGCATATATAAAAGTAGCATTGGTAATATGATAAATCTCCATGTACCCTCACCTAATTTCGTAAATAGTCTACCATTAACCAATTTTGTTTCCTCTATAAACCTCTACTCATAATGACTTATTTTGTCTATAACTACACTCCTCAGAATATTTTAAAGAAAACCTCATCACCTGTACTTATGTCTCAAACATAAGAAGTTTTTAATATGATCATATTATCATTATTGCACTTAAATAATTTAATAATTTTTAAATATCGAATGTCTACTCAGTGTTCAGATATCTCTAATTGAATTACAATCCTCCTTTATGTCCCTCTTCATCTTTCTTATAATTTGATTATATGGATCAAGATTTAAAAAAACAAATTAAGACATGATTAAGTTGTTATATTTTCTAAGACCCTTTCAATCCATAATTACCCCCCCACCAACTTTTTTCCTACATCCTTTGTTTGTTGCTGTTGTAAAATACACTGTGATATTTTTCCTGTACAACTTCCTACACTTTGGAGTTTGATAATTTTCACCCATTTGTTATTCTTACACATTTTCCTTTGTTCCCTACATTTCCTGTAAATTGGTAATTACAGCTAAGGGTTGATCAAATTTAGGAAAAAAACATTTTTGGTAAGACTATTTCATGAGGAGGTATTTTTCATGATGTTAAAAATTCTCGATGATAATTGCCTAGATCCAATAATTAATTAGGGATTCCAAAATGATGATATTCCTTTACTTCTAATTCATTTGTTGGCTGGAATTCTTCTACAAATTTTTTTTCATTATTTACATGTTGGTAAGCCTAAAGGACAGTTCATACAGGAAAGATAAATTATGTTTACTAGTTTTCAAAATAATGAGTTGATTCCCCAGCATCATTCAAATTACCTATAAGGATGTTTTTTTCTTTTCCTTTCAGTATCATTATGAACTAATGGAATTAAGCATATTTGATTTGTTTCCATTTAATGTAGTCTATAGTAGGAGCCTATTTTGTTTGGGTCCTGATCTTGAATGCTTTCTTCATGACCGTAATAGTCCTAATACCGTCTTTGCTTTCTCTCATCAAAAAATGTCTCAGTACATTGGTACAGTGTTTTGGCGTTTTCTGGGAACAGAGATATCAAGTGTGTGTGTGTATGTGTGTGTGTGTGTATATATATATATATTTAAAAGATAAAATATATCATGAGTTCATGCTGACTTTTCAAAATCAGATTCAATAATATGGAGTTTTATCCCAATGTCACTAATCTCATGTCTCTTCTTTCTTCCTAGCTGAAAATCTCATTTGTAAAGAACAACAACTTAATATTCATTTGGTTTATCCCATATACTCACAAAATAGTCTCAGAATAAAATTAAGTGAAAAAGTACCAACAATATTATTACCAAACGTAGCTTACAAATTAAGATTTAAAACTTTTTTTGTCCCTAGGTATATCTCGTTAGAGTTATACAATCAAGTTACAGTATATTAAAGTAATTTGAAGCAAATATTTTTGGGTATTTATGCCACAGGTGGATGCATGATTAGATCAGTTGTTTTACTTCATTTATAATTTTAGGGTCTTGAATTTTTAATTATGTAAAATGTATGTTATCAAAGTCAAATTTTCAAATCAAAATATATTCTAATAAGTCTAGTTTCTATTCTGTCCCTTCCACTAGATTTCATCTGTTCCACTTATATGCACATTTAAAAGAATAATGATTCATTTTATCTTCACATTATTTGGTATTGTTCTAATGATTGTATAAAAGCCTTAGTCTCACCTCTTTTCTTAGCAAGAAAAGGTTCACTTCTATGAAGAATATTGAAATTAGCTAGCAACCACATATTTCCCTCTACTCTCTATTTCCTCATCATCTCATTTTAAATAATAAGCTTTTAATTATAGTTAAATCAGTAAATTTATCCTAGTTTTTCTATACTCTCACCTTTTTGTCCCATTTTTCAAATTAAGTAATCAGAGCATAGAGCCATTATATTCTATACTGACTTTTTATTCATCATTTATCTGAGTTCTACAGTAAATAATATATGTATAATGAATTGCCACCAGTCCATAAGTCAATGTCTTTCCAGCATTGGCTGTATGAAGTTCATTCTCTAGTAGCATCCTTAGAAATAGGTAAACAAAACATTCCTTGTGTCTTCCATATTGACAGCAGTGTGCCTTCAGTTTTATAGTTAAAGGTCTCCTTAACTGCATATAAATACTTGCTTACTGTTTCTTTCCTTGAGTGACTTAAACACATTATTCCAGTGTCTTTGGAATAAAATGTTGCTGTTAAAAAAAAATCTCTAATAATAATCTGTTTTTATTTTATTACTCATGACTTGTTCTTTTTGGCTGGAAGTTGAAAGGATTTTTTACATTAAAGTTTGATAGTTTTTCTGGGATTTTCTCAGTTTTGGCCATCCTGCTTTGAAGTTTTCAGGTATGCAGTTTGTTCTTTCAATATATAGTTTAGAGTTTCCTTTTCTTTGGTAAAAAGTTTTCTTAAATCATACTTTTTGTCCTTGTTCTGTTCCACTAATTTGTTGTTTTTGAGAAACTGCTATTATATGTATATTGGATCTTCTTTGCCTATGTTCTCTGCCATTGTCTCTGAAATTCTTTTTTTTAATCTCTTTCTTCATTGCTGTTCCAGTTTAAAAAATTTAATCCTTCCTATTTTTCCCTTTCCTAAGAAATTCCCCATTGAATTTAGTTGCTTTTCTACTTTATTTTGTTTACACTTCATTTCTGAAATGATTTTTTCTTTAATTTTCTCAGTTCCATAATCTCCTTTTTCAAATATTTTATATACTTGCCTCAACTTTCTTATGATGATGTCTGTGATTCTTTCATAGGTTTTTCCATTTTCTCAATTTCTTTTGATCTGTTTTGAAACATACATTATTAAAATTTTCATTAGTTTTTTGGACATTTCTTTCTGGTATGCTTTCCTCTGGTATGTAGAGATGCAATTTCTTACTTTTTTATTTTTCTTATAATAATATTGTGTAGGATTTGACTACTCCTTTTTTAGTGCTTATATTTAGATAACAGAGTTTTCTTATACATTTAGAAGTAGGAGTGGACCAACGTTACTTTTTTAGCTGTGTTGCTCTAGAAATTCTTTTGTTTTTGTGAGTGATCAAAATATGGCCTCATGTTTGCTGAGACATTTTTCCATTTTATCTGTTCATATGCTGACACCAATCCTGTCTTATAGCTATTAATAGTTGAAACACTTCCACTTACGTATTGTGGTTCATGGGGATACCTTTTCACCTTGTTTTTTGTAAACATCATCTTTTTGCTTTATTTTGCTTAGTTATTTTGTATGTTGTATGAGGAGATATGAAGAAATTAAAAAACTAAGCTGCTACTGCTACCATCTTTCTCTGGGGGACCTATGGCAGATAGATGATCAGTGTGCTTCTGTGATTATCAGTCACTTCTTAAAGCATTACTTCTTGTGTATTCCAAGGAACACTTGTGCTTTTAAAAGTTTAAATGTTTTACATAAAAATGGTAAGAGTGGTGGAAAAAATTTTATTATTATTATTTTTTTTTTGTGAGGAAGATCAGCCCTGTGCTAACATCTGCCAATCCTCCTCTTATGTTTGCTGAGGGAGACTGGCCCTGGGCTAACATCCGTGCCCCTCTTCCTCCACTTTGTATGGGATGCCGCCACAGCATGGCTTGCCAAGTGGTGCGTCAGTGTGTGCCCGGGATCCGAACCGGCGAACCCTGGGCCACCGCAGCGGAACACGCACACTTAACCACTTGCGTGACCGGGCCGGCCCCCCCCAAATTTTTAAGTCATGGAATAAACCAAATTGAATCTATTCCTTTACTATATGACTTATCAGAATCTTTAGTGTGCTAATGTATCATGTGGATCTTGAATGGGGGAATATGTTTTGCTCCATTACCCAAAATTACTTAAACTTGGGACTCATTTTTTCTTTTGAAGCGTTAGTTCTGCATTAGTAAATGGGGCCTTATAGCAATTTTTCCAGCTCTTCCAGCTGTGCTTGCTCCTCTTTAGCTCACAACCAAAAGACAGCCTTGTCAGACTGCTGGTGCCCTGTTAGTGAAATGCGTCATGGTGATCACAGTTTCAGTGTTCATCAGCTTGTCCCATGGACTTGATCACCAAGCACTTTTGTCTTGCTACTTTTTGCTTGCTGGGATTACTATAGATTCTATCTTGAAAAGTCGAAATGTTTAATTCATATTTTCATAAATAATAATTTTTTAGCACTGCAAGTGATGTTTCTTGCCTTTGAGAATGAGGGAAACAATAGCAGGCGACATTTTCCTGTTAAATAAAAAGCTTTTGTGAGAGAAACTGTAACATTGTATTTGGTTTAAAGCACAATAAAACATAATAGTGGTAAAAGTGGAAGTTTGTTTTTGGTTTTAGTGAGCATTGGTTTGATATGGTTTACTACCAAGACAGGGCAGAACAATGCTAATTTGCAGAGTTTATGCTTTAAATTTATAATTATTTCAACATAACATTTTCTGTGTGGGCCAAGTAAGATATTTAAAAAAAAGAAGTGAGTTAAAACAATAGGGTTTTGTAAAAGAGGTTCTGTTAGCAATGTAGTCATTTCTTCCTCTCTCCATTCTTTTCCCCTTCTTCTTCTTTTCCTTCTTTGTGTTCCTTTTTCCAGTTAAGTAATAGCATAGTATACTATATGAAAAGTACATACAGGTTGTAGTAAGAGAAGATATGGGAGTAAGACTGCCTGGGTTCAAATGAAAGCTGTCATTTATTAACTGCGTGATTTGGGGAAACTTGCTTAATCTCTCCGTGCCTCAATTTTCTTAACTGAAAATGGAACTCAAATAGCATTTACCTCATTTGGTTGTTGTTTGCATCAAGTACAATGTTCTGTACATGATCCTCAGGAAGATTAGAGCAGAGTACACGAAAAATAAGAACATCCCTGCACGTTGATTTATTTATTCATCCATTCAGCCAGGGATTTATTAATTCATTCATTACACAAATATTTACTGAGCACCCTTATGCACAAAACACATTGCTAAGAATTCAGGATAAAATGCCAAATGAGACAGACATGTTTTATTCTAGGTACTTAGGAATGTGATTTGCATGTTGGTATGTTTTTCCTGAGGAACGTGTGAAGAATATGTTTAAATGGGTCCAGCAATCACAAATCTTTAATGAAAAAAAATCACAAAAAAACAAATAATAATAGTAAAACAACTACCCATGCTAAGTTATGCACTATGTGCCAGTTTTACTAAGGTTTTCAATTAAATTATACCATTTTTACCTTGATTATTAGTCTATCAGAAGTGTTTTGGGTTGCAAGAAACAGAAAATAACTCTGTCTGTATCAAGGTAAAAAAAATAATTACTTAGAAAAAAATTTGTAGAAGATGCTCACAGAATTGAGAAGAGGTTTAGAGACCAGGTTTTAGAAAATAAGCAAGAATAGTTAGAGGCTTAGGCAACAGGAATCAGAGTCAAGATTATGCTATGGTTCTTGCTTACCATATATATCTATGAATAGTAGTTGTTATTTCCCTTTCCTTTTGCAATTGTGTTAAAAAGAAAACAGGGGTGACTATTTTTATATATACCTAAAGAAGAGCAGAGTTGTTTATTTTAATTTTTTAAACATATGAGTTACAACAAATTTATATTTTGTTATTCTACTTGATGCTATCAGTGGCATTGATATTAGTGAAATAATATGTCCTTTAAGCAATTGAAACCTGGAACTGGAATTCATAATTTTATGAAGGTACTGCAAATGAAAGATATTTTAAGTATTACATTTACAACAAAGTTGTTTTTGCCTTAAGGTGGTTCCCAAGGGACACTTTGGAATTGTCCCCAAGGGACAATCATGGATCTTGTAAACTCGGAATATTTAAGAAGACTTCTGCTTCAAAACAAGGGCAAAGGTATCCATTATATGAAGCAAGAATCAAGCATCCCAATGAAGATCAACGGTAACTTGTTATCTCAGGCTTCTTAGGGCTTCTTTGGTGGACATGTCTACTAAAGTTTGCCTATCTGTAGTCATTAACTGTTATTTATCTTAAGGCAATGAAAATAGAATGACTCAGTTTTCAAAGCTTCAATTTAGTTATTGAAGATAATAATAATGCTAACAATGATAACAGTCAAGTCCAGCATCATGATACAAAGAACACTGAGCTATCTTCACCCGAAGGGAGACTGAATCTCACAAATATCCAGTGACAGAGTTTTATGGACATTTGCATCATTTAGTTCTAACAGCAGAGGCACCTTCGAGGCAAAATGTTTCTTACGATTCCCTGAAAAGTCTCAATTTTGGATCTCATTTATTTGATATAATCGTTTGGAGTTTTTGAGATTTAGAGTGAACTATGGAACTCTTGTTTTTCTTGGTCTGGAAAATTGACTAAATAGACATCTTGTTCAGGTGCGAGTAATGAAGAGAGATTGGATTTTTTCATGAGATAGACTGGCTTCTGAAGAAAAGTAATGGTGTTATTCCCTGAGAAGGAGGTGGTTGATGTTGTTCTTATCAGCAAAAGAACTGAAGTAAATTTCAAGGACTATTTCTTTTTGATGATTTCCATCATTATGTACTTGGAAGTCAGGCCTCTGATAGTGTATATCCTATTTTGCATTTAAGAGATTGTTTTTAAATTAGAAAGCTGACAGAGATTTTTTTCATTTCTAATGTAATTTTAACATTTTTAAAAAAATATTTCATTCTTTACTGAAAAAGTAGGGAGATATGGAATATGTATATGGTGAAAAGCACCTCTAAGTGCATAATTCAGAAATAAAATGTTGCATTTTAAAGTTATCTCCTTAACTTTTCTCTATGCATACTTTTTCAATTTTAGAAAAATAGGATAATATTCTGCTGTCAACTACTTAATATATTGTTGATAATTTCCTTATCTACACGGATAGCAATACAATAATTTTTAATGACTGATTTTTATTCCATAGTAAAGACATGCCATAATTTATGTAACCAAGCCTTTATTGATGGATCTTTGGGTTGTCTGAGTTTTTAAGTATTGCCAGAAATAGCTCTTTTAACGTCTCAGGGAATAAATCTTTGCAAAATTTTCCAAAGTTTCTCTTAGAGTAAATTCATAGATGTGAGATTGTACATTTTCAGCTTAGATAATACTGACAAATGATCATACTAAAACTTGGTGTTATTATTCTGATTTTATTCCCTGTCAATTTGATAAGTGAAAGATGCTTACATATTATAATTATTATTATTTTAATCTCTAGAAGAAAATGTGAATTTTAATTTGTAGTAGAAAATATGAACATTTTTTAGTAAATATTTGCATTTCTGCAGTTATGAATTGGCCATTTATTTCCTTTGCTCATTTTTCTACTAAGGTATTCATCATTTTCTTATTGATTTACAGGCGTTTCTAATTTACTAAAGATATCATCACTTATTCAAGTTTAGTTCACAAATTTTTTTTTGTCTCCCAATCTGTCTATCATCGCCATCCCTGTAATCAGCTCTCTGCTCTACTGGAAAATTTCCATACTGTTATTACTATCACCTAAAAAAAAACTACATGTAAACAAGCAACAAAGTATTTTAATCTACTTCTCTCTCCAGATACAACCATATTTCCAACAAAATTTCTGAAGAGGGTTTTCTATAATTGTCTTTATTTTCTCTCTTCCTGTTCTATCTTAAATCTTTACCACTCCACGAAACTTTCTCTTGACTTGTTTTCAAAGGCCACTTTTGCTACCTCTACATAGGAAATTCTCAGTCCTTGCTTTACTTGAACTGGAAACCTTTGACATATATTCGATCCCACTCTTCCTCTTGGAATGCTTTGTTTACTTTTCCCCCTTTCTCCTTGCTTTCTTTCTAGGCCCTTTTGCTTGTCTTCTCTCCAACTTTTTAAATTTAGAGTGCTTCAGGATTCAGTCGTTGGTCCTCTCCTCTTCCTGTACTCACTCTCAGTGATTCTAGCTATTCTCTTGGCTTTCACTGCCTATAACCTGAAGACTTCCAAATCTATGTATTTTTTTTCTGTGTGAGGAAGATCAGCCCTGAGCTAACATCCATGCCAATCCTCCTCTTTTTGCTGAGGAAGACCAGCTCTGAGCTAAGATCTATTGCCAATCCTCCTCCTTTTTTGCCCCTTTTCTCCCCAAGGCCCCAGTAGATGGTTGTATGTCGTAGTGGCACATCATTCTAGTTGCTGTATGTGGGACGCTGCCCCAGCATGGTCGGACAAGCGGTGCATTGGTGCATGCCCGGGATCCCAACCCGGGCCGCCAGTAGCAGAGTGCGCACACTTAACCGCTAAGCCACGGGGCTGGCCCCCTCTATGTATTTGTTGATCCTAAACTCTTTCCTGAAATTCAGACTCATACATTACATGCCTCGTATACATTTCCACTTGGATATTTCATAGGCATCTCTAATTAAACAGATTCAAAATTGAATTCCTGGTGTTTCTTCACAAACCTTTTCCTCATGTAGTCTACCCATCTCAGGAAATAGCAACTTCATATTTCCAGTTCCTTATGCTAGCAACCTTGGGCTCATCTTTGACACTTCCTTTGTGTCATACTCTACGTGTAATACATCAGCAAGTCATATGGGCACAATCAGCAAAATATACACAGACTATGACTATGTATCAGAATTTCCGCCTCTACTGTCCTGATCTGTACCAGTAATATCTCTGACCTGGATTATTGCTGTAGACTTCTATCTAGTCTCCCAATTTCTGCCCGGTTTGCCTACAGTCTGTTGTCCGCACAGTCAAAATGATCTTGTCAAAAGAGAAGTGTATTTGCAATTCCTATTTCCTGTTCTGTGAACTGTCTTGATATGCCTTTTAAAATTTCTCTATTATAATATGTTTATTATTAATTTATAGAAGTTCTCTATTTATTGAATACTTATCTTTTTCCAGTTACTTATTTTCTCCTAGTTTTTTGTTTGTCTTTATGATTTTTTTGTTAAATAGAATATATAGGTTTTGATATGTTCAAATTTATCACTTTTAAAATGATTTCTGCTTTGAGAGGCTTGTCTAAGAAATACTTCCCTCTCACAGAGGTCATAAAGATAATATTTTACATTGTTTTCTAATAGTTATAAAATTTAATTTCTTTTTTCTTTTCTTTTTGGTGAGGAAGATTGTCACTGAACTAAGATCTGTGACAATCTTCTTCTATTTTGTATGTGGGATGCCACCGCAGCATGGCTTGATGAGCTGGATATAGGTCTGTGCCTGGGACCAAAACCACGAACCCCTGGGCCACTGGAGTGAAGCATGCAAACTTAACCACTACGCCACTTGGCCGGCCTCCTAAAGTTAAATTTTTTTTTTTTTGGTGAGGACGATCAGCCCTGTGCTAGCATCTGCCAATCCTCCTCTTTTTTTGCTGAGGAAGACTGGTCCTGGGCTAACATCCGTACCATATCTTCCTCCACTTTATATGGGACACTGCCACAGCATGGCTTGCCAAGCAGTGCATCAGTGAGCACCGGGATCCGAACTGGCGAACCCCGGGGTGCCGCAGCGTTCCGCTCGCACTTAACCACTTGCGCCACCGGGCTCGCCCCCTAAAGTTTTATTTTTTTAATTGGAGTTTTTAATAGAACTAAATCTGGATTTTGTTTTTAAATATTTTTCAAGATAGGATCTCATCACCATATCAAAAGTCAGTTATTACTATACCAGAGGCTGAGTAGTTTACCCCTTTTCTCTCAGTTTCTTATACACTGTTTCCATATATGGATGTTTATATGCACTCTGCTGTTCCTTCGATCTGTTTTTCTGTCTCTAAGCTAATTTAAGATTTTTAAAGTTAATTAATACATGTTAGGCCTTATATCTTCTTTAATTTTATTTTTTAAATTTAGCTTGGTTATTTTGAAATTTATTTTATAGAGGAGTCAATTGGGGAAATTCCATAAAAAATGATACTGAAATTTTATTCTATTGAATTTGTATATTAACTTGAGGTTTAATCAACATTTATGATACTGTGTCTTCTCATTCATGAGCAGGGTACATATTTCATTTATTCAAGTCTTCTCTGTTTTAACATTTGCTAATCTATAATAATTTTGCACATCTCATCTTAAATTTATTCTTAGGTATCCCATAAATTTTTGCTCTTATGTAAATTGAATCAGTTCTATTTTTTAAATAATATTTGTATTGGTTATTGCTGGTGCAATAACTATTGATTTTTATGTAATTTTTTAATTGAAATATAATAAACATAAATAAAATGCCAAAATTGTAACTGTAATGAATTTCCACAAAGTGAACACTCTAGCACCCAAATCAAGAAATAGGTCGTTTCAAGAACCTCCAAATTCCTCTTCTATCTTCTCCCAATTGCTATTCTCTTCCTTTCCCCAAATAACTACTATGTTAATTCCTAACCTATAGATTCGTTTTGCCTGATTTTGAACTTTATTTAAATGGAATCATACAATGTGTATTCTTTGTATCTGCTTCTTTTGTTCAATCATATTGTAGTCACATATTAAATGACCACCATGGATGTGTCTATTTCTGATTTTCCTATTCTGCTCCTTTAGTTTATTTGTATATATTTGTGCCAATTCCATGCTGTGTTATTTTTTGTATTTTTATAGTAAATCTTAAGATCAGGTAGGGTAAGTCCTGAACTTTTTGTTATTCATCTTTTTCTTGACTATTCTAGATACTTTGCATTTTCATATAAGTTTTAATTCCAGTGGATAAATATCCAAAAAAAATGTGCTGGGCTTTTCACTGGAATTCAATTAAACTTATATGTCAAATCGACTACAAGCGAAATCTTTAAAATACTAAATTTTCCAATTCATGAACATGGAATTACTCTCTATTTTGTTTAACTTTTCTCATGAATATTTTGTTATTTTCAGTATAGAGATCTTGGGCATCTATTATTAGATTTATTCCTAGGTATTTGAGGTTTTTGATCCTGTTGTAAATGGTACTTCTTTTTTCTAGGGTATAAAAATACAATTGGTTTTATATATTGACATTTTAATTATTATCATAGCTGTGAAAGACTCAGTGGTTTCGTTTTCAAAGATTTTATTAAAATGTCCTCTAATATATTTGTTTTTTTAAAAACTAACTTTGTGTCTAAAATAAGCCTCAGAATTTCTGAATCCTGAGAACTTGACAAAGTGCCTGTCACATGGTAGGTAATCTATAAATGATTGTTGAATGAACAATAATTCTCTTTACAAAGATTATGTATAACATCGTTGATTAAATGCTTCTTGAAAATAAATCCTGGAGGCTTGCTGCAACCATTTTATGTAACACTGTACTCAGTGGAACAGCTGTTGTTAATTGCTTACACAGTACCCGTTTTCCCCTTTTTCTTTACTATGTGATGGCTTTGTTTGGGGTAGCAATGTGCGTAGACCTGTGTTGTATGGTCCTCCCTTACAGCTAGAAAAGGTGAAGTTCTGGACAATGAAACCTATGATGAAATCCGATGTCCTACTAAAAGAGGTCAGACATGTCTAGATCCTCCCTTCCCCTTCCACCATTCTCCTACCTTGAGCTTGGACTTGGTGTCCTGAGCTATAGGAGTCATTGCAATAAGTCAATAAGCATGAGGTGAGATTCTAACATGCTTTTGGTGGATCAGGAAGGTAGAAATGGATGGGGCTCTTATGTAATCAGTGAGCAACCAAAGGGATATTAGCAGCTGTCTATCTCTGAATTTCTTTATTTACAAGGAAAAGAAACCAACTTTTTCAACTTATTGTTGAGATAACTTATGTTATTCAGGTGTCTATTACTTGAAGAGGAATGCATTCTTAACTGATGTGCTTAGTTTGTTACACATCTAGATAGTATTGAATGTGTTATTACTGAGATCAAAAAAGCATTGACCAAATATAGCACTTATAGGTAAGTTGATCCATGATGCTCATAGAATCCTGACACAATCCAGCAAAATAATATGGTAAAACCAAGTTGAATGATAACAAATGTTGAATGATGTAACATTACGTTTTATATTGGAAGGGTAGATCTAATATTTTAAGACTTACATAACAATATACAACTCATTCTCTAAGGCTCAATTTGAGCTCGCTTCCTCTAAAGCCTGCCCTAATTATCAAATCTTAACATTTTTAATCTTTTAAAAGTTTCCAATAACAGTCATAAGTGTGTCACAGTTTGGGCTAGCACTATCACCTATGGTTCTCCTATGTATGTGTTTAACCTCTTCTACAGGTAGAGGTATGATGAACAGAGTGCACAAGTGCCACTTCTTTTCTCTCTTGTTCTCATGGCAGACATTCCAAAATGATCCTGGCTCCATTTCCCTCTAAACCCAGAGATAGCCTTAAGCTCCTCTTCAACACAGATATCCAGGAGGTTACTACCAAGTTATCAGAGTTGCAATGCTAGACATAACTTAATATCCATGACTTAGCTAAAATATAAACTCACTGCTACCACAGATTATGTTTTATCTTGGTTTCTCAGACACATTTTTATTTCTTTTTTTGCTTGCATTCAACTGATTGTTGTTAATAGGTCATCAGTGATAGAGCATTGCAAAATCATCCCGATTTACAATACAGATGTTTTGCGAAACCAGGTAGATATCATAATGGTTAACACTAAAGGAACGGGATTGAAAATATAAATAACGCTTATTTTATAATTGAGTAAACCTGCAAAGCATACTTTCTCAGGTCCTTGACCATCCCCTTTTTACATAGAAATGTTCTGTTCAGCTGCGATGTTAGAGTTTTTTTCTCTTTCTATTAAGTTAGCACATCAAAATCTTCTGTCAAAACAAATCAACTGACAGTGAACAACAGATTTAGATGAGAATTGGACGATATGGGAGTGAAGAAAAATTTGTTCTGTTGCTAATCCATTGTAAAGTCTGTAGTCAGACCAAGAAGGTGGATTTGTTTTGGTATAAAGAGCATAACACTCAAAGTCAGAAAAAGTAGATTTGTGGCAATATTATTTTCATTTTAGAAAAGCATAAACCAAAGCTTGAGATGTTTTGAAGACTTGAATCATATAATTTATGCTAGATCTGAAATATTAACCCATTCTCTGTCTCAAAGGTAAGTATTATTTCTCTAATTCATTATATATGTAATGTAATTACATACATACATATGTAAATATTGAGAATTTAGCCCAACTAGGTTCCTTGTTATCTCCTATACACTTTCTGCCCTTTCCCACTTTTATGCCTTTGTGTAAACTTTGTCTTCAACCTGGAATGCCTTAACCTGTCCAAATCCTGTCCTCATTCACACATCAATATACTTGTAGCTTTTCTATAAAGCTTTATGTAGGCCCTCAATAAAAATGACTCTATTGTCTATTTTAATGTCATTTTCTTCGTATTGTTATTTTAGTACACATTTGTGCATTATTTTCTATATTGGCTTATGTTATTTGTATATATCTTAAATTTTTTTGTGTGTGTGTAAGGAAGATTTGCCCTGAGCTAACCTCTGTTGCCAACCTTCCTCTATTTTGTATGTGGGTCACCACCTTGCATATGTGGTGTAGGTCTGTGCCAGGGATCTGAACTCACGAACCTGGGCTGCCAAAGCGGAACACGCCGAACTTAACCACTACTCCATGGGGCCACCCTCTTAAATTTTTTAACTAAATTTTAAATGCAATAAGCACTCACATGCTCTCTCATTCTGTTATGTATACCCCGTATCATCAAGCATTACATCTCTCAGGTACTAGTGGCTAGATATGTTACTTGGTATATTTATTAACTGCTACCTAACAAATCATCCCAGAAGTCAGTAGCTTAAAATAATAAATATTTATTATCTCACGGTTTCTATGAATCAGAAATCTGGGAGAGTCTTAGCTAGGTGGTTTTGACTCAAGCTCTCAAGGATGTGGCTACAATCTTATCTGAAGGCTTGATCCACTTCTAAACTCTTTCTCATGGTTATTGGCAGGCAGCTTTTTGCTCGCTGTTAGTCAAAGACGTCAATTCCTTGCTACAATGGCCTCTTCTGGGTTTGCCTGACATGGAATCTGGCTTCTCTCAGAGTGAATGATCAGAGAGAAAGAGAGAAAGAGAGAAAGAGAGAAATCTAAGATGGAAGCCACAGTCTTTTTACAATCAAATCTCAAAAGTGACATACTATTACTTCTGCTACATGCTCCTGGTTGCATTGACCAACTCTGGTGTACTGTAGATGGGGATAACACAAAGCTTTGACTACCAGGAGGTACAGATCATTGGGGACCACGCTAGAGGCTGCTTACCTCTCTTGGAAATTGTGATAGATTCAATTACAACTTGTTTTGGCCTTAGCGTACTTTCTAAAAGAATTACCTGTACTTTACCTTATTTCTTTATATTAAATATATTCGTGTCATAATAAGCCAATGGCCAAAATATGTAAATATTATTAACAAATAAATTAATGTAGGAAAAAATACAAAATTATTTTATTTTTTCACATTTTCTCATTCTTATGACAAGGTTCAACTAATGTTTGATTAATTGAAGGGCGTGTGTGTGTGTGTGTGTGTGTTCACTACAATTTAAGACATTAAACAGTGGCTATCATTCAGAAAGATCATTATCTTAGTTATACAAATTTCTGCAGTAGTCATAGAAAATTTCAAACATAATTCTTCATAGGTATTAAGGATGATTTTAAAGGATAATGAGAATGGATTTATTATATACTAAGTAAAAATGAAACACAACTGAATTGTTTACTCCTAATTGCACATACTACTTTATTCTTTCATATAGGGGATTTTTTTATTTAAAATTATTTTTAAACAACTCCATAATGGTCTTTATACATCACTTGAGTACCTTTGTATTTAATATAGAAAAAATACCTTAACTTTGGGGTCTTGCTCTGTGCATTAAATTACATTTGCAAATGCTTCACTGAACAGTATTTTTCAAATATAATCCACATATAGCAATCATGTTTAAAATATAATTTTTCATAGTTATGACCCATCTGCTCAATACTGATAAGAAGTTCAATAAAGCAGGCTGTAAAAATCAATGCTGTTAAATGTTTATTAATTATCTAACACATTGCTTAGCTTACTGAGCACATTTAATACTCCAATACATATTTCAAGGTATATATGGAAATTTTGCACTTAGGTTTAAAGATACATTTTAAGCATCCCTTCAGCTGTGTTCTCCTAATCCAAATTTATAAGCATTGCACTTATTCCATTTAATCTGATCTTTCATTGAGGATACAATTTTGCTGAAGGTAAGGCAGACAATTTCTATCTAGGGAAAAAAAATCTAAAAAGTACATTGTACATTAAAAACCACTGAAGCATAATGGGCTAAGCTGCACATGGGCCAGATTTCCACATTTGCCAAAATTATCAGTAAATTTAAGACTCATTCCAATTTTCTCAGCCATTATTTTAAACTCCAGTAGCACTAGGAAGTGATTTAAACAGTCAGTAAGGCATAAAGCATTCAGGTCAAGTAGATCAGCACAAAAATGTTTCCTGATTCCTTTCATCCTCATCTCACAGAGGCCTTTTGTCACTAAGACTACCAGTGCTTGAGTTCTAAAATTATTTCTCCTTCCAAACTACACTAATGTGTTTTAAAATGGTAAGAAAAGCAATGAAACTATTGAGGAGCTAAAAATGGAACCACAAAGGTTAATTCATGTCTGCCAGCAGCCTTATCTTTTTCCATCTTTACTTCATGATCCTTATTCCATTTCCAACCCTGTCCCTGCGTCTAACTTAATGCCTTAGCATCTAACGTAATACCTAAAATAATGTCCTGGCATCTAACATACTACCTTCAACATAGTTTCATTCAAAAATGCATATTTTAAAAATATGTTGGGAGCCAGCCCTGATGGCCTAGTAGTTAAAGTTCAGCATGCTCCACTTCGGCAGCCTGCGTGCAGTGTCCGGGTGTGGAACCACGTCACTTGTCTGTCGGTAGCCGTGCTGTGGTGGCGGCTCACATAGAAGAACTAGAAGGACTTACAACTAGAATATACAACAATGTACTGGGGCTTTGGGGAGGAAAGGAAAATAAAAAGAGGAAGATTGGCAACAGATGTTAGCTCAGGGTGAATTTTTCCCAACAAGAAGAAATATATATTGGCTTTGTTGAAAGATATGTTCACAATTCTGGTGTCAAACTCATGCAGTGAGAAGCTAACATGCTATTGGTTAGTAGTATGTTTTGACCTTATCAATGTCTTTTTCTGTTAATATACTATCTAGCAATAAGTTTATAAATTGTGATCTCAAATAAACTAAATAAAATCCTAGTCACACAATGCTTTTCCAAGTCATTATGCCTAAAATTCTATAATTAGGGATTTATCTCTTTGAGTCTTGAAGCTTGTGAGAATTCTACAAGTTTTGCTTGAACTGTTTTGATGGCCTAACCACCTTTGGTTTCCTGACAATTCTTCCTAGAGCTTTCAGCAGGAGCTTTCCATAATTGGCACATTTGATAATTTCTTTCCCAGTATATGACTGGTGGCTCTTCCATTGCCTGAAGGATAAAACCAAAACTCAATAGTAGCATCCACAGGGTCTTCAAGTTTTGGCCCCAGCTTTTCTTAACAGCTTTGTCCCCATGAACCCTACATTCTCTTCCCATCCATCCATATGCCCTCTCCTTCATGTACTCTATATTCCTTATTCATTCATTCATGTACCCTCCATCATGCCTTCTATATTGTCTCCCCATTGAACTTTTCACTATTTCCCATGTTATCTCAGAACTTTGCATGTTTTATTCCACGTGCCTGGAATATTCTCAACACATCTTTCCTGTCTGATGCACCCCTATTTTAAAACTCTTGCTCGAAATTCATCTCTTCTGTGAAGGTTTCCTGACAACTTCTGGATTTTCTGTCCTTCCCCAACCCTATATACCCATCTCTTTCACCATTTTAACTCTTTATGGTGGGATACCACAGTGTATTATACATACTCATTTTTCAGCTCCTTTCCATTTTTAAAATAATTCAATTACATTCATTTCAACACAGTTTAATATCTTGTTATGGCTAAGTTTAAGAAAAAACTCACTTAAAATGCTTACTACAATACATTATCTTGTATTTATTATTTGTTATTTACTGGCAGCTAGAAAGGGGATTTAGAACAAACTAAGTTATTAGAAAAACTTTCTTGAATGGTAAAGAGTAAACAATCACCTTTATTCTCAGCTTGAACAAGTTAGACAACAAGAAAATAAAAGAAAAGAGGTTTAAACTTAACCTACAATGTAGACAATGTAGAGTCTTCAGGTGCCATGTTTTCAGGACTTGACATCTAAATGTCATAAATTCTGGCCAGTTGTCCAGAGGCTGCTTTCCTATGATTTTACATTCTAATCTGTCTTGACTGTGAGACAGTCTCACTGAACCTTTCCAACTCCAAAGTGGGTCTTTTAAGGGATTTGACTTGGGAGAAGCAGAGCATGTTTCCAGGCTAATCTGTGGTTATACTTACCTAATATCTCGAGGACTATGTGTGTGTCTGTGTAGGTTGGGGATTTATTGATATTATCTGATTAAGTCTTGGACATCTTACATATCAAGTGGACATTATCTAAAATTCCTCCATTTTTACGAGGGGCTTTATTATCATTCTTCCTTTTGAAGAGAAGAGTATTAATGAAGAATTAAAATTAATTGTCTTTCCAAACTAGGTAATTTTGAGAGGATTGAAGACAGAGCACTATAAAATATGGCAAACAAAGTAATAGAAATATCACTTGAAGAATGTAAAAGATTATTTTCCATAAAATACTAATTTTGTTTATATTTTATTTATAATCAAGTGAATTAGTGTATTTAGTGTAGTCTTCCTCTAATATAATTACTACAAAGAAAACTTAAATTGCTAACAGGAAGCTAAATGCTTGGGGCGATACACTGCTGATGGATGACTAGGGGATAATGATAAATGAATCTCATTCTAAATTCTGTCAACGAAATAAATCACTAATGTCATCAATTTCATTAATATATTAACGTTTCACTCAACCAATATACCTCTTGCTTGTCTTTTCCAGGGAAGCCTGTTCATTTTAGTCATATTTATCTTGAGCTTTATAGAACTGGAATGCTATTATTAAGTGTGGTCACTCTACACAGGAAAGCCCTTCGGTAGGCGTCATTTGTTGGGAACTGGCCTTTGTTTTCGGACTACATAGTCAGTCATCCTTGAGGTGAGGAAAACACAATTTCTCTGCAAAATGGGCACAGTTCCTGGAAAGTATGTGCCACAATGGAGAGTTCTTATTTCTTGATAGGGTGTCTAGAATATAGACATGGAAAGTATTTAGCTTCTACACAGATGACAATAGTCATACATGAGTTGGTACTGTATGGAAGCAAAATGGAGTATACTTTTAAGTAGAAGTTACCTTTATATCCTACACCTAGGACTTGGAAAACCTAAAAATGGGATAATGTCCTGTTTAAGCACTCATTTTATATAAATTTACTAATATATCAAATTCTAGAAATTATGGTAAGTTCAAATGGGGAGTTTTAGGATTGCTTGAAAAGAACTTCTATTAAAGGTTTCATGATCTAGAGCATCTGTTTCCTATAAAACTGATAGCAACAGGAATGTTAAACAGTAAATAATGTATCAAATAAAATAGTTATCTTAAGTTACCTTAAGGTAATGTTTATGATTTTTAATCACAAACTCCTTCAACTTGGAAACACAATTTACTGTAACAGTTAAAAATTTTAAAGTTTACTTAGATAACAAACCAGAGAATGTTCGTATTCAGTATGTATTATTCACTAATTTTATGTATACTTGTGTGTATTCATTCAGTTATTTGATAAATATTTATTCAGCACCTACTATGCGCCAAACACGGGGTGGTAGGATATAATGGCACACAAGACAAAGCCGTTGCTTTTTATATTCTAGGTAGGATAATTGTAACTAACAAATATGTTCATATATACTCTATTTCATTAATTCTAAGGTGCATTTTTTTATATTTTAATGTATGAATGCAAATGTATCTTATAATCACTCTTGACCAGGAAATGAGATTAAAATAATTTTTATTGTTTGACAAAGTGGTAAGATTGAGAAAGCACCACTAACAAAACTTGCATAATGAGGGTCAACATCTTAGGAAAGTTGAGAGACAATAGTGTAGGAATCCTTTAAGAAATGCCCCTCATCAACACTCCTAACGGCACTGCAGATTATATTTGTGTTGAAAAACACAGATGTTGATAATATACAGTTGAAAACATAGTCAGAGAAACTGGATACTAAAATGAAGAAGTTTTAGGTATATCGTTACCAATTTCTTTCACTTGCATTTTCCTTTTATGAGTATGCAAGAGAGTGATATATGATTAAAACCTAGGTCTAACTTCGTTTCAAAGATCTTTCGTTAACTATAAAAAAGCAAATGTAAGTGATGAGAGGATTTTGTCAGTAAAATTGGCAGTACTTTTTCAGTAGTAATTGTATTAGCTATCTATTGATTAGTAATAATGTACTCTCAAATTTAATGCCTTAATATACAGTCATGATAATGACATTTTGGTCAATGATGAGCCACATATATGACAGTGGTCCCATAAGATTAGTACCATATAGCCTAGGTGTATAGCAGGCTATATCGTCTAGGTTTGTGTAAGTACAACTCTATGATGTTTACATAATGACAAAATCACCTAACGAGGCATTTCTCAGAATGCATCCCTGTTGCTAAGTGACGCATGGCTGTAACAATAAACATTTATTATCTTCAAAGTCTCTATAGTTCAGAAATTATGGAATTGTTTTGCTGGGCAGTTTTGGCTTGTCTTCTCTCATGCCATTGTAGTCAAAATGTCAGCTGGGACTGTAGTCATCTGAAAGCTTGCCTGGAGCCAAACAATTGGCTTCCAAGGTGGCTCATTCACAGGGCTGGGGAGTTGGTGCTGATTATTAGAAGGAAGCCTCACTTCCTTCCTATGTGGGCCTCTTCATAAGCTGTATGTGTATCCATGGTTGCTGACTTCCCTCACAGCAGGCAACTCAAGAGACAATCATTGCCACTTCTGGAACATTCTATTCATTAATAGTCATTTAGTCTGGGTTTCAGCCAAGAGGATGAGAATTGGGCTCACCTTTTGAAGGGAGGAATGTCAGAGAATTTATGTACATATTCTAAAGCCACAATGTGGTAAACTAATGATACGTCTTATACATGATATGTTACAGATTCATCAAAATATAACAAGTGCTGTGAATAAATCAAGCTGGGTAGGATGGATTGAGAGTAACAGAGTTCGGCTACTTTAGGAATGGTCTTTTTGAAGAGATGGGTGAGAAACTGAACCAAGTAAAAATCTGTGGGAAGAGAGTTCCTGACACAAGGAAATGCCGGTGCAAAGCCTGAAAGGACCAGAGTACCTGGTGCACAGGGAATCAGCAAGGAGGCTAGTAGAACTCCCTCATGTACTTTTCTTTAGGCTATTATTAAAAATGGTTTTAATTAACAAATGGCAGTTTAACAAACAAGTACAGTTTTTTTTTATTAATATAAAGAATAAGTGTTAATAGGAGTGATGAATCTTGCATTGGTTTATTTCAAATTATCTTTTTTTTTTTTTTTTTTTTTTTTTTTGTGAGGAGATCAGCCCTGAGCTAACATCCGCCAATCCTCCTCTTTTTTTCGCTGAGGAAGACGGCCCTGGGCTAACGTCGGTGCCTATCTTCCTCCACTTTATATGGGACGCCGCCACAGCATGGCCCACCAAGCAGTGCGTCGGTGCGCGCCCGGGATCCGAACCAGCGAACCCCGGGCCGCCGCAGCGGAGCGCGCGCACTTAACCGCTTGCGCCACCGGGCCGGCCCCTCAAATTATCTTTTTATGGCATTTTCTACTGGAAAAGTGTACTGAGAAGGGCTTGCTATGTTTTCTCCAGCTTTTCTAGAAACAAACAATTTTAAGAATAAACATTGGTTTTACACTATACAGTTGTGTAAATTTTCAATTGACAATATTCTATGTTTTAGAATAACTTCCTTGACCATTGACTTTATTTCTTCTATATTTGAATTGCTAAATATTTTCATTTATTTATCTGAAAATTATCTTCAAGCTCTCCTGCTTTTATTCATCCAACTCAGTAGTAAATAAATGAAAATCTTTACTCAATTTCACTTCAGACCTGGGTGGGCAACAAATAGTTTTCCTTGATGAAAAATTATTCAATCAAAGGACTCACTTGGTATTTAGTTGGCTCTGACAAAGGGAAGGGCCATGTTGGACAACATACAAGTGTTTCCTCAGCTCCCACTATCGAAGTGGCTGAGTCTGGTTTTGTAGCATATGTCTAAAGACTTATTTTCAGTAAGGAGCACTTTCATCAAAAGTGATTTCCTTCTCTCAAAATTTTTGAGTTTTTTTCTTTAAATTATCTTAATTTCTATTGTGTTTTCCCTCTCTTTTGGTAAAGTTTATGGCCCTCTAAGCATCAAGATCCAAAGTGAAAATTTTAATTGCATAGATATGTTATCTATAAATACAAATATTTATATACTCTGCTCCCTCTGCTTAATTAAGCACTGACTTGTAATGACCATGATTAACAAAGCAGATCAGTGAGTCTCCAAATGTGACCCCCAGACCAGGAGCATCAGTAGGAGAAATGAACTGTTAGAAAATGAAAATTCTGGGGCCCCAACCCAGAAGCTCTGGGGGTAGGACCCTGATCTGTGTTTTAACAAATCTTCCAGATGATTCTAACATTTGCTAAAGTTTGAGAACCACTGAGAGTGACAATATTAGGCTTTCCTTATTGCTGCTTATATTAATCCTAAGAAAGATTGGAGGAGACTTATCAACACCATTAAAGATTGTGGTGGATTATTTTCAAATGATGATCCATACATATGAACACCATAAAATCAAGTCTTCATAATAAAACCAAAAAAACGAGAAAGAATTTTCTTTATTTGTGGGTTCCTCCCACAAATTTTCACTCTACCCACCTCTTCTTTACACAATGTTAACCACCATAGAAACTGAAAATGCTTCAGGTAAACCTAATGAGGGTTACTTCTGCACTCGTAGATTTGAGTGAAATGATAATTATTCAATCTGTCATTAAGGGTATTTGCATGTCTGAAAAACATCGTCAGGGAGAAAAATTTATATAGACTTTTAATAAATTTTAACTTAGCATTTAACACTATCCTCTTCCAAAATTAAAAGAAAATCAGAGAAATGTGAAAATGTGAATTTGCATATCCATTGTCTAACATATCCAATGAAATATGTGCAAAAATTCTTAGCATTCGTATCTTACTCAGAAGAACAAGGAAACCCAGTAACCTGAGTAGAATATGTAATGTGTTGTTACTATAGGTTCTCAAATGTGGGCAGTGGAGCAAAAGATTTTTAGGAACAGTAAATTAAAGGTTAGGAAATAGATCAGAAACTTTTGGCTTTAATCAGGTTGGGAAAAGCAAACAATGCTGCCAAAACAAAATAAATCTCTTCCAGGAAACATTAGAAAACCCTTCTGCCATTATTCTGTTCTTTTTTCAAAGAGATTCTAGTTTAACTATGTGAATATACATCCTTTCTCTGCTTTTCCTACTAAGTTTTGTTGTTACATAAGTTAAATAGGTAAGTATTACATATCCTTAGGGGAAAAATAAATAAATCACTGCTATACTCAAATAAGCTTGTTATTATTCAATGTGGAAAATAATAATGGTTGGGTTTTAATCACAACAGATGAGATAAAAACTTTAGGGCACAATAATCAAATGGAATAGATGATATGTGGGATAGAGAAGGAAGCCAATGAGCATGGAATGTTATCTGGAGGCTACAGAAAATAATGGAAAACATAGTGTTTTTTTCTTTACAATTCTAGGAAAAAAATTTCAAATTATTATTTTTCATATGTAAGAAATTAAAATGACATATCTTTTTGTTGACGTTCTTATGTCTGGAGGCATTTAGGTATAATACCATACTGTACAAAAAGCATAATTAAACATTTCAAGTAACTGGAAATGTCTTAAATCTACTTGCTGCATTCCTTATTCTTCTAATTGTAATTGATTGATGTGAGAGAATTCAAACATACCTGTAAGATTTGTTAAATTATAGCATTATTTTTTTTTCAATTAGAATAAATTTACCAGCATAGGTGAGAGGATAAAAAACATTATTTTCATTGGAATCTGAGAATCTGTGTGAGCATTCCATTTGTTCTAGAATGGAAACAGGGACATTGCAGTAACTTATATTTGAGTAATTTGTGATGTACAATTAAGTTCTATTGCAGGGTAGTGTTAGACTAGATTTGACTGGAAGAGAAGAAAACCGTGAGGCATCTGCATGAAACACAGATGATTGATTTTCCTGCCTTCAGTATTAGGAAATCCATCAGAGTGTCTCTGTTATGAAAAGAATTAAATGGAATAAAAATCACATACATAAAATTATCCCAAATTTTATATTTTCAAAGATTCATATGAGAAATCGTTTTCTTCTTTTACCACGTCTTTTAATGTACTCATTAAACATTTAAATAATTGAAAATACATATTATTTTGCATATCTTTGTTGGAATTATAAAGATAACATACAATTAAAAATAGATCTCTTCCATGATGTTGCAAATGGCACCGTTTTTTCTTTTTTTGAAATGTGAAAAATAGATCTCTTTAACTTTTAAATATCACATATATGAAAACTGTTTAGAACAAGTTTTTTCTTATTTTTAAAACAACAGACTCACTTGGGAATAACTGTTATACCCAAAGAAAATGCCATGTTCTGAAACCTAGCAACTTCATATTGCCAAGATACCAAATGAATTGTCTTAACAAGATTACAAAACTTATACAAGAAACTAATTATATGGTATTGAATTCAAAACTCACAGCTAGGTAGAATATGAACTTTTGTGGTTGACATTTTACTGTGATTTCAAGAGAAAAAATGAGGTAATGAATGAAGATTGAGGGACCATCCCATTCTGTTTTGGAGAAGAGTCAATCTTTCTCTTACAAAAGGAATGCTCAAATTATACGTCATCATTGCTTGAATGAAGAAATACTTTTGTGTGTGTGTGTGTGAGGAAGATTAGCCCTGGGCTAACATCTGTGCCCATCTTCCTCTACTTTATCTGTGGAACAGCTATTATGAAGGTGATCGTTATCTGGAACTGTGTCCTATTCAGATTTCAACTGGAGGGGCTATTTAACTCTGATCTCACATACACACAAACACACCTTTATATATATGTGTGTATACTGAGAGAGAAGAGAATTTAACAAATTAAGTTCATTGGGAGAGGGGCCGGCCCCATGGCTTAGTGGTTAAGTGCTCGCGTTCTGCTACTGGGGGCCTGGGTTCGGATCCTGGGCGTGCACCGACGCACCGCTTGTCCGGCCATGCTGAGGCCCTGTCCCACATACAGCAACTAGTAGGATATACAACTATGACATACAACTATCTACTGGGGCTTTGGGGGAAAAAAAAAAGAGGAGGATTGGCAATAGATGTTAACTCAGAGCCAGTCTTCCTCAGCAAAAAGAGGAGGATTAGCACGGATGTTAGCTCAGGGCTGATCTTCCTCAAAAAAAAAAAAAAATTAAAAAAAAAAAGATCATTAGGAGAAATTCATTGGAAGACACATTTAAAGTCATTTTAGAATTTAAAATCTACAACAGAATTATTCAAAGATATGATGAGGTTTCTTAAGAGATAATTGTTTTATTTTCACAAAAATGTGTTCACTCATAACCCAGACAAGCACTTGACAAGCGTGCTGTACAGATTCAAAAGGACCTGGTGAAACCGCAGTGAATAGTCTCTAAGATTGCTTCCCTCTTTGAGATTCTACAGTAATATGGCAGCTCTGACTGGAACATAAATTGATGACCTGTCCTGTACTTCACTCCATTTCCCCTTTCTTTTTCATCTCCTCTCATAACCTCTAACAACACTGAGACAGTCGAGACAATGCACTGTTTCTGACAATTACCAATCTGGAAATGGAATAGGAAATAAGCATAAAGGAAGGAAGTGATGGTGACATAGCCTCATCCCTGCACCAATGGCTGCTGTCCATCTTCTTGTGTTCACAACTTGTGGATTCCCTGGGTTAGAATGCTACTTCAGAATTGTTGTTTATGTAAGAAGAATGTAGCCAAAATGTGGGTAACAATGACAATATAAGGAAATTTAGCATCATAAATTATTCAGAGATAAACAATAGATTCATTTTTAGGATACTAACTTCAAGCATTTGTTTTATTAATTCCTTGCTGTACAACTTTAGAAAAGTGGCTTGTGCTCTGTGGGTCTCAGTTTCTTATGTGACTTGGAAGGAAATGTCCCAGATAGGCTCTAAGTTTCTTTAAATCTCTAATATTCTATGAGTCTATCTGCATTAATAAGTATCTGCATTAATTTTAACCTATACATGATTAGTTTAAAGAGGTAGTAACTTAGCTTTTATTTTCAATGTAAGTTTTCAATGTGGTCAATCCTGATAGAGATGTTCCCCGTTATATCTTCCATCATTTTAATATTATGAATATAAATACAAAGAATATGCATTTGAATATTATGACATAAACCAGGTAACAGCAATTATATTCATATACAATAAAAGATAATAGGTATTCATCTGACACTTTATTTCTATACAATCTTATTAATTTCACTCTTCTAGAAATGAAATAAAATATTCATGTATTGCAATGGAACAAACTGTTTCTTATTTCTTTTATCTCTTCTAAATGTTCTTTTCTTTTTATGACTGTTTTTACCATTTTGATTTGCCAAACCAATTTATATACATTCTTTCTTTTTTACAAGCAATAAATGATTATACGATTATTATAGAAAATTAAGAAAATATACAACTTTAGAAATAAATGTTAAGGCCAGATTAATTGTAATTTATCGATAAGGCTCTGTTAACATCTTTGGATTTCTTCCATTGGGGCATATTAGGTCAGGGCAGTGACATAATCTGCTATGTTAAATGAATTCACTCCAGCTGCTGTATGCAGAGTAGAATGTAGGGGGCAAGAGTAGACACAGGGAGATCAGTCAGGAGGCTAACAAAGAGGACAGGAGAGAGAATACATGGCTTGAACTAGGATGGTAGCAGCAAAAGTGGAAAGAAATGGTTAAATGGAAGGTATATTTTGAATGAAACAGATGAAAAGAAAAGAAGGGAGATGAGAATTATGAACCTGAGATGCAGAATGCTAGGGAGGAGATAAACTGTTCTTTGCTCTGGGCATGAAAAGTTTGAGATGCCTAATAACCATCTAAATAAAGATGGCATTGTTAGTTGGATAAACATTTGGAGTGCAGAGGACATGTTCAGGCTGGAGAGAAAATTTTGATGGTCTTCCGTGTATAGATATATTTAAGGTCATGCAAAACATGAGGTCACTAAAGAGTGAATTTTGATAGAGAAATGAAGAGGTAGGAAGACTAAGTCCTGATGCTCTTCAATATTTGAAGGGAAAGAATCCAACAAAGGACTCTAAGAAGGAGCACATTGTAACGTAGGAGAAAACCATAGGGGAATGGCGTTCCAGAGGCCAGCTGAAGAATGTTTTCAAGATGAAACTGCAGCTATGGCAAATAATGCTGAAAGTCGTTATATTTTCTTACCTGAAACTTTTTTTTTTTTTTGAGGAAGATCAGCTCTGAGCTAACATCCACGCCAATCCTCCTCTTTTTGCTGAGGAAGACTGGCCCTGAGCTAACATCCGTGCCCATCTTCCTCCACCTTTTTATATGGGATACTGCCACTGCCACAGCATGGCCTGACAAGCGGTGCATGGGTTTGCATCCAGGATCTGAACCCAGGCCATCAGCAGCGGAGCATGCACATTTAACCACTATGCCACAGGGCTGGCCCCCTGAAACATATTTTTAAATCATAGTTCTTAGTGTATCAAGTAATGTCTCACCATTTATCTGCACCATAATTTATTTAACCAATTCCCTAAAACTAAGTACTAGTTTCCATTTATTGTTGCTTTTGCAAATAACACAACAATAGCCTATACAATGTCTTTGACTGAAGAGATGAGTTCTTCATTAGATAAAACATAATGTAAAGTTTGTTAGAAACACAAGGCAAAGAGGGAAATTAAAGGTAGAAAAAGAATGATGATGAATAAACACACCTCTTTATTTATCTCAGGCAAATATCTAAGAAAACATTTCTACATATTAGGGTAGGTGTAGGCTTCAGTTTATAAGAAACTGCCACAAAAGTTTTCCAACATGGTTGTACCGTTCTACCTTCCCACAGGACTAAACTCCTGCCCAGTTACTCCACATACCTGCCAACTCTTGATATTATTAATATTTTTTAACTTTAATCATTTTAGTGGAATTGTAGTGCCATTTCATTGTTGTTTTAAGCTGCATTTGCAACTAACAATGATTAATAATTTCTCAGGTGTTTATTGGCCATTTTTAAATCTTCTTTTGCAAGTTGTTTTTTTCTAGTCTTCTGCTTAATTTTAACTGGAAGTTTGTCTTTTTACTGATGTATAAATGTTTTTTATATACTCCAGATATATGTTATCTATCAGATGTAGGTATTGCAAATATATTCTCTCAAGCTGTAGTTTAGATATCGATTCTATTAGCAATGTTTCTAGTTTGCATAAGTTTTTTTATTTTAATGAAATATACAATTCATTCACTTTTGACCTTCATAATTATATACTTTCTGTGTCCTAAAAAATTTTACCTACTCATGGTCATAAAGATATTTTCTCTTCCTAGTTTTCTGAGAGTTTTTTTTTATTTGATTTCACGTGGATGTTGAATTTTATAAACATTTACAAAAATTTTATTAAAAATTAAAAAATCTGCACTCATTGAAATGATTACATCATTTTCCCCTTTATCTTGTTAATTTGAATTACATTGATGTTTCAATGTTCAATCTTGCATTTCTGGATTTGCTTTGTTAATATTTTGTTAAAGATTTTTGTGTTCCTGTAAATGACCATTATTGACATGGATTCTTCTGTTGCAATGGTCTTGTCTGTTTTTAGATTTGAGATTTTATTGCCTTCATAACATGAGTTGGGAGGTGTTTCTTACTCTTCTACTTTCTGAAAGAGTTTGTGTAATATTTGTATTATTTCTTTCTTAAATATTTGAGAGAATTTACCAGAGAAGCCATCTGTGCCTAAAGTTTTTATTGTGGGAAGATATTTAATTATGAATTCAATTTCTTGGATATGGAGTTTTTCATTTTTTTCTTCTCTTGTCAGTTTTGGTAACTTTTTAGTATCTGTAAATAGGTCCATTTCATATAAGTTGTTATATTTATTGATAAAAAATAGCTTTTGTGTCAGAAAATAGAGTGACATCTTTCATTTTGCATCTGTCTTTTGGCGTCGTTTTTCTGTTCAGTCCAGCCAGCAGTTGGTCAACTATATTGATTCTTTGAAAAGAATTAACATTTAGTTTTGTTGATTTTTCTCTAATGTTGGAATGTTCCTATTTTATTTATTTCCACTTTTATCATTATTGTTTCCTTCTTTCTGCGTACTTTCCAATTGATTTGGTCTTCTTTTGTAATTTCTTAAAATGAAAGCTTAGATTATTGATTTAAAAATTTTCTTATAATATAAACATTTAAAGCTATGATTTATCTTTAAGCACTGTTTTAGATGCATCCCACAAATTTTGATTATTATGTTTTTAATTTTCATTTAATTTGAACTAATATCTAATTTCCTTTGTGAGGTTTTGACCTAAGGCTTATTTAGTAAAATATTGGTTAATTTACAAATACTTGAAGATTTTCCCACAAATTTTAAAATTCATTTTTAGTTTAGTCATCTTTATTGTGGTCACAGCACATACTCTGTATGATATAAAATCTTCAAAATTTATTGAGATTTGTTTTATGTGCACATGGAATAATTTTTATTTTGTAGTACTTGGGTATAGCATTCTTTATGTAAGTGGATTGAAGATTTTATTTAAATAAAATATAACTGTACCTAACATTGTTTTTGTCTATTCCATCACTTTAAGAGAGAAAGTCATTGAAATTTTCAATTATTATTGTTGAATTGTTTTTTTAATATAGTTTTGTCAGTTTTGTTTACTGTATTTTAAAGCTCTGTTTTCAGTTGTGTATACATTTAAGATCGTTACAGCTTCCTGTTGGAGTGACCCATTTATCCCTATGAAATATCCTTAGTAATACTCATTCTCTTGAATTATTCCTATTTAAAATCTAGTTAAAATAAATAGTAAACACTATTTATTTGACTTCTGGGTTGTTTTTTTTTTGGTGAAGAAAATTAGCCCTGAGCTAACATCCATGCCAATCCTCCTCTTTTTTTGCTGAGGAAGACCAGACTTGGGCTAACATCTGTGCCCATCTTCCTCCACTTTATATGGAATGCTGCCACAGCATGGCCTGACAAGCGATACATTGGTGCGTGCCCGGGATCTGAACCCAGGTTGCCAGTAGTGGAGCACATGCACTTAACCACCACGCCATGGGGCCGGCCCCTTCACTTCTGCTTTTTAAATCTAGTAGGAAATGTCTGCCTTTTAATTAAAGTATTTAGTTTACTTACATTTAATGTAATTATTGATATGTTTGGGTCTACTATCTTGCTACTTGTTCTTTATTTGCTGTTTGTTCCATTTTTCTACTTTCCTGATTTTTGGATTAATTGAATATTTTAGATGTTTTATTTTACCTCCTCTAATAACTTTTTAGTTATACCTGTTAATTAATTCATTTTTATTTTAGCATTTTCTCTAGGGATTACAATATGTATCTATAACTTCACTGTCTACCTTTATATAGAGTTAAAAGAATATATAATGTAATAATCTTACAACAATATAATTCTATTTATTACTTTCCATCCTTTATGCTATTTTTGTTATATATTTGCCTCAGCATACATTGTAAACTTCACAATATATTATTATTATTATCATTATTGTTTAAGTACTCTATTGTCCTTTAATGAAATTAATATAGAAAAAACAGATTGTTAAAAATCATATATTAGCTGTTTCAAGCGTTATTTATTTTTTGTGTAGATCCAAGTTTCTCTTGGGTATTTCACTCAAGCCTGAAGAACTTCCTTTAAAATGTCCCGTAGTATAGTTCTGATACTGGGAAATTTCCTCAGCTTACATTTCCAGAATAATTTCTGAGTAAGTAGTGTCCCTATATTATTTGGGATAAGAGTTCACTCAAGGCCCTCTTTTTGAGAATTGTGCCCTGGGAGAAAGGCAGAATTAAACCATTCTCTTTTTATAGTGGTACTAGGAAAGAGAATGACTTTGCTAAGCAAAGCTACTAATAGTACTGTGGTTTGTTTCTTAAAGATCTTTCATTGAATAATAGTAATTTGAAAGAAGAGATATGAAACATGAAAAGTAAAAAAAAAAAATAATTGGTTACATGCTATATGCAGGAAGTATGCTGGACACTTAAGAAATATAATCCTGTTGAATTTTTTTTTTTTGTAGTGAGGAAGATTGGCCCTGAGCTAACATCTGTGCCTATCTTCCTCTATTTTACATATGGGACGCCGCCACAGCATGGCTTGGTGAGTGGTGGATATGTCCGTGCCAGGGATCTGAACCTGTGAACCCCAGGCCACCAAAGCAGAGCATGTGATCTTAACCACTATGCCCCTGGGCCCACCCCAGTCCTGTTGATTTTTGAGCGTTCATTATACATACTCTTTTTTCTAGTATTTATTATGTCATAATTTATTCTGTAATGAATATTCATTTTGGATTCTTTTGTTTTTCCGTTATGAATAGAGAAATATCTTTCACATTTTTTTCAAATTATTGATAGTTCTGAAAATTATTTTCTCTCTAGCATTTTTATTTTAATAAGGGGATTTTCTTTTTAAGAGAATAAGGTTTATTGTATTTGTCATATGTAAATAAAAAAACCTAAAAAATTACTTCTATAAAAAAATCTAAATATCTGGTTCTTATCATGAATTTTTCAACTGCTTGAACCACATGTTTATTAAACCTGTCAAACAAGGAATGCTATTAAAAGATAGAGCATTAGCTGACTCACAAAGGCTAATGGTTAAATTTCCTTAGCTCTTGTTTAGTTATTATGTTATAAAATATAGGACTACAAAAATACACATTTATTTGTAGTCATAATAATTTCCAGTGCTACCATAGTTTCTAATTGAGTATATAATTAACTAAAATAACAAGCTTAAAATATATATTTGCAGTACAATTTTTGCTAGGTGGAAGCTATTAAGTGCTAAGTCCCATGCTGTTTTAAATAGTGTTAATATTAAATATCTCTTGGCACTTTTAACCTCTATTAAGAAAAAAAGTAAAAATGCAAAAATATTCACATATTCATAAAATTTTTCTCTCCATCAGAAAAGATTTCTATATCATCTACTGAAAAGGTAGATTTTTTATTTTCAATAGTTCTTTTCCTTTAAATTCCAAAGAATTTCCTTTAGAAATGATTAGATTGAAATAATGTATTTCGTGATTTCATATATTTATTTATTTACTTAAAAATTCCTATTTGTTAGGGCCGGCCCAGTGGTGTAGTGATCAAGTTTGTGCCCTCTGCTTCAGCTGCCTGGGGATCACAGGCTTGGATCCCAGGTGCGAACCTACACACCACTCATCAAGCCATGTCGTGGCAGCTTCCCATACACAAAATAGAGGAAGATGGGCACAGATGTTAGCTCAGGGCCAATATTTCTCACCGAAAAAAAAAAAAAAAAATTCCTCTTTGTTAAAACATTATTAATTTAGTTAGTCATGGTAGTTATTACCACTCTAGCAATGAGTATCCTCTAGAATGAGGATAAAATGTATTTAATAAGTAATGTGCTATCTCTTAGGAATAAAATGTTTTTTCAAAGGATCCAAAGAATTAAGATTATTGCCAATATCTTAGCCTCTGGAAGATACATAATTTTTGAAATACAATGACCACTAATTTTTCAGAATTCTTCTTCTTTTTTTTTTTTTTTGAGGAAGATCAGCCCTGTGCTAACATCCATGCCAATCCTCCTCTTTTTGCTGAGGAAGACTGGCCCTGAGCTAACATCTATTGCCAATCCTCCTCCTTTTTTTCCCTTTTTCTCCCCAAGGCCCCATTAGATAGTTTATGTCATAGTTGCACATCCTTCTAGTTGCTGTATGGGGCGCCGCCTCAGCATGGCTGGACAAGCGATGTGTTGGTGTGCCCCCGGGATCCGATCCCAGGCTGCCAGTAGCAGAGCATGAGCACTCAACTGCTAAGCCATGGGGCCGGCCCCACAATTATTCTTATATTGCTTTTTATTATAGTGAGACAGGTTACAACTTGCAAGTGTTTTCTACTCTGTAAAACTGGAAGTAAAATAGTACCTAACTCATTATTAGTTGTGAAAATTTCACTTGTGGGGGCCTGGCCCCATGGCCTAGTGGTTAAGTTCAGCACACTCTGCTTCAGTGGCCCAGGTTCGGTTCCCGGGTGGGGACCCACACCACTAAATGGCGGCCATGCTGTGGTGGCAACCCACATACAAAATAGAGGAAGACTGGCGCAGGTGTTCACTCAGGGCAAATTTTTCTCTGGAAAAGAAAAATTTCATGTGTGCAGTCACATGTTGTAAATATTTAGTACATGCAAATCTTTGCACTGTTGCCCTGCTTATAGCAAGCTCATAATAAGTTAGCTCTTCCTCCTCCTCTCCTTTTCCTTTATCCACTCTCCTTCTCCACCTCCTTCTCCTCACTCTCCTCTTGTAACCACTCCCCTCAATTGCAATACTTTCACTTTATTATTGTGTACAATCTACGAATCAATAAAATAAGAATAATCTCATTTACTCATTGGATGATATTGTGCCCCTATATATCTGATAAGTGATTTGAGTTAATACCTATTTGGCTGATATGGTTGGTGAATGGTCAATAAGCTTACTCAAGGTTGCACAGGTATTTAGAAATGGAGCTCAAATTTGAATCTGGTTTTGTGTTATACCAAAGTGTGGACTATCTACTATATTGAATTATCTTTTAAACAGCAGATTTTATGCATACTCAATATAGCAAGTGAAAAAAAAACTCTAGATAGATAAAAATATAAAGTTTATAATTTCACACCACCATTTTAGCCAAAGCAGTTCATTTTTATCCTTTTAATCTTTCTCTATGCTTATGTTAACTATTTCAATGTTTCACACTTATTGTTCTTTTTAAAAATTTTACCTGAATTATGCCATATATCTACATTACTCTGCAACTTAACTTTCATCTGACAACAAAGCACATTGCAAACCTCCCTCTAGCACGATGGACACAGACCAAACCATCTTTGGTAGACTAACCCATTTTTGTTAACAGCTATATGATTTTCCTTTGTAAGAACGTATATCACAAATTTTTAGTCCATTCCCTTCTTTATGGGTATTTATGATATTTAATTTTGTCACTCTAAGCAATGTTTCTCTCTCTTTCTCTCTCTCACTATATAAATATACACTTGTAAACAGACATTTCTATTTATATCTTTATGTACTCATATTTATTTATAGATAATAGACTTCCAAAAACGGACTTGCTTTATCAAACAGTATTTGTATTTTAATTTTTGGTAGGTATTTTCTAATTACTTTCCAAAAGGACTAAAGCTATCACACCCTCACTAGCAATGTTCTGGTTCTATATTCTTACTACTATTGAAAACAATTATCACTTAATACTTTGTTAATGTTTTGGGAAAAATGGTGTCTCATTATTGCTTCAAGTTAAAGTTGAGAAACATTCAAGTATTTCATTGCCTTTCAGATTTTCTTGATTGTAAAACCTTTCAACTGTTTTTCTATTGGATTGTTTGTGTTTTTCTTAATATGCAGATATTATACATATTTAGGATCCAAAATAGATATTTTAACTTTGTTTACATACTGTTTTCTAAATAAAACAAAAAATTTGATGTTGTCAGTACTATCTATATTTTCCTTTGTGGCTTTTATGTCTGTAGTCTTTTTTAAGAAAGTCTCTCTGTGCTTATTGGACAAATATCCTCCTAATTTTATTCACTGAAACTAACATTAATCTATTTTTACTTTTCCGTATTTAATTGAATTAACAAATATTTGTGGATCATGGAATATGCATGAGGCCAAGTTATAGGTGCTTGGGAAGACTGAGTGTTAAAAAAACAAAGCAAAACAATAAACAGTTGACAGAATTGTAGTATATGCTACAGACAAAGAAAAAATGGAGCAGAGTATGGGGATCAAAGGATAGAGAAGTGGGGTGTCAGAGCCTATGTAGAATTCTGAATAGAATGGTCAGGTCATCGTCGAAAAATGAAATTTTAGCAGAGATCTGAAGTTTGTGAAGAAGTGAGACAGACAAATATTTGACAGAAAAAGCTTCCAAGCAAGGGAAAGAGTTACTGCAAAGGCAGTATGGTGTTTAAACAGGATGCCTGCTCTATAAGGAAAAGTAGAAGGCCAGTATAGCCGAAATAGAATGAAAGGAGGGGAGAGTAATAGGAGCTAAGGTTAGGCTAGAGATTGGAGTTGGTGATAGTGACAATGAGAATAGAGGTTATGAAGAGTAGGAGAAATTAAGTCAGGCTGTACAGGCCATCGTTAGGGGTTTGGCTCTAACTATGAATGAAATGGGAAACTGAAGCAGGATTTTGTGAAAAGGAATAATTTTATCCAAATTATGATTTTAAAGGGCAATTTTCATGTTCTGCTGAGAATATATTTTAGTGGGACAAGAATGAAAACAGGAAGACAATTTAGGGGGCTAGTATAATCTAGGTGACGGTAATAGTGGCCAGAAAAGTACAACGGGAGTGGCAAAAGTGGCAGATTGTGGATATATTAGCACTAACAGGATTTCCTGATAGCTTGAATGCAGGATATGAAAGAAAGAAAGGCGTTGAGAATGTTTCTAAGGTTTTTAACTGAGCACCTGGAGGGTTGAAATTGCCGTCAACTGAGATGAGGAAGACCGGGTGGTGCAGGTTTGTGTATGGAATACAGAGGTGATGAGAAGTTCAAGCTGGGGCACTGTTAAACTAGTAGACTCTGGCTTATTTGACTTAGCATAATGTTGTCTAGTTTGTCTGTGTTGTCACAAATGGCAAAATTTCCTTCTTTTTTATGGCTGAATTATATTCCGTTATATATATATATGTGTGTGTGTGTGTGTATATATATATTCTATATATATATATATATATACACATAATGGCATTTTGGTCAAGGATGGACCACATATACAATGGTGGTCTCATAAGATGAATACCATATAGCCTAGGTGTGTAGTAGGCTATACCATCTAGGTTTGTGTAAGTACACTCTATGTTATTCACACAATGACAAAGTTGCCTAATGACATTTCTCAGAACATATCTTTGTTGTTAAGCGTCAAATGACTGTATATACACAATGGAATATAATTCCATTATAATAACTTTATATAATGGAATGTATACCTCTCTCACATTTTCTTTGTCTATCAACAGATGTATATATCTTAATTTTCAAATGTTTCTAGCTCAATTTGTGGTCGAGAACACACTATCAATTCAATTCTAAAATTTCTTATGTGGTTGAAAATAAAAAAATATTCTGAAGCTCTTGTTTGCAATAACATAACACTTAGAGAACATAGACATATACACACACGTGCACACACACACACACACACACACAATAAAATCACCATTAAGTCGGGTTTCCTAAGCATGCTGTTTAGATCTTCCAATCTATTATTACCGATTTTATGGTTTCTTGTTCTATCAGTTAAAGAGTTAAAGAGAGAATTCTATTAAAACTTTTTAATAGAATTACAGATTTGTCTGTTCCTATTTTCAATTCTATAATCTTTTGCTTCATATATAGTAAATCTATGTTTTTATGTTGCAAACAAAATTAGAATTATTACATATTTCTGTTAAATTGAATCTTTTATCACTATGAAATACCCCCTCTTTCTCTAGGAATGCTTTTTGCCCTAATGTCTCATATTAATACTATTACATCAGTTTTATTTTAATTTGTTTTTACATGGCATAACTTCTTGCATTTTTTAATTTTACCTTTTCTGTATCTTAATGTTTTGTAAGCAATAAAAAAACTGCAATCTTTTAAATCAAGTATAACAACCTTTGCCTTTAATTAGAGTTTTATCCACTTATCTTTAATGTAATTACTAATATAACTGAATTTAAATTTATTTTACTTAGGTCTTTCTATTTTTCACCCTTGTTGTGGGTTTCTTTGTTCACTCATTTCTACTTTTAAAAAAATTATTTGTGTATTTAACTTAGAAATTATCACATGAATCTTGACTCATCAAAGTTTAATGCTAATTGGACCCTTTCTTTCTTTTAAGAACCTTTGATTCCTATTTATTGTCTCCTTAGTTATATGCTACAGTCATGTTTATTAATATACGTAAATACCACCAGATGATAGTATATTTTCCCTTTTCTTACTCTTTACCCTTTCTTGCAAGATGCTGTTTGTGTTCATTTGCTTCTTCTTCCTGTAGAATTCTCTTCAGATTTTCCTTTACTGCAGATTTTCTGGAGATGTATTTTCTCAGTTTTGCTTGTCTGAAAAAATGTTTATTTCACCTTTATACTTAATGATTATTTGTACTGGACATAGAATTCTCATTTAACAGTTATTTTCCTTCAGCACTTTAAAGATATCATTTCATTATCTTCTAGTCTGTATTGAATTGGTTGATAAGCTCTTAGTGTTATTGTTTTCCCTTTGAAGGCAATCAATCTTTGATTCTGTGGCTGTCTGCAAGATACTCTGCTTTAGTTCTTTGGTTTTCAGAGGTATTGTTATAATGTGATTTGAACTACGTTTCTCTTTTCCTTTTAAAACTTGGCTTTTTCAGGACTTCTTGAATTTGTGGATATTAGTCACTACTTTTGGGAAGTTCTCAGTCATCATCTCTTCAATATTCAATCTGCCCCACCCTCTCTTTCCATTCCTTTGGGGAATCTAACGTGTATTATATTTTTCACCTCATGCCTTATATCATATACTTTCTTTTCTTTATTTCCCATGTTTTTTTCTCTCCACATTTCAGTCTGAATACTTTCTTCTCTTGACCTGTGTGTCAGACCATCCATTGAGTTCTTAATTATAGTTATTGTTACTTTTAATCCTGGATTTCCTATTTCACTGTTTTTGAAATATACCATGTTTCTTCCAAATTTCCCAAGAAATTGTTTTATCCTGAAAATTTAAGCTCAGTTATTTTATATTCTGGTAGCCTGCGCTTAATGATTCTGACATATAGAGAACCTCTTTCTATATTTGTTGTTACTTTCATCCACATAATTTTGTCTCTCTACGTCACTGCTTATTTATAATTTTGTGATACACACTATACTTTTTAAATTTGACATAATTTATGACTTAGGATGTCATCTTTATACCCAAAAGTTTTATGTTTACTTCTTTCATGTATCTGGAGCATTACCAATTTGAGAACATCTTAATCCAATTTCAGACATTAAGATAATTTGGAGCTGGGTCTTTGGGAGGGCCAGTTTATTTCTAGTTTATCCTGTTTTCTAAGGGTATAGGCTTGTTGGGTCCCAAGCAAATTCAAGGAGTTTACCAGGCCCTCCTACACTTAGGCGGCCATGTTCTCCCACCTTTGCCCCTTTAGCATAAGGAGGCTGTCAAGTGATGTACTCAGAATCTCTTAGAATTAGCAAACACCCAAAGGTTGAAAAAGTTCCAAATGTTGGGTCCTTATATCTTGAATTCTGTCTTCTCCTGGATCATGGCCTGGTAATTGTTTATTTGTTAGCTGTCTTGGGCTTTCAACCATAATTTTTCCTTTCAGTTTTCTAATTTTCTTCAGAAAGAGGGTTTGTCTGGATTATATTATCTAATCTGCAATTACTAAAATCATAAATTTTTATTGATTTTTAATTAGAAAAGAAAGTGCATAAAAAGGAAATAATGTAGTTTCTAAATGATCATAACAGTTTGAGAATCTTTTGAGGCACCAGCTAGTCTGGAGTCCAGACTTACTGAGCTATGGATGCTGTAACAATAACTCCATTTTCATTTCATTCTACCATATAAATTTTCAACATGGTATATCTGTCACTTTAAATATGCACTGATTGTCACTTCTTTCCTGCTTCCTTTTCTTGATCACAGCTAAATTAGTGATTTAATGCATTTTTTTCAAATGTTCATGTCAATTATGACTCGTTTCAATTTTACTTGTAATTCAATTACCAAAGCCTCCTCCATGTGGTGAATTTAAGAAGAAGAATTTATAGAGTTTATTATAAAAGAGGAGATATGAAGTAATGATTAGTAAAATTCCATTAAAAAAACATTTGAACAGACTAGATCAAGATCTTTTATTTATATATATTCTTACTATTTGAGTTCAGTTTAGTTACAACTGATAGACAGTAACTGTCAGTTATCATAATAGACATATTGTGGAGATTTTCTGTATACTTTTCTTGTTTTTCCTCCTAAAGTTAAGCCTAATTACTAATTTGACTATAAAATCACTTTAAATCTAGATAGGTTTAGAATTTTTTAATCTTTTTAATCCCATCTATTTCAGAAATCTATTTCCAAGAGAAGTTTAAATACCATTTTCTATCATTTTAAAGATATATTTAAAGTAGTAGCTCGTGTAATTACCTTAATAACTTCACCAATATTCACTTATGGATCTTCAGGGAAAGCAGATGTCATTATCATTGGTTAACTATCGTATATGGTTTTTATTTGGATGATCTCCAAGTTGCATAAATTGTTCCTCAGAGAGACTATCTGTTATTTAAAATTTCACCATTTTAACGTTCAACACCAATGGCATATGTTGATAGTAGTTATGTTGCCTTAGGACTTGAAATTACTCTTAGAATTTATGATCAGATTTTTAAAGTTAACTGCACCTTAAAATAAATATTGTTAAAATTCAGGTTGGATATTAGGAGAAAATTTCTGTACCTACTTCTTTCTTTTTTTTTTTTCTTTTTTTGAGAAAGATTAGCCCTGAGCTAACATCTGTTGCCAATCCTCCTCTTTTTTGCTGAGGAAGATTGGCCCTGGGCTAACATGCGTGCCCATCTTCCTCTGCTTTACATGGGATGCCGCCACAGCATGGCTTGACAAGCGGTGCATTGGTCTGCGCCTGGGATCCAAACTTGCGATCCCGAGTTGGCTGAAGCGGAGCACTTGAACTTAACCACTACACCGCTGGGCCGGCCCCAATATATCTACTTCTTTTTTTAAGTGAAAGACTCCTGCACATCTAATATTTTTGTTGTTGTTGTTGACCAAATTTCCCTTTAAAGTAACAAGTGTAAATATAAAAGAAACACGTGGAATTGAGTATTAGAAGGGGTAATGGAAGTTTTTGCTCTTTATTGCTTACCCTGAAATTAAGCACGTGATTATTGAATTATTTTGTTTCCATAGATGCATTAATTGTCACTAGAAGATGACAGCACATTTTGGCAGCTAGGGTTTGTGGCCACTAATACTAAGTGTGTTTTTTGTGTGAGGCATGATGCTGGTGCTGAGAGTAAATGATTAGTGTCACAGACTTCTCCCTCAAGGACATTTTCTCTAGGGAGACAGATACACAATTAAATAATGATGATGCAATATGGTAACTACTATATTAGAGCCTTGATTGCAAGACACCACAACCAGACAAGAATAGAGGTAAGGATTGATTTTTGTCCAGAGATATTGAAATCTTAACTGAGTAAGAGATGTTTGAGTTGAATCTTGGAAATGATAATAATAACAATAATAAGTAACTTATTTAATGCTTATTTGTGCTAGACAGTTTTAAAAGAATTTTACATATATACATATATAGGTATGATTTATTTTAATACCAATATTATAGTAAGCATTATAATTATTACACTTTTATTAGTGAGTAGATGGGTCTTAGAGAAATCAAATGACTTGGCAAAGATTATCCACGAGTCAGATGTGAATCTGAACCTAGCACAGTCTAAGTTCAGAACTTACGTATTTAACAGCTATGCTAGACTATCTCCCATTATGACAAATAAAAAAATGTTGAGAAGTCACGTAAGCAGGTAAATTAATTTTTCAATGCAAACAATATTACTGGGATGGAGAAGACAGGACAAGATGTGAGAGATATTTTTAGTAAATATGTTTTCACTTTATGGTGACTACTCAGATAATGAAAGAGAGAGAAGGAAAGTATACTTTTAGTTTGGACAACTGGCAACCGCTAGGAACGTGCCACTGACTTGTGGAGGATGATGGCTTATTGCCTTAGAGATATTCATATCAAGTTTTAGGGTTTGTATCTATTGGCTTGTTTCTTAATTTTTTAATGCTTTGGGATATTAATTGATTAAAATACCCAAGATAATACTGAACTTGTGTTAGACATCATAGCCGGATCTTAGATATATTTTACTGTTATAAGCAATGAGTCTGGGTGTATAGTTGGGGCACACTGGTACTGAGGGTACAAAGTTGGAAGAAAGAAGTTAGGAGATGTCACGAGGTGACCTGCAAGAAACCAAGTCCAGCATCAGATGGCTGTCTGTGGTGACCTGAATGTCCTCAGTCTTCACCAGGCTATAAGTAAGAGTCAAATCAGATTGACACATGATTTCTCATTGCCTGTACATGCATACGTACCACCTCAGACTTCCACAAATATCTAGAAAGATCACCTAACAGTCCTCAGGGAAAACCCCAAAGGTGCCCAGAAATAAGTCTATTTATACTCTTCCCCTTGATCTTCTTATTGGAGGACAACATCTGAGGTAGTGAAACCACTATTGTTCAAATCATTCAAACTGCATTTGGAAGCCCATCTTTATGTATCTGAAATTATTTTAAGCATGGAATCTTAAATGCTTATCTTCCCTTCCAATTTCAAGATTCTATGATTCCTTGATTCTATGTCGTGAAAAGATTATATGGAAACTGTGACTCTCAAGACTACAGGTGCACTTAATATCAGAGGCTAAAAAGTAAGATAGCCCTGTATAGATCCAAATCCTTAATTCCTTGGAATAGATCTATAAGCAGTCTTCAATTGCCTTCATAAATCTTGAAGTTGTAAGTGACGTATATCTTCTCTGTGGCCTTGATTAATGTCTTGAGTGAAAACAATGTAAGAAGACAAGATGCTTGTGTTCTTGGGTTAAATTTAACTTGTTCCAGTCAATTGGTTCTCAATCTGGTTGACATTATTTAAACAGGAAATGGATAAAAATTTCTTCACTCAGAAAGATACAACTCTGTTTTTAAGAAGAATAGCTAGACTAATCAAGTAGTTCATAATCTGCACTACCCTCTGCAGCTTTTTTTTTTCCAAGGAAAGAAGATTTTAACCACATTATGGCCTACGACTTCAAACTATCTTTGACTGGTTGGATGCCTAGAGCCTATGATAGCTGTAAGACAGATGACTTTCTCACTACAGCAATTGTCAAAGGTCATCTATATGCCTGGAAGGGGAGAATATAAACCAAATGTCTGAATCTAAAACTAAAGCAAATAATATATGCAGTTATGCTATACTTCCAAGAGAATAATCCAATATTCAACATTAAAATGGTGGACTCCTGCAATATTGGTGGAGCCTTGTCTACCATAATTGCAAACCTGCCAACACAGATGGCATACAGATTTAAACAAGGAAATAGGAGCAAGAAAGAGAAATGTGCATGATTTAAAATAACTGTAGCATAATTGTAGATAATGCAATGTGTTTTCCCACTAAATGATAGTAGCAGGGCACCTACCTGGTATAAAGAAGTTAGAATTAGTAGAAAGAAAATACCTGAGAAGCAGCGTCTAGGTCTGTAGTTTCCCACAAAAGCAGAAATAGCTTCCAAACTATGCAAGGGGGTTACTTTTCTTTAGACATTTCAAGAAGTTGCAACTTTACTGCTCACACATTGTCTTTAATAATTCTGGAAAACAAAAGTCAGAAATAATGTTTAGCCCACCCAATTCTGCTCTAGTTTCTTTAAATAATGACTGCAAAGTAAAAAGTTATGTTTACATGCACATGGCAAAGTTATACACATTTCCACATATAGAAAATAATTATCATCAGTAATGACACCTGGAAATAGATGGAGAAAACGATGTTTAAACAATGACTGATGGCTAAATAGAAATTTTCTGAGGGAAAACCTAAAACAAAGTTGTAGCAGCCATAGCAATAGGACTTAACTGAACGCATGGAGTATAATACAATCTAACACATAATATCCAGTCAAAATATCCAATTAAAGTGTTATATAATAACCTTATGCCATATCCATATATTTCTTCACGTCAAAATGTGTGTGCATTTCTTTATTGAAGCTAACAGGATTAGTGTTTTTCCATACAACCAATTATAATATAGCAAGTTCACTATTCTAGGCAAGAAGATCTGCGTGTTAGTTGAAGATAGTAAAGCCGATCCATCACTATAATGATTCAATAGGTTGTGGTATTTGAAATTCACCAACTTTACAGTCTTTGCTTTTTTGCATAAACTTCTTTCATTTTCTTTAACTATTCTGAGGAACTATTCATCTTTAAGGTGCCCTGTCAGGCAAACTACAGATGTACCTTTGTACGTAATGTTGTAGAAAAGTTACTGTAAAAAGTACTTTCTAGTTTAATAATTTTGATATTGTGATATAATCTAACAACAGCCATTAGCTCTGGAACTGCAGTGAGCATCATTCTCAATTCATGATATTATGAGGGGAATAAAAACAATGTTGCACAAGGGAAAGAAACTATGTGAGATCTAAAGTGAGGCTTTAGAGTTTGACCAGGTTTTATCACTGTACAAACAAGGTCTAGATCTCCTGGATGTGTTAAAAGATGGTTTTATTTATTTATTTATTTTATTCATTTTTTTCGTGAGGAAGATTAGCCCTGAGCTAAGATCTGTTGCCAATCCTCCTCTTTTTGCTGAGGAAGACTGGCCCTGGGCTAACATCCATGCCCATCTTCCTCCACTTTATATGGGATGCCGCCACAGCATGGCCTGACAAGCGGTGTGTAGATGCACGCCCAGGGTCCGAACCCCGGGCTGCCACAGCAGATCATGCGCCCTTAACCGCTATGCCACCGGGCCGGCCCCAAAAGATAGTTTTACTTTTTATATTAGCATTATTTTATCATGACTCCATATAAAGGGCAACATATATATTTTAAAATTCTGTTCCTTAGTTTAGGTTAAAATGCTTTTAACATATTCAGTATTCTCTTTATTTGTTTAATTTTCAAGAATATTAACTTTAGTAGAGAATTAAACTAAAATATATTCATCATAATAGAATTTTGTATAATAGTAGCACTGGGAACAATGAAAACACTCTTCCCTACCTCCTCACCCCTCCCCAGCATTATTGTCCCCTGTGTAATAATGAGAGGCAGCCCTATGTAGTATTACTGACTCTGTGGTCAGATAGAACACTTTATGTGATGATTTAGCTATGATGGTGAAGATTAGGACGTTGTTGTGTGAAAATTTTAGAACCTACTAGCATCTATTTTTTTTTTTTCTTTTTTTGAGGAGATCAGCCCTGTGCTAACATTTGCCAATCCTCCTCTTTTTTTGCTGAGGAAGACTGGCCCTGGGCTAATATCCGTGCCCATCTTCCTCTACTTTACATGGGACGCCACCACAGCATGGCTTGCCAAGTGGTGCGTCGGCGCACGCCTGGGATCTGAACCAGTGAACTCTGGACCGCCGCAGCAGAGCGTGCACACCCAACCACCTGCGCCACCGGCCGGCCCCTAGCATCTATTTTTTTTAATTGAGATATAACTGATGTAAGATACTGTATAAGTTTAAGGTGTTGGTTTGACACATTTATATATTGCAACATGATTACTACTGTAGCATTAGTTAACATCTTTATCATGTCACATACTTATCATTTCTTTTTTGTGTTAAAAACCATTAAGATTTAGTCTCTCAGCAACTTTGAAGTTTATAATATAGTATTGTTGACTATAATCACTATGTTGGGCATTAGATCTCCAGATCTTATTTGTCTACTAGTTGTAAGTTCGTACCTTTAAACAATATCTCCCCAATTCCACCCCCCCCAGCCCCTGGTAACCACCATATGACAACATAGTGCTTTGAAGGCATTATGCTAAGTGAGATAAGTCAGACAGAGAAAGACAAATACTGTATGATATCACTTACATGTGGAATCTAAAAAACTGACCTATTTTAAAGTAAAATATCTCATTATGGTTTTTAATTTAACCAACGAGGTGAAAGATCTGTACACTGAAAACTATAAGACATTGATGAAAGAAAGTAAAGAAGATACAAATAAATGGAAAGATAGTCCATGTTCTTGGATTGAAAGAATTAATATTGTTAATTATATTAATAATTAACATTTTAACATACTACCCAAAGTAATCTACAGATTCAATGCAATCGCTATTAAAATTTCAATGGCGTTTTCACAGAAATAGGAAAAACAATCCTAGAATTTGTATGGAACCACAGAAAAACATAAATCACCAAAGCAATCTCAAGAAAGAAGAATAAAGCTGGAGGCATCACACTTCCTGATTTCAAACTACATTACAAAGCTATAGCAATTAAAACAGTATGGTGTTAGCATAAAAACAGGCACACAGATCAATGGAACAGAATAGAGAGTCCAGAAATGAAACCAGTCATGTATGGTCAATTAATTTTCAACAAAGGAGTCAAGAATACACAATGAGGAAAGAATGGTTTCTTCAATAAATAGTGTTGGGAAAACTGGACAGCCACATGCAAAAAAATAAAACTGGATCCCTATCTACCTCATACACAAAATCAACTCAAAATGGATTAACGACTTGAATGCAAGACCTAAAACCATAAAACTCCTAGAAGAAAACATAGGCAGCAAGCTCCTTGACATCAGTCTTGGCGATGATTGTTTTAGATTTGACCCTAAAAGCAAAGATGGCAAAAGCCAAAATAAACAAGTGGGACTACATCAAACTAAAAAGTTTTTGCACAACAAAGGAAACACTCAACAAAATGAAAGAGCAACCAGAATGGGAGAAAATATTTGCAAACCACGTATCTGATAACCAGTTAATATCCAAAATATACAAGGAACTCATAAAAGTCAATAGAAAAAAACAAAGAATCCAATTAAAAAATGGGCGAAAGAACTAAATAGACATTTTTCTAAAGACAACATGCAAATGAGCAACGGCTACATGAAAGGGTGCTCAACATTAATCACCAGGGAAATGCAAATCAAACAACAATGAGATAAAACCTCACATCTGTTAGGATGCCATTATCAAAAAGACCAGAGATCAGAAGTGTTGGCAACGATGTGGAGAAAAGGGAACACTTGTACACTGCTGACGGAAACATAAACTGGTACAGCCACTACGGAAAACAGTACGGAGTTTCCTTAAAAAATTAAAAATAAAACTACTGTATGATCCAGCAATCCCACTTCTGGATATATATACAAAGGAAATGAAATCATTATCTCGAAGAGATATCTGTACTCCCATGTTCATAGCAGTATTATTTACAATAATCAAGGTATGGTAACAACCTAAGTGTCTGTCAATGGGCGAATAGATAAAGAAAATGTGGCATATATACATATATACGTATATATGTATATGTATACATATATATACATATGTATGTATATATGTATAGGTATACACACATAAATATGGTATGTGTTGTATATACATGTGGTTATATATATACCACATATATGTGAAATAAAATGTATATATACATATGTATACACACACACACAATGGAATATAATTCAGACATAAAAAAGGACATTCTGTCATTTTGTTACCAAACCAAGAGGGCTCACCTCCTGGTGAGTTAAATAAGACTCTATACCAGTGGAAGTTGTCTTACAAAGTAAAGTGTATTTGCAGCAAATAGGAGGCTATGAAGAATCATTTCCAAAGTCATGGCATCCCCAAACAAAGGGAAGCAAGGAACTTTTATTTGGTTGGGGAATGATTATTCAAAAGGGAGAGGCGAGTATTTGCTTGCACAGGCTCAGTTGGAGAACATGCTTCCACATAATGAGGCCCAAGATCCTCCTGGAGAGATCTTTGCATTAAAAATAAGGCAAAGGTCATGGGCCTAGCTCTTGTGGTGTGGCTTGGTCAGTTTCAGGATGGCTGGTGGTCACATCTCCTTAACATACAAAAGGAAAAGAAACAACTCGGAAAAACAGTTAATTGCTTCCAAACCCACCTTTGAGTTTCTTGAGGCACCTAGTTGGTAACAATTTGTCACAAAGCAGATGAGCCTAGAGGGCATTATACTAAGTGAAATAAGCCAGACAGTATTTTGTGGTATCACTTATATGTGGAATCTTAAAAAAAAAAAAGAGTAGAACTCATATAGAGTAGAAAAATGGTCTGGGTATGGGGAGTGGGTAATTGAGAGAGGCTGTAAATGTTTACCAACCTTCAGTTATGAGATGAGTAAGGTCTGAGGATTTAACGTATAACATGGTGACTATAATTGGTCAATATAATTGGTCAATTCTACAATATAGTAGAATTGAAATTTACTAAGAAAGTAGAATTTAAATGTTCCCACCCCCCCTTCACAAAAAAGATAAACATGTGAGGTGATGGATGTGTTCATTAACTAGATGAGGAGAATTCTTTCACAATGTATACATATATCAAATCATCATGTTGTTCACTTTAAATATCTTAGAATTTTATTTGTCAATTATACCTCAATAAAGCTGAAAAAAAAATAAAGCTTCCAAAAGCTAAGGATGAATGTTTCCCTTAATAACTAGATCCACATCTGGACGCAGTAGGTAATTACTCTTCAAAGCTAGATTTGTGTTCATATGGACTTACAGAAAAAAAATGACTCAATAAATATAGGAAAGATTTTTAAGTGGAGTAAAGGTATCCATATGCACTAATGTAAAATAAATTTTCTATAAGTAAGATTTTATTCATATGTAAAAGAAAATATATCTCAGAAACTGAAATGACAGAATAAAATGAGTGATTATAATAATGTGATGATATTTATGTGCATCGCTGATCAATAAGTTATTTGTTAAACTATACATGCACTTTTCACAGTATAAGTTTATTTATTCTTCATTCAACTTGATGGGCAAACGGGCATATGATGGGCAAAACTCGATGTACATAACCAGGAATAAAACTGAGAGAGATATGATTCTTGTCTTCCTGGACTTGCAGTCTTGTAAATATGCAGACATATTTTAAAAAGCAAACAAACAGTATTTAACTAATTGCAATTTTTGTAAATGCAATGAAATAAAAATATAGGATACTGTGGAGTTTATCTATCTAGTCTAGCTCTAATCTATTGTTTAAATTTTTTAAAGCAAAATATTTATATTTTCTAATAATTTTCCATTTGCATGTTGCTTGTGAGTACTATATATTTCTAAATATTTCTGAATTACTCAATTTTGCTTTTATTGGCCATTTACTTTTTCAGGGGCCTTAGTATTGCACAGACTAATTGATGTGTTTGCTCTTTGATACATGGACAACTCTGATCAGCATTTAAAAAACGTTCTTAAGTTATTTTATTTTAAACACAGAGTGAGTTTTTTTTGTAAATAATCTTGGGGGTTTACAGCTTTGCTGTAAGCTTATACAAAAGAGAATTTATAATTAAAGTGCTGACACAATGAATACTATAAAAGCATGAACAGCCTTGCTATAAAAGTGCTTATGATTGCGTTGGCTTCCTCTGCAGAGCTTGTGCGACAGAACTGCTACGGTAGGAGCAGTTGTGCTTGCTGAGAATAGTGTGCCTTACACAAGATTCTTATCTGCTCATCAGATGCTATTTTTACATCATTGCTGAAACTTTTTCCTCCTATACTTAAAGTGGCATTCACTTTATATTTCCACGCAGGGAAGATAGCTTGTAATGAGCTATCTCAATTAGGCTGAATTTCAACATGTCCAACTTTTCAATAAAGTAATAAATTAGATTTACGGCAGTTGACTGACATGTGCCGTCACACTCCATCAAACCAAAAGCATATTGCAGCACTTGTAATCCTTGGAGTTTGGATGGAAAACTTGCCAATAGATTTTAAGGAAATTCAAGAACTGTTTGAAATAAGGCAGTTAGGGAATGTTTCTTCTGCTGAGAGGTGTTCTACGATCCCTGTAATGTGATGAGAAAATAATACGTATGGGTTTAAGAGGTCTTGAGGGAGCAGTCTGGCTCCCATGTGAGAAGAGACGAGTAAATCCTGATGGCCTAGACTGGATTGGTAAAAGGTAGCTTGGATTTCTAGAGGTCAAACAATTTGCATCTGCAAAAAGTATTAGCGATACACAACTTGCTAACTTAGTCATTCAGTTGTAAAATTCATCTACTAGAGAGCAAAATTTATGGATAAGCTAATTTTGAAGAATTGTTTCTTTGATACAAACTTACTTCAGTCAATGATCTGCAGTTTGGGACCTTTTTTTCCCCTAGAATGTATTATTGTCATTGTCACTGAGTTCTCTGCAAATCAAATCTGAAAACGTTATATATGTATAAAAGTAATATTGACATTATATATCAGTTCTAAGGTATTCGGGCTCAAAGACAAGTAGTATGATGGGGACAGTGGAGAGGAGAGTCTGAAAACAAGGGTGTTAATTGAAATTCTGTGAATGGCAACTGCATACACAACCAGGCATTTACACCAGGCAAAATGCCAGATGATTCCCTTCTAAAGAAGTGGGGGTGTGGGGACTTGGAAGAATTAGGGTGGTTAGTGTTAGTGCTGCACTTCAGAGTAAAGCCCTCCAATTCTGCTGGTTAGAGGACTCCCAGTGTATGTGGTTCACCACTTACTCATCCTAATGTAAAGCCATCCACCCACAAACCTGTAGCTCTCTATCAGTATTCCTAGCCTCTCGTTTTCCAAGAATGGAAAGGCAAAAATCACCAGATATTTGAGAAATATATGAAAGAAAAAATTAGCCTGGCCTCCCACACAGGAAAACTGACCTAGAGGAAACTGAAATTCTTTAGGAAAGAGAACAGTTTTACACACACATGCATGTGCACGTGCACACACACCCCCATACACACAGACACAGACACATGTCCTCTGGCATTCTCTGAGATATTTGATAATATGAGGCATCTAAAAAGTTACATATGATGCAAAACTCAGTAAAATGTTTAGAAGATAAGGTGAAAATAATGCCCCAGAATATATAATACAAATACAAATATATAATACGAAGTCAGAAAATTCGAGGGAAGATTATAATTTAGAGGGTGTTGTTTTGCAATACCAGCTCTCAGGCTAATTTGATAAATATCTAAAAATGTTCATTAGTGAAAACAATCAAACCTACTTCTTAGCAGCTAGCAGAGCAATAAAGGAAGAACATAAGGGATGCTCTTTTTTTTTTTGCATGCACATTATATCAGCTCTGATTTTTTTCTACTGTTGATTATTTCTCAGTATCAGCAGTGAAGCCTGAGACAGATATAGCTAATTAAATTTGATAAACTATTTATAAAAAATATATTTTTGAAATTATTTTTATCACTATATGCTCAGAAAGTTATTCAAAGACTTTTAAACTTTATTCATCAAAATAATATGAATAAGTTCCCTATCTTCCTCTCGAATAAGAGAAAGTTTTCTAGATCATGCGTAAGCAAACCACATCCATAAACCAAATCGAGTCTGCTGCCTGTTTTTGTAGATAAATTTTTATTAGACCACAGCACCTCCATTCATTTATGTACTGTCTGTTGCTACTTCTGTGCTACAGTGGCAGAGTTTAGTAGTTGTGACAGACACTGTATAGTTTGTAAAGCTGAAAATATTTATCTGGCCCTTTACAGAAAAAGTTTGGCAACCGTTGAAGTACATCTGTGGTTCTCAAAGTGTGGTCCCCAGACTGGCAACATTAGCATCACCTGGGAACTTCTTAGAGCTAGAAAACTTTGTGCCTCAGTCAGTACTTCTGAATCAGAAATTTGGGGGGTAGGGCCTAACAGTCTGTTATAACTACTGAGTTATAACTACTGAGTTAACTAGGTAATTCTAATGCACAGTCAAGTTTGAGAATCACTGCTTAGAGCAAGGGTTGGTGAACTATGGCTGGTGGGCTAACTCTGGCCCTCCTCTTCTTTTTTTTGTATGCCTTCAAGCTAAGGATTGTTTTTACATTATTTTAATAATTGAAAAAATATCAAAAGAAGAATCTGTTTTATGACTGTTTCAAATTATAAGCAATTAAAGTTTCAGTGTGCATAAATAAAGTTTTATTAGAACACAGCCATATTCAATTTGCTTAAATATTGTCTATAGCTGCTTTCACATTACGATGGCAACATTGAGTAGTTGTAACAGAGACCATATGGCTCACAAAGCCTAATGTATTTGCTATATGGCACTTTATAAATAAATTTGCCAATGCCTGGCTTAAATCATTATCAAAATGTATTTTATAGTATGACTGAGTAGTGGGAAAATAAGAGAATTTAGAGATTAGAAATCTACCTATAGAGGTGAAGACTCTCCTCCAAGGTGCTATCAAGTATCAGTGTGAAGACAGATGTGCAGACACATCTGGGAAGTGCTGGCTGTCAGAAGCCAAGGTTCTGTATTCATTAGGGTTTCTAGGCTCCTGTGAAGAACTGGGAAGGAACAAATTAGATGGAGAAAAGTAATAACTAAGCAAATAACAGGTAAGCAAAAAAAGAGTCAGGAAAAAATAGCAATACCAGCATGAATTAAAACCTGTAACTTCTAATATGAGGTTCTAAGGAGCGGAGGTGGGAACAGGTATAAAATTTTGATTTTTACTCCACTTTCTTTTCAAAACTTTCTTACTCCCACTGGGAAGCTTGTTACCAGGCCAGTGAAACACATTTCAAAACTATTTGAATTGTGTTTCTACTGTTGGAAGGGTTACGCATAAAGAATTAATAGTTTTCAAAGGACATGGATTTTTTAAAGACCCTCCCCCAATAAAAGAAACTAATGAACAAGTGATGTAAATTTCCTCCATCCCACCAGATCTAAACTAACAAAACCTTCTTGATAATAAATTAGAGCATTTGAACTTAAATTCTTGAGAATTTCACATGCCTCTGTGGCTCATCTTGCACTTGCATATAATGGTTGCTATGGGTGACCTAGAAATGAAACCAATCATGGCACTGTAATTTAAAACTAAAACAGCTGGCAAAAATCTTTCCTCTCAGAGCATGTTGTCATAGAAGTAAATGAAAAGGTCGGGAGACTGTTCATTTGCTTCTGTGATAACATGGACTACTTGAACTAAGGAACATATTAATGTTTCCTCTGTAGCTTTCTATTATGTGTCAGGAGTCCCATTCCAGGATATCACACTGGAGGTGATAGAAAAAGACAGATGATAGAATGAAACGGTTGGTCCTAACTCAAAATAATCAGGCATCTTTATATTTCCACTTTACATTATAACAGGAAACCTGATTAGATTCTGTGGTTTTACTAAAAATAAACCTGGCTCAGGAGACAGTTTTTGTCTATATGCACTGGTTCTTATTATAAAAGAATTTCTTTTAAAGGCACAGGTACATTCTCACAGGGTATGTTTTATACTTCCCATATTAAAAGACAATAAGCTCCCAAAGAGAGTTCCCATATACTATCTCATACGTTTCAAATACTACAGTAATAAAGTTTTTCTTAAAAGAAATCTTCATTTGAGATTTTTGAATGTTGACTTATTGCAAAAAAACCCAAAAAACAAAATCCATAGAATTATGGAAAAATACAATTTTACTATTAAAAAAAGAAAACATTACAAAACTTGTATTTAAAATTAGAATACTGATTCTACTAAACAGATTTTTTTCAGAGAGTATGAAATAGCTTCTAAAAATTTATGTAAGAACTACAAGGTAGTTTTAGATTATACCTGCCGGTGGCCTCTAAATCAATGATCTTTTGATTCATTATGTGTTTCAGCCAGCTCAAAGGAAAGAATCTATAAAAGAATGCTGTAATTTAAATAAATCTGCAGAAATAAGACTGATACATTGAATATTGGATACATTTCAAGTATGATAAAAGACATATAAAAAAATAAAGCTGTAAATGTACTAGACAAAAATATAGGTGAACTCCTTGAAAATCATGAAAGAGGGAGGGAGCCTTTCTAATTATGACTCGAAACTCAGAGGTTGTAAAAGTAAAGATTGATAAATTCAGCTACATAAAACAATTAAAAATATATACATCATCAAAGCACTATAATGAAAGTCAGAAAACAAATGACAAACTCCAAAGATATTTGATTTATATTGCAAAGAAGTAATCTCTCTAATATATAAAGTCTTCTAGAAATTTATAAGGAAATATAAACAAATATAAAGTAAATATATTTACTTTATATATATAAACATATATAAAGTGTAAAGAAATATAAACAAATATAAAGTATAAAGAATATAAATAGGAAATTCAGAGAAAAAGCAAAAAAAATAAACTGACAAGATGCTCATCCTCTCATAATAAGTGAAATGCAAATTGAAATGATAATAAGATTCCATTTCCTTCCCTATAAAATTGTCAAAAATTCTGAAGTTTGGTATAACACAGTAAGAAAAACAGTCTCACCCTGCTGGTGATGCCATAAATGATACAACCATCTAGAGCAGCGTTCTGAGCTTGGGTGATTTTTTGCCCTCCCAGGGAACGTTTGGCAATAATATCCGGAGACATTTTTGGTTATCACAAGTGGAGCGGGGGGCGGGGGGCGGCATCCAGTGGGGAGAAGCCAGGGTTGCTGCTCAGGATTTGCAACGCACAGGACAGCACATTCCACAACAAAGGATTATCTGGCCCAAAAGGTCAATAGTGTTGCTCTTGAGAAAGCTTGCCCTAGATTGCAATTTCATATTATTGCTTAAATATCACATACTATCGCCTTCATATCCAGAAATTTCTCTTCCAGTTGCAGACAATTGCAATAAACGAATAAACATGGGATTATTCAACAAAGCATGATACGGAATAGCAAAAAAAAAAAAAGTGAACAACCATAATGTTCATCAATAAAGACTGGTTAAATTATGTTAATGAATGGAGATGCTATGTTTCATTAAAGAACTATCTCCAAGATATATTACTGAGCAAAAAAAGTAAAATGCTGATCAGTGGTTTATAATATGCTAACCTGGATATTAGAAAAGGGGAAAAGAAGCATCTATATTCACATTATTTATGTTTTTACGACATAAGGAAGCTCTGCAAAGATTCAGACCACTGAAAGCAAGATATTTGATTGCAGTTCCGCCAATTGTTTAGAACTGAAAACCAATGCAAGCTCTTTATAAATGAGAGCAATTATCAATTATTTGCTGAAAAGTGTCCTTTAAGGGCAAAATGTGGAAAAGACAAATATTTCCAAGGAATTCTTCATAACTGAAACAAAAACAGTCAAGAGGAATAAATAATAACTGAAGGAACACACCAGATTTTTGACTGTGTTGTCAATCTAAGCAAACCAAACTTAGGTTTTGTTTTTGTTTTTTGTACACGTACTCTTGCTGTGCCCAATGGCTGTTCCATGCATCTTCATTAGGGAACTGATTTTGTCAGGACAGCTGAGAAGGGAAACTCAAAACACTACCTGGAGTAAGTCTAACACATCCAAATAAAGAGGGAAAAAAGGGCAACTCTGAATAATTCTAGAGGATAGGAATGGAATTTTAAACCCCTGGATCTGTGAAAATTGGCAATTAAAGCAGAGGCAAATGTTGTAATACTAATTATTTTTAACATTAGCCACAATCAGTCAGAAAATAACGTCAAGTGATTTTCCTCACAGTTTCAACTTCCAAGATACACTGCTGTGTGGTGTTTCTTCCAAGCTTTAATAAGAAATATGATGATAAATGGCCCCTGCTAATGTTTTTAAGGCAGTCCAGATTAAAAGATAGAGTTGTTGTTAATAATTATATATTATATGGAAGGCATCTGAGCATGCAGTGAATGACAAAAGAGCTACTATTGAAAGACACTGTCTAAGCTGCACTTAATTTTTTAAACCTTGGCTTCATTATTGTCCACATACATTACAGAAATGTAAAAGTTGATCTCCTCTCTCTTATTTCCACTTCTCCTAAAATAAACTGTCATGTACCTGTATAGTCGGTTGCCGACTGCATCGAAGGATTTACCACTATTTTAGAATTTGCTTATGGAGACAACATGTATTTATTATAATAATTAAAACTTTCAGGCAATAAAATTAAAATAATGACACGTTAATTGACCTACTGCTAAGTGATAGTGTGATAAAAATATCTTGTCTCATCACAGGTTATGTTAATGTCTAGCAATTATTTTAATTGAAAGTAATGCCATCTTGGCAGTTACACATGATCTTATGACAAGACTAAATATAAATTCACTTGCTATATTTTTTAAAGGAAAGGGGTTTTTGGGTTTTTTGGACCCTAAAAGAGCATGTGAATTATTGATTCTTTAAAAATACTACTAAAGTCCTCTTAAATACACTAATCTATGAGTATTGTCTTTGTTTGATAACTGAAACTAATGCGTCTGAAAACAAACATTTCATTTCTTTAGATTTACCTGTAATTAATACTGCCTAGATGTTGTTTGGCTTGATTCTGCTGACACACTTATCACAGAGGCTGTTTTTGAAACCTGTTTTTGAAATCGGAGAGAAGACGATGGTATCTTCAAAGAGGGCAGCTGCAGCACATGCAGAGAGCTACTCTACTCGAACCAACAAATCCTCATTACGTCTTTTACAAATTACAATAACAGCTACATCTGAATTACCAGATTAGTGGAAATGGGGAAGAAAGCATGTTAAAATATTTAAAAAACCAGGAAGATTTTCTTCTCAGCAGGAATTATGCTACAATTCATTTAGTGTGTTAAATGTGTTCTTTCTTTCTTTTTTGGTATATTTATTGATAGCAAAGCTATCCTACGGCCAGGATCTTCTGCAGTAGAAGGCTTCTTCTGTTGCTTAGGCATGCTGTCTGAGCTAGAAGCGTCTTTTTAAACAATGTTAGACAGCCTTGGTTCCCTCTGTGAAGTCTATAGACTAACACCAAGGAGCTGACATTTAACTAACAAATTTTCGCTGAGATGAATGATTTGAGTCAAGCGGCATGAAATGACTTCAAAGTGTTCGGAAATTGAATCCAAGAATCAAACTACGCTGAACAGCAGCCTTCTGGGCCTGCTTTACCTCTGTGTCAAAAGTTCAACTTTTCTTCAACTGCACGATTTGAGACTAACGCTCTGCACGATAATTCCTGTAGTCTTAATTATTCTATCAAGTCCAATTACAAATTGGAGTTTTCAAGGACCAGAAAACTCTAATATGTGTAGGAGAACAGCTAAATGTATGAACTGTATACATTCTAGACACTATACTGTGTAAAATCTTGAATCAGGAACTCATAATGCCGGGATTGCCCAGTGATAGTAAAATTACAAAGTTAAGGAATTGATTAATACTATCTCTCTTATTTTATTTTTTTATTTTGATTCCAGTTACTTTTTAAATTAAATTTTTGTTTGAGATAATTGAGAAATTGTGTTTGAGATAATAACTCACATGCAGTTAAGAAGTAATACAGAGGGATCCTGTATACCATCACCCAGTTCTCCCCAGGGGTAAAATCTTGCACAACTATAGTACAGGATAATGTGCTGTACAACCTCAGATAATGAATATTTTTTCCTATGTTTTTTATAAAAGTTTTATAGTTTTACATTTAAATCCATGAGACTTTTACGTTATTTTTTAATAAGGTATGAGGTTTAGGTGAAGTTTATTTTTATGGCTGTGAATGTCCAATTGCTCCAGTACCACTTATTGAAAGGGCCTGTGTGTTCTCCATGAGTTTCCTTTTGTAACTTTGCCAAAAATCAGTTGGGCACATTTATATGGATTTATTTCTGATTTTTCTATTCTACTCCATTAATCTTTGTGTCTACCTCTCCACCAATATCACACTATCTTGATGACTATATCTATAAGTAAAGCTTAATAAGGGGTAGACCAATTCCTCCCACTTTAATCTCCTTTTTCAAGATTGTTTTAGCTATTCTAGAGCCTGTACCTTTCCACATAAATTTCAGAATAAGCTTTTCTATGTCTACAAAAAAACCTGAAAAAAGAGACGATAAAAACCTGAAATAAAAATCTCAATGAATAAAACTAAATGTTTTCAGCTAATTTTATAAATCATGTTAGAAGTAGACAGCGTATTAGTCTGCTCGGACTACCATACAAAATACCACAGACTAGTGGCTTAAAACACACACATTTATTTTCTCACAGTTCTGGAGACTAAAAGTCCAAGATCAAGGTGCCAGCAGGGTTGATGTCTCGTGAGAGCTCTCCCCTCGGGTTGCAGGTGGCTGCCTTCTCGTTGTGTACCCCCATGGCCTTTTCTCGGTTGTGCACGGAGAGAGAAAGCAAGCTCTCTGGGGTCTCTTTTTATAAGGGCACTAATCTTTTGAAACCAGAGCCCCACCCTTAGGATGTTTCTTAACCTTAATTACTTCCTTATTGGCCCTGTCTCCAAATATAGCCACTTGGGGCTTAGGGCTTCAAAATATGAATTTTAGGGGGACACAAACATTCAGTCCGCAACAGATGGAATAACCAAATGTCTCCAGAAGATTTGTAATAATTGCTGTCACTTCTGTGATGTGTGCTAGGGACTCTCCTAAGAGCTTTATAAGGAACAACTCCCCTAATCCTCTTGATTCCCCTAGGAGGGAGGGGAATCATTAGCCCCTTTATAAATAAATAAGTCCCCTTTATAAACAGAGGCCTGGGAAGTCTAAGTAACTTGCTTAAGGTCACTCAGATAAAAGGAGTTGTAAGCTTTTAAACACTACATCATACAGCCTCCCTCTAGCAAGTTATTGGAAAGAAGAGAGAAATTTGGTTGCTATATTTATTTTAAATAATTTCTAAACCAGCAATAACTACTTTAAATACAAACGCAAAATAGGAAATACAGTGGAGGAATTGTGATCTTTTCTTCAGCCCACAAAAATCCTACTTTTTAATATCATTAGTAAGGGCAAAATGACAAGGGAAACCTGGAGACTCCCTGGGAGGCAGTTTCTATAGTAGATCAACAAAGCAGGCTCATTTTTCTCATGTGGAGCCCAGAATATACCAATAAGAGTTAAACACCACAAACCGAGTTGAACAAGAAATGAAAGCACGCCAAGGGCAACAAATAGATTTTTAATTTTCGTGTGTATGGCTTTCCTCTTCTTAGTGTCTCTCTGTGATGAATGAGGTGAACAACAGACCCTCTAAATTACAGACTCTGGATAAATTATGAGCAGAGTAACAATGTATAAACCACAATATTCTTCTCCAGCAAAGACTGCTTTGGTTTTATCCTAGGGGGCCTTCTGCCCAGAGACAGAATCTGGGCCTGTGACAGGCTCATATATGCACTGTAAACTTTAGCTCACACATATTGGTGAGGAATTCAGTTTATAAGTTATTTAAATGTATTGACATTTTGCTACCTTTCCTTCTCCATCTCTTGCAATAAACTTCTGAACAGAAAGAATTAAGGATAGTCTGAAAGTTTCTTGTAAATTTTTAAATAGAGATTTTCCTTTTAAAAAATCACATATGTGTTGGAATAACATCAAATTTATATTCCTATCTAACCTACATTTTTGCTCAATTTATTACTTTTTATTATTCATATTTTTCTAATAACCAGAATATAAAAAATTTTATTATAAAACATTTTTACAGATAATTATATTATTATTACTGATATCACATTTTATAGGCATAGTCTTCTTTTTTCTTTCCTTATCTACATTTTTTTTAAAACTGACTTATAGTACAAGGCCTCTCTCTACACTTGGTAGAGCACCTGGAAAAATGCATTAGAATTGCATTCAGGGAATCCCAGAAATTTAAAATTGAATTTACATATAGACCATATAGTCCAACTTCCTCATTAAATATATTAAAAAACAAAAAGGAAAAGAGAAAGAAAAAGTGGAAATCTTTTCACAGCTCACCCAGTAGATGTACACTATATACATAATGCTTTACCCATGCTGTAAAAAGCTATGGGGGGTGGGGAGAAAAAAATTAATCTATACTGAATTAGAAAACTGTCCATGATATATTCATAAATGCCAACTGCTGTAATTGCAGTAAAAAAATAGCAGAATGCCATTACTGAAAAAAAATTAAAATGAAAATAACTCGGTGTTACTACTTACTACTCATATATTTATATGATCATATTTAAAATGTATATCAGTGTACACAACAAGCTGTTAGCAGCTTTTATTCCACGGGAAGAAGGATAGAAGGAAGAGGGGAAGATAAGATGTTACCCCTTATTAAAAATTTTGTGTGTTTACTCCATAATGAAAATAATTCTAAGAACAAAACCTGGCTAGCCGGAGAAAAGGAAGAGAGAAGAGAATCAAGATTAGGGCGTGCTAATGCAGCTTTGCCCCAGGGAAAGACAGCCGGAAGCGGATGTCAGACTTCCGTTGAATGAATGGCAGGTGCCTGTCCTGCCAAGACCTTTCAGGCGATAACCGTGGGGAGCTGTGGGATAAATTTAGCTTGAGCTATTGTTCCGCCCCTAGAAACTTGCAGTTTTATTTCCTACAGAAAACAGTGAAGCTGTCTAGTAAAATTGTACTTCTTTGCCCTTTCACGAAATAAGCAGGAAGGTAAATGTCACCAGTTTGCCTTAGTTTAACATTTTCCTGTGTAATTGGGTACCCCTCATAGAGCTTCTAAGTCCCTGTCCTGTGCCCCTAAATTAGACTGATCCTTAAAATCCTGCAACTGAGCAGACTTCTTCCTCTGACCTTTTCTGCTTCTGTTGTAAATCCATTAGCATTAAGGTCTGTCTCAACATACTATAAAATGTTGGTTTCTCAATAATCACAACGCATAATCAACATCTTTTTTCTTTTTGTAGATTTTTAAAAAACAGCGTAGATATTAGCTTTTGCAAATCTTCTTTGATGGTAGTTGAGGAGGAACTTAAATTCAGAAATTAAGCTATAGAAGATTATAGAGTAGACTAACGCTAGCAGTACTTTTTCCTAGGTTTAGTCAGGGTAGGGGACTGATAATAGTGAGTCAGAACTTCAGTAAACTCTAATGTTTATTTCAAGGGTCAGCAAACTGTGGTCTGCAGACCAAATCCAGCCAGTGTATGACGTGGGAGCTGAGAATGTTTTAAAAAATCAAAAGAAGAAGAATACTTTGTGGCACATAAAAAGTATAGGAAGTTCAAATATCAGTGCCCATAAATAAAGTTTTATTGGAACACAGTCATGCTCATTCACTTACTTATGTCTATGGTGGCTTTCACACTACTACTAACAGCTGAGTTACGTAGTTGGGACAGAAACTGTATGACCCACAAGGCCTAAAATAATTACTACCTGGCACTTGACAGAAAAAGTTTGTGATCCCTGATTTATTTCATAACAGACCATTTTACCCCAAGGGTACTTGAAACTTTTTCAAAAATTGCTTTTCCTCCTTTTCCCTGCTTCAAATGCGCAATTTCTCTGGACTGTTAAACAAATGATTGGACAACTTTCCAAAAATTCCAAGGTAAGAAAACATTCAAGAGTATGTTCCATTTTTCCGTAGCTTGCTGGAGCTTTCCACTCTTCACATAGGCATTGTTCAGTGCACGGAGTTATAGAGAGAGACTGATCCTTTCCCACCTGTCTATAGGGCCCTCTCCCACTGGAACACGTGTTTTCAACTTAACTACTGTTTTTCTCTAAGAACTGTTTCATTTCCAACTTATTCTTAACATTAATGGCAAATATATTGACTATCATCATCAAAGACAGTTAATAGGAACGAACATGTTACGCAGGAATGCTAAGTCATCTCTTCTTCTATCCTACTTTTTTCTCTACTCCTTTTTAAAGAAAAGCCTTTGGAATATGCTTCAACTTCTCTTCAAAGCTTCTCTTTCCCCCTCCCCAATCCCTTTTCTGCACCTCACCAGAAAGGAGTAACTGTTCTGGTTGGTGAGTTTAGAGACTTGAATGTGCCAGCTCAGCCTATTGGATTGCCTGCCCAGAGCACTCCCAGTCTCGTCCACTCTCTTGTGATGTGATTCACTTGGGTGGTATCTTTCCTTCTTGTAAAGAAAACATAAAATTGTCTAGGGGTGGAGTATTAGAGAACTTAATTTAACGATGGCATCTCAGCCACATTCTCTCATCACACTTATGCTCAGTAAAGCTGATACTTTGATCTCCGTCATTCTGTCTCAGGTATTTTCAGCTTGATTCTACCTCAGGAAGAGGAAGATGAATATTGATTATTGGTTTCCTGACCTCCAAAAAAATGTAAGTGAATATTTGATTTATTATCTTATAATATTTTTACTCACGGAAATCCACACTCAAATATCATTTTCTACAGAAATTTGAATTACAAATGAATTCATTACAAAGTGTCAAAGGTAGAGAAGTTACAAGTTTCTAATGCACTGAGAATCCCCTCCTCCAATTTCCTCTGTACCAGAAGAGGATTAAACTTCAAAAAAAGTCAATTCAACAAATACTCATTGAGGATGCGTTAGATGCAAAGCATCATGCTAGGGAATACAGTAAATTAGAAGCAAAATAAAACAGTAAGTCATAAGGTACCTGCAATCTAATTGGAAAAGAGAGTGGTTAAAAATTGCATTAAAGTTATTATATGAGACAGTATAATAAGTGCCACAGGGAAGAATAAAACAGAATGCTATAGCATTTGAAAAGAAAGTGAGACCATGTAGAATTAGCTGAATCAGGAAGGGTTTTATGGGTGGACTACTCAGATACATAGAATTAAAGGTTTTGATGGGAAGAGAATGCAAGGTGGGGAATTTTGAAGACTAAGAGCTGTATTCTAGAAAGAAGAACATATGTGAAAATATCTTCCCATAGCAATCCTTTTCTAATTGAAGATCATAAATATTTTAGCTCCGAAGGCTACTCTTTTTGATGGAGTAACACTCTGCTTGTTTATTCTGTCCCCCCACTGCAGCTGTCTATGAGGTGGGAAGTGAGGTAGGCTCATTTCTCTATTCCCTCTGTCCTTCAGGATTGCCAAAGCTGGCATTGATTAATTAAGTGACTGTGACAGTGTCTGTCCTAATGATAGGACATGACTATGGTCATAAACAAGAGATTACATGTGGGGGAAAAAATTGAGCTTCCAAACAGGATAATTAAGGGAAGCTGTTGATACATTATCCTGTAAAGTTCAGCACATGGTGCAGTGGGCTTGGCCTTAGTAGGATGGAGAATAGACTGAAATGAATGACTCTTCAATCCTCCTACAGTCAATCTGAGATGCAGCTGAAGCTGGAGTTGGCTGTACTGTGGCCTGGGGAAGATGAACTTCCCTGCTTCCTAGTCTTGTGTTAAATTGTAGTTTCCCACATCACCAAGAGGGTCAACTCCTCTGTTTTCTAAAGTGAGAGGCAGCTCCGTTAATCTTCTTTACAGCGCACTCTGGGAGAGGCGAGCCACTTTTTTAACACACATTTTGATACTATATAACTGACAATTCCTCAATATTCCTTTGGGGCTCCTGCTGTTCAGAGGAACAGCCCACTAAATGCAAGCAAGTGTCAGATATTAACATTGAATTAAAACTGCAGGTAAAAACGGGGACACTGGCATATTCTTGTCCGTGGGTTTGACAGGAAATTTATTTTGCTGTAGCTGAAAAGTAATTAACCTCCACTGTGAGAGAATTCTATTACTAGTAGCTATTCTGCCATGCAAAGTGCACTACATGGAAATGTTACAGGCTATCAAGCAGAAACGGCAGATTTGTCTGCATTTTAAACTGAATTTCCATTACCCTATTCTCTTCTCCTCTGTATCTCTCCTTTCCCACCACCTCTCTCTTGTTTTCACTGAAGCTGGAAATTGAGCCACATATGGAACTTGAAAAAAGGTTCAAAGCAAAAGACTGCTTATAAGGATTTTGTAACATCTTTTTTCCCCTGGTATTTGGATTTTTTTCAAAAAACAAATATTGTCCTTTTGTGTGGTGGAAAAATGCAGCACTATGCAAAAATACTCAACCACGAATAACTTTACTGTGGACATGTACAAGAAAATCATAATTCACTGAATTCTACTCATTTTCTCATCTTCAATGTTGTATATACATACATGTACACACGGGTATCTGCATAATCTGCATAAGGAATAGATTTGAGGACAAATACTGTGAGGAATCTATGTAAAGTCCTTTCTGCTATAACACTTGTTTTGAAAAGGCTAACTTATTCCAAAGAGATTGATATATTAGGGAACTAGTTGAGCATAATGCAGATTTCATGTTTGCTTATGCGTGATTTTGTCAGCAAGAAACACTAAGTGAAGGCAGAAAGCTGCACTCAGCTGAACGGAGCCCTGTCGGAATACACAACACACACGCACATGCCTCAGCTATGTACCAGCTACCTCAGTGCATCACATCTGTTAGGAGCCACACCCATCCACATTCAGCCTTATGGCTCTTCTGATTTCAGATAATCCTCCTTCCACAACTCCACAGTAACTCACAAGATGCAACCTTTCCAGCTGCAACCTCATGTCATTTTCAAGGTAAAGTGTCATATTTTTTGTAGTGTTAATGTATGTCTTCATCATTTAACCGTGCAATTGTTTCTATTAGATCGCTATTTGTCTTTGCATGCGTCACTGATGAAGTTTTTTGAGTGTTGTCCTCCTAACCTCATTTTCCCATAAGCCCTGTGGTTTTTTTAAGGCATGATTTTGCACAGTACAGTTTTAGGAACACATATGCTGCCTTGTAGCAGAACTGACTATACACTTTTCCTTTTATTATTATGTTTAATGTATGTGACTTGTTTCATCAATAATGAATGTTTCTGAGTTTGCTGTGCATTTATCACATGGGTACAGCTGTGCAGTAACCAGTCATACTTTGTATAGTACCCAGTCATACTTTAAGCTATTATCCTGGAATAAGGGAAGATCTCTTCTCCTAGAAAGCAATTGCTAAAGTAGAGGAAGCAAAACAAATGGTTTTAAGTGCTACTACTGAGTTTCTGAAATAATAACTATAGTCATCATTCACAGAAGCCTTACCAGGTACTCGGCGTACTCCTGCACCCTTCTGTATGGGTTCTCACACCAATGTGGACGGAAGGACAGTTATCCCCTATGTTTGACAAATGAGGACATCAAGGCTACGTGAACCTGAGCAGCTTGTCCAGTGTTTCTGAGCCATTCAGCATAGAACAGAGGACTTGCAAGAAGAACTCCAACGTGAAAACTGGAATTCTGCACCCCCAATGTCTTCCCTGTGGCTTTAAATGTGTCGAAGGCTATTAGTACTTACATTTAGAGATTATTGGGTCCAACCTTCTCATTTAAGAAATGATAAAATTTAGGCTCAGGGGATCTGTGCAACCTATCATAGGTCCCCTGGCCAAAGCTAGAATTTAGAACCCAGCTTACCTGACTCAAAGTTCATCTCTCCTGCTATGTTTTTAAGTGTCAGGGTGAGGAGGGGATTAGTTCCTGAGAAGCTGTTTGGTCTCATAACTGCTGTATGATAATTCAGCCAATACTTTGTTTTCTTCCATTTCTTAAGTAAAATAACAGGCATAGTTATGAACCCCCTGAAATAAGAAATAGAGTGAGCAGCAAGTACATCACATTTGTATACTTCAGAAATAAGGTAGAAAAAAATCAATCTCCAAATATCAGGTCTTTTTCCTTAGAACAACATCTAAATGTGGGGTATTTTATGGTTATTACCATTTATAACCTACTATTCCGGGAATTGAACTTTACAAACACGAAAGCCAACTTGTAAATTTTTCCTGACAGAGAATAACACTGAGCTCCAGAAAGCAGAAAGTGTTGTTCATTCTCCCTCGGATCTGTCACCCTTCATGATCATTAAAGAAGGCAGATGGGATAAACAAATTTCTGTTATTTGACCGTTACAGGAAAGTTGAGATGGAAAACAAAATCACCTCTTTTTTTTTTTTTGGTCTTGAAATAGCTAACTGGGCTGTCTGCCTTCACTCTAGGAAAATGCCATGAACTGGTGGCAGTAGCTGTGTGGTTCAGTCTATTTTCGATGCCAAGAAAGCAAAGCCTTCACTGAAAATTACAGGGGATGTAAATTTTAAGAATTACAGACTAATGGTTCCCTTCTTCTCCTAGATTGCCTAACAGCCATGTGTGTGAGTGACAGCTATGCATTAACAGCATGCCTCCCTCCTTCTCAGGAAGAGGTGGCTGATGGCATGCTTCAGCTATCAAATGACTTTGGCTTCAATGGTGGGCTATAGGAGATTGGGGATTTCTTTTTTTGTAAATCGGCATTTTTAAACTGACAGGAAACTCTAGGATTCCAGATTACTATTGTTAATGAGAAATGTTTAAATACATTTGTAAGAGGGATTTTGAGTTATAATATATTTGGGAGAGATTCCCACTTCTCTTTCTCAAAAAAAAGTTTTTGAGAAGAAATAATCGAAGTTTATGATCTACTAATGTGGAACTATTCAGAAGCCTTTTATTCTTCTTCTACCAACCCTCTGTGCTGACAGAGAGAGAGAGAGAAAAATCAATCGGTGTATTGGGCCATATTGATTAATTTGATGGCCTCTGTTTTATCACTCAAGCTTCTCCCTCATTCAGGTTGCAACCTGTAAATTCTCTGTCAACAGTTTATTTCAAAGGCATATGGAATAAGTTGAATTCAAAGAACGTATCAAAATAAGGATTTGTACCTATAGGATGAACTAAGGACAAAGTATTTGAAATAAATGAATCCTCAGCAAAATTATTTTTAAAGCTTGACTTTAAATGTTTTTAGTCCTGAAAAATCAAGACCGACTCCAACTATAATATCCTGGAGGATCAAGACGAAGATACTTCATCTTCTACTGCACAACTTTGCGGAGGAGATTAGCAACAGGGAGAGGCCGGAGACCCAATTGTTTCTCAATCTCTGGATCCAAAAGCTTCAATTTTACTCTTGAAGAAGTAAGAGAAAAACCTTGCATTTTCTTTTAAAAGTTGTGGTGTCTCTCCCTAGTGAATGAATTTCAGAAATAGGAAAATTTAAGAGCATTTTAAATTGATTAAACTTGCAGACAGAACAGAAGTCATCTCTGACAAGTTTCAGAGAGAAAGGATGGGAGCAAATGACATTTAAATTTTAAGTCAGGACAAACAGAAGGAGGTTGGAGAGGGATATGGGAAGTTAATTCTCTTTAAATTTAACTCGTGACCACTGGCTTAGGTCTGGAGTGGAATAAAAGCAATATATACAGATTATGTTGACAAGTGCTGTGTAAACATTTCACTAAACATAAACTATTGAAATGAAAATATACTAATTTTCTGGAGAAAATTATATGTAGGAGTAGATAAAAAGTTAGGAAGTAAATCTCTTTTCAACAATGGTATATATCAGAGAAAATAGATGGGGACAAATTATACAGGAAGATATCTAAGGAACAATATTTTTAAGATACTTAGGATGAGCTTTTCCTTTCTTTTTTATCTTTCTTTTCCCCTTCTGGACTAAACAAGGAAGAGCAAGGGAGTATTTTGTGAAAAATATGTCAGGAGAAAGAAGAAAGATGGGAACTCACAGAAGAACATCTGTTCTCAAAGCCACTTGAAAAATAACTGAGTATTAACGTGAAAGAAAATGTGCTCAGCATGAAACTAACCACAAGTAATGCGGTAGCAGGGAGGCGGGAAGAGTGACATAAGGATCTTGCACCCTACTGAGAGATAACTTCTGAGTGTCCAAATCCAAGTCCCCCCCTCCGCTAATGTGAGGGGAAGTGGCGGCAGGCATTATCCAGGCAAATTGCCCGTGAAGTGGCACGAGTTGCAGTTGAATCAAAATCCAGAGATACAAATGCTGTATTACAACAAATGGGACTACAAATAAAATTTCAGTGTTTTTTTTTTTTTTCCTTTAGTTGCCACATATATTTATAAAATTGGGAAGGAGTTTTATAAATGGTTCACCTTTTTAAGACAGAGGTAGATTTTCTGAATTATGAATATGCAATTGTGAGCGTGCAATTTTAAATTGTGTATTATTTTTAGACGTCCTCTTTTATTTCAATGTCACATATTTCAGAGACAATTTTGAACAATTGGAGAGAATAAACAAATGCTTTAAATTTCCTAAGACGCTGAAAATGCTTGATTTTTTTTTATCTGGGATAATAAGAATATCACCAAATTTGCTACTATTTCCGAAAAAGATATAGTCAGAAAGAAAGCACCTGTCACAATCTTTTTTAATTTGAGACAATTTTAAAATACCACTTGCATATTTAGTTTGAGCGTTCAAGGAAAAGTGAAAAGAGAGGATTGTTAACTTAGTTGCTTTCACAAATATAACCTCTTTTAAAATTTAAAAAAAAAATCTAAAGTTGACATGTCAAATACTGTTATCTATGCCACTCCTTCTCCCCTCAAAAAGAAGAAAAGTCCTCAAAGAGACTTGCTTTTCCTTAAAATCACATGTTTAGTATTGGGGCTACCAGAAGTTTCCACAGTGTTTGTTTTCCTGCTTAAATGTGTTGTCTGCACAAGAGTCCTATCAAGAATTCATGGTGTTTGTTCTATTTCTTAAGCTGAGTGTGGGTTACATATATATGTTGTATAAACACTATTATATATGATTCATGTAGGTTATTTTTTTAAAATTGATGGCTACTCTCAATATCTAGCATTATGTTGTAACTATTGTCCTTTCTTCCTCTTTCCTTCTCCATTTCCCGTCCCCTACATCCATTGATGAAGACCTTAAAAGAATAACAATTTAGAATGTGAAAAGTAGACCAGTATGCAATCTTCATCCATGCTAACTTATGTTCAGACTAATCTGTTCTTAATGTGCTTGTATTGATTGCATCTAAAGACAACAAAAATAAAATCTGATTTATAGTTGAAACTGTCAAAACCCAGTGTAACCAATTTTTATAAGGCAGATGCATCTTATACATGATAAAATAAGATTATGGATTTCATTGCAATAAAAGAAAGCAAACGTTTAAATAACTGCAAGGTTTTGTTAATGAAACTTATAAAAACAGGAACGTTGTTACTGTTAAGGAATTTTTATTGGCCATTGGAATTCTGGTTGTCTTCAAGGTGCCATTTGAGCAGATTGTACTGACAAAGCTACCGTATAGTGTAGCTTGGGTTCCCAAGAAAGCAGAACCTGAAGCAAAGATGTGTATGTGACCTCATTACTGGTGGAGCAAAGCAGGGAAGGAGGGAAGCCAAATCAATGATGAAGTATAGAACTGGCCATCACTATAGGCAGCTGGCTTCTCTACACTGTGGAACCTTCTCAGAAGCTTTGTGAAATACGTCTCTGGACCATCACTCTGGGAAAGAAAGGGAGATGCATTTATCCTATAGCTTGCTTTGACCATGAGGCATTTTGACAAATGGGTTCCCTCAGAGTCTCATGTCCACTTCTCACCAGGGAAGGCTAGAATTGAAAGGCACATGTTGCAACCTAGATGCTGTCATGTTGCCCCACGTGAAGCTGGGCCATGCCCTTACAGAAGCGGTCACTTCAGGGGTAGCTGTACAAAAGACTAGAGGATCAAAGTGGTACTCAAGAGATGTTCAGATGTTTTGATGTAAGTTTGGTAATGATATACACACTGTCTCCAAAAAAGAAAAAGAAAAAACCAAACAAACAAAACAAGCAATAAAAGAATGTTGAGCACAAGCAGAGAACACAGATATGGAGGATACTTTTTAAAGATAGAGTGGGAATACTTCATAACCATTCCAGAAAACCACAAGTTAAAATTTGTTAAATCAATTTGAGAGCAGGGGAAATATTTAGATTCTAAAGATCAGTTAATTGTCATTCAATCAACTTTTATTTAGTCCCTAGTATGTGTCAGACTCCAGACGAGGCATTGGAAAATGGTGGTCCACAAGGCAGGATTCATCTACCCTCCTCATGAATCTTGAGTCCACCGGGAAAATATACATTGAACAGTGTACTTACAATTATTATTTAATATAAAGTGTGGAAAACACTACAAGGGAGAATTATAGGCACAATAGGAATGTCCATGCTATAATGTCCAGACCTGCAGCCCAGGAAAGAGTTCCCTAGAAGTAACGTTTATGCAGAGACATGAAAGGAGGCAAAAGAAGGTGGTAATTGTATTCCGTACAGCTGGATTGGCCACATCATGAATTGAGTACTATCTATTTTACTTCCCATAAACCTCTTAGACCCATCCGCCTTTTTCCTCTTCCACTGCCACCACAGTAGTGCTTGGTGAATGATTGGGTATTGGGTGTGGAGAGATGAAGCAGAGGAAGTTTCAGGAGAAAATCCTTGAAGATTGTTGGCACCAGCGCAACTCAGTGGGAGAAAGCAGCACAAGTTAATGCGACTTGCAAAGGGATTGCTCTGGAAGCGTCTTTTAGAGGTCCTTTGATGTATCTTTCAAGATCAAAATTTCAAAATTGAATTTTAATGATATTCAGAAAAGGAGAGGAAAGTGTAGGGACTATTAATATCCCTCAGCCAGTCATGGGACCTGGAGAAGGCCACATTAGTGTGTCTTTCCAAAGGACAGGCTTTGTCCTGAGTGTGTGCTCAGATCGTGTCTTACGCATTTAACACAAAAACTGGTAACAATAACTAACTTCTATTGAGGGTTTACTCTACGATTGGCGTTATTCTAAATACCCATTTGTTCTTCACGTGAACTCATTATTTCTCATGATAACCTGAGAGCTCCATGATTATATTACCCCATGTAACAGATAAGGATATGGAACCACAGGAAAAATTAAAAATTTTCTCAAGGTTACCTGCCTAGTAAGTAGCATACTAAGAATAGACCCACGTTCTGATTCCAGGGCCCACAGGCAAGTAAGAGCTTCACAAACACTAGCTGCTACCCCTCTCCTTGTTCTTCCTATTGTTATTTCACTGGAATTTCAATTGGAGAATGTAGTGTGTCACAAGATTATACAATATATGTTAATAAGTCCAACTCTTCTAGATTAGAAAACATGTTAGATGCCGTATGTTTAAAGGAAAGGGTGTGAGTTTTAAAGTCAAATTCTCACTCTGTGCAACTTCGTAACTATCCAAACTTAAAGTCTAACCTTAACACAATAATTACAGATCTCTGAGCCTCAGTTTCCTCACCTATAAAATGAGGATAGTAATATTTATGTTTCTGGTCAATTGTGTGGATTAATGCTCAGTAAATGTTAATTTTCTTCTCTTTCCCCCTCAAAGCTGTTTAGGAATAATCAAGAACTAGATAGAGAGAATTAAGCTAGTGTGATGAAACATGTTAACATCCTCCTATGGGTAGTATTTGACCAATGTTCTGCTAAAATGGATGATTAATTAAAATTATTCCTGTCAATATATTCAGATACACCAAAGCCAAAGCAATTGTGCAGTGGTTCTAGAAAAGCTCTACAATTAAGAAAAATACATAAAATAATTTGAAATCATTCATTCATTCAGAAAACACGATAAATCAATATGGCAAACTTGGAATATGAAGAAGAAAAAGACTTGCTTTCAAATAAATATTTAGGATAAAACAGAAATTTATATATCTGGATATCATATAATATTTTCTAATTTTCCAATGTCCTGTAATATGGTATGCCATTTAACGTTTTATTTCCTAGGCATATAGCCACAGATAAGTCAAAATATTAACTGGTATAAATCACTTTTACTAAAGTAATAAAAAGATTTAAAAGTCTCTGCTATTTTGCCTAAATTTTGTTGCCACTTAACTATTATTCTTGTGGCCCTGATGAAAGATAAAGATTATTTGAAATTTCCATCATAAAGATTTTTATAGATTTTTCTGGAGGGATCAAAGTTTAAACTAGGTATCTATCATATAAAAAAGAAGTAAAGGGAACCGTGCTATCTATATTAAAATAAGCATCTCTTGAGTAATATTGGTTTTTATGTGAAATCTAGCCCTCAATAAATATTTAGTATTTTGATAATAAAACTATTATTTATTAATTATTGAAGTATAATTAACATGTAATATCCTATTAGTTTCAGGTGTACATCACAATGATTTAATATTTACATACATTATGAAATGATCACCATGATAAGTCTATTTACCATCTGTCACCATACAAAGTTATAACAATATTATTGACTATGTTCCTATGCTGTCCATTACATCCCCATCCCACATCCCCATTTTTTTTATAATTGGAAGATTCTACCTCACCTATTTTGCCTATCCCACAATACTTCCCCTCTCTGGTATCCACTAATTTGTTTCTTGTATCTATGAGTCTATTTCTGTTCTGTTTTGTTTGTTCATTTGTTTTGTTTTTCAGATTCCACACATAAGTAAAATTTTATGATATTTGTCTTTTTCTGTCTGACTTATTTCACTTAGCATAATACCCTCTAGCTTCACCCATGTTGTTAAAAATAGCAAGATCTCATTCTTTTTTATTGCTGAATAATATTCCATTGTATATGTATGCCAGATCTTCTTTATCCGTCATGTACCAATGGAAACTTAGGTTGCTTCCATATCTTGGCTATTGTAAATAATACTGCAATGAACATAGGGGTGCATATATCTGTTTGAGTTAGTGTTTTCATTTTCTTCAAATAAGTACCCAACAGTGGAATTGCTGGATAATATGGTAGTTCTATTTTGAACTTTTTGAAGAACCTCGATACTGTTTTCCATAGTGGCTGCACCAACTTATATTCCTACCAACAGTGTATATGCATTTCCTTTTCTCCACGTCCTCACCAACACTTGTTATTTTTTGTCTTTTCAATAATAGCCATTCTGACAGATGTGAGATGATATCTCATTGTGATTTTGATTTGCAATTCCCCTGATGATTAGTCATGTTGAGGATCTTTTCATGTACCTGTTGGCCATCCCTCTGTCTTCTTTGAAAAAAATCTGTTCAAATCCTCTGCCTATATTTTTATTGGGTTTTTTTTTTGATATTAAATTGTGTAAGTTCTTTATATATTTTAGATATTAATTGCTTATGGGATGCATAATTTGCAAATATCTTCTCCCATTCAGTAGGTTGCCTGTTTGTTTTGTTGATAGTTTCCTTCACCGTGCAAAAGCTTTTTGGTTTGATGTTTTCGCATTTGTTTAGTTTTGCTTTTATTATCCTTGCCTGAAGAGACTATTCCAAAAAAAAATATTACTAAGACCTATGTCAAAGAGCTGAGTGTCTATGTTTTCTTCTAGGACCTAAAACTATTATTTAAAACAACGTCAATAATAACAGTCACAGTATTTCCATACTAAAATGCCTGTAGAATACAATGTTCTATGATTACAACTCAAGTAATATTATTTGAAGCATTGTGGAGAAAAAAGGCAATAGAGGAAAACTAGAAAGTTCAGAAGTATATATTTATACAACTTGATCCAGAACATGTTTGTATTAACAGAAACTTGAAATTCACTTCAGAATTTTCAACATAGGATATCCTTCATTTAGGTGAACTCAATCTCTGTTATCAGAGTGATCTACTGTCTACATTTTTAAGCTTTTGATGCCTTTCACTCCATAAGCCTTATAAATGTTACATTATGACTTAGTGATTTCATGTATGTCAATCTACTTTTTGTCCAGAGACACAAATCTGTTCTTAAGAATTTCTGAATTCCTCAGAATGGAGAAGTTATTTGCTAGTTTCCTTTTTTATTTTTATTTTTGCTGAGAAAGATTTGCCCTGAGCTAACATCTATTGCCAATCTCCCTCTTTTTTTTTTTGCTGAGGAAGATTAGTCCTGAGCTAACATCTGCGCCAATCTTCGTCTTTTATATGTGGGTTGCTGCCACGGCATGGCAGATGATTAGTGTAGGTCTGTGCCCAGGATCCGAACCCGTGAACCTGGGCCTCCAAAGTGGAGTGCGGCAAACTTAACCACTATGCTGTGGGGCCAGCCCCCTGCTAGTTTCCTTTTTAAGCTTGTGTTTTCTGCTCCAAAGAAAAAAGAGACATCAGAACTCCACAAAAACAATTTGAAAATATTTGGGGGGGTTTAAGGATTAAAAACAAATAATTTTCTTTGAAGGAATATGAAAAACAGTTCTTCACCCTTATCTCTTGCCTCCTCTGTCTTGCTTTCTTGTTTCCCCCCTCAGTGGCCATCCTTTTGGCTGTGAAGTATTTGCTTGTGCATAAATTTCTTTCCAACTTTGTCTCAGAGGATATCTGGATATTTTCTATTCTGCCTCTTAAGGAAGTTTCCTTTCTTTCTTTCTTCTTCTTCTTCATTCCCGTCTCCATCTCCCTCTCCTTCTCCTTTTTCTTTGTAATAAATCATATATTATCCAAAAGATAAAGTGAGGTGGCCCAGATGAGTTTTCTGGCCAAATTATTGTAGGAATTTTTAAGTCACCAGAATCACTCTCTTTTAATTAGCAGTTTTTAAAAATCTAGTATTTACATATTTTAAGAAAATTTTTCTTATAAAATTTCAACATCCTAGCCCCATAAGATTACAGATGGCCTCTTGTTTAGAAAAGAATTGCCCTACAATGCCTCAACAGTCAGATGAAGTGTGGAACAAATTTTGTTAACTGGCTGCTTTTTCCATAGAAGACCAAAAGTCCAGAATGGCTGAATGTTTCCCTTGCTATTCAGATATTTTGGGGTAGTACACAAATAGTCAAAATGTTTCTTTTACTACTTGAATTGTCATTTCAATACCAGCAGGAGAACATTTTTGTTGACTGTTTTCTCTTAAAATTGCTAAACTAGTCTACTGGTTATGAGAAGTTCAGCATTAAATCAGGGATGACTCACCAATGCCCCTCCTCCCACCTGAGTCACTAGTCAATTGCCATATTCACCCTCCTGCCCAACTGGGTGGAAGTCCAGCTTTTAACTGGAATTAAAGATGCAATCCCTGCACCAGAAGGCTCATTATCTGAGTCTGAAACACCTGCTGCAAGAGAATAAAGGCGATCTTGTAACGGATCATTTAATAATTGAGTTGGACAGGAAAAAGCAAATGGCCTTTTGTTGGTGCTTGATATCATCACTCATCTTCTCAAAGTGGCAGTGGCCATAGTAGAAAGACAGCTTCCTGTTGGAGGGACAAGTATCAAATTCAGTCTGACGTAGTATTTTAGTAGTTTTCTACTTGATCTAAGTATTTATGACCAGGTCTCCCGGGTTGTATTCAAACAAGGGTTTTGTGATTTATTTTCTAAAATGCTACTGCAGAGCCGACTTATCAATGCTTGATGCAATGTTAGACTGAGGTGAAAGAGATAAAGTGAATCCTGAATCTGACCCATTAATAGCATTCAAAGGCATACAGTCCAAGTTCAAATCTTCCTGGGGAACTCTGAGGCTTCATTAACCACAGTTAGTAGGATACTTTGAAATTCTCAGATGAAAAGGGTAATTAGATATCTCTGTGGTCCAATCATAATATAATTGTTACACAGCTCTCTTAATTTGAGCCATAATCTCTATCTAAAATACTAGCTGACAACAGGCTCTGGCAGTAAGCAAATGGGGCACCTTTGGCAGGCAGAATTGAGAATCAGGTTTCAGGATGAATGGGGCTCAAATGGCTTCCACAGTTAAGTTGTTTTGAGCATAGTGCAACTACGTCAGTGCCCAATTGTGGTTTAGGCCTCAGCTAAAAATCCTATCATATTGACACAGAATTCAGGTCTAAAAGAACTAGAAATAATAAGCTGATTTGAGTGATGTGGTAGATTAATCTGAAATAATTAAGAAAAATGTGGAGACTGGAAGAATAAGTGATCTTATTAATGAGAATGGGTGAAAGAGCAGGACATATAGACACAAAAGTGAAATAACAATTTGGGCCGTATTAAGGGTTGCATAATATTAACACCAACAGAGGGATAACCGCGAATGTTGAAGTGGTGAGAATTTACAGAAAGTAGCTCATTCAACTTCAGACACTGTATGTCGTTGTTAATTTTTAATTAGATCAGATTTTCTTTGCAAATATTTTCTTTCTAAAATATATTTTTTCTGATTGTAAATGTAATATACTCTCCCTGATAAAAATTCACAAAATACAGAATACATTTTAACTTCCGGGCAGAACAAGAACTTGTCTTCTGAGAATTGAGTTAAAAAAATACTTAATTGCTCTCAACAGAAATATATGAAGAGTGAACTGATGATATTAACATATCTCAAGAAAGATTTCAAAAAATGTGCATGTGAGAGTGTACTGGGAGATGATTGATTAGTAAGGAAAAGTAAAGGAAAAAAAGGAAGCTGGAAAAACTATTTTGATTATGTCCATCCTTCTAAGCAATAGCATGGGAAGAAGATGTTCAGCAAAGCCTTGAACCCTTGAAGTGTTCCTCTCTGCTGCATCCCCCTTAATGAGTGGGAGGCACTGGGCTTTCTGAGCCAATGGAATTGGGGTCGTTATATATTTGAATCACAAGACTACTCTCCTTGTTCTCACGGTTGTTTCAAGATGACTAAGCTACCTCATAACAAACAGGATTCTTACTTAACTTGTCTTCAGAGAGAAAGAATCCACTAGTCAGACCAACACAAATGTTCAGTCCATCTGGCACCTTTACTTCTCCTGTAATAAATTTATTGACACTCATTTTAAACATTGGTTTCTTAGGAACTTTGTGAACACGGGTCAGCTCCCATTCCGAAACAGGAGCAAAATCAATTGTGAGGCTTGCTAAGCTGAGAGCAAGACTTTTGATAATGCTCAATTTATCTGCTGCTAGTTGGCCTCTTCCTGGATGGCATTGGTGTATTTTAATACACAATTTTTCCCATCAGAAATTGTGCAAGCAGGAAAAAAGTTAAAGAAAAAAATTTTCTATAGTAGAAAAGGTTTTTCGGGATATTTTCATGTATTTAACAGTTAAGGCATTCATGAATATAAATTTTTCACTTTCATGCATTTATTAGCAAATTTGAAAGTCCATGACTGATGAAAATTTGTAATTTAGCTGAGGCATGCATTTAAACAGTGAACATTTGAAGGCAAGTGTGCAAGATTTAGGAATTTTGTAAATTAACTGAATATCTAAAATTCATATCTCAAGTGTCTCTTTGTTATCCTCTATGGTGACATAATTCATCTTCTAAGAAATTTTATACATTGTTTATAGATAAACTGAGTACCATAGTGGCAAGTCTAATTGCTAGTTCTGATGATGAAATTGGAAATGGCTAAGAAATTACATAATATTTCATTTGAAATTTATTTTATAAGCATTTTACCATGTTATTAAGATTATTTTAGACAGATTTTTATAGACTGGATAATTTTTTATATATAGTATATGGATGTATCATATTTAATTCAACAATTCCCCTGGTTTAGGGATCTTTAGCTCATTTCTCACACTTAGGATTTTAATAAGGCCTTAGTGAATGTATCTAAAAATGCTTAGGCCACAAACAACAAATTTCTTAAAATATCTGAAATCTTTTCATTTGCAAAAGGGAGCTGTTTTCAGGTTTCTGGAAATGTTCACCAGATTACAGGTGCCGTCGTATATTGCAGGACATGAAATCAAATTTGACTTGGCTTAGAGCCCTTTCAGAAGTAAACTCTAAGAGACACCACTGCCTATTATAATGTCCTTTCCCATTTGGTGTGGGGTCTCCAACTCACTCGGACAAGCAAGATAATTATCAACTCCTTGAGATTCACTTAGAAACCCATGATATTCAAGGGTATTTAAAAGTATTACAAACAAATATATGGCTTTCTTTTCAACATTTTAGACAAGGACTACTGTTCTATTTCTAACAATCTAATCAAGAGGGCAGCTGAGAGTGTTTAAATGTTTCTTCTTTGATGCTGAGTATGAACAACATTAAGGTTCTAGCATTGGAGCTTGATGAATACAATTCCATTTCTAGTTCCTGAGATTTTTTTTCACTTTTCTTTTAAGATGTGAAAGTTTCCTCGTTGCAGATTGCTTTTACTCTTTCAGTAAAGTTGTAATAGTGCCTTTGATCTTGGCTTTGCACCAGGATCCTTTCCCAAGATGCATTTTATCTCATTTTATAAACATCTGGCAATAGTTATTGTCTTTCTCTTTCAGAGACTATCCATGGTGGACCAAAATTCTCTGAGTATGATAGTCTGGAGATTTTTTTAAAATTCTAAAATACTTAGTATATATTTATAATTTTATTTAGGGTGTGCATTATCCTTGATATCCAGAAAAAAATATGCTCAAACATTTACCTAGGGTTCTCTTCTTGAAAAAAGTATTTTAATATAATATCTTTCACATTTTATATATTGCGTTTTCAAAAGAAATCAAAAGCACCTTTAAAACATCATTTAATTTATTCTTCTCAATATCTTCTAGAAGTCTAGATCCAAGTCATTTCAACACATAAACAGTTTTTAAAATGTGGAGAACTAATTTCTAAATATGTAAAAAAATTTACTAGTTAACTTGTAACATATAAGGTTGAATATTTTCCATCAAGTGGAGATTTTTCTTCTGGTCATGACAATTTTTCTCACCTTGGCGTTGCTTTTAAAAGTCTAGATTCTGATGTCAGGCAGCCTCTGCTCTATAAAATACCAGTTGTTACGACCCTAAAGGAATTATACTTCTGTATCACAATTTCCTTATCTGTAAAATGTGCAGAATTGTAATAACTACCCATACAGTTGTTCAGATAATCATGAGGATGTGTAGATTAATTAGCATAGTTCTAGTCAAATAAATTAATGAAAAGAGCAAATATTTACTGTAATTATTATTATATTTGCCGGGATTTGGCTTTATAAACAACAGAAAAAGAAATATTTTATAATATTTTTAACTTTCAATATGTAAAAATAACTATAATTAGGAGAGCTAATGTAGCATATATCATTATTATTACCATTATTATTTTAAGCATGTACAAATGTTCAATGGTTTTGTGCTATGATGCTAGAAAGAAATGTAAATATAGCTCAAATTATAATATGCTACAGATTTTCTTAATTTAGACTGATATGTAAAAAATAAATAACTTAGCCTAGCCTCAATTCTCCTCTCTAAATAGAATTGCCCACCTAATAGATTCCCTTGAAGCTTTAATTACCATCTAGAAACGTGATGTGAATTAAGAATCCTTGCATCATTTACTGGCCCAACTCATGCCGCTCATAGAATTATCTCAATCAATACTAATTGAAGGCGCATGGTGTGTATGGTTCCGGATGAGCTATTTTAATTTAAAAGGTAGAAATGCATTAAGTACCTGTGGCATTTAGCTTAACTTGAAGTAGTTTTTGATAATTAAACTTAATCAGAACAATTTCAGTTTTCTTTTTATGCATTTGGTCAAACTTTGCTTGATGATTTATTCATTCATTCCAAAAACTATGATTAGTGCCATTATGAGTCAAACACTGTGCTAATAACAGGGAATAAAGAGCTGATTTTATCACAGCCCCTCCTGTTCAGAGGCTCAAAATCTGGTGGTGGAATCAGTCAAGGAAATGTATATTTATACTGATATGATAAGTGAATAAAGTGTCTTTAGAGGATGGAAGAAAGAGCATTTAACTCTGCCTGAAAGAACCACAAAAGACTCATGGAATGGAGTAGCTTTAAGAAAAATTAAACTACTTATCTATTTTGATAATAACAATTAATTCCATTAAGGAAATTTTGAAAATGAAATTAAGCTGAAAGACTGAATTAAACATCCATGATACCACCACTCAAGAGTAATTATTGCCAACTCGTTGGTGAATATCCTTCTTGTCAGTGAAAAAAAGTGTATATATATATACATACATACACACACATTTCATATAATATAATTGTGGGAGCACACACAATTATGCTTTGTTTAGTGTTTAATACTTTGCATTCTTGCTTAACAATTTTTCTTGATCATATTTCCATATAAACAAATATTCACTTGAAGTGATTTTCTAATGAATGACTAGAATCCCGTGATATAAATGTACTAATATGTATTTAACTAATTTTGTGGAACATTTAAGTACTTTCCAATTTCTCTGACTGCAATGAGCAACTTTGTAGAAAAAAAATTTAGGAACATTGTTTATTATTTTCATAAGATAAATTTCTTAAAAAAAAGTTAACAAATAAAATGGTATGTGTTTTAAACACTGTTGTTAAGTATTGCCAAACAGCCTTTTAGAAATGTAAACCAATTTTCAACTCAACAACTAGCTTACAACTTTGCCAGTATATTGACTTTTAAAAATTTTTTTACTAATTTAAGAAATGTTATTTATTCATTAAAGTTACATTTACTGAGTCTCTAATATACCATAAGCCTAGTGTTAAGCACTGAAGATACAAAGAAATGAAGTATAGTTCCTGCCATTGAGTAACTCATAGTCTATCTGAGGAGATAGACACAATCAGATAGATCATTTTAAAGCCAGCTGAAATGTAGAGATAGAGATGCACAAGCTATCTTTGGAAAACTGGGTGGATGAGGGGAGGGGGAAACATTCAGGAAAAGCTTCCAGAAAGAGGTGACACCAAGCTGAATCTTAAAGAATGAACAGGAAATAACAAGGTGAAGAAAAGGAGAAAGAATATTCTAGGCAGAAAAGACAGCATGAGCAAAGAGATATAAGGGCAAGAAGGAACATGGATTATATGGGGTAACTGAAGTAGTGAGGTGCTGTTGAGACATTAAAGTGAGCAGCAAAAAGTGAGATGCACAAGTGAGGGTCTCTGATCACGGGTCCCTTGAGTTTGGACTTTATCCTGAAGGTCGTAATGGAATATTTCAGAGTTTTAAGCTGGGGAATAAAAAGGCAAGATTTGTGTTTTAAATAAATTACTTAGGTGACGTTGTGGAGAATGAATTGGAGGAGGAAGTGCCTGGAGGTAAGACCAATTTCAGGATTCTCACTGTCGTTGCAGCAAGAGATGCCCACTAGATTCATTTTTGTTTTCTTGAAAACCTTTTTTACAGAAAAGAACCAAGGTTGTTTTCATTTTTGTTTCTTTAATTATTATTGTGAAGAGCTATTTGCTGTTCTTTTATTGCAAATTGCTTTATATAACTTTGTCCCATTTTCTAGTGCAATCTATAGTCCTATTGATTTGTAAGGTCCTTTTCTGTATATTAAAAGTCTAAGAGTTGGTGTTATACTATAGACAGATTTTGTGTCAGATTATGGAAATATGGAATCTTCATTGAATATTTTTTCTGAAACTTCATGCTCTGAAGATGGACATTGTGTTTTATACAACTCCTAGAGAGGGATATTGGTAGATACATTTACCAAACTTATTTGATTATGGAAACTTTTTTTCATGTAACACCTATTAATAGCATCAGGCTTTAAGATATTCTACATAAAGGATTGTTGAGTATAATATACTCTTTGAAACAAAGGTCAAAAAAATGAGTCTCATTTTACAAATAGTCTCATTTCTGTGCCTAGGAAGCTTAACATGGGTTTAATAACCAGCGCTTTAGTCTTCTTCAAGCAGATATATGTTTCAGAGGTTTCCAGATGCCTGCTGCTCAGAGCCTGACTAACCATGTAAGACTCAAAGTGGAGGACAGGAGGAGAGGGAGTTGCTAAGATACAGACTCCAGACTCCAGAGTTCTATTACGAGGGCTGTTGCTTCTGTAGGTTGGGCCCTAGCATCTGTATTAACAATTAAAACAACAACAGAATATTCGTCACATGAGTTTTTAACCAATAATCATTAAAACATGTATAATTATAAAGTCAAGGGTATACAGCAGAAAAATACCTAAATTGTGACCTAAGCTAAGCTTAGACCCTAAAAATTTGTGCTGGGGTCAGATCAGATGATGCAACAGGAACTGAATAAAGGATGAAATGCTTAACCAAGTAATAATTACCTTTTTCTCTGAATAGCTCTTAATGTGAGGATGCTTCCCTAAAGAATCGTGCAGTACGTTGGAGAGATCTGGCAATTCCACACAACAGGAAAAAATAATACAAAACAAAACAACAGCAACAACAAAAACCAAAATACAAGGTGGGAATTCAGGAGAGATCTCTTACGAAAAGAAAGACCTAAAGGATGTGGTATTCAGATTAAGTCTTTAAAGACTCTATGATGTGAAAGTTGAAAAAGGAAACAGGTATTTTGAAATAAAAGAAACAGCATGAGCAAAGGAATAGGGGGAGGAAAACATGGGAAAATGTGAGAACATTTTGGTCAAGATACAAGATGCATGGGAACCTAATAGAAATAATGTGGAGTTGGATTTGGTGAAATAAGTGTTTGATCCAAAATCAGTGTTTATGGGAAAGCACCCAAGTTTCTGTGTAAGGGATACACAATCAGAGAAAATGGCAAGGATGGAATCCATGTTACACGACCCACACTAGTTTACAATGGGATCACCAAGAATCTCAAATTATGCGCAGATGTATGTGTTGCATAATGATCTCTTCTCTCAGGGAGTTTATCAGGGAACATCAACTAAATCTTAAGAACCCATTGGAGAAATCTAACTTTTAAATGTTCTGGCATTAAACTATCTTAATGGTTTGTAAATACAATCAAATAACCAGCATATAATCAGAAGAGGCTTAGGTCCCTTTCACTACATTGTAAAAATTTTCTTAAACTGGACAAAGACAAGGCAGTAATCATCTTCAGGACCAAAAAGCTCAAACAGTACCTGAGCTACCATTTAAACCTGCTATGAGTGTATTCTGTATAAGCAAACAGTTCCAAACTGTCCAAACATTTATAAGGTGTTTATCAAGTTGTGATTATTTGTTTCAAATATGAAGAAAACATCCCTTCTTTCAAATAGCTTTGGTTAAGTAGCAGTCAGAATCTCTGAATCTTCATCAAGATTTCTCACTCCTAAGTGAACATCGGCATCTTGATTTTCAGTTTCCAAGAACATGGTACTGGAAGTTGTCTACAGATAGAAAGCCGGGCCTGGATTCTTCTGAAAAATTTAATCCTAATATATGCTTACATTTAATTCAAACAATTCCATGGGAGAGTATTCTGCCTGACTGCTAGATTTTACTGCAGGTGGGTTTGGAAGAGAACTAATTTGGGTCCAGGATTAGCTGGATGTGTTAGAAGGAACAATTCTCTAGATTGCTGATTCTGATGTTAATAACCCAGATGTTAGTAAAAGCTGCCAGCTGGGAACACAATGACCAAATTCCCTGCATATGTACTCTAATGATGATGAGTGAATCATTTGACCACAACTAGCATTCTTGGCTTAACTGACTATTAAGTCTTGTAACCTCATTGCCTCAGCTTAAGACACAGTGCAGAGATTTAACAGAATGGATGCTATTAAAAAACCCACTGTCTGTTTGCTATTTTTGTGCATCCAAAATATAATTTGCCTATGTGTTTTGATTGTTTCATAAGGAATAGACCTAAGTTATGTATTAAAAAGTCTAACTTTATTTCACTTCTCCCACTATAGGAAAATAAGGACATGTATGGGGATCTATAGATGCCAGCCCCCAACTGAACCCTACCCAGCTCTTAACAGATGCTTCATGAAATCGTTTGAATCAGATATAAAAGGGCCAACATTTGAAATGGTGGTGCTTGGTCTGTCTTAGACTATGCTCTCTCCCCTGTATTACATGGCAATAAAGAACTAGATGGATAAGTTAAAGATATGGTGAATCACAGCTTCATCAGCAAGTAAAAATGAAGTGAAACAAACGTTATATTAGTTCCTGCATCAGCGCTCTTTCCATTTGTGGACGGATGAACCACATTAAAGGGAATTTAGCTCAGTGTGCTGGTCATTACCACACAGCTGATTTAGTTGTATCGTGTACAATCTAACAGTTATGTATCTGTCAGACCTGGGTGTCTTTTTCTTTTTCATGGTCTGAAACAATGGGATCTGTAGCTACCACTACCCCATATTTCTCTGCTAACATGTTTTCCATCATGTAGATAAAATTCATTGGGAAGATATTTGAAATGAAATCACCAAAATCTGTGTAGAATTCAAATTCCAAACTCATAATAGTGGATTTGTTTATTTTTGCTTTTTTTGGGGGGGTGGTGAAAGTGAAAGGAAATCTATGTAATTAGAATAATTTTTCAGACTTAATTAATAGTATGTGAATACTTTTTTCAAGAGAACATCTAAATCCTTGTGGACAAGATATGAGGTAAACACCAAGTAGATCATCAACTTCTAAAATCTATTGATTTATATATAGATGAAAGTAGAGAAATTTTATAGTCAAGCATATTCTATAAATTCTCATCTTTGTGCACAGCATGAAAACATTTCAGAGCTTCTCAGATTGATGAAGCGAAATGCCTCATTAAATAACATAGAGCCCCATGCAGTATTATAAAAACTGCATAGACAGTGTTATAAAAAGCTATTCCTTAGATCAAGCAAAGAGAAATTTCTGTGTAGAAACTAGGGAATTTGTTTGAAACTTGAAAACAGGATAGAAAACCTCTTATATTAAAGTAGATTTTAAAAACTTTCTTTTTGTGCACATAGTATTTCATTATGTAAATTAGTAATAAATCAATGGGAGGTATGTTGCACAATACGAGTGACATACAGTTCTTCTTGAATTTAAAGGAAATGTTTTAAACATACTACGCTAAAATATGATGTTTACTCTAGGTTTTGAGTGGATGCCAATTATCAAGCTAAAGAAGTTCCTTTCTATTCTTATTTTTCCTAAGAGATTTCATTATTAATGATTGGTGCTTTTCTGCATACTTTAAAAGAATTAAATGGATTTTCTCCTTTAATCTATTAAAAGTATGAGTTGTATTATTAAATTTTCTGAGTCTAAATAATCTTTGCAGTTCGAGAATTAAACTTTACTTGGACATAATATCTTTATGTATACATCTTGGATTTGATTTGCTAATATTTACTTGGGATTTCTGTAACTATGACATAGGTGAATTCTGGCTACAGTTTTCATTTTCCATTCTTGCCATGTCCTATTTTGGTATTAAAGTAAGATAAGCCTAATAAACTAAGTGTAGGAATCCTCAGATTCTGCCTAGATTCTGGACCATTTGTTGAAATTTTGGTAATACTTATCTATAAATCTTCAAATTCTTGTGCTTTTGGGGGGAGGATTTTTAAAAACTATTGATTACAATTCTTAAGAAGTTATAGATAATGGTATGTTTTATATTTATTCTTCAGTCAATTTTGGCAGCTTATTTTCCATAAAATTGTCCCAGAAATAATTCATTTACATACTATTATTCATGATTCCATTAGGATTTCTCAATCATTGTGGCTTCTGTATTTAGATGCCATTTAAAATTCTACAAGTTTGTTGATTGATTGATTGATAGGTTGCTATTTGAAGACTCTGAAAAATAATTAGATACAGGTAGATTGAGGAAGGACAGCAGAATTTGCTGTGCCACTGAACCGGTGCTGAGTTTACCATTTTTCTCTTCCAGTGCTCCCTGGACTGAACTGAACATACTCAGATCTACGGAAATGAGAACTGTGGCAGAGTCAGAGAGTGCATCAGGAGAAACCCTTTAGCTCTGGCTCAGGGAGTGGGAAAGGGAAGTCCTAGGCTCAGAGAAAGTAGAGAAAAATTCTCTGTTTTGTTTCTTTTTCATTCTTTTTCCTCCACTGTGTTGCACCCCAGCCCCAAAGCAATTTTATGGTGGCAGCTGTGACAGCAGCAAGAGTGGTGCCACTGTGATCCTGCAGGACCCCAATCTCCGAGGGTGTGGAACTTCCTTCTCTCTGTGTTGAAACTGCAGTTCCAAGAGGGCAGGGCAGAACCTCATTGCTTTTTGTTTGCTATTCTCTGTTCTCCTGTCACTTGGCCCTGGGCATGACACAGTTGTGGAAGTAAATGGTTTCTATCTAGAAGAGTTTCAGGAAAAATTAAAAAAAAAGGAATTTCAGGGAACCAGAAATTATCAGAATGATTATAGAAAGCATGGAGCTCAGGAAAGTGACCCATAACGTTTTCAATGAACTCCTGGGCTTACTCCAATTTATACATTTTTGGACTTGTACTTAATTTATATGTCAAAGACTGTAAGACTCAGCTAATGCACAGATCTTATGTAGATGTCAGATGAACCACTGAATGGTGCACATTTGAGATAAATCTGAATAGAGTTGCAAAATCTATGAAAACTGGACTGACATTGGAACCACAGCACAGAGAAGATGGGTTAGAATTTTCAGCTTGATTGCCTGTGAAAACAACCTGATCTACAGATTGATCGCCCATCGAAACAAAAAATTATCAACATCATTCACAGGACTTATACAAGGCCTAGAGCCTCATAACATAATATTCAGAATGGCCTGGATACAATCCAAACTTAGTTGGAATGAGAAAAATCATAAAATTCTCAACTTTCAATGAAAAACAAAATTAACAGTTCCCAAAAATGAGATGACAGAAATGTTAGAAATATTTGACAATATTTTTAAAGCAGTAATTATAGAAATGTCAAATGTGCAATCACAAACATTCAATAGATTAAAATAGAAATTATCAGCAAAGAAATAAAAGACATAAAGAAGAACAAAATGGAAATTTTAGAACTAGAAAATGCAAATAAAAATTTATTAGATGGACTCTAGAATAGAATGGAAGTGACGAAGAACAGATTCAGTGAGCTTGAAAATAGGTCAATAAAAATTATCCAATCTGAATAGCAGAAGAAAAAGTGTTTAAAAATGAGCAAAGCTTCAGGATCTATTTCATAACAAAAGGTCTAACATTTGTTTCATCAGAGTTTAGATGGAGAGAAGGAAGAGTGAACAGCTAGAATAATATTAAAAAGACTTCCCAAATTTGGGAAAAGACACACACACAGAAATTAAAGAAGCTGAGACTTTAACAGGATAAACTCAAAGAAATCTATGCCCAAACACAGCATAATCAAAGTACTTATAAAGACAGACAACATTGATATAGGCCTAACTCACTAACTAAAGTTTAACAAAATTTGAAACTAACAAACAAATGGAACTTCAAAAATCTCTAACCCAGGGGCTGGCCTGGTGGCATAGCAGTTAAGTTTGCACACTCCACTTCAGAGGCCTGAGGTTCACGGGCTTGGATCACGGGCACGGGCTGATGCACCACTTATCAAGCCATGCTGTGGCGGCGTCCCATATAAAGTGGAGGAAGATGGGCACGGATGTTAGCTCAGGGCTAATCTTCCTCAGCAAAAAGAGGAGGGTTGGCAACAGTTATTAGTTCAGGGATAATCTTCCTCACACACACACATACACACACACACACAAAAGTTTAATTAAAAAAAAAAACTCTAGTTTTGGAAGGTTGTATGATTCTAAGAATTTATCCATTTCTTCCAGATTGTCGAATTGGTTGGCATATAGCTTTTCATAGTATTCTCTTATAATCTTTTGTATTTCTGAGGTGTCTGTTGTAACCTCTCCTCTTTCATTTCTGATTTTACTTGTTTGTGCCTTCTCTCTTTTTTTCTTGGTGAGTCTAGCTAAAGGTTTGTCAATTTTGTTGATCTTTTCAAAGAACCAGCTCTTGGTTTTATTAATTTTTTCTATTGTTTTTTTGGTCTCTATTTCATTTATTTCTGCTCTGATTTTTATGATTTCCCTTCTTCTACTGATTTTGGGCTTTGTTTGTTCTTCTTTTTCCAGTTCCTTCAGGTGCATTGTTAGATTGTTTATTTGAGATTTTTCTTGTTTGTTGATATAGGCCTGTATCGCTATAAACTTCCCTCTTAGAACTGCTTTTGCTGTATCCCATAAATTCTGGCATGTCGTATTTTGATTTTCATTTGTCTCCAGGTATTTTTTTGATTTCTTCTTTGATTTCTTCGTTAACCCAGTCATTGTTCAGTAGCATTTTGTTTAATCTCCACATATTTGTGGCTTTTCTGATTTTCTTCCTATAGTTGATTTCTAGTTTCATACCGTTGTGGTCAGAAAAGATGCTTGGTATTATTTCAATCTTCTTAAATTTATGGAGACTTGTTTTGTGGCCTAATATGTGATCAATCCTGGAGAATGTTCCATGTGCCTTTGAAAAGAACGTGTATTCTTCAGTTTTTGGATGGAATGCTCTGTATATATCTACTAGGTCCATCAGTTCTAGTGTGTCGTTTAAGGCCAATGTTTCCTTATTGATCTTCTGTTTGGATGATCTATCCGTTGGTGTAAGTGGAGTGTTAAAGTCCCCTACTATTATTGTGTTACTGTCTATTTCTGTTTTTATGTCTGTTAATAATTGCTTTACATATTTAGGTGCACCTACATTGGGTGCGTAGATATTTACAAGTGTTATATCCTCTTGTTGGATTGTTCCCTTGATCATTATGTAATGCCCTTCTTTGTCTCTTTTTACAGTTTTTGTTTTAAAGTCTATTTTGTCTGATGTGAGTACTGCTACCCCAGCTTTCTTTTCATTGCCATTTGCGTTGAGTATCTTTTTCCATCCCTTAACTTTCAGTTTGTGAGTGTCTTTAGGTCTGAAGTGTGTCTCTTGTATGCAGCATATATATGGGTCTTGTTTTTTTATCCAGTCAGCCACTCTATGCCTTTTAATTGGAGCATTTAGTCCATTGACGTTTAAAGTAGCTATTGATAAGTATGTACTTACTGCCATTTTTTAACTTTTTTTTTTTCTCAGTGTTTTAGTAGTCCTTCTCTGTTCCTTTCTTCTTCTATACAGAATTGATGGTCACTTTAGTTTGACCTCTGTCTGAAAGCTGTACTCTTTAACTCCCCTCCTCTCTCATGTTTTTGATATCATATCTAACCTCTTTGTTGTGCATGTGTATCCATTACGTTCTAATCATGGAAATAGATAATTTTTCCTATTTGTGGTCTTTTCTTTTCCCCTTAAATCAGTCCCTTTAACATTTCTTGTAGCACTGGTTTCTTGGTGACAAACTCCTTTAATTTTTGCTTATCTGGGAAAATTTTGATCTCTCCTTCCATTTTGAATGATAACCTTGCTGGGTAGAGTATTCTTGGCTGTAAGTTCTTTCCTTTTAGCACTTTAAATGTATCAGATCAAGAAGAAGTAGAGAATTTGAATAGACCAATCACCAGTAAGGAGATTGAAACAGTAATCATAAACCTCCCCAAAAATAAAAGTCCAGGACCAGACGGCTTCCCTGGTGAATTCTACCAAACATTCAAAGAAGACTTAATACCTATCCTTCTCAAACTCTTCCAAAAAATTGAGGAGGGGGGAAGCTCCCTAACTCATTCTACGAAGCTGACATTACCCTGATACCAAAACCAGACAAGGACAACACAAAAAAAGAAAATTACAGGCCAATATCACTGATGAACATCGATGCAAAAATCCTCAATAAAATACTAGCAAATCGCATACAACAATACATTAAAAAGATTATACACCATGATCAAGTGGGATTTATTCCAGGGATGCAGGGATGGTTTAACATTCGCAAATCAATCAACGTAATACACCACATTAATAAAATGAAGAATAAAAATCACATGATCATCTCAATAGATGCAGAGAAAGCATTTCACAAGATACAACATCCATTTATGATAAAAACTCTGAATAAAATGGGTATGGAAGGAAAGTACCTCAACATAATAAAGACCATATATGAGAAACTCACAGCTAATATCATCCTCAATGGTGAAAAACTGAAAGCCATCCCTCTAAGAACAGGAACCAGACAAGGATGCCCACTGTCACCACTCCTATTTAACATAGTACTGAAAGTCCTAGCCAGAGCAATCAGGCAAGAGAAAGAAATAAAAGGGATCCAAATTGGAAAGGAAGAAGTGAAACTGTCACTATTTGCAGATGACATGATTTTATATATAGAAAACCCCAAAGAATCCACCAGAAAACTTTTAGAAGTAATAAACGAATATGGTCAAGTTGCAGGATACAAAATCAACATACAAAAATCAGTTGCATTTCTGTACACTAACAACGAAGTAGCAGAAAGAGAAATTAAGAATACCATCCCATTTACAATTGCAACAAAAAGAATAAAATACCTAGGAATAAACTTAACCAAAGAGGTGAAAGAGCTGTACACCGAAAACTATAAAACATTTCTGAAAGAAATTGAAGAAGACACAAAGAAATGGAAAGATATTCCGTGCTCTTGGATTGGAAGAATTAACATAGTTAAGATGTCCATACTTCCTAAAGCCATCTATAGATTCAATGCAATCCCTATCAAAGTTCCAACAACATTTTTCACAGAAATAGAACAAAGAATCCTAAAATTTATATGGAACAACAAAAGACCCCGAATAGGTAAAGGAATCCTGAGAAAAAAGAACAAAGCTGGAGGTATCACACTCCCTGATTTCAAAATATACTACAAAGCTATAGTAACCAAAACAGCATGGTACTGGCACAAAAACAGACACACAGATCAATGGAATAGAATCGAAAGCCCAGAAATAAACCCACACATCTATGGACAGCTAATCTTTGACAAAGGAGCCAAGAACATACAATGGGGAAAAGAAAGTCTCTTCAACAAATGGTGTTGGGAAAACTGGATAGCCATATGCAAAAAAATGAAAGTAGACCCTTACCTTACACCATACACAAAAATTAACTCCAAATGGATTAAAGACTTGAATGTAAGACCTGAAACTGTGAAACTTCTAGAAGAAAACATAGGCAGTACGCTCTTCGACATCAGTCTTAGCAACATCTTCTCAAACACCACGTCTGACCGGGCAAGAGAAACAATAGAAAAAATAAACAAATGGGACTACATCAAACTAAAAAGCTTCTGCACAGCAAAGGAAACCATCAACAAAATGAAAAGACAACCTAACAATTGGGAGAAGATATTTGCAAAGCATACTTCTGATAAGGGCTTAATCTCCAAAATATATAAAGAACTCATGCATCTTACAAACAAAAAAACTACCAACCCAATTAAAAAATGGGCAAAGGACCTGAACAGACATTTCTCCAAAGAAGATATACAGATGGCCAACAGACACATGAAAAGATGTTCAAAATCATTAACTATCAGGGAAATGCAAATCAAAACTACAATGAGATATCACCTGACGCCCGTCAGAATGGCTATAATTAACAAGACAGGAAACAACACGTGTTGGAGAGGATGTGGAGAGAAGGGAACTCTCATACACTGCTGGTGGGAGTGCAAACTGGTGCAGCCACTATGGAAAACAGTATGGAGATTCCTCAAAAAATCAAGGATAGAACTACCATATGATCCAGCCATCCCACTGCTGGGTATTTATCCAAAGAACTTGAAAACACCAATTTGTAAAGGTACATGCACCCATGTGTTCATTGCAGCGTTATTCACAATAGCCAAGACTTGGAAGCAACCTAAGTGCCCATCAAGGGACGAATGGATAAAGAAGCTGTGGTATATATACACAATGGAATACTACTCAGCCATAAGAAACGATGAAATCTAGCCATTTGTGACATCATGGATGGACATTGAGGGTGTAATGCAAAGTGAAATAAGTCAGAGGGAGAAGGTCAAATACCGCATGATTTCCTTCATTAAGTAGTAGATAATAAAAACAATAAACAAACACATAGGGACAGAGATTGGATTGGTGGTTACCAGAGGGGAAGGGGGGAGGGAGGAGGGTGAAAGGGATAATTCGGTACATGTGTGTGGTGATGGGTTGTAATTAGTATTTTGGTGGTGAACATGATGTAATCTATGCAGAAATAGAAGTACAATGATGTACACCTGAAAGTTTTACAATGTTATAAACCAATGTTACTGCAATAAACAAAAAATTAAAAAAAAAAAATAAAAAAAATAAACTGTCAAAAATAGTGAAAAAAATAAAAAATAAAAATAAATAAAATAAAATAAGTAAAATAAAATTTTCTCCAAAAAAAAACCTCTAACCTGGATATTATAAAGCACACTTAAAATTATTCTTGGGTTTAAAGAAGAAACCAAATGGAAATTACAAACTACTTTTGATACAGTTAAAACGGTAGTTCTAAATACTTGCAGGAAGAAGCCAAATTAGTATTCTGAAGAATAAATTGCATTTATTGAAATGATTGCAAATACTTAAATAAAAGCTGCTATCCAGAGTTAGCCAAACTCAAGGCCTTTTGCTAAGTCCGCCCAAGACTTTTGACTCCAACAGCAGGGCGTTAAGATCTAACTACAGAGTTAGAAGGAAGAGTCCACACAAGACCATCCTAAATTCCGACACCAGTTACAAGTTCAGAGGTTTCCCCAAACCACTGTCAGGATTGATAATTCACTAGAAAATCTCAGAGAACTCACTGGAAGCTAAGGTCAATCCTATGCTTAAGGAGTAGAAGTATGGATTGTTTCTAACAAGGAAAATGTGCCACTGAAGATTTTTAAACAGAATAATAACATTCTGGATCTGTATTTTGGACTGTTGACTCTGTTATACATGGAGTTTGGATTGAAGAGGGAAGAAGGAGACAGGAAAACATGTTGATTAGAGCCTGAACTAGTACAGATGAAACAGGAATATTTACTTGCTTATTTCTAATTATGTAATGATATTTGAATGTAGTTTATCTGAGTTAATTTCTCTGCTTTTAAAATTAATTTTAGTTAATTATCCTGCATTTGCCTATTAGCATAATTCAATCTAATTGCATGTTTAATGTAAATAGCTCTAATCACATAATTTGTATGTCTTAATGACATAATTAGATGATGCACAATTATAATTTTAAAGATGTCATAAAATCTTTATAAGGCATGGCTAAACATAAGCCTACCGCACAGCAAGGATGTGCCCCTTGAGGTCAGAGACTGTAGGAAGTGGAAGGAACCATATATTGTCTAGTTCAACACCCCCTGACATTTAACAGACAGTGTTTTACCAAAGTGTATGAAATAGGCATTTGTGTAGCATCTTCCTAAATTCATTTTTTCATCTCTATACATTAAGTGAGATTAGTTTTTTTTAAAAAATAAAAGGGAATAAGACCTTCAAGGAATGCACTAGTTGCATGAAAAGAGAAGAATTTCCTAGGATAAAGAATAGATTGATACATGGGATGGTTCTCAGTTCATTTAATTTATTTCTTCATTTATTTATCTGACACTTACTGGAAATCCACTTATTCTAGGACTTTAACCCAGATCTATTTGACCACAGGACACTAGATCTGAAACTATATATTGTCCTGCCTCTCATGAATATGACTGGTCTACAGTAATAAAAAGGGGAAATATGCATGAATTGAACAAAACAATGCAGGATGTTCTATAATAGGGCAAAGAACTAACTTGTATTGTAGAGGAATGAATAAGGAAATATGCTTTTAGGAATTTGGGAAGGTTTTATAGAAGGGACAGTAAGAGAGTTACATCTTACAGGGGAAGCAGGCATTTAACAGATAAGGTAGAGGAGAAAGGCAATTCTGTCAGAGGTAGCAATTTTTTCAAAGGTAGATTATTATTACAAAGCATGGTGTGCCTGAGTGCCACACTAAGATTTGTGTGGAGAAAGTGATGATGTTGGACATTTCGTTTGGGGCTAGGATATAAAAGACACCATTTGCTATACTAAGAGTTTGAATTCTGCCTTATGGACAATGAAAAATTGATAAAAACTTTTAAAATCTAGAAAGTTATGTGCTCAGAATTGTGTTTTAGAATGAAAACTCTGGGGACAGTGTGAGGGCAGCTTACAGGCACAACGTGAGTTACAAAGCAATGAGACAGGAAGTTTTTAATAATTAGTTTAAACAAACTAATGGGGGTGACTGAGAATATAGAAATGGAATTGTAAGTGAATATATAAAATATGTTCATATTCCAGTGATATTATAGATATAATATCATAAATACAAATAGAGATCAAATATAATATCATAGATATAGAAAGAGATTAAATTGTGACAGCACAATGAATAGGGGATAATAATGGGAAGGGGCAGAGAAGAATCACCATTAGACTGAATAGATAGTAATGTCAATAACCAAGCTAAGAAATAGGGCAACAAGAGCAGACTTGACGATAAAGAGAGTAATTTCATTATTCGTCTGTTGAAAATGTAGTCCAGCTAAGAGTACATATTCAGTCAGCCAATATTTTCAACACTTCAGTCATTTGAATATCATCTTCACAATTTTTGTCAGACCTTATCATCTATACTATAATTTACTTACTGCTTATCTTTAAATTGATTCACATTTTTATCTACATACACTTATCTAAAAAAAAAGACGTAGTACCTGTCATTAATGACAACAAGTGCCATCAATTATCCTCTGTGGAAGTAAACATTAAAATAATGCAATAGACCAAAACATGTTTAAAACTTTCAACTAAATATAAACACAATTTACCATTATTCTAATAATTTATCAGAAAAGTTTTTGTGAGGGGCCAGCCTGGTAGGGTAGTGGTTAAGTTTGGTGCGCTCTGCTTTGGCAGCCTGGGTTTGCACGTTCAGATTCTGGGTGTGGACCTATGCCACTCAGCAAGCCATGCTACGGCGGCAACCCACATACAAAATAGAGGAAATATTGGCACAGATGTTAGCTCAGGGCCAATCTCCCTCAACCAAAAAAAAAAAAAAAAAGTTTTTGTGCCTGAAAATATTTTTCTGCAACGGGAGTAAAACTCTTGAGAAGTGTTATTTTGCTTAGTCTTACTGGGTTTAAAACAAAGGTGAGGTTCTATATTCATATAACAATTCCAATATTTAGTTCTGAAATTCACTAATATTGAGAAAATATATTCGTGTTCACGTGGTGGGAAAGAGTGACATTATTAGCCAGACTATAATTTAAATTTTTACTAAAGATTGGAGTTCTTCGAGCCGTAAGGAAGGAGATGGGATGCAACCTGGTGACAGCCTTCATCCTCTCCCTGGAAAAGAGATTTAAAGAAATTTATTGTGAATAATAAGAAATATTATTGGTCTCAGCCCCTGGTTACAGGGCTCCTAAAACCCTTGTAAACAGATGTGCTAGGAGAATCTTTTGTTCTGACATTTAGTCTTTGACCCCAGTTCCCAGCATAGAGCTCCCAAAACTCTTGTAATGTACTAAGTGATAACAGCAACAGGAACAACTTTTGTTTTAATATTTGGTTTTTGACCCTGGCTCCTGACACAGGGCTTCTAACTCCCTTGGAGTTTCTTAGGTGATAGGAGTGTCTTTTGTTCCATTGAGGTGACTCTGGGTGGGCTCCTGGATAGCTCCTGGGTGGGAGCTGGTCACCAGAAAGACCAAGCCATGATTAGAAGCTTGGAATTTTCAGCCTCACCCCGCATTCTCTAGAGACGGGAGAGGGGCTGGAAATGGAGTTAATAATTAACTATGCCTACATAATGAAGCCTCAATAAAAATCCCAGTAGTATGGGATGTGGAGAGCTTCCAGGTTGGTGAACACATCCACGTACCAGAAGTGTAACTCACTGCAATTCCACAGGAATGGAAGCTCCTGTGCTTGGGACCCTCCCAGACCTCGCCCTATGTTATCTCTTCATTTGGCTGTTCATCTGTATCATATCCTTTAATAAATTGGTAAACCTAAGTAAGGGTTTCCCTCAGTTCTGTGAACTATTCTAGCAAATAATCAAATCCAAGGGGGAGGAAGACACGAGAAGCTCCAATTTGTAGCCAAATCAGACAGAAGTTGTGGGTAACCTGGGGACCTACTTCTTGCAATTGGCATCTGAAGTGGGGGGCAGTCTCCTGGGACTGAGTCTATGGAATCTGACTGTATTTCCAGTTAGATAGTGTCAGAATTGCTTTAAATTATAGGACACTCAGCTGGTGTTCCAGAATTGCTTGGTGTGGGAAAAGTTCTACACATCTGGTGTCAGAAGTGTTGTTAGTGTGGTACTAGTATGAGAGTAAAGGAGAAACACAGGAATAGTGTGGGTTTTTCCCAACACACTTATTAAAACCACTCCCCTTTCTTCTTCTCCACTTCCCAGAGCCTTCAGAATCTACCAGATTCAGAGACTAGCTCTGGGAATAAGGCAAGAGCTTGAAGCAGGAGCTGCCTTTGTATTGCCTATGCCTAGTGCAGCCCCAAGTCAGAGAAGAGCATGGTGGTCAGAGCCGTCCAGATCTCGACAACAAAGAGCACTCATTATTGCACCACAGCTCTGCCTTGCAAAGCCCTAACAGAATCAAAGCCAAAACTGAAGTCTAGGTGAAAATACAAGTCTGCCGATGCCTCAACAGCTCAACCCAAACCTAAAATCGTTTCCTGAGTAACAAGAGGGGTGGATACTGCCACTTCGGAAATACTGCAGTGACTAGAAATGCAACTAAAACTAAGAGAAGGCTAGAGAAGCTGTGAAGGACTAGGCGATGTAGGGATCAGGTAGTAATTGTGATTAGGGGAATGGATTGATGAAGATTTTGGCTATATTGACATCTAATCTACCTTATCTCACTGTTACTGAGGGCCGTGCATTTGTGATTATGTTCAATCCGTCCAAGTTTTTATTATATCATTGATTTTATTTCATTATCCTGCACATATCTTAATTTATTTGCTATATAAGAATTTCAGGTATGTGTATGCATATGTGTGTTGTGTCCATGAGTAGATTGCTGCTGTTCAGCTGGAATTTAAGATCTGTGAATTAAATTGGAAGAATTTGTTCTCGAATGAGTCTGAGAATGAGTGACAAGTGTAAATATATTTTTGGAATGGCAACATTTCAAATTAGTATGTCATCCTTGTTAATATTTATGTACACTCATACTATGTAAATATTACCTAGAGACTTTAAACTTTCTTAGACATGAGGAATTTACATTGATCTCACAAGAATCCGAAAGATACGAACTGATACTTAAAAAAATGTCTAGTATTTGAATTAGTGTGCCTATAGAGGTTCCTCCGAAGCTATTACCTTTCATTGGTTGAAATTTTTGGTTTTTGTAAAATACCTAATCACATATTAATCAAAATTTTCTGTTTCCTAGGAGCTATTCCATTTTCCCTGGGAAATCACATAAGTTTCATTATAAATGCATATTATATGTTCAAATTATTTCTTAAATAAGTATATGAGAAATTGGGGTCAATATAAACTGAGGTAAGAATTTCAATCATAAGACTTACCCTGGCTTAACAACTCTACTGTTTTCTTTGACTCATGTTTAAATTAATGCTGGCAACAATTATTATTACTCACTAGTATTTTATTTTCACAAAAGTTGTCATTATTTTTATCAATTTATAATGTTAGTTTTATTTTGTTATATCTTATTTGTGTGAAGACTTTGTAGAATAAGACAAAGCATTAAAAATATAAAGAGAAACAAATAATCTAAGAGAAAACTAAATTCTCAAGCTTGATATTCTCATCAGACAGTTGTCCATCTTGGTGTAAATCCCATTCCGACTGATTTAGCCCGTGGCACTAGCCTGAGTGGTCTTTAGTTTGTCTCTTTAAGAAAGAAGTCCTGTTGTTGTTTTACTCCAGAGTGTAGCGTAAATTAGCAACTTGGTTATTATGAAGAAAAGACCAACCTTAGTAGTTTTAAGAACTAAATCCCCATTTGTTTTACATTTATCTTCATACCAGTTTTGCACATTTTTTTTGGTTAAAATTACACGTAGGTATTTTATCTTTTTGGGACTCTCATAAATAAGACTGATTTAATATCCTGATACTCTACTAAATTCTTGTATTTTTTGCAGTACCTTTGTGAAAAATTGAAGTTCCTGGATTTTCCAGATATGCAACCTTATCAAATGCAAATAGCTATAATTAGAACTTTTCCTTTCCAATCCTTTTTGCTTTTTTCCCCCAATCCAATTGCTTTCTCTTCGTTTTTAACTGCTTTTGCTAATACTGACATTACCTTTTTAAAAAAATAGTCATAAAAATAGCTTCATATTTAAATGGGGAATGTAATATTTCCCCATTAAATGATACTAGCTTTTTGTCTTTATGTGTATGTGTACTTTGTAAACGTGCCTGTATTATATGTATATATCCAGATTAAGGATGTATCCATTGATATCTATTTTACTGAGTGTTTAATAAATATTTGTTGAGAATTTTCTGGAATCTAAAGAGATGATCTTATGATTTTTCCCTTAAATCTGCTAATATGGTGAATAATATTAATCGATTTCCTCATTTAAAAACTTTAAATTTCTGCTTTGCATTCTGAAATAAATGTCACTTGGTGTTATCTTTATAATATACATTTGATTTGATTTGCAAATAACTTATTTGATATTTTACATAAATATTTATAAGTAGTATTTTTCTTCCTTTTGTACCACCTTTGTCAAGTACAATTTATAGTTGCTCTATAAATTTTTCTTACACTGCAGTTCACTGAAATAGGTAAGTAGCAGCAACACTATTTAAGTTTTTGGATATTTGGCAGAATTCCCAGAAACCACTAGAGATGTCATTTTGGGGAGAGGGGCTCCTTAAAAACTTTCTCTTTTTATTTTATGGACATTATTCTTTCAGACATTTGATCTCCGTTGGGATTTTATGTATTCCAAAAAAGTATCCAATTCACCTGGATTTTCAACTTTATTCTCATAGATTTGCACAATGTAATTTCTTATAAGATTTTTTATTTCAATAGTTATTTTCCATTTTTTTTTCTTATTTTATATATTCATACTTTCTATTTTTCAAATAAAATTACCTGGTGATTTATTTGTTAATTGTTTTTAAGAACCAGATTATTTATTTAATTATTAGATCCATATTTTTCTTTTCTGTTATTATTTTCTGCTTTTATCTTTATTCTTTGCTTCTTTCTATTTGTTAATTTTTTTACCTTTTTAAGGTGATTGCTAATTCATTATTTTAATAATTTAATTTTTATTGATATATGTTTCTAAGGCTATACATAAAATTTTTATTCTATTCTTCTAACCACGCCTCTATTTTGCTTTTAGTCTTAGTGCTGAATTTAAATATTGAACAGAAATTAAAAGAACAAAGAATGAAAGCAAATATAGTAAAAGGTAGAAAGAATCAGAAAAAAAGTGATAGATATAGAAGAAAAACCAAGAAGATCCAAAATAGTTCTAATTGCCTAAAAAGAAAAGATATACCAAAATAGATCACAACTAAAATTTACAATTATAATTCAAGAAAACTTTCAGGATATTAAAATGGACCTAGTTCCTGAAAAACTCCACTGAGAGTCTTTCCCAGGAAAATTGACCCAGAATAATACTAGATATTAAGATAAAGGGGGAAAAAAGTCACTTATAAAGGAAAAAAAGTCAAATTGTAATCCAACTTCTTGACAGCAACATATATTCAAGGTAACAATGAAACAACCTTTAAAACAAACTTAAGGAAAGAAAGTGTGACTATTCTATAAAGTAAATGAAAATCAAAACTTTTCAGCAGAGAAAACACACAGAAGAAAGCAATGAAGCAGAATAAATATGAACACAGTATAATTTGAATAAAATATAATTAAACTTTAATTGCATATATGAAAAACATCTTGGAACAGAAAGTCAATGATTCAGACTAAACAACTAAAATCAGGTAGACATGGTATTATACCTGTTTATATAATTTTTATTTCTGAAATATGTATATTTCTATATATTAAAAACATCACATAACATTAAATTAAAAATAGAGAGGAAGGAAAAACCTCAAAGTTAAAAAAATGGAAACACGTATTTCTTTATACATAAAATAAGCACAGAGAATTATTTCAAGGGATTTTTGGACACAGTACTTTGTGTGGCCTTTGTTGGATATATTCTTGGCTTAAAAATAACTGCATGTGAAGAACTTTTATTATTTGTAGTAATTGTGGGATTTTTACTTGAAATTATTTTATGTAAATTCTAGGAAAAATCAAATAGGTTGATATACTAATGTTACTAGAGCCATCATTTTTCAGTTTAAAAGAGGCACAATTATAAAATCAAGAAGACATGAAAAAAATCCTCTTCTTAATTTTGGAACATGGAAATATTAGTGTGAACTGGAACATGGAATAGGAAATATCACACCTACCCTTTTCTTGGTCTCTGCAGTTTCATTTATGGGTTGAAACTGGGTAGTTATCTAAAGATTACAACATCAGTTTTCAATCAACTCCTTTGAAAGTCTACCCTAGAGGGTCAGGCATACCATTTTGGAACATGAGAGTAGATGATGCCTACTGTCTTTGGGCATCAGAGAAACTAAAACTGAAGAAATTTCCACCTAAATAGTCTATGCATTTTGATGTGTTTTACCATGGAATATATTACTGTACTTAAGCTAAGTGGTATTTTCTATTTCAAGGTCTGATTTTGCACTACACATCTTAGGAACTGATCTCTTGTACATCGTGTTGTCATTTATTAACCAAATCAAGTTGGAGAAAAGCTGATTCTTCATCAATTCTTATCCAATTACTACTTTTATTCAATAACAGGGCAAGTTAATCGTGAAGTCTTTGTTAGTATAATACCAAATGGAAATGATTTATTAAACTCAGGATTTGTCTTTATTTCTGGAGGGAAACAATGAAAATCTAATATTATTTCTTGATTTTGAGTTTAACCTCTGTTCTTACATACTTTACAGAAATGAAAACATTAGGTTTGGAACAGGTCCTTAGGTTTCTAAGCAGTAATTCAATTTCTTCTCTATAAACCTTCAGTAGTTGCAAGATGCTATGGGTCTCAGTGTAAGAAAATGCTGTTTGTTGTTAGCAATACCCAGTCCTTTCTTGAAGCTACTGTTTTGAGAGTACTTGCCACTTGATCAAATTGCCAGTAGGAGTGTATACAATCATGCAGTATGGCTATCCAAGGTGCAATATTGTAACTCCTCCCTTGGTTCAGTGTTCGGTGTACACGTGTACAATATTTTACAGTGCCCACTGTCACAGAAACATATCAATGACAAGTTGTTCTTTACAATCAAATTTCTGGCCCTGCTTGTCCCACTGGAGTCTGAGAGAAGAAAATAGTACAGCTGATTAAATTTATGTTTACCAGAAAGTCATGTCCAATGAAGCTTAGAGAAGCTTTCTACTTTTGGATATCTAGTGCGGTTACAAGGATATAAATATTATCAATATTAAGAGAACGAAACAGTAACCAAATTTCTATTCAAAAACATCCAGGCAAGTATTCGAAAAGGATATATATATTATATATTCACAAAGGATATCATATTCTCTTTTCACCAAGCCATCAGATATTTGATGATATCAATATCTAATGTACCTAAATATTCTACTTAGATACTTAGACGTACCAATTAAATAGTATAATTTATACTTTGTGATATAATCACACATAAAACTACACATTAATATACAAAATAATTACATACATATTCCAAAAAAAGTGTTCCTCTTTGTGAGTGAGTTAATTCAGAATTTATAGATACTGGGAAAAACAAGATGAATTAAGAACAAAGTTCTGTCAAGTAGAAGAAAAAGATCAACATCCATCTAACTACAACCCATATCAAGCTGTGGAAATTACAATAATAGTGATTTAACAAGAGCACTAGTTGACCAGAAAAAGACATATTAACATGAGAATAGTAATCATAAAGATTTTACAAAGAATATAGATTAGACCTGAAACTTGAACTTGTTCCAGGCAAATAAGGTGTGTTTTTTATTACAAATAGAGGAAACAGAGATGAAAACATGTTGAAACATTCAGAGAACAAAAAGAAGAAAAGTGAGTTAAAAGTGAAAGGTGGTACTTGAAAAGATGCTCAACATCATTAATCATTAGGGAAATGCAAATCAAAACCACAATGAGATACAATTTCACAGCCATGAGGATGGCAATTATTAAACAAACAAACAAACAAAAACAAGCAGTACCACCACCACTGCCAGCAATGACAAAACAGAAAATAACAAGTGTTGGCAAAAATGTGGAGCAATTGGAACCCTTGCGCACTGCTGGTGGGAATGTAAAATGGTGCAGCCACTGTGGATCACAGCATGGCAGTTCCTCAAAAACTTAAAAATGGAATTGCCATAGTATCTAGCAATTCTACTTCTGGGTATATACCCCAAAGAATTGAAAGCAGAGACTTGAACAGATATTTTTACACCCAGGTTCACAGCAGCATTATTTGCAATAGACGAAAAGTGGAAACAACCCAAATGTCCATTGACAGATGAATAGATAAACAAAATGTGGCATATATATACTATGGAATATTACTCAGCCTTAAAGAGGAAGGAAATTCTTACACATGTTACAACATGGATGAACCTTGAAAACATTACATTAAGTTAAATAAGCCAGTCACAAAAGGACAAATACTGTAGGAATTCACTTTTATGACGTACCTAGAGTAGTCCAATTCATAGAGATAGAGAGTAGGATAGTGGTTGCCAGGGGCTGGAGGGAGGGGCAGTTGGGAGTTCTTGTTTAATGGGTACAGAGTTTTAGTTATGCAAGTTGAAAAGTGTTGTGGGGGGTATATGGTGGTGATAGTTGCACAACAATGGGAATGTACTTAATGACACTGAACTTTACACTTAAAAATAGTTAAAATGGCAAAATTTATGTTACATATATTTTACCACAGTAAAAAAAAAAGTGAAAGATAGGCAAGAGTAGTAAAGGAGATGACCTCTAAAGGTTGGTCGGGGCCAGATGAATGAGTCAGGCTAAGGAAAGTAGCCTACTTTCAAGCTCTGACAAATGAAAAGCCTAGACAAAGTGGGAAGGAAGTAAGTAAGTGCTGATCAAGTACTGAGATTCCATTTACCTACAGGCAGTCAGTGGTGTGATGGCTGCTTTCAAAGACAGTTTTCAATTCCCTCCTTCCCTGTGCATGCATGCCGTTCTCCTATGTGGGATAACCTTTGATTGAAACACTATTTAAGCCGAAAAACCTTTTTTTTCTGAGAATTATTTCAGCATTATCATAAAATGTACTTGGAAAATTTACATTTCATTCACCTCCTACACCATCTTCATCAATTCTCCATCCATGCATTTTTACCTTTCCCAAACAAGTTTGGCCATAAGAATTTAATTAAACTACCCAGCTCTGGTGACAGAAGTGGTGTGTGGTTTATCCCACAGTCATTCTTTTTCTCACATGGGTCCGTTTAGGTTTTAGGTTGGCAGCAATACATTCGGTAAAGGTATGCCCCTCCCCCAGCTGGAGGGGGTAAACCTTGACTGGACTCTATTCACTTTTGCCAGTGGATGGTTCAGGGAGGGCATATGACCCAATTTTTACCAATGGGAATAAAGGGAAGTCTCTGAGTGACTACTAAGGAAGACTTTTCTCTCTGCTAAAAAGTGAAGTAGGAGAAACAATCACTTCTCACTCTCCTCTTCCTTCCTTTGGTTTCTGGCATACAAGAACATGATTCCTGGACATGCCGTGGCCATGACAGGAGACACTGTTAACACACTGAGGACACAGAGCAGAGAAATGTTGAACGGGATGGGTTCATGTTAACATCACTGAATTGCTACTCTGGAATTGCTTAATTTTGGACTTCTTGCAATGTGAGAAAATGAATGTTTGTATTGCTTAAGACATTTTTATTTGAGCATGTTTTTAAGCTCAAATTTGGTTAGATCTTAACTGATACACTCCTTTTATTTATTTATTTATCTATGTATTTTGAAGATGCAATCATTATACTAGCTGAGGTTTCTCTAAAGAGGAGAATAAAACAAAGCATGGTAGTGGGCTCAGGTGGATGGCATAAGGGCACACATTTACTCTACATATTTTCCATTAATAGATAAATATTAATGTTAGATTAGTTAGCCATCTATAAAAGCAAGGATAAAGGAGCAATTCAATATTCTTCTCTCTCTTGCCATCCTATTTTCTGAATTGTGTTTATAGACTCCTTCCAAGCTTATGGAAAATTATCAGTCTTCAAATTGGTAGACTCTTGCAAAAAAAAAACCAGCTCTAATTCACAGAATAAAATTTTTTTTTAAATCCTTAATTCCAACCCCAAAAGGGAATTTCTGAAATGTACAATTTTCAATCGCTTACTAATCTCTCTTTTCTTGGGTTTTAAAAGCAGGCATAATTCTCACTTAAAATATTTTTTTCATTTTAAGTGGAGAGAATGAAGATGTATTATGGATGTTGAAATCCTGTTAGCTTCGCCAGTGATTGCTGTGTAGCTGCAGATAAGTGATTACTCTTTAATAAACTAAGATGAGAATCTTAATCATTAATAAAATTTGTCAGGTGTGGCAGAATCCCAGATGCTTGCATAATTCCTTTCATCCTCTTGCTTGAGTAAAATCACCTGGGAAATATGGTTAATTGTTCGTAGCATGGAAATATGTCTAAATGCAGAGTTGTGAGAAAATATAACAATGATTTAATTTGCAGACTTGTATCCAATAATTGTGGGACAAATAAGACTTGGGGAAAAGAAAGAGATCAAATCTAGGGTTGGTTAAGATATGAAATGGTATTGGTGTTTGAAAATGATGGGAAAGGAAAAGCAATCAGATGGTCCACAATAGATGAAGGAAAGAATGACCTGCTTCTGACAGTGGAACAAGATGGCATGGATAGGACCCTGAGCAGAAACAACATTCTTTTGTGATCTAAAGGGACAGGTATACTGAACCAAATTTAGTATCATGTTGGCATCGTAATTTGAAATGGTTTCTCCTCCAACAGGTGATAAAAATGTGGCAGTGGATCATACAAAGTAAAGAATTTTAAAATTTGTTTCTCATTCATATTAAGTTCATTAAAAATAGAACTCAGCTAGTCCAGAAAGCACTTTATTATTAAGTAATTTGGTTCAGTTTCTCTCTCTATTGGTAATATCTCAGCACTAAGAAGAAATTGTGTTAAAATAACCTTAAATTATATTTATTAGAATATTACTCTGAAATTGCCTCTTTTTATTTGTTTCATATGAATGTCTCATTAAATCTTCAAATACTCAAACATTTACTCAAATAAATATGTACTTTAAAGGATATAATAAGGAAATATGTTTTCTATTTTTTTTTAAACATTTCTTCTCTCTTTTCCATTCTTCTTACCCCAGTACCTGGCACAGTGCTTTTTACATAGTAGAAATTAGAAGATTTAAATTAACCATTTGAATTTTTTATTGAAACTCAAGCACATATAGCAAACTGCAGCTCCATACAATAGTTATTTATTTAACCAACGTGTTGCTGAGTAAGTTTTAATTATACAGGCACACCTAATTACATTGTGCTTCACTTTATTACACTTCACAGATATTGCGTTTTTACAAATTGAAGGTTTGTGGCAACTCTGCCTTGAGCCATTTTTGGCACCATTTTTCCAACAGCATTTGCTCACTTCATGTCTATGTCACATTTTGGTAATTCTCTCAATGTTTCAAAACTTTTTCATTACTATTATATTTGTTATGATGATCTATGATCAGTGATCTTCGATGTTACTATTGTAAGTGTTTTGGGGTGCCACAAACCATGCCCATATAAGACTGCAGACCTAATCGATGTGTTGTGTGTCTTCTGACTGTTCCACTGACTGGCTGTTTCCTCATCTCTCTCCTTCTCCTCAGGCCTCTCTATTCCTTGACAGACAACAATATTGAAATTAGGCCGATTAACAACCCTACAGCGACCTCTAAGTGTTCAGGTGAAAGGAAGAGCTGCCCTTCTCTCACATTAAATCAAAAGCTAGAAATGATTAAGCTTAGTGAGAAAAGCATGTCAAAAAGCCAAGATAGGCTGAAAGCTAAGCCTTTTACACCAGTTATTCAAGTTGTGAATGCAAAGAGAAAGTTCTTGAAGGAAATTAAAAGTGCTACTCCAGTGAATCCACAAATGATAAGAAAGCAAAACAGCCTTAGTGCTGGTATGGAGAAAGTTTTAGTGGTCTGGATAGAAGATCAAACCAGCCACATTTCCTTAAGCCAAAGCCTAATCCAGAGCAGGACCCTAACTCTTGAACTCTATCAAGGCGGAGAGAGGTAGGGAAGCTGCAAAAGGAAAGTTTGAAGCTAGCAGAGATTGGTTCATGAGATTTAAGGAAAGAAGCCCCCCCCCATAATGTAAAAATGCCAGGTGAAGCAGCAAGTGCTAATGTAGAAGCTGCAGCAAGTTATCCAGAAGATGAAGCTAAGATAATTAATGAAGGTGGCTATGCTCAACAATAGGTTTTCAGTGTAGATGAAACAGCCTTATATTGGGAGAAGATGCTATCTAGGACTTTCACAGCTAGAGAGGTGAAGTCAATGCTTAGCTTCAAACCTTCAAAGGACAGGCTGACTGTCTTGTTAAAGGCTAACGCAGCTGGCGACTTTAAGTTGAAGCCAATGCTCATTTATCATTCCAAAAATCCTAGGGCCCTTAAGAATTATGCTAAATCTACTCTGCATGTGCTCTGTAAATGGAATAGCAAAGCCTGGATGACAGCACATCTGTTTACAACATGGTTTATTGAATATTTTAAGCCCACTGTTGAGACCTACCGCTCAGAAAGATTCCTTTCAAAACACAACTGCTCATTGACAACACACCTGGTCACCCAAGAACTCTGATGGAGATGTACAATGAAATTCATGTTGTTCTCATACTTGCTAACACAACATCCATTCTGCAGACATGGATCAAGGAGTAATTTCAACTTTCAAGTCTTATTATTTAAGAAATACATTTTGTAAGGCTGTAGCTGCCACAGATAGTGATTCCTCTGATGGACCTGGGCAGTCAATTGAAAATTTTCTAGAAAGGATTTACCATTCTAGATGCCATTAAGAAGATTTGTGATTCATGGGAAGAGGTGAAAATATCAACATTAACAAGAGTTTGAGAGAACTTGATTCCAACCCTTGTGGATGACTTTGAGGAGTTCCAGACTTCAGTGGAGTAAGTAACTGCAGATGTGATGGAAATAGCGAGGGAATTAGAATTAGAAGTGGAGCCAGAATATGTGACTGAATTGCTGCGATCTCATGATAAAAATTTAGTGAATGAGGAGTTGCTTCTTATGGATGAGCAAAGAAAGTAGTTTATGAGATGGAATCTACTCCTGGTGAGGATGCTGTGAAGATTGCTGAAAAGATAACAAAGAATTTAAAAGATTACATAAACTTAGTTGATAAAGCAGTGGCCAAGTTTGAGAGGATTGGCTCCAATTTTAAAAGAAGTTCTACAGGGCCGGTCCTATGGCTTAGCGGTTAAAGTGTGTACGCTCCACTACTGGAGGCCCAGGTTCGGATCCCGGGCACGCACCGATGCACTGATTGTCCGGCCATGCTGAGGCAGCCTCCCACATACAGCAACTAGAAGGATGTGCAACTATGACATACAACTATCTACTGGGGCTTTGGGGGAAAAAGGGAAAAAAAAGGAGGAGAATTGGCAATAGATGTTAGCTTAGGGCCAGTTTTTCCTCAGCAAAAAGAGGAGGATTGGCATGGATGTTAGCTCAGGGCTGATCTTCCTCACAAAATAAATAAATAAATAAATAAATAAATAAATAAATGAAGTTCTACTGTGGGTAAAATACTATCAAACAGCATCACATGCTACAGAGAAATTGTTCGTGAAAGGAAGAGTCAGTTGATGCAGCAAACTTCATTGTTGCCTTATTTTAAGGAATAAGTGGCCACAGCCACTCCAACCTTCAGCAACCACCACCCTGATCAGTCAGCAGCCATCAACATCAAGGCAACACCGTCCACTAGCAAAAAGATTACGACTCGCTGAAGGCTCAGATGATAATGGTTGGCATTTTTTAACAATAAAGTATTTTTTAACTAAGGTATGTACTTTTTTAAGAAATAATGTTATTGCATACTTAACAGTCTACGGTATAGTGTAAACATGACTTTTATTTGCACTGGGAAACCAAAACATTCATGTGACTCGCTTCATTGTGTTATTAGCTGGAACCAAGACCACAATATCTGTGAGATATGCCTATCAATAAAGACAAATTAATACATTTTGAAAAACATGAAAATATTTTAAGCATACAAAGTCATCTCCTACTATTTCCGTCTAAACCTCTGATATCAAGTTGTAGTTGTTGAAAATTGACAGAGTAGTTGCTAAGTATAAAAGTTGTTGACAGCTTTTAACAGCTATTTTCTAAGATGTCATTCTCTATGTACTTGAGAAAGCCAAGTTTAAGATTTTATACTGTTAATCTTAAGAAACCATGGCATTACATACTTTACAAGAAGAATTAAGAGTGAACCTACATATATAGTTCACGGTTATATTCCTATTTTTTAGAAGATCAATTTCTGTGTGCAAAGTGAGGTTTTAAACCACATTAAGCCTTCAGGACAGTCACTAAGAGGGCCTTAATAGCTCTGTTAGTATTGTTTTCTTTAGCAGAAGATGATAATATTGACCTGTTTTATAGAAGTATTCTATGTAATAACAGCTAAAAATTATTTCTAAATCCTTAGGACATACGAAATCTTATATCAATAACCAAGTTAAGCTACAGTTTTATTTTTCTTGTCTAATGTTAATTTCTCTCTGAACTATGTTTTGTTTGAGGGATTTGAAAAATATCTTTATATTAGAGTACATTTGAGAGAACCATATTTTGATTTAATCAACAGTGTATAAATAAAAAATATAAAAGTATCAAAAAATTCAAAGTGTGTGTGAGTTCGTGTGCACGTGTGTGTGTTTTATTAAAGCCAGTTATCAGTGCTGAGCATGTAGGGCTAAGGTGAAAAACACCTTATAGTTTATCAGTCCTTGAGTTTTCCTTGCTAACATAGTTATAAACATGGATGGCTGGTTTAAACTGAAGAAAAGCAATATTAATTTTAAGAAAGGTTTCCTTACAGGCATTTTCAGTAAACCATTTCTTTTTAGTGATCATAAGCTTTATGCACTATCGGTATAACACATCGTGCCTGGTTTCATCAGCAATTATAAAATGTCATCTTCTAAGATGTGATAAACTCAGCAGACTAAAATAGTTGCAGTTCACTAAAGCCCTTGACTCTAGCTTTAAATAAAACTTTTCCTACTGAATAGGTAAAAAAATACATTAACAAAAGGGGAAAAAATCAGCTAAGTCCTTATTTTGCAATATTGTATAGTCAGTAGTGCATACTCAGGAAACCTATGAAAGCATAAGGACATGTTATTTTGCCTTCTTGATATAATCTGACATAAATAGAAAATACAGTATAAAAATATAGAGTCTGAAAAAAAAGTTTATCGGAAAACAATATTAAAATGTATAATATAATGATACTGTGATCTCCTTTTAAACTGTAAAAAGGGTCATGAAAGTATAATCTCTAATAGGATTTCATGGTCCCATAACCACTAGCACAGTGTTAGGCAAATAATAAGTTTCAGTATGAAAAAAATTGATGTGAAATGATAAAAAGACTCAATTTTTAGACATATCAGAACTACTACTCCCTTGGAAAACTCAATATCCTTTAGATGATTATTTTAAAAGTGTCTTATGTCCCAAGTAGATTAAATTACAGTGTACTTTCTTCACATAATGCTCAATCAGTTTAAGTTATCATCAAGAACACAGATACTCATGAACATTTTTGAGGTTGATCATATTTTATCAGATCTGTATAGAAGAAGGGTACACAGAATTTTTACATTTCTTAATTGGTGGTGATATGTTGTTCAAATTTATCTTATCATTTTGGATTTGCCTCAAGAGAAGCCATCATATGTAAAAATTCTCCTGTGTATATTATTCCCCAGCCAGATATTTTTATCAGTCTTACCAAGTGAGCATAGAGTAGTTTTAAGAAAGCTGGGAAGAAATTTGGGGATAAACTTTTAAAAACTTCATATTTAATTTATTTACCATGTAACAAGAATGTAGTATGGTTCAAAATAAGAGTTTTTAATGCTTTTATTTGCAGTAACATAAAACCCACCTAATTATAAAAGCAATTGCCTTTGCATTGTGGGAAAAAATGAGTTCTGATTTCACAAAATACTTATTCCTCCTGCTGATATGCAAATAGTTACTTAGCAGGAATCATTGCCCAGAGAAAATTATCCTAAAGTATTAATGATAAGATATAAGAATGTTCCATAGAATAAAATCCATAATTTAAGATTCAGAAAAGACTTTTGAAATAATTTTGTTAAATCTCCTCATTTAATAAATAAGAAATCTGGAGTCTAGAAATATTAAACAATGTGCCACATCTGGTTAGAGTCAGACTTAGGACTAGAATTCAGGTCTCCTAGTTTAGAGACCAGTATTCTTTCCACCAATGTGCAAATTTTCACTGGACAAATTATAATGATTACCCAGTTTCTCTTTTGGTGGAAATCCTCCACTTTGCGTTAACATTCTTGTGAAGGAAGTCAATATGGTCTTATACCATGAAATGACTCTTTAAATTAGTTTTCCAGAAACAATGCAGGTTAGTTTGAGGACTATTGTAATAGGAAAAATAAAAGGCTGAACTTTAGAGATTTATCTTTACATATACATAAGTTAAAAGTTATTAGATTAACCTCTCAGTCTTTATATTATGCAACTTGTACTTACTAAGTTTTTGCCTTGCACAAAGTTTTCTTTAAAATAGTTTAATACCTAATTTGAAGTTTAAGAATAGTGATAGAGCCACCATGGTAAGAAACACACAGCAGTTAATGGTACAGTAATTTAAGGTTTTAAATCTGAAATTGGAATGAAAGTGAGAGCTGCCAAAGATCAGGTGATAAGCTCAAAAGAGGAAAAAGCGTGATTATCCTACCACCCAAAGCCGCATGCTTTGAGGTGGAAAAGTTTGTCCAACCTGTAAGAACAGCTTTGCTCGATGATGCTGAGAGAAGCAAGCTGAGAATTACCAGCAGTCTCTTGACTGGACATGGCTCAGCAGTGCCTAATCCAAGGAGAAGTGATTAGGCTGACTGCCCTGGCCAAGGCTGAGATTCAGAGGATGGTAGCTAAAGATATATGTGGGGAGAGGTATTTAGGAGAGAGGAGCAGAGTGGATTAGGTGTATAAGCACAGCAACAGTTCTGGCAAAATGTATTACTTTTCAGGTTGTTCATGTTGGAAAGAATGAGTCCTAAACAACTTGAAGGGAATACAGAATATTGTTCAAGTTTCTTAGAGCAGGAATTTTCATCCATCTGGATTTTGTCTAAATGAACTACCAAAATGGAACACACTTCTCAATGGAGTCTCAACCCAAGGTCATCAGGAGAGAAGTGGGGCTCTCCAACAGCATGGCCTGCCATTTGGGGTCTGGTTTAGCTTGCTCTATTCTGGCAATCTTTGCTCAGGAATAGCCATATGCTGACATCTGTAAGTGGAAATATATTATCTATACTACTGGACAATGCTAAGCAAATAAAATTAGAGTGAGGAAACTCACTCAAAGTGCTTTCTGTTTGTTCTTATTCAATTCAAGAAACAGATATTGATAAGAATCATGGCTAGACCAGATGCTGTGAGGACTACAATCTGGAAGCTGAAGTTAAGATTCATGCAAACTGTCATCTGAAGAAAATGATCTGTGCATGAATTTTTCTATAAGATTCAAGGTGAAAGAAGTTTAACACAATTCCGCCATCAACCTGATGGCATGTTTTTTCCCGGCATCAACTTCTTATTTTATGTAAACCTTTTTTTATTGGTACCTCTTCCTTGCCTCTGAAATATAAATATTTAATATCCTAAATAGTCAGATCTTCCCTTTTCTTAAGCACTAGTTCATTTTGTATCCCCATTCTATTGATGTTTGAATCTGTGAAGATGAACATCTTCCTCTCTCTCTTTCTTCCTCATCCTTCTTTCCTCCCTCTTTAAATCAAATTCTGCTCTTAAGGGCCATGGACTATCCTCTCCTTAATGGATCTGGGCCAGGATGATCATAACTTTTCCCACTGGAAAAGCTGAAATATCATGATGCGTCTGGGTCCAGATGACTGGACTGAGGTAGAGATGTTGTTATGTAAGAGGAAGAGAGGAACATCCGAGGGGTCCGGCCGAGCCAGTTTGGTGCCTCTTTGTACTCTCTTGCCCCATTGTGACTGTGAATGTGCAGGTAAAGCAAAGCTGACCAGAGCAGGGCGTGGCAACCGGGGGCACAGCTTCCTCATGGATGAGGCTTTGTCACACCACTGGGGTTGGCCATTGAGTCCAGCAAAGGCGGTGGTTGAGAGTGAGGGGAATATAGAATGGATAGTTGAAGAGAGAGATGGTATTAATTGCAGCCGGATATCAACCATAGCAGCAATGGTTATAGTTTGTCCCACTAGATTTTTCTTTCTAAGTTTCTCCTTAGGAAAAGAAGCTCACCAGAATGCTGGAGGATCTGCTTTGGGATGGATTTTTGTAGACATAGGGATGCACTGCCCTGATCCACTTTCAAAAGGATTTTCTGCCTAGCTGTGGATTGTGTAGTTAGAAGGCAGCTTCCATTTTTCAGCTCTTTCAGGATCTGCCTGAGCTGCAGAGAGCTGCCTTCCCGAGGTCAAAGCTTTCCTGGGAATCTTGGATCCAGTGACTGAGGGAAACAAAGATATAAAGATACAGACATTTGGCCTGATGAACAATTCTTGCTCTAGAGCTCCTGACTAGGTTTCCCAAAGCTATGCTGCATCACCATCACCGTTCAACTTCTTCCTCTCCTCAATTCCAATGCCCTCACTTCACAGGCACTGATATTTGATAAACATCTTCTACCTCAATCTCCATCTCAGAATTCTCTTCTGGAGAGGACATTTTATGATACCATCTTGTGCTAGTCCTTCAAACTTTATCAGAAGAATATTTTGATTCCTGACAACATCAGATTTATCCCCTAAGAAGATAGCAGCTAAATCAAAAGTAATTAAGTCTTTACTTCACTTAATAGCTATTAGGAGTAAATAAGCCGAGGAAAAGCAAGCTACCATTTCATACGCAAAAATTGTGAAGGGAGGGGCCGGCCTGGTGGCAGAGTGGTTAAGTTCGCGCGCTCCACTTCTGTGGCCCAGGGTTTGCGGGTTCAGATCCCAGGCTCAGCCCTCAAGCCATGCTGTGGCGGTTTCCCATATATAAAGTAGAGGAAGATGGGCACAGATGTTAGCTCAGGGACCATCTTCCTCAAGCAGAATGAGGAAGATTGGCAATGGATGTTAGCTCAAGACCAATCTTCCTCACCAAAAAAAAAAAAATTGTGAAGGGAAAGGCCCATGAGGAGGAAGAGTTGTTCTAGGAGAATGGGAGGGGGAGCTGGATTGGGTTTTACCAGAGGCCTGGGCCTGTGTCATGAGAGGGACTGATGCAGGTGGTACACTAACTCCTCAGATGCTCCCCTTCTACTTAACCAATCCCTTTGATTCTCCTGATAGAGGATTCATTCTTGGCAATAGGAGGATTATTTTTCCCAGGGACACTTCTTTAGAGAAATTTTATCTGATGCATAATTATTTATGCCAAATTTAATTGCAGACACATTTATTAGCAAGAATGTTTAGCCTAAGTCTAACTGATTTATTTTATAGGCTGTATACAACTAGCCAAAGAAATTTCCATGACCTTATAACAACTTAAAAAGAAAAAAAAAATCAAAGAAAAAATGTAAAATTGTACTTTAATAAAGCCTGTAGGGGCCGGCCCCGTGGCTTGGCGGTTAAGTGTGCGCACTCTGCTACTGGTGGCCCAGGTTCGGATCCCCGGCACGCACCAACGCACCGCTTCTCCGGCCATGCTGAGGTCACGTCCCACATACAGCAACTAGAAGGATGTGCAACTGTGACGTACAACTATCTACTGGGGATCTTTGGGGGAAAAAAAAGGAGGAGGATTGGCAATGGATGTTAGCTCAGAGCCGGTCTTCTAAAAAAATAAATAAATAAATAAAGCCTGCTATGTTGTGCACCTTCCTCTTAACAGTAAAAAGAGTATAAAAAAAGTATTCTTCCCAGTGCCATTTCTGTGATGTTAACAGCTTTTCTTGAGTACTTGAGCACGAATATGGAAATTTTGTACCAAATAATAATGGCCAAAATTAAAACTTTAGAGACAGTGTATTGGATATGTGAACTCCTTGAGCTTCTGGATGTTTGGTAGGTGCATCTGATAAGGATGTGCTTTTCAGAGTAAAGAAACATATAGCTAGTTGCCTGGTGCATAGCCATTACCTTCTTCTTCCTCAATTAAAACAAACAAACAAACAAAACAGTAAGATACCTTGTGCAAAGACTGTATAAACTACTTTGTAGATACAGCTGGCCAATGAGATGCATGTAACCAGAAGGTGCTGAGAGGAACATCTCTGCTCCCACAGGCTGGACTACACACTTAGCATAAGCACTTTTTATTTACTTACTTATTTATTCATTCATTCATTCATTCATTCATTTATTGTGGTGAGGAAGGTCAGCCCTGAGCTAACACCCGATGCCAATCCTCCTCTTTTTTGCTGAGGAAGATTGGCCCTGGGCTAACATCTGTGACCATCTTCCTCTACTCTACATGGGACGCTGCCACAGCATGGCCTCAGAAGGTGTGTGTCGGTGCGCACCTGGGATCTGAACCTGCGAACCCCGGGCTGCCAAAGCAGAGCATGTGCACTTAACCGCTGCACCCCCAGGCCGGTCCCAGCACAAGCACTTTTTGAGTGTTCCTTTTCATCCTCGTGCTTCTTTGCTTGAGTCCATGTGTGATGCCTGGAACTCCAGACATCTTGGAACACGAGGCTAACCTGAAGGTGGAAAACAAGTGCTGAGGAGAGTATAGCAGAAAAATAAAAAGAATCCTGAGTTCTGATGACACAAGACAGTTGTCAGACCTACCCCAGAGGGCCTTCCTCAGAGCTCATTTTACATGAGAGAGATTTAGGTTTCCATCTTTTCGAGCCACTGTTATTCCCAGCTTCTGTTGCTAGCCTCCAAATGAATCTCTAAGTGATAGTTGACTTTAGTCTGGAACCAAAACAACAATTATTTGATGCAATTATTAAATGAGTTAAACTCTGTGTCTGTGTTGGATATTTGATTCATATCAGTTCTATATGAATATTTTCATTAATAATTATTAAAAATTATTTTTTTCTCAACAGAAGCTACATTCATGTCTTGTCTTAGCTGATCCATGGCAATTCTAGACTTTGAGCAAAATAGTTAATTCTTACTTTGAGGAACATTTTCAGAAACATAAAGATCTGAAAATGCAAAATAGTTTATGAAGAGTTCAAATAATTTTTCACTGGTTTTAACTAGATTCAGATATTAAAAATCAGCACAGCTCAAAACATCTTCAATGGTCAGTCATCCTTTATAATTAATCTCACACAAGAGAAATTTTTTATTAATCTTAACTGTCTAATTAGTCACTTATCTGCAATTGGGGATTTGTAGCTACGTGCTGATTTAATTAGAATGTCTTTAAAATCCTTCATTTATTTTATTCTCTTTTTCTCTTTTTTACAAACGTATTACTTGATAAAGATGAATTTTTGTTTAGTTGTAATGATAGAGTCTATATCATCTGATTAGATTTCTTTTCCAAATATACAGTAAATGCTTCCTTATAATATGGGTCAGGGATTAAAAATTAACAATCCAACCTCAAAATTAGTTTCTGAGACCAAATTAAGATTTAAAGGCATAGGATTTACTTAATTACATTCCTTGCTGATATCAAGGCAACTACAATCTGAGAACTCTAGAAAATACATGTTTAAAAATAAGTCTCCTAATCTCTCATTTTGGTAAAGAATATTATTTCATAAACATCTGTTTTCTCAACATATTTTCATCACATTAAAACACAAGGCTGTTTCCATTATTATTTCTGCAATAGTCACCATTCCAATAATCTGCTATCAACAGTCTTAAAAGTTAAATGTTATAATTCTAGTTCTAGATTTGACTCAGAATATTTTATCTAATAGCACTTAAAAATGTAAAAATTTAAGTTGGTGTAACAAAATTTCAGAAGCAGGTTACGTACTGTGGTTCAGAAAAAAAGACATTCCATAAAGTTTACAAACCATGACAAAGATCATTTCTTCTCTCGGATTAAGAACAAAACCTCAGTAGAGAAGACAGCCTTTTCGATATAAAAACAACAAAAATCTAATTTCTACTCTTCCTACTACATTCTAGCTCTGATCTGAACTTAAGGCTAGTGCCATCTATTTGATCTTAAAGAGAAGTAGTCTTTGAAAAATTTTCTTTATTTTAGACTTTTATAATCTATTTAATAATACACTTCACAAATATTTCCTCTTTTTTCTAAAGTACTGATATTGGAGTTACATAGTAATATCTTTAATACAATGTCTTTGTAAGAAGTGAGTCCTTCTCCTACGCACTGTACTTGACGCACTGCACCTTTCAAATATGTTCACAATGAATTAAAGTTATGATATAAAGAAGTATTTTCTCTATTATCTGTATCAATTAGCATACATTATCTGTTCAAACAATTTTTGTTTGCCTCTTCAAATATCAGAGCAAATTTAATGACAATTGTGACCTTAAATCTAATATACATTAGTTCATTGTTACTGTAATCTATCTAGCGAAAAGTAAATTCAGAAAGCAAATCTGATATGGATAAACCTGTCTTTTATAGTCTTAAATAGAGAAGAAAAGAAAATACATTCCTAGGGGTAAGATATGTCAGTGTGAAAAAAGGAGGAGGATTGGTAATAGATGTTAGCTCAGGGCCAGTCTTCCTCAGCAAAAAGAGGAGGATTAGCATGGATGTTAGCTCAGGGCTGATCTTCCTCACACACATACACAAAAAAAATGTCTCTAGACATTGCCAAATATCCCTAGGAAGAAGGGACCACAAAATCTCCCCTGGTTGATAATCAGTGCTCTATAGGAACTGAGAAGCATATTTTTAATGTTTTATATGTACTAGTTAATTAATTTACAAATTTACTAGTTAGTAAATGTACTAATTAAGATTTGATAGTATGCATCAGCTTTAGATTTAACATGTCAGCAAGTTCAGACATGAAGTAGACCATATTTATACAGTCTAGCACTGGCTTTTAAAGCAATGGTCTAGTGGTAGCAACTTCATATTTCTTATTGTAATAAAGATACTTGCAAAATATGTAATTGCTTTTTTCTTAGATTTAATCAGCTTTTGTCTCAGATGCTCCTTTGAAATGGCTGTTCGTAGAGGAGAAGAAAATTTTCTCTAGATATTTTATTCATTTGTACTTTCATAATAATTTTTTTATATTTGCATTAGTTTTATGATGTTTCCATTTTTGTGTCTGCCACACTAGTGAGGAGCTGTGCCTACTTATTTTATGGATTCATTGTTACTGATTTTTGTGGATGACAGTTCTGTTAGAGAATTAGTCTTTTATTATTTGTTTCAAAATTAAAGATTAACTAAAACAACTAACATGTAATGTGAATAATCATAGAACTTCTTTTACTTTATCTTTGCTTTTTTAGTACAAAGGAAGATTTAGGTTTATTTAACAACATTTTCTTCTTTTAGCTTTTATTATGGAAAACTTCAAACATATAAAAATAACAAAAATACAATAAACCTCCATATACCCATTATCCACTTTTAATGATCAATAAGACATGACCAAACTTGATTCATTATTACTCCCACCATTTCCCAAACTACCTAGATTATTTTAAGTCAAAATCCTGATTTTTATTATTTTATCTCTATACATTTCGTTATGTATCTCTAAAATAAAATCATACCTAAAAATTAACAAATAATCCTCATAATCAAATATTCAGTCAGTGTTCAAATTTCCCTGATTGTCTCCTAAGTTTTATATTATTTGTTCAATTTGGGATCCAAATAAACTTCATATATTACAGTTAAGATGTTTTTGACCTACGAATTCCCTCTGCATCTCTTGTTTTTCCTTGCAATTAATTTTTTGGAGAAACTAGGTCATTTGTTCTACAGAGTTTCACATAATCAGGATTTTTCTCAGTTTCCTCATGTTATAGTTTCCATATTCTTCCGGCATGAATACTTGTAAGAATATTTAGAAAGACTACTTTATAGCTGGTGTTACATACTTTCATCAGAAAGCACATCTTTTGGGGAAATGTTAGCAGCCACTGATAATGGTTGGTATAATTCATTAATTCAGTATGCATTGCAAAATAGTGATATTCTAATTCAATCATTTCTTCTTCATTTATTTGTTGGAATACTTCTTTACAGAGAAACTTCTCCTGAACAGCTACTTGGTTACCCTGTGGTAGAATTTGTATAGAAAAGGTAGAATGAATGTTAGTTATTACATATACCAGTTTTCAAAATAATGACTAGCTTCCCTGACATTCTCTATGAGTCATCCAAGGAGGGAGGGACAACTTTATTTCACTTTCTTTAGTATTATACTAATGTATCATGGATTGAAATATATATGATGTATTGCAGTTCATTGCCATTATAATTCTTATTGATGCTCATGCTCAACTTATCTCATCTTTGGCCTTCAGGAATCACTTCAGATTGGCTCCTGCATTCTTTGGACACAATCCTTGATGAGAGAGCTCTGTTGCTTTTTGGTATGACAAGATATTTCAGGCTCATCTCTTATATTTTTAGCTCTAGACTCATAACTCTACTGACCCCTTTGGACTAAGGAGGCAACTTGTATACTTGTGAAAAATTCATACTGTTGATAAAGATTGTAGAAGAATAAACTTCCTGAAATTACATGATAGGGGCTAAATATCAATAGCAGCTTGACTGTTCAGAGAAATATGAATTCATTTTCTCCTCATTTGCTAAAGATTTTACCTTCCTTGCACTTTTGTATTATAGGTATACTCAATGTGCATTTGCTTTTAGGTATTTATCACCTTCCATCCCCCTTTCCTTCCTTCCTTCCTTCCTCCCTTCCTCCCTTCCTCCCTCCCTCCCTTCTTTTCTCTCTCCCTCCCTCCCTCCTTGTTCTTTCCTTCCATTCTTTCCTTAATTCATTATTCCATCTAGGGTTTATTTATATGCCACAAGGTAAGGATCAAAACTTACTTTCCACCCCCAAAATTTTCTAATACCATTTATTGAATCATTCTTTTCTCCCCAGTGCTTTGAAATTATATCTTACTTATGTACTAATTTTTTTATAATCATGTTGGTTTTTTAATTTTATATTAAATTCTGTTAATTGATATTCCTTTTCTGATACCATTATTATCTTAATTTTTGAAAAATTAAATTATAGTTTAATATCTTATAGTACAGCTACATTCTCATTGTGATTATTTTTTAATATCTTATTGTCTACCATTGCCTATTTATTCTTCTAAATGAAATTTAACATTATTTTGTCATGTTAATAAATTACTTGGATGAATATTGTATACCAGTTTAGAATTAAAATTTGGGATGAAAATTGTAGACCAATTTAAGGATAATTGGAATCCAAACAATTTGAAAAGTCCTCATCCATCAGTATGGTATATCTTTCCATTTACACAAATATTATTGGATGACTTTTTAAAAAGTATTGTTACTTTCTCAACTTCATTTTTAAAAAATGTATATTTTCATTGCTAATGAAGACGAGAATTTATTTTTGTTTTTTTCTAATAGTTCGTATATTGGAAGGCTATTTTTTGATATATTTATTTTGTAAACAACTATATTACATTTGGATTGTCCTCAAGAGCACCTTTCCTTTAATCTTAATAAGACTCTTTTGAAACACTCATAAAATCTGGGCATAAGCTCCAATAGAAATTTTCTGCTGCCTACTGAGTGCTCAGATATTGTCAGATTACAAGCAACTAAACTTCCTGCCCAGCTGTGATCAAGGCTTAAATAAGAAGACAAATTCCTTTACTAATTGTATTGGTATTAGAATTCTATTTTAACCCTATGTCCAACACGTACCAAGGAACAATTGTTTAAAATACAGGGGAGGATTTGTCCATTGATTTCTAAACTGTTGTTCATTCAACTATTAAATTGACAGGGATAAGTTGTCAGCATGTCAGGATTCCCACTATATGGTCTATGCTTTAGTATTGCAAAAGACTTGTGATCCGGATAGATGTGGATGTAGGTTAACCATGGCAGACTTCCCTGTCTTTTCTGAAGTTTAATACTATTATAGAGTGTACATGGATTGGCCAGTATGAAGTTTCCAAAAATAGCTTCTAAAATCTTTAATTTTCAGTGAAGTAAAGTTGTGCCAAAAAGGAAGTCAATCAAATCGATTGTGAATATATGATGTTCATTATAGATATTTTACTTTGTAAATTAAAAAATTATAAAACTATGAATGTGTGTCGTATGTATTTTACAAATAAATTCTTCATGCTTTACCTCTTTGGAACCTTAAGAAATCTGTGGGACTAGACAGGGCAGATATCATTTTCATCACTATTATTCATTCAGCACACATTTATTGAATACATACTAGGTGCCATCCTGTAAACTGAACTTGAACACTCAAGATAAAAAGCATAATCCTTGCTTCCCAGGAGTGTACAATCTATTGGGAGAAACAGGCAAGAAAATTAATCATGGAATCAGTGTGACAAATATTGTGAGAGAGGTAAGTGTAAAAGGATAAGGAGAAACACCTCACCCAGAGTGGAGGAATGAGGACTCCTACTCAAAGACATGATGGATGAACCAAGTCCTGGATGTGGAATAGGAAAGAGCCAAGTGAAGCATAAGAGGAAAAGTGGACAGTTAAGCAGGCATAAAATCACGGCATTCCTGTATGGGAATGGTAAATCAATGAAAGGTTTTAAACAAGGAAATGATACTATAACAATAACATTTTTGATTGAATATACTGGCTTTTGTGCAGAAATTTGTAGTAAGAATGTTAAGAATATGAGTTTGTACTAAAGCAGTAACTGTGAGACTAAAGTTAGGGAATGAGCTCAAGGGATAACAAAGAGATAATATTTATAAGACTCAATACAGAACTGAATTTAGTGGGTAAAAATGTGTGAGAAATTAAAAGCAACTTACAGGTTGAGAATCGGGTATTTTTTAGAGACAGGGAAGAGAAATGAATGAGTAAAATTGGAATCAGTATTGGACATGCCAAATTTGGGTTCTCTTTCTCTGAAAGCCTGTTGTGGTAGTCAGTGGAATGGTCCCTAAAGATGTCCACATCCTGGTCTCCCAAAATCTCTGAATATGTTAGGTTATAAGACAAAGAGATTTGAACTTGTAGGTAGAATTCAGGTTGCCTATCAGCTGACCTTAAAATAGGCAAAGTGTCCTGATCCTGGATTATCCAGATGGGACCAATGTAATCACTTGAATCCTTAAAAGTGCAAGAGGAAGGCAGAAAAGTGGGTCAGAGATGGGGCAGGCCCTGTGGTGCAGTGGTTAAGTTTGTCGTGATCTGCTTTGGCTGCCCAGGTTCATGGGTTCGGATCCCCGGCACAGAGCTACACCACTCATCAGCCATGCTGTGGTGGTGACCCACATACAAAACAGAGGAAGATTGACAACAGATGTTAGCTCAGGGTGAATCTTCCACAACAACAACAACAAAAAAAGTGGGTCAGAGAGACGCAATGTGAAAATGATTTGATTCTTTCCCTCCCTTTGCTTGCTTTGAAGATGCAAGATGGGGTCCACAAACCAAGGAATGCAAGCTGCCTCAAGAAGCTAGGAACAGTCTTCAGTTTATAGGCAGAAAGAAAATGCTAACCTCAGTTCTACAGCTGCAAGTAACTAAATTCTGCCAAGAATCCAAAAGAGGAGAAAAGGGAGTCTCACCAGAGGCGCCAAAAGGCACACAGCCCTGCTGATACCTTGATTTTATTCCAGTGAAACCCATATCTACCAGATTTTTTTTTTTTTTTTTGGTGAGGAAGATCAGCCCTGAGCTAACATCTGATGCCAATCCTCCTCTTTTTGCCAAGGAACATTGGCTCTGGGCTAACATCCGTGCCCATCTTCCTCTACTTTATATGGGACACCACCACAGCATGGCTTGACAAGTGGTGTGTTGGTGCGTGCCTGAGATCCGAACCTGCGAACCCTCTGGCTGCCACTGCAGAGCACACGCCCTTAACTGCTATGTCACTGGGCTGGCCCAACACACCTATCAGATTTTTGACCTTCAGAATTATGAAATAATAAATTCATTGTTTTAAGCCACTTGGTTATAATTTGATAAGGCAGCATAGAAAACAAATACACCAGAAAATTTAACAAAAATCAAAATCAAAATAAGATGTAATCATCTATACATTGTCTCATAATAGAACTATTTTCTTTTTGCATATGTATGTAATTCTTTCCTATCATTGTCAACACTCATTTTTCCATACACTCAAAAATGTATTTTCAATCAAAATCTATATTTTTGGGGAGGTACTAATTGCTAAACATAAAATACATAACCCTAAATGTGAATGGTCTGGAGCTTCCTGGAGATGCAAGGTGGGCACGTGGGCAGGATAATCCCACTGACAGGGCTTCTCAGAGGGTTCGCCCAGCAAAGTGGATTTTTTGATTTTTTTTGTTTGTTAGCGTTATGATTTTGTTAAATTGACATTTGTTAAGTAGAGTCCTGAGGTGCCGAATGGTGAGCCTCTGAGGTTCAACAGAAGACCACAAGAGAAATGGAGATAGAGAAGTTTATCACTCGCAGGTCCTGGAGGAAGTACATGGCATGCCTCAAGGGGCCACACAGGGAGGTCAAGGCAGAGTGCAGGCAGAGAAAGGCACATGCCTTTGTTAGGGCTTGTTGGTCAAATGCTTCCATGTTCCCAGGCTAAGATTGGATTGGTCAATTCTAACCAAAAAAAAGTGGGATTTTGGTAAGCTCCATGGGGATCTTATCTAAGAGGTGAACAAAGGGAAGGCCCTGGGAGGTGGGGGAGACTGCTTATGACAAGGGCTGTTGGAAGACTCATATCAGGAACTTACTTTTGCTTGTGACTCTGTGGGCTGTTATCTAGGCATGCGCTTGTGTGAGGGGCTAGAGTCAGTTCAAGGCCCTGCAGGCCACTTAACCAAACAAAATGGGTGCCGAGGCAGTAATTCCAAGGACTAGCTTAGCTAAACTTGCAGCAGTTACTTTTATTTGTTTTGTTTGTTTACTCAGGGAAATTTCTGGCAGAGTAAAAGGAGGAGAGTATTAACAAATATTAATGATAGCTACCATAAAATGATTGCTTATTGTAATCCAGGCACTGGGCTAAGCACTTTACGTGAATTAGCTCATTTCTTCCCCCCAATATCCTTTAAGGTATTAAAAAAACCCATTTTATATATGAAGAATCTGCGGTTTAGTTAGATTAAGTACCTCACCTAATTTCCGAGTTAGTATTCAAACTCAAATCTGCTCTGAGCCTCTTTGGGATCTGTTTTGCCCCCGAGTCCAGAGGGGTACTAAATTCAGAGCCAGGAAAGCTATTCTGAGCATGTAGTTCTCTTTCTTTGCTAAGATCTCAGTCTTGCACTTCGAGGGAGGATTTGAGTCGAAGCCACTGCTCTGAAAGAAGTGGCAACCACGCTATTGAATCTCATTTGAGTCCAGGTTATTCACAATTGTAGTGTCACCCTGTATGGAAGTTTGTTCTCATTTTAACGTTAACTTCAAGACCCTCCAGTCTGAGATTATTGGAGATGGTAAAATTTTCTATGTATATGTAATTGTGGTAAATGATTATTGTAAATTGTGCCCATTTATTTTGAATTGCAGTTTTAATATTGATAATAAACCTATAACCTATTTTCACAAAACACTTTATTATTATTGCCAGAACTGCTCATTTCCTTTCAATCTTGCTGTCTTTCTGCCCCTATTTTATTTTCCATCTTTTAAGGGAGCCTGACAAACAATGGGGCAGGAAAAATTTTTCCAAATTCACTAAGTTAAAAAAAAAATTAGTTTCCTTTAATAATTTTGTTGTCCTGAATACATATTATAAGGAAAAATCTACAGCTAAGCATTCACTTTCTCAGGTCAACAGTCCACTTGTTATATTTTAAAACAAGATAGTATCTAAGTAAAACCAGAGATAGTAAATTCTTATCTGTCACAATGACTGCTTCATCAAATGGCAACTGTAACAGTGGACATGTGTTCTTTAAAAAAAAAAAAAGATCTCTTTTGGAGCAAAGGAAAACAGCACTTAAGGGGGAATATTGACAAACATTTCAAATGCTGGAAGCTGATAGCCATTGGTAAAACAGAAAGAAACCACTTCATTATCAGCAAAGTAGGTGAATGAATTCTGAGGGGCTATGAATAATAAAACAAATTATTGTGACCTGCTAAAGCTAATGAATAAAATAAGAACATTGTAAAAATAGAATACAGCAAGACTGAGCCAGATTGAAAACCTTCCAAGGCAATTGCCAGGGTCTCAGGGGACTGTGGATAGATTTTTTGGTAACGCATACCCCAACAGAAGGTATCTGACTAAAGACACCCTTATCTTCTATCCCAGGGACATAAGTATTGCCTTTTGGGTTATAATGGGTTTCTGAAACTCGAAAATCCAGGAATTACTAACACATTTCTGCCTTTTCCACTTTGCTGTTCACATGAAGCTATATTGCACAGAATTATTTAAATCAAATGATACAGGAGGTTAACAGGGTGATAAGTCAGAAAAAAAAAGGGTTGAGGATATCTTGTGAAATAGATTCCACACCCAGAGGTAGATTAAAATCACCTGAAAAATGTTGTAAAAAATCAGATTCCTAGGCTTCACTACCAATCTCTGGCGTCTGAGTATTCTGAGATGGATCTTTGCAATATTTATGTAATTTCTCAAGCGATTCTAATTTTATAGCCCATTTTCTGCATACTTTTAGGCTACCTTGCATAAATGAGAATCTATTCTTTTTTAGACGTTAATGCAGGGAAAGCATATCAATAACTCCCCTCGGTAAGCATTTTAAAAAGTAACGTTGGCACATCTATGTATTTCATTGTGCATTTTTCATAAGGAAAATGAAATGATTTTTTCTGCTCTTAATATCTATGGAAAATAATTTATTACAATGCTCCTTTTGATATCTTTCAGATACTTATTTTAGGTCTACTGTTTTCCCCACCCTAATAAAACAAAAATTTCAATTATTTTAACCTTCCCATTAGGTTCTAATCTCCAAGGTATCTATTTTACTCACTTTAGAATGTTACTCATAGAGCAAAAATATGTGTTGATTCTCTAGTTGAATAGCTAACATTTTGATATACAGTTTTATGCTCAGATGTTTCAGTTTAGGCCTATTTTATAGGTATTAATAAGATTAACAACGGAGCTCTATAGAAGTTGTACCACCAATATCCAAAACATCATGCATTTTATAGGAAGAAAAATGACATTGTGACAGAGTCAGAACTCACCTGTGAGGGTTCTTTGGAAGTCTTGGGAATAAGCAACATTGGAACTATTTTCAACTTTCTTGGCATATGGATACACTAAAATATCCTGGCATCTGAGTACCAACTTTTCATTGAAGAAAAAGCTTATTAAGATCTCTATTTGTATATGTAGGAAAAAAGCTGTGTTTCAAAAAAAAAATGTGTATGCACTGTATGGAGAACATGGATTTAGGTTATCTGATTCTAGTCTTTTATTGTCTTTGAAAAATTTTAGTACTGTCTTTATGTATGTAATTGATAGACATATAAATTCCATCCTGTCTGGCAGAAGTTCAATTGTCTTCCTTACACTCTGTGGAAAAACTAGTTTTTCCTCTATTTGCATATTCATGTCAATATTCCCGATCTATAAATGTTTCTGTTTTTTGGATTCTCTTTTGAACCAGTTATAACATCTGCCTAGTTCCCTTGTGAGTTAAATACAATCTTTAACATGTGTTCTTTTATATACATGAGAGTTATAATTTTGCCCTTTTCTGAAAATTCTCTCTTAACAGATATTATCTAGTGTGAATTGTGCATATTTTAAGTTTTACTGACACTAATTAGATAACTCAGTGTCAAATATCTGAAGCTTTTATTGTCTAACTTGTAGAGGCCAAGCTATCATAAACACTATGTTGCATATTTGATTTCAGTTTCATAAAAGGAGAAAAAGAAACGAATTACAAATGTCAGAAAGGGCATGTATAATTAGGTTTTGATGCAAGCAAATTAACTATGTAGGGATGTTATTTAGTCATGGAGTTCTTTGGGATTATCCTTTAGTATTTCATTTCTACACTTTGATCTCCCATTCCCGGCAATGTCTCTTCCCAACATTCAGACTCCTCCTTAAGCCCTGAACTCCAACTCTTCTTTCACTCAGCAAAGAATTTGCTTCTCTCTTTACAAAGAAAATCAACACTGTTCGCTGTATGATTTTGAATAATCATTAACAGCTTGAAGAATAAGTATTATTATTCGTATTTAGATAGAGCATTGGAAATTTGGTGATGTGTTAACTTATATGAAGCCTGCAGAATTCCCACCACAGCCACCAAGGGCAACAGTTTGTCCTCCCTCTGTTTCAGTTTGTGAGGGTTGCCATAACAAAACACTACAGACTGGGTGGTTAAGCAAAAGAAATTTCTTGTCTCTCATTGGGGGCTGGAAATCCAAGATTAAGCTGTTGGCAGATTTGGCTTCTCTTGAGGCCTCTCTCTTTGGATTGCAGATGGCTGCCTTCTTGCTGAGTCCTCACATGGCCTCTCCTCTGTGCACACATATCCCTGCTTGTCTCTCCCGTCTCCTGATTTCTTCCCATAAGAAGAGACACCAGTCAGAATGGATTAGGGCACACCCTAATGACCTAACGTTAACTTCATTACCCCCTTAAAGGCCCTTTCTCCAAATACAGGTTAGGGCTTCAACATATGAATTTTGGGGGACACAGTTCAGTCCATAACGACCTGACTCCCCTTCTCTACACCCCAGTTAAAAGCAAACAGTAGTCTTTTTTTCTGCCTGTAACACCCAAATGAAACTGCTCAGTTGGGTCTCATCAATGAGGTTTTTATTTAAAACTTTTTATTTTCAAATAATTTCATGCTTACAGGAGAGTTGCAAAAACAGTTCGGAGACTTCTCTCACCTCTCATGCGCTTCCCCTAAGGTTGACGTCTTACATATCCATGGTATAATTATCAAAATGAAGAAATGAACGTTGTCACAACACTATTAACTCATTTACAAACTTGATTGACATTTCATGAGTTTTTCCACTGATGTCCCTCTCTGTTCCAGGATGCAAACCAGGATCCCACATTGCGTTTAGTCATCGTGTCTCCTTAGTCTTCTCCAATCTGTGACAGTACATCTGTCTTTCCTTGTCCTTCGTGTTGTTAACAATTTTTAATATTTCGGATGAGTTCATTTGTAAAACGTCCCTCAGATTGAGTTTACTTGTTGTTTTCTCATTATTAGATTGAGGCCATGCATTATGGCAAGAATACCACAGAAGTGATGCTTGCTTTTCACTGTATCATAACAGAGAGTATATGTCTCATTACTGGTAATGTTAACTTTGATCATTTGGTATATTAGGTTTTTAGGGCTGCCGTAACAAATTACCACAAACTTGCTGGCTTAAAAAAACTGACATTTATTCTCACATAGTTCTGGAGGCCAGAAGTCCAAAATCAAGGTGTTAGCAGTGTTTGTTCCTTCTAGAGGCTGAAGAAAAGTCTGCTGCAAGCCTTTTCTAGCTTCTGGTGATAGCTGGCAATCCTTGGTGTCCTTGGCTTGTGGATGGATCACTCCAATCCCCATGTCCATCTTCATATGGCCTTCCTCTGTGTATAGCTCTTATTTCCTCCTCATTTTAAGGACACCAACAACCTAATGTAGGGTACACCCTAAATCCAGAATGATCTCATCTCATGATATTTAATTAAATCTGTAAAACCCTATTTCCAAATAAGGTCTTATTCAGAGGTACTTGAGGTTTGGACTTGGGCATATTTTAAGGGGGAACAAATCTCAACTTACAGTTACCATTTTTTCATTTGTAATTAATAAGTATCTTGAAGGAGTTATTGTGAGACTATGTAACTATCTTGTTTCTCCAAGAGCTTTCACACACTAATTTTACCAGCCATCAGTTGATCCTGCCTGAGACAAGTATTACTGTGGTGTTCTAATGGTGATTTTCTATTTCTCTCATTCTTTCTACGCTCATTAATTAGAATTCTTGTCTAAGAAAAAGCTCTATTTATCTATCAATTAGTATTGTGTTTGCCAGATTTTACAAAGAAAGAGACAGGACACCCAGTTAAATTTTAACTTCAGCTAAGCCATGGATAAGTTTTTTAGTATAAGTATGTTCCATGCATACCTGAAACATACTTATATAAAAATTATTCATTGTTTATCTTAAATTCAAATTTAATTGTGTGTCCTGTATTTTATCTGCCAACTCTATTTGGTATAAACACATAGGTATGTATTTTATTCTATGGGTTGTAATCCACACTATCATTATTTATTTTGTTCCTCAAATTTTTCCAGCTTTGGTCATTGGAAGTTCTTTCATATTGGTTTCTGCACTGTTTCAGTATGTCCTCATTTTTTGGGTTCCTTTATTATTTTCTGGCATCACAAAATAATCTAGGCTTATCTTATATTTTCAGAGCCCTGTTTCCTCTTAGCGAAGAACAGTATTTAGAAACCAAGATCTGGGCTGAAAATGTGCTCATTGCTCTTGGGGTGTCATTGCTTCAAAGACCTCTGAGCAGCCAGAGCTTGGAAATATATGTGTGCATATCAACCCATGCATAGACACACACATCTAGATTTGTTTCTGATCTATGTATCATCGGTAAGCAGAATAACGCCCCCCTAAAGACATCTATGTCCTAATACCCAGAACCTGTGAATACGTTGTCTTACACGGCAAAAGGGACTTTGTAGATGTGATTAAGTTAAAGACCTTGAGATGAGGAGATTATCTGGGTGTGCCCATTGTGATCACAAGAGTTCTTAGAAGTGAAAGAGGTGGACGGGAAAGATCAGAATCAGAGAAAAATTTGAAGATGCTATGTTGCTAGCCTTGAAGATGGAGGGAGGAAGCCACAAGTCTAGGAACGTGGACAGCCTCTAGAAGTTGGAAAAGACAAGGAAATAGATTTTTTCCTAGAGCTTCCAGAAGGAAATGCAGCAATGCCATCACCTTGATTTTAGTCCAGTGTATCCCCTTTTGGACGTATGACCTCCAGAAATATAAGATAACAAATCTTTATTGTTTTAAGCCACTAAGTTTGTGGTAATTTGTTACAGAAGTAACAGGATATTAGTACACCATTTGTATCAATATTTAAAAATCATGAGTTCATAATGATTCCTCCAATTCCAATCCGACAACACAGGGTTCATTCTTGCGTTCCCCCTTTCCTTACTTGTAATTTCTTTCTCCAACAATGAGAAATCTAGCTATCTTTATCTACAGTAAATTTACATATTTGTTCAACTCTAGTATACACATAAGTTAGTTTCAGAATTTCTAGCCCATACCTCTGTAAAAAACACACTCACTAACAAAACTACAGCATTTATGTATAGTGTATTGTGTATTTAGCCTTTTAACTTCCAGTCAAAATACTGTTTTCCAAAGTAAATTAGATTGTTTTCTTTCCCACCCCCTTCAGTTGGTTATATTATTCATTTACATATTGTTATTCAGTTAGATTTATTTGCTATAATTTATATATTATTTATTTTAGCTTCTACCCCCAATCTTGGTTGACATTTTACTAAATTTACATACAGTAAAATTCACTATTTACGGCATACCGTTCTATGAATTTTGATAAATGTATGGGATCGTGTACCCTCTGACACAGATATGATCCATAACAGTCCCATAAACTCAATATTTCCTTATCCTGTTCATTTGTAGTTAATTCCACATCCTACCTCCTACCAATGGGAACCAGGCATTTGTTTTCCTTCCCTGTAATTCTGCCTTTTCCAGAATAGAATGTAAATTAAGTCATCAATATGTAGATTTTTGGGTCTGGCTTATTTCAAGTAGTAAAAGCATTTAAAATTTACTCATGTTATCGTGTGTATAAATAGTTTATTCCTTTATATCGCTGATAGTACTCCGTCATATGTACGTACCACAGTTTATCCATTCACCTGTTGAAAGACATGTGAGTTGGTTCCAGTTTTGAGGTATTATGCTCTAGGCTTTGCAATATATATTTTTAATTAATTGATGTCTTTGAAATAATATTTTCCATTTCAGTTGTAGTGAAAGGAACTTCTGACACTGTATTCCCAATTCCTTCCTCCTATCCATTGCTCTATTTTTTCATATATTTTGTTTTTAATAGCCAGCCCTGGTGGTTTAGTGATTAAGATTTGGTGCTCTCTCTGCCACAGCCTGGCTTCCTTTTCTGGTTAGGAAACCACACCACTCGTCAGTTGGTTGTCAAATTGTGGTGGCTGTGTGTTGCTGTGATGTTGAAAGCTATGCCACTGGTATTTCATATACAAGCAGGGTCACCCATGGTGGACAGGTTTCAGCAGAGCTTCTAGACTAAGACAGACTAGGAAGAAGGACCTGATCTCTCACTTCCAAAAAAAATTTGGCCATGAAAACCCTGTGAATCGCAGAGGAGTATTGTCTGATATACTGCTGGAAGGTGAGAGGATGGCACAAAAAGACCCGGCAGGGTTCTACTCTGCTGTACATGGGGTCATCAGGAATCAGATTCGACTCCACAGCACTAATAACAAAAAATAACCACATAATATATCAGTACTAATTTTGCTTTAGACAGTTGCTTCACTTTTAGAGCAATTAAAAATATGAGAAAATAAAAGTGAATGACTTATTTTAACTTTATTGGATTTCCAGTACTGCTTATGTATTTGTATAGATACCTTTTACTGTCTGGTATCATACGCCTTCTGCCTGAAAAACTAACTTTAACATTTGTTGTAAGTTAAATGGGAGACATTTCCTAGCTCTCCTAAACATATTATTCATAGGTGAGGCCCTGAGATTTTTGGTAAGGACAAAAAGAAAAAGAGAAGAAGAATGAAGGGAAAAAAGAGCTTATTTCAACCTAATTTCTCTAGGATTTAAAGTGTGATAAATTTCATCAGAAATATTTTTTCATTTTTGTCATAATAACATTTTATAAAAATATGTGGTATATTTGGTTTCATAAAGTTAATCTATATTGATATCTTACATATTATATCATCCCCTCCCACAAAGAAATATTTCATGTTTAAAATATGCCATGTAAAAATATGTATAGCATAAGGCTATATGTATATAAAAATATACATAATGTGCATTGATCTGTAAGGATATACAGAAAACTGTTCACTAGAATTACTTTAAGCATGTAAATGAGATTGAGGGTTGACAGGAAAGTTTTACATATAATCTGTGATTTTCTGTATTTGTATTTTGTTTTACTATTAATATATATTGATCATATAAGTTTCTTTAAAAGTAGAAAAATTGTATTTTCAAAAGTTAGCTATCTTAAAAATACATCAAATTGGTTTTCTGTCCAATGTATAAGCAATGCTACACTAAAATTACAAAATTTCTAAAATCTAAGACTGCTTCTAATGAATATTCTCTAGGTCTAGAAGCATTGGAAATTGTAGGCTCTGTTTCTCTTATTACTATTATTTTTTGTGTGTATGTGAGGAAGATTAGCCCTGAGCTAACATCTGTTGCCAATCCTCCTCTTTTTGCTGAGGAAGATTTGCCCTGGGCCAACATCTGCGCCCATCTTCCTCTACTTTATATGTGGGATGCCTGCCACAGCATGACTTGATAAATGGTGTGTAGGTCCATGCCTGGGATCCGAACCTGTGAACCCCGGGCCTCCAAAGCGGAGTGCGAGAACTTAACCACTACACCACCGGGCTGGCCTATGTTTCTCTTATTTTTAATTGTAGTTTTTAAATAACATAATCATTCAGATTTATTGTTAATCATTTCAAATCATCAGCCCTTTAAAGTATTATCCTATTACTGACTCAGACAAAATAATGATGGAACCAAAGAATACATTAGTCAGTTACTACTACTGACTAAACAATTGAAAATATTACCTGTTTCCTTAAAAATAAGAGGACTGATATTTAGCATACTATTCTTTTCCTATTTTGTCTGATTTTGCATTGCAGATCTCTAAAATTTGCTCCTGAGTGCTTCTTGTCCATCTGGAACCATCTTTGAATACTATATCATTGCTGTGCCTCACTCTAATGATTCAATGGGATTATAAATCATTAGGAACACTGATCTGGCTGATGATGCATTTGAGTAATACATCATCAGCAAAAGGTGTTTAGATGATATATTACTCCAAAGATGGCGCTGTGTAGAATGGAATCCAGGAACACTTCTAGGTACTGCATGGAGTGCTCGCTTGGGAGAGGGCTTCATTTAAAAAAACATTCACTATATTTCGGTTAAATTTTAATCTATCATTATATATCTTGTTACAAGACTTCCACTCTAACTATTTGTTCCTAAAAGCAGACATTCACAAGAAATATATCATGTTTTCAAGGGAAAATTGCTCTCTCTTCATCAAGAAATACATTGACATGATATTTTGGACTTTCATTGAATATTAATTTTCTATATCTCTTAGTGATAATATATAAGACCGTATAATGCAGTGATATTTTTCATCATCAATATTAATCATCATTTTGCATATTCTAAAATAGCAATACTAAAATAATATGACTCTGGAGACACATCTACAATCACTATTAACCCAGAACCCTATAACCCCTATGTGAACTGTGGAGTGTTAAAAATAGTATAATTTAAAAATAAGTTCCCAGGGATCTGTGGCTTAAATTTGAGTCCCATGTAGGTTGAAAGTTATAGTTTATCAATCCTCTAATATTTAATTATAATCAAGTATTATTCTACAATATTGATTTTCTATTTTTGAGAAATAGTGTGTGATTTTTCTCATACTAATTCATGGGTAATAGATCTGAACTCTAAAATTGAATAGACAGTTTTTTTGCTTTTTGTTTTAAATAAAAATAAGCAATCTGGTAAGTGAAACGAGCACCCTTGTACACTTTTAATATTAATGTAAAATAGTACAATCATAACCTTATATGAGAGCCTTACTCCACAATTTCTTATGAGTTTTGCAGATTTTTCCTCTCTGATGATTCTGATGTATATTCAGGTTCATTAATCACTGTTTTAAAGCATTCCAATGCCTTGCATTTCAGAAACAATTGACCCTCTGATCCCTCCAAAAAAGAATTTTCTTTTATTTCCCCACCAACATACCCTGCTCCCATCCTGCCCAATCCAGGAGCCATGTAATTTCTGCCCTAAGCTGGTGAGCAGAAACCATATCCATTCTTTTCAGGATAAATCTTACCTTCTACTCAAAAAGAAATGTCTTACCTCTTGATCCATCATGGACAATTACAATAGCCAGAGAGTACAATTCTTAAAAGTATGAGCATGCAGTGTTAAATCACATCATGTGACACCCACTACCACCGTGCCACACCCTTGGCAGTTATTTCTTCTAAGTTAGGAGAGAAGATCAGCCTGACTCATCTCGGCTTCAGTCACCTAGTCCCCATCACAATCTCCTGTCAGCATGTATCTCAACCCTTCAGAATAAGCAAAAGTTTTCAGGCATAGGACAGCTCAAATCTGGATTAACAACAATAACACTGAATATTTGTTTTATATAATCTGAAGAGTCTTAATTATGTGATCAGTTTTCACCTATTTTTATTACTAAGTAAAACTTTTAACATACTAACTTACAAATGCTTCCTTTAGTTTACCTTCAAACCACTCAAATCCTTTTCAAGGACAATAGAAGGTATTTACTTTAAATCTGCTTGATTAAATGACCTGATAGAGTGATTCTCCCCATATAAAGAAGCTGTTACCTTGAAAAGGTAAATTCCAATCTTCTTTTTAGATGGTAGAAAAATGCTTATGACTTTGAAATGGGCAGTTTTACCTGCCAGGCTCCACAGGACATCTCATTATATGAGCTTCAGGAAAGAAATTTAGACTTTTTTTTTAAAGTCTAAGAATACTTTTTACATGCAGGCACAATAATTTCTCTTTGAGGAATACTAAACAAATAATCCAAAACACAAGAGAAGCTACTCAAAAATATATCCATTGAAATATTATTGACAATAATGAAATAATAGGAGCATTCTAGGTGTCCAAGAATAGGGGACTAAAGATGTACCCCACAGAATGTCTTTCCAGTTGATGTTTTCTCAGTAGACTATATCCTGGTTTTCAATATAAAAATTTCATATAATATACTTTCTTTCATCATAATGTTTTTCAGTCATTATTTATAGAGGAAATTTTTTATATTTTTATCTCTAAAGCACAATATAATATTTTTAATAAAACTGATAAATAAGTGAAAAGCAATAGGACATGTTGGAGTATATGAGGAAGCCATTTGGTATAAAACTAATTTTTCCTGACCTTGTTTTTCCAAAAGGGCCTGATGTGGCCTGTTGAGCATGCACTGTACATCTGCTTTAAACATTTACTATGTCCCAAAGACAAGAATGATGCCCTTAAAGATAGGGATGTAACTCCTCCCATATTGGCATTTCTCTAAGGATAAGCATCTCTCCCTGGAAACTAAGGATTAAATACTGACCTGCTGTGCTCACCTGGTGACCACTGACCTGCTGACCACCAACCTGATGTGCCAGCTAAGCATCTCGTGACAGCAGTAAAACAGATATTCCTGTCAAATGTGATGTATGCTCTTTGTTCTAAGACAATATGTGACCACTCTGTACACCCCACTTCTTTGATGCCTCTCCTTTCTTGGGGAAGGAAGGCCCCAGGCTATAGTCCTCAAATTTGGCTCATAATATACTCATCCCAATTTTGATTTATAGATTGACTATGGATTATTTGCATCGACAAAATAGTATTTGGGATAAATCTTGCCACATTCCAAATTCATCAGTAACAAGATCACACATTTTGAAAAGCATGCTGAGTACAATAAAGGGCAAATGTCTCACGGATGTGGCTGACCATAGAGAGACATTGCAGGGTTGTATCCAGTGTGCCACTATAATGAATTTTGCTTTCAAAATGGCTTGATACTGCTCTAGCACCAGACAAAAAAGCTTATGACTGTAATTCACATGTTGATGTTTTCTTCAGATATCTTTATTCTTTTTATTTTCTAATTTTTTGTTGAGGAAGATTTGCCCTGAGCTAACATCTGTTGCCAATCCTCCTCTTTTTTTTACTTGAGGAAGATTCGCCCTGAGTTAACATCTGTGTCAATCTTCCTCCATTTTGTATGTGGGTCACTGGCACAGCGTGGCCACTGATGAGTGGTATAGGTCCACGCCCAGGAACTGAACCTGGGCCACTGAAGCAGAGCACGCCAAACTCAACCACTAGGGCACAGGGCCAGCCCCATGATGTCTTTATTTTTAAGGGAAAAAAATGTTACAGCTATTGCTAAGTCCCTGCTCCCCTCTCATACTTTCCCCTCATTCATTTCCCAGATGGAATGAGTATCATGTAGTTGGTGTATATCATTCTTATGCATATATAGTTATATTTTACACATGCACATATAATTATGTAGTATTTTATATATCTTAAAATTACAAAAATATTATATTAAATGTATCTTTTACAATTGGTTATTTTCACTCAATATTATGTTTTTGCAATATTTCCATGTTGTTAAATACAAACCTAGTTCATTCATTTTAACTAGGGTATTATAATCTATTCTGAGAATAAACCATTCCACTATATATAAAAGGTTAATTTGTTTTTCAACATTTTAAAACATTGAATATTGCCAGAAACGTCTTTGTACATCTCCCTCCTTCTATGGTACCTATTCATATGTAGAGTTTCTGGATTTTAGAAAATAACACAATGTTAACTTGGCTAGTTATTGACAAACCATTCTCTAAAAGTAGGTGCTACGACAAACACTTCTACCAGCAATGACTGAGATCTATTCCTCTACAACCTGTAACAGTATTATCAGCGGTTTAAACTTATTTCAGTCTAATGTGTGTGAAACGTGAGGTACATTTAATGTTCTTTAATGTGCATCTCCTTGATTATCAGTGATTCTGGTCAACACATTTTATTTGTATAATTAAAATATAGTTAATATATGCACACATAAGGATATACACAGTATCATATATAATTGTCTTTTTCATTTAACTTAATAAAGAACATGTTTTCATGCTATTAAAAGCTTTAAAAATAAAATTTAATAATTTGATTTATTCCATCCTATGTCTATAGCTACTTTTTATTTAGTTAACCTTTACTCAATTTTAGAATTTCTAAGTTTCACTAAGGCAAAACAAATGGTTTAAATATACTAATTTTTCCAGGAAGATGGAGTAGCTGTATTTTTCCCTACATGCCTGCTAAGTACGTCTAAAATCCTCAGACATTATCTATAAAACAGACTTAGGAGAACTCTGAAGGGTAGAGAGAACAGACAGACCGGCTAGACCTCAGGACCAAGGAATGACACAGTGGTGTGTTCCTGGATTTTCTTTTTGCCTAATGTTTCCCAGACTTAGAGCTGAAGAAGCTGGCTACTTGGAATCACCAAAAGAACAGACACACACACACAAAAACTAAACTAAAAATGCAAAACAACAACAAAATCCTGCTTTCTCTTGACTAAGATCTAGGAATGGAGCATCCGAGTAAGGCAGTAACTTTTAGACAATAACCGCTCTATTCCAGATTGGGACATCTAGACTCTATCCATGCCAGGCTGTAATGAAGCCCCCCAGTCCTCTTGCTGGTGTGGTGTAAGAGAAGATCAAGCAGGGAGCCAGCACTTTCATTTCCTCTGGATGATAAAGAGCCCCCACCCTGTGGTGCTGTGGAGACCACATAGGTTGCCTAGAGTTCCATCTCCGCCCAGCAGTAAAAAGACTCTTTCCCCATTAGAGTGGTATCAGAGAAGATTTAGGGGAGAGTCAGGACTATCACTGCTACCACCCCTCCATGGTGTCAGTAGAGGCCACTTGGGGAGCAGTAATGAATCACTCCAACTACTTCCAGCCATGGAGACAACATAGGAGGTTAGTGGGGAGTCAGAACTCCATCCCTGCCCAGCAGTAATAAGAAGCCTCTCCCTTGGGTGTGAATGGAATCTGAGTAGAAAACTCATACTTGTATCCCCATCTGGCAGTAATAAGGCAGCAACTCTCCCTCTTCCTGCCATAAAGGTGTCAGAAGAAGGCAGAAGGTTTAATAAGATCCAGAGTGTCGTACATAGTACTCTATGTATTAAAAAAGAAGTGTACTCTAAAAAAATCTAGGTTTCAGTAGAAAATCACTGGCTGATAAACAACAGAAATTTATTTCTCACAGTTTTGGAGGCTGCTAAGCCAAAATCAAGGAGCCAGCAGTTTCCTGTGTGGTGAGAGTCCACTTCCTGGTTCATAGGGGGCCATCTCACTGTGTCCTCACATGGCAGAAGAGGCAAGGGATCTTCTGTTGTCTCTTTTATAAGGGCACTAATCCCATTCATGAGGGCTTTGCCCTAATGACCTAAGCACATCCCAAAGGTCTTAGCTCCAAGTACCATTACATTGGAGATTTAAGTATCAGTATATGAATTTTGGGGAGACACAATCTATGGCAACAGAAGAGCCCATATAGTAGCCAGGAAGAACTAGACTCAATCAACGCTGGATGAGGCATTTCAACAGACTTTACTTCAGTCACTTATTAGATGAAAATGGATTTTCACCCTTGATTAGATTTGAATTTTTAAATTATTGAGATTAGGTTTTTATATATTTCTTATATTTATATTCTATGTATTTACATGTATCACACATTTTATTTATATTTTCATATATTTATCTGTCCTTTAAATAAATTAAATATGTAAGCCCTAGTCAACTTTTGTTTGGAGGCTTATTGTTATCCTTATCAACTCATATGAGATCTAAAAATATTTTAAGGATTTTTATTTCTTGACAACATTTTTGTAAATGTCTTCTCTTTTTTGTTTGTCTTGTGATTCTGTTCCTTTTTTTTTTTTTTAAGCAGGTGTATCTGATGCACAGAGATTTAAAAGAACTGTGTGCAAGCATTTCCTTTGTGACAGACAGTCCCCACCTATCCTATGATATGACAAATATTCAATTATATTTTGTTTGGAGGTTTTACAGGTTTTTAAAAAAATCTTACATTTTGATCCAACTGGAATTTATTTTGGTATAAGGTGGACATCTCAAATGATACATTTTTCAGGAGAGCTAAGCAAAGAGTTTGCTGCTGTCTGAACAGTTGGTAAAGGTCATATATTCTTTTCTAAATTATTGAAAACAGTAAGGTCTGTTTCTGAATTCATTTCCTGTATTGTAGGCATGTAAAATACTGTAGATATTGTATGAGTATCATATTTTCATACTTCTAGATACATATGTTTAAACACCTGGTAGTATTTGTCCTGTCTCCTCTGAACAAAAGCTTTACTTTTCAAATTTTCTTTACCATTCTTGTTTGCTCATTAAGTGTTTTAAGAAGAAAAGATGAATATTATAACATAAATTGACAAATTTTATTTTTTTATGTACAAAAAAGTTTATATAGCATACATAGCATGAGAATTAATTGCTTATTTAAGAAAAATAGTTTCTGAAAACCTCATGAATCCTGATCATTCAGAGCAAGAGAAGATAATGCCCTGATAAATTTTTGAAGTTTATCTGCATATTTGGAATGTTCATTTTACCAGGTAATTTGGACAATTTGTATCTTACTCAGAAAAATGACCATTTTACTGTTTTTGAAGTTTATCTTGGTAAAGTTTTATAGGGTTCTTTCTTAAATTATTCATGCACATTTTACACTCAATTTTATTTTAAACTTTTCAAATATATTTTCTCTCTTTTAAATTAATTATATTTATGTAGACTTGGTCTATATTGTTGAACTTTTTCAAAAGAATTACTTTATGTTTCCATTAATCCAATCTAATTGCCATGAGTTACTCTACTACATTTATTTTCTAATTGTTTAATATTTAATTCATAATCAATTTATAAATGAATATTTTATATATAATATGCAATGTAAATATGTAAAATATGTAATTGTATATACAATTATTTCTAACTTACTAAATTATGCACTTAGTTTTTATTGATAATTATTTAATTTATAAGTTAAATGCTATTTATATATTATATATAAATTAAACATTTTTCTCAAAATTTAAACTCAATAATCTAATTTATTAAGTTGAATAAAGACTAAGGATTTACCTTTGAGTATCACTTGGATAAATGTGATAACTTTTGATGCTTTTGAGTGTAGTACATATCCAAGTTCTTTAATGTATTTTTGGAGTGCATGACTATCTCTTTTACACCGTAGTTACTTGAGAATTTCTTTTGACATTCAGTCCGTGGGATTTTGTTTGTTTACTACTGTTGTTAACTTCTAATGCTAATACTTTGTGGTTTGGGAATGGCTTCTTTTTTGAGAATTGGTGGTGGTTTCCTTAGCGGCATAATATATTATCATATTTTTTAAATATTCCAAGCCTGCTTCAAATGTTGAATGCTCTGCAATATGTGTGTGTATAAATATACATATATAGAGATGTATATGCAAAAACACATTTTAATATATTAAGGAATAACGTTATATTTTTGTACTCTATTCATTGTTGATTGCTAAAATGAAAAGCTTGTGGAAAATAAATTATGGAAACTAGAAATTAAAAGCTACAAACCTCTTGAGAACTTTAGTGTGAAAGTGTCATTGTATAATATTCCTATTTATTACTGTAAAAACTGGAATCACATTTAGGAATTGTTAGTATTGAGAATTGTTTTCTGCTATAAGTTGACATTAGTAACGATACAAGTATAGAACATAAGGAAGATGAATTTCTCCTTTTAGTTAGGTGCATTATACAGGCTTTTTAAATTAATTTTTAAAATAAATTTATTTGTGCAGTTCCAATGCACATGAATAAATTTAATTCCTCATTCTGAAATGTGGGATTTTCTTTTGTTTGGAGAAAGTGTCCTATCACTTAACACTTTTTTTCTCCAAATGCAGTAGTGTGACTATTTCCCAGAAGGACATTTCCCTTAATTTCCTTTTGGATTATCTAGCTCTCTGGGTTTAAATTTAAAGTTTAAAAGAACCGTTTGATTTTAATAACTTTTATGTGTAGTGCTCCATTGAATTTGGGCTTTAGCACATAGAACTACTTTTCCATAAGGTGATTTTTAGTAAATCCCTGTGTGTAAAAGCAAGATAAACACACATCACTGAGTTTGTTATTGCAATTAAATTACTGGATTTTTACATTTGAATATGTTCTGAGTGTTGAAAAGCATGAAGAGCCTGTTTTCTCATGTTGGTCATGGACACTTTTCTGACACTTAGTAATTTGAAATAAGCCTGCCAATATTCTTAAATGTCTGAGAATATGAAAATGCTATGTATTTAATACAGGGAAAACAAATTCAGTAAACCACATTTGCTTAAAAAGAATCCAGATAAACTCTTCCACAGAATCCATTTTGTAAAATTTAAACTCTCATTTAGTATTCTCTAATTTTGATTTTCTCATTAAAATGTTTACTCTCTTACAGATTTCTTTTTGTAATGTTTCACTTATTTTGCTCAAACCAATGGACTAAATTTACTCTCACTAGAATCTTCTTGCTAATGACCATCCATGTACGTTACTAAACCTGAGTTAAATGCACTCTGAGACAGGTACTCTTGATGAATGTAGATTTTAGCATAAAGTGGGTACTTGAGTTAATTCGTCTCTACATATATGTAGTCATACATTTATTAGATGTCATTGACTTACCCAAAAATTCACTTATACAGTTATTCAAAAATACATACTCACTTGATCAAACACTGTCATGTGTTAGATACCATGTTGACCTTGAAGGAATTGTTAAGCCCAACCTCCCCCTGTACAGTGATCCTGAGTAGACAGTGTAAACATCCAAAATGATCCACTCAGCATTATTGAATGCATCTTTCTCAACACTTACACAGGGGGTCCACTACAAACAATACTTTGCATGAAGCCAGACACTGCGTTGACTCTATTCTTACTGCAATTTTCTGAGAGTGTATGTGTGTGTGTGTGAGAGAGCGAGAGGGACAGAGACAGAGACAGAGACAGAGTCAGAGACAGAGAAAGAGAGGGAAGTGATGTGGTAGCTACTTTTAGCAGTCGCAGCATAGTTGTGAGTAGGCATGTGAGCAGGATATTCTCAATTGACCTTAGAATTCAATCCTGTAAATAATACATTAAACCGAAGAAAATATTAAGGACAAATTACATGTTATTTTTTTTTTGAGGAGGGGAGGATAGTAACAAAACATACTCTGTTTAAAATTATTCAGGGATAATTTTACAAGAAAAAGTTGGAAGAGAGAGAACGTTTATTTTTAGTTATGATTTCTGTTAGGCAAGAACTATGCTAGGTAACCCCTCAGAAGGCTTGTATGTGGTAGGTATTATACGTATAAAGAAAAATTAAGCTACATATCGTAGTACATACAGCTAGTGTGAGATAGTGTTGGTCTCAAAGTATTTGTCATTTTTGCCGATAAAGAATTAATTCTATGTTTATTTTTTTACTTAATTTCAGAGTTACTTTAAATCTCTAACGCAAACAATTTAAGTGATAACAAAAACTAGATTCATTGGAGAGACAAAACTAGTTCCTGTCTATTTTGAGAATTAATAAAATTAATTCTCTTTTCTGACTGGTATGTCTGTTGTTATTCCTACATTTAGTGTAGAGTTGGGCTGAGAATGATGTTGGCATTACACTAAAATGTGGCACAAGTTTTTAATATATTTCATGAGAGTTAAGCTTTTTTTTGTTGTCATATTATTATTCTAAATAAATGTATTCCCATTGCTTTTCTTCTTTGGCCTGTGAATTAAACAAATATTCACCCAGTGTCTTCTCTGTGAGAGAGTCTGCACAAGACACCTTGCTTTGCCTTTGAGGAACATAAAAGTCAATGTAATGGTAGATGTCAGTGCTTTAACGGAGGTACAAAAAACTATGGATGAAAAGGAAGAGTAATTCTAACTTGGTTGATAATGTGGTCTTTTTTTTTTTTTTTTTTTTTAGAAAAGTAGCTTTAAATCAAATCTTGAAGACATTGGAAAGGCAAACATCAATTAATTAACATGTATTTAATTCCTACTATGATTTAAATTGTGTTGAGAATAGCAATCTATATAACTGAAGAAACAAAAGCATCAGACTGGACAATTCTTGTGTACCTTAATTGGGAACTATTTGGATGGAAAAAACTAGAATCCTATCTGCGCTGGTTTTAAATAAGAAAATACACTAGGAATTTCACAAAATTTTAGAAACTCTAATTCAAGATGTACCACATGGCCCTAGAAGAGACTGGAACCAGAAATTGGAAACATCAAAATAAACGCTACTGTCTCTTGTTTTCTAGGACTTTAGGGTTTGCTGCCTTTTTTTTTTTGTAGATCTGATTCAAATTTTTATTCTCTTTCTTTCTAAAAGCCGTTGTTCTATGCTGACCTCCAGTTCAATACTGGTAAACTAGAGTCTATGTTCTAATTCCTAATTTCTGGGAAGGAGAATATGATAGATCCTGCTTAGATCAGGAAACCATCCTTGGCTAGCCATCCGTTAGCCATAACTGGGAGCAGGGTCAGGTCATCTAGTGCTGTCATTTCCTGGCCCTGGGGGGTGTAAGTTCTCTATAAAATTATGGGTCATAAAATGACAGTAGTCATTAGGTCTCTAGATTCAGAAAATTTAATCATTTTGTTCTGAACTCTGTAAATTGCATAGTCCTGTTTATACCATGATTTAGTTTGGATGGCATCTAAAATAATCTTGCTTATAAAATTTAATTTTTTCTTTAAATAACAGCATCTGCTGAATTCAACAAAAGTTTCTGAGTTTCCAAGGTAGTTGAAGCTGGGTCTTTGAGAGGAGAAATATTTTCATCAGTGTGCAAGTACTGTATAAAATAGTATAATGGAGTTACAAAAATAGCTTAGGGGTATAAAATATCAAGGAATCTACTGTGGTAATTCAAAACATAGGGGCCACAGTTGGAAATAAACTGATATCTGGGCATTTTCTCACATAAGCTTTCAGCTACTGTAGGACATGCCATAAATCAATATGGTTATACACCTAGTATCTTTCTCTTCTGCCTCAGTCATACCGTAGTCATTAGTGATCATATTGTGTTCTATTTTCACTCATCTAAAACCAAAACAAACAAGACAAATTTTGATTTTCTAAATTTCAGATTAAACAAAGAGGAGGTCCTCACACTAGACACGTGGATGGACCACCTCCACCCTCTTGTAATTTAAATCTTATGAGTCAGAATTTAAAATTTGGTCATGGGTGTCCTCATTTGTAAGTAAAGACCACTCAGACATTTGAGTTACATACATACAGGCTCAGGATCGATCCGCATTTACTCGCCCTCTTCTTTTCCAAGTTGAAATGATTCTATTCGCTGCTAACTGTGTAACTCTGTTCCTTATCCTATATTTCAAGGCTTGGGCATCCTCACAAACCCTCTATCCACCAGAGATAAAGAACCTTCTCAGTTCTTAGTAAAGATTAGGAAGAGTAGCAGCTGGAATCTTATTATTAGTCCAAGTAGTTTTATTTAATTTTAAGGCCCTAACCTGTCTTAGTCAGGGATAATTTGGCTACAAAGAGCTGAAACCCACTGAGAGAAACTCAGTAAAAAGAAGGAGGTTATTGTGTTGATATGGGAGAGTCTTAAGGAATCCAAATGAAGGAAATATAGCTGGCGCTTACCTTTACAGCAACTGGATATTAGAAAACTGCTCTGTCTCTCTCCATTCCTCCCTCCCTATCTCCCTTTCTCCCCTCCTTCCAACATCTCTGCTCCTCTCTTCTCTCTGCTCATTTCTTTTGCTTTCACATTCAGGCTTCTCCTCTCTCACCTGTTTGTGCATACTTCATCACAGCCAACCCAAAGTGGTGAGCTGAGTCCCCAAGATTAAATCATCTTTCAGTGCAACGCCTCACAGCTAACTGATTTATTTTCGGGTCCTGCCCCAAATTTTGAAAAAGTAATCTAATTAACTCAATTTGGGTCAGGCGTCCACAGCTGGTTAGGCCTGGCTGGACAGGGAGGTGGGGTTAATATTGAGGGCTTCTCATCTAGGGCTTTAGATAAGTCAGATTCTCTAGGAAAATATGGCTTGGTGAGAAACCATTAGCATTTCCAAATTGTATCCTTTGCAGTTCTGAGTTAAGATTTGACAAATTATTAAGTGTTAAGTTTCTGCTATATGTCAGCCATCTGTTTTAAGTTTTATTGTACTTATTTAACATTATTTTCACAGTAATCTTGTGATAATTGAATTACTCCCACCTATTGAAATTAAAAAAAATTAGGACTCAGTGATTTTTAAATAAATTCTTTGAGGGGGACAGGATTATGGGGGCAGGCAAAGTAAGCCCAAATTAAACTATTTCTTGATTTGTTTTTTCTTGTACAAACTCTAAAAAATGTTGCCCAAGTGTTTTTTCTCTGCTCTACAATTCTGGCAAGAGACATCAATTATTTTTTTCTATTTTTTTTCAGTATTTTTTGAAATTTTTTCAGTAGTTTCTCTTCTTCAAATATATTTATACAGTATGCATTTGATGTTTGCTGACATATTTGGTATTTCTTCCCTACCTTCCTGTCTGGTATGCTTTATGCTTATTAAATAGTTTTCATATACATATCTATATATTTCTATATAGATATGTATAATGTATATATTTTATATATTTATAAAATGTAAAATATATAAAATATAAAACCTATAAATATATATATATAAAAAATTTGCATGGCCTTCTTTGGTTACCAGGCAAGTGATGAAAATGAAGGGTGTATTTACCTTGTTTTGGTGGCTCTCCTGATTCGACCCTAGAGGAAATCTTTCACTTGGGATTTGATAAAGATATCAACAGGGTTAGAAAAAAATATAGAAAATAACAGCACAGACTTTGAGGTTGGATAGGCATTTACACAGATTCTGGGAAAGTTACTCAAACTCTGTAGACTCTGAAACAGGGATATTAACACGTATCCCATAAGGTGGTATTGAGGTTGAAATGAGAAAACCATGAACTGAAAGTATATGCATGATACATAGCATGATTATTAATACATGGAGCAAATTTCATGGATATTTAGCCGTGGCTGCATCGTGCTTTACCCTTCTTCACTAGGATGTTATTAAAGCAAAAAGCCAATACTGATACGTGCAGCTTCTTGGTCCTCCTCCTAGATCCTTTTCCCTTTCAGCATTCTTGTTTTGATTTTGAATTATTTGTTTGCTTCAGTCCATGTTGTCTTGGTTTCATCCTACTGTCAATATTAATACACACACTGCAGTTCTTGCATTTTTGTTTGTAATTTCTCAAACCTCAGGCTTAGTACAGAATAACCTTCAACTTCTTTTTCAGGAACAAAAGTTTTATTATATTAAATTTCTATTCCTAAATAAAGCAATATAAATCCACATAAAATACAAGTTATAGGAAGCACAACATCCCTGGCCACCTCCTTCAAATGGAAATGAGCTCTGATCTGTGCTACTATGAGGGCACGCATACTATGAGTTTGGTGTTTGATATGTGTTCTTATGCCCTGCCCTGGCTGAGCATCACGAGCCCACCTCATAGCACAGGACATATGGAAGTCCCCAGTTTCCACCTCGGCCCTTCTGGATTCATGGACAAGGCATAAACCAAGCCTCCTTTTCCTTTACTACAACTGAGATAGGTTAGAAATTTCCCAAAGTAATGTTTCAGAGATGCTAAGGGAAATCGATTGGAATAAAGAAATAATAATAATACACTTAAAGAAATGGGTAAATTTAAATAGTGCTGTTAAAGAGAAATCAAAATAGAGGCCGCTGTTTGAAAATACTCCTAGACCGAGCACCTATAGTCATGTAACCAAAACTTAAACTGCTCTGCTCTTAAATGCTGACTCTGACCTTAAATAAACTTTCTTCATATCTGCGTGACCTTACAGCTTCCTAGAAAATCAGCTACAAGCAAGTAAGCTTATGCAATGAAAAATAATGTAAGTTTCTAGTAACTAATCACAATAAAAAAACAATGTCCTCCCTCATTGATGCTTTACTGAGCTGTAACTGCTGAGACCCACTCAGCTTCTTGAACAGTTTGTTTCTTGCTCAATAAAATATTCAAATCAATTAAAGCTTTCTGAATTTTCTTTCAACAATGCAATTTCCCACTAATAAAACTGAAGTCAAATCACAATTTGACTGGGCTGTCTCAAATTTTCAAACATCTGGAATCCATTTCCTTTTCTCAAACTTGATTGGTGAATTCTATCTTTAAACACCTGTTTTACATTCTTAGAAATAGCTAGTTTCTTCCTCTCCTTACCTTAAAACGAGTAGGTGGAGATTTCAATTGGTAAACTGGAAAGAGGAAAAAAACAGTTTCAAAAATCTAAATCCTAAGAGGGCAAGGATTTGGGTCCATAAGAGGACAAGGAGTTTTGGGCCGTCATAGAGAAGAGAATGGATCCTTTCCCACTTCTTTGGAAATGGAAATAACTTACAAGAGATTCCTGCCTTGTCTTGTCCTTGCACACAACTGGAAGATTATTTTTCTAAACCCAGATGATTTAAAATGAACTTATCAGTGTTGCATATGTTTCCTTAAATTGTGTTCCTTGGATGTTGTTTTGTGTATTAATAGGTGTGACACGAAAGCAAAACCCCATGGTAAAAATTTTGGAAATTTCCCAGAGTCTCTAAAATGCTGTTCTGCATTGTGACTATCCCAAAGAGTTACAGGAACTGGTATTTTCCAAAATTATTTGATGTGGAGATTGCATTGAGGAAAACTCATGAGAATATCTTCTACAAAACATGCTTTGGAAAATGCTTCCCAGAAATCATTGTTATGTTCAGGCTGAGAATGTTGGCTTCTGACTCTCAACCAATTTTTTGGTGGCTGAGCTATCCCTATGACCTTGTGGCAGGTCATACTGGGCATCACAGGATTTTGCTCTGTTGAGTGTCATTTATCTTCTTTGCATTTTCAATCATTCCCTCTCTCATGATTCTTTCTCCTCTTATTAATGAGCATATTTAGGTCTCCCTACTCACCTTCACCTTCACCTCAAAAAAAAAAAAGGAAAACCTTCCCTTGACTCCTCTATATATTTAAGATAGTGGTTTTCAATGGAGGATGATTTTGCTTCTCAGAGAACATTCGGCAACGTGTGAAGACATGTTGAGGTGAGGTGGCATAACTCTGGAATATGTGGGGGGGAGCTGCTGGCATCAAGTGGGTAGAGGCCAGGGATGTTGCTAATTCTGTTGCTAAACACACAGGACATCCTCCCACTAAAAAAGATTTATCCAACCCAAAATGTCAATAGTGCCAATGTTGATAAATCCTGATTTAAGGAATCACCACATCTGTTTTCTAAAGAACAAACACCTTGAATTCATTAGTGTAAACCAGCTCCAACCACATCTTTACCATCTCCCTCTCTAAAGCTTTGCGATTTGATTTCTACAAAGTTTAGGAATCACAGTGGAAGGAACACAGGTGTTGGAATCAGGTAAATCTGTGTTCAAATCTCTGCCTTACCAGTTCTAGAATGAGCAAGTTAATTAATTTCCCTGGATCTCAGTTTTCTTGCCTGTAAAGCTGGGGTACCTATCTGGCAAGATTGTTTTGAAAATTAAAGCTAATGTCCAAGTCTAGCCCACTTCCTGGAATATAAAAACAACCAAGAAAATGTTATCTGAAAGTATTATTATGACATTGATTCTTTTCCCATTGTCTTCTCAAAGGTCATCATGCTATATTGATTGCCAAATCCTATGACACATTCTCAGAATTTATTCTCTTCTCTGTACATTTGCTTCTGATGAGCTCCCATTTCTGCTGCTTTTCCCTATGTTAGTTTTCTATTGCTACTGTGACAAATTACCACAAACTGTGTGGCTTAAAATAATACAGATGTATTATCTCACAGTTTTGGTGGCCAGAAGTCCAAAATGGGTCTCATCAGTCTAAAATCAAGGTTTCAGTAGGGCTGTTTTCCTTCTGGAGGAACTAGTGGAGAATCCGTTTTTTTTGCCTTTTCCACGTTCTGGAGTCCGCCTGCTTTCCTTGGCTCACGGCCCCCTTCCTCCATTTTCAAGGCCAGTAAGTTGCACCAAGTCCTTCTCACTCTGCATCACTTTTGCCTACTCTTTTGCTCTTCTTTTCTACTTTTAAGCACCCTTGTGATTACATTGCACTCACTCAGATAATCCAAGATATTCTCCTATCTTAAAGCCAGCTGATTAGCAAACATTTTCATTTGCTATTTTAAATTCCTTTTGCTATGCAAAGCAACATATTCCCAGGTTCTGGGGATTTGAAAGTGGACCTCTTTAGGAGGCTGTTATTCAATTTACTACCTTCCTTGTCTTCCTCTTCACACTCACAGCTTCAATTATCATTTCTATGTGGAAGAACCTATTTCCTAATTTTAAGGCTCTGCCTTCCTGCTGGACATCACCTAGATGTTTCCTCAAACTCATTAGGAAATTGCATCTTCAATATAAAAGAGCTCTTCTCCCTGAAATATCTTTTTCTCTTCAAATGTCATTGCATTATGAAGCAATAAACCTCATAATCTGTTTTTTCCTAAACTTTTGTTGACATTATATATTCTTTTTCTATTGAAACGCCTCCTTTTCATTTTTATGCCAATCTCCCTGACTGAGGTCATTACCTCTTACTTGAACTAGTATAATTGCCAACTAAATGGTCATGTTAATTTCCACTTTCCACCACTTTAATCCATTTCCTACTTTGTAATTTAACCTCCAAAGACTCCTCTTGCTTATGGAATTAGTATAAACTTGTTACATTGGTATGTAAGGCCCTCCACAATCTGGTTCAGATCCATCTTTCCATCTTGTCTTGTTATTTTTAAACATGAGGATTCTCTCCAATACTCAGAAATTCTCCATATATTTGTGTCTGCTTTTACTTTTGCTGATCTTTCTTGGTTGAATATACTGCTATCTTTCTTCAACAAATCAGGCTTTCTTCATACAATTCAAAATTAACAAGTATCTGAAATGTTTATGTTATCCATTCTTTCAACTAGTATTATTAGGCATCTATCACATACAAAGAAAAGGATGTAATGCATGATTTAAAGATAAATATGACTCTCATTCAGCCTTCAAACAATTTACAGAACTAAAAAGAAAGAAAACATACGATAATAACTAGAACACATGGTAGATAATAATAGGCACTTTTAATAAAGACATAGATAAAGAACCTTCAGAGTGCAGAAGCTGAGTAATGACTTAGAGGCTACTTCATAAAAAAAATTTAAGTTGTAATTTAAAGAAGCAGTAAAACATGAAACCTATACAAAAGTGTCAGGGGAGAATAAAGGACACTATCATAGGTAGAAAAAAAGAAATATGGAAAGTTGCAGAGGCAGGGACTATCAAGGGATGAATAAAAAATAGTAAAAAATTGAATTTGGCTAGAGCAGTGGTTTTCGACCATATCAGATTGAAAGCCCTGATTACAAAATATTACAAATGTTTTGCAATCTCCCATTTACTATTCTGAAACAAAATCCATATATAATCATATAACATATATATTTGAAAAAAAAAAACTCAGTCTGTACCCTAACTATAATTTTAAAAAAAGACAAATATTTAAAACAAAATAGGGGGCCAGCCTGGTGGTGTAGCAGTTAAGTTCGCATGCTCCACTTCGGCAGCCCAGGGTTCACCAGTTCGGATCCTAGGCACAGACCTACCCACCGCTCATCAAGCCATGCTGAGGTGGTATCCCACATAGAAGAACTAGAAGGACTTGCAACTAGGATATACAACTAGGTACTGGGGCTTTGGGGAGAAAAAAGTAAGAGGAAGATTGGCAACAGATGTTAGCTCAGGGCCAATCTTCCACAAAAATAAAAAAGAAAGTATAGTTTAAAAAAATAAACAAATAAAAGAAAATAGCATATATTGCATTATGTAAATACTACCTGGGTATGGACACATCTGATATCTAGCCATCTGTGATTTAGTGTATTCTACTGGCTTCTCTTTTTTATATCAAAATTTCTTAACACTATATCTAATTACATCTGATATTATGAATGCGAATATTCATCTTATAAAAAATAGAGTTCATTACACTTTTACTAAGTTAAATGATAATCTTACCTAGATATCAGAGAGTTTTGATAATTAGACTATATTTGTAGCTTTTTTCAACTTTATCACTGTTAAAACCGGAAGTGGTATTTTGTTAATTTTGTACATGCACATAAGTACAAACTGACATATAGGATGTCAAATATGGAAAAAGATAAAACATTTCAAGGACTATGCTGCTTCTAATGTTTATTTTTGATTGAGATCACATTCTAATTGGTTAAAGTCATATTATGGACTAGAATGAAACAAAATTTAATAGGTCTTACATTTTGCAGCATGTGAATTTGGCAAAAGATTTAAAATAATCATGAATAGAGACAACCTATTTTGGAAGTTTTCTTTGATAAAAACATCTGTTGAGGACAGAGGATACTCTGAATTTTAGCAAAAAAGAGCTTACCAGGGAAAAAATTTATATTAGAAATGTAAATATTTTAAACACATATAAATATTTTAAATATAAATAAACATTATAAATAAAAATATTTACCTGTGAAAATATTTGGATGAACTATTTACACTCTTCTACCAGGAATTAGATTTAAGACTATCTCCCAAAATTGCTCTGAGCATACAAGGAACCTGAGCACTACAGAGAGAATATTTCCTCATTTCAAGATACAGTCAGCTACAGAGCAAAGTAAATTAAAGGCGTCAATAATTTCAAATGCATTAACCAAAACATGCAATTCTAAAGAATCATAGATAATTTTATGAAAAAATTAAAAATAATAAGATCATTTAAAAATATTTCCTCCAGAAAAATACAAGCGATATCATATTAGAGACAAAATAAACTGCTTAAAGTGCATAAATACTTAATTTTATTTATGTAGTTTTTTAATGCTCAGATAATCAATTCATATAATTTTTGTCATAAAGGTAAAGAGATATACAATATTCTCATTTTTAGAAATAATTTAATTTTGAATAGACACATTTTATAGGTCTCCCAATAAAATTAAATATATTTGTTGGCCAATAAATAATTATTTACAAATAATAAATATTTTTAAAAAATTTCCACACCACTTTTATTTTCAAAACTCTCCCATTTTGGAGTGATAAATTGTATGATCATCCCAGCTATAAGAGGAATTGCCACAACTAGCTATTTCTCAGCCTAAGTCATCATCTTTGGCTGTAATTTCTTAGGTCATGAGCAATTTCTTAAAAATAAGTTACCAAGGGATTATAAGAAGCTTGTATCTTCAATTAAGTTTTTTTTTTAAAGGAAACTATAAAGAAATAAAACCCCAGATTGTGAGATTCTGATACAGTGCTACCATTCAACAAACCCGAGGCTCCCTTGAGTCCTACAGGTTCAGCTGAGAGAAGGAAGCCAGGATTAATTGGAAGGTCTGAGGAACCCTGCTTTATACTTTCTAGTTCAGAATTTGATCCCCCTTGGACTTTCCTTATTTATCTGAATTGCCCAGAAGCTATAAACATCAGAAAAGGGATGACAGCAGAGACTTAAGTTACGATAGCGGTTTTCAAAAATGATTACAAACAGGCTAGGGTTGAGAGGAAGATTATAACATATTTAAAACTAACATATTTTATCTTTTATGAATGCAGAAATTCTCAGTAGTTCAGACACCTGTGCAATCAAGATGCTGTGAAATTTCTTTGAACTCTCCTAATTTGGGTTTGATGCAGTCTATTTGTTTAAAATGTTTAATAACTTAGGCACTAATTGCTTCTTTAAACTCACACTGACTGGCAAGTTTTCTTACTACTGATAAAATATAGATCACCCTGAATATTTATGCACAATTTGCATGTGAGTGACATTAATGATTAACACAAACTTAATTTGTTAGTGAAATAAAATTAAAAAAATGTCTTCATGTGTTCTACTGAAATGATTAGCAGAGGTCATTAATCAAAGAAGTTCCTTTTGTTCTTAATTTTATGCCATATGAATGAATAAAGACACGCAAAAAAAGAGTATTTGGTTAGTCTTGGGCTTTCATTAAAAAGACAATTTTTTAATGAGCCAGACAATTTCAGAGCCTAAGCTACTGTGATGAAGTTAGACATTTTAAAAAACTTCCTTAACACTTTCACATCAAGCGGTTACATATGTTTCTGTCTTGCCAAATTCATTCTTTCATTTTAAAAACTGTTTTGTGGGACTTTGTCTATTTTTAAGGAATATAAATTTTAACTCCAGTTCATCGTCCCTTGCAAATTATAGAGAAGGACATCATTAATTTCATGTTTAACAAACTGAAGCTCAACTCATTTATCCTCAACAAACTAATGAAAAACAGGTTCCAATCCACTGGAAAAATACCCAAATCTCACGCAGCGCAATAGCTTAGCTCTCTGGATCAGGCTTTTGCTCACTATGAATTAGATGGTCTGTTATGATCCTGAAATTAAGTTCTAAATTAAGTGATTTATATGGCCTCACTTATCTTGAATTCCTTGCTGCTTCTCATTTCATGAATAAGCATAGGTTAGATTTTCCCCAACTATGTTTTAGTTTTCTAGTGATGTCTCTACTATCTCTTTCTCTTTGTTAGACCCTACTGATAGTGACTAGAGGAATCTCCAACTCAGAAGGTATCAATCTTTATGTCCATAGGTGCCATTTGAGGATCTCTGAAATTCTGAGAGCCTTTCTGCATTCTGCCATGATTTTAAAAATGAGATCGTATCTTTGGGGAGCAAATGTTTCTTCACTTTAAAAAAGGGATTCAGAAATTTTGTTTTCGGAAATGTGAATCCATTAATGAGTAAAGCAAGAAAGAGTGATCTTGCTCTTATAAACACTCAGAAGAGCAGCGAATCATATCCAATTACCACAGGAATGATATATATTCTGTCTAGTAATGTAGGAAAACGCAAAAAATAGAATGGAAACAGAATTAATAGAGATGGATACTGAAAAACATGTTAGTTTTGTAAGTATCATCTAGGGGAGAAAATGATATTATTTTCAATCATTGGCCTCAGTTTTATGTACAGAAGTGGATATGAATACACACAGAAGTGATAGAAAGATGGTTTATCAGGGCATCAAGAAGAATGAATAAATATCACCTACCTTAAGACAGTCCAATTACTTGTTTGAGTGCTTTTTATTTAGTTCATATTGTATGAAATTTATTCTTATAGATTCTCACATATTTTAGCCCTGGGGCCAATAATTTTTTTATATGTAAATTGTTAGCTATCATTGTTATTTTTGTTTAACACTGATTAACATTGATTTGTCAGTTTATTTACAGAGACTAATCTACTTTCAGACAGCTAATAATTGAGTTTTTTTAATCCACGAGGTTGAGGAAACAGACTATGAATTAATAGTGAACAGTAACAAGATAATATGGAACATTAGCTCCTGTCTGAAAAATATTATGACATTTCTAAAGAAAACATGAGTTGAAGAGAGGTCTTCTTGTAGCCAGTTTCATTAGGCCTAAAACAGGGCTACATGTTTTCTTAATTAAAAAAAATATCTAGACAATGAATGCAATATCATCACCAACATTTAAGACCTTCCCCTTAATCAAGGAACTGTGCCAAACACCAAGAGTAGAGAGGTTATAACACACTCATGGTTTTCTAGCAAACAACAATTTAATTGCAGAAAGGAATGATTGGTTGATGCATGGTTGATGCAACACGTCATATGCTCATCGCTGAATGACAAGAGGGGCTCCTGGTTATAGAGAGAGGAATGGTCCTCCACCTTGAGCAATCATGGAAGATTTCATAGAGAACATAAAATTTGTGTTTATTCAAAGAGAACGGTGGGAAAAGAAGGAAAGACAAGGGGTCGTGATGGAAGCAAGAAAGTGGCAGAAAGCAGGGAGCTCTACTGAATTTTTTAAGTTAGGAGTGATAAGAATCCTTTAGCTGCAGTTTCATTTATTTATTTTTTATATTTAATACGTGAAATAATGTATAATACAGTACAAGCTACAATTTATTCTTACAAAATTGTATGTGATTGAGTATTTTAAAAAAATATTTGGTTTAAGATTTTGTGATGTAGAGATTTAACGTTTAGGTACATACTAAATTTGGGTCATTGCATTGCTTTAACAGCTGTCATCATAAATAGTATTTTCTCACTAAGAAATGTACACACAATGAAAGAACTTCAATATTTGTAAAACCTATTAAGTCGTAATACACACTTTCTAATCCCGTTATCAATCAAAGGTTGCTGATAAAATGTATGTGATATATTTCCATCTTCCTGACATCCAATTGCAAATTAATTGGAAAATTATTTATTTGTCTCTTTAAGACATAGGCAAAAATTTGCCCTTTATTGGACCATGCATTGCCCATACCACAAACTTCTAAGTTATTTGATTCTGATTCTATGGGAGCTATTTTGCAATTCCTTAAATTGTAGGAAAGAGGTAGCAATGCAAAATAATCTTGTCTCTAGACATGGAAATGTGTTCTGTCCTGTAGGGACAATCCTCCCATCTCCTTTCTTTCCATGGAAAAAATCAGTTTTGCCTTCATTTGCACATTAATTTCAGTGTTCCTGAGCTATAAATGTGTTTGTTTTTTTTGATTTTCCTTTGCTACTGGTTATAACACCTCATAAGTTTTTTCATTAATGTGTTAAAATCTTAAACACAGGTTCATTTTTATATGTCTATGAGAATCATGAATTGACCTTTTTTTGAAAATTAGTTTTTAAAAAACAAATGGGTCCAAAATCCCAAAACTTCATTTGGAAGATTTGAAAAAAAGTTCGAAATTTTGTTTTTCAAGTTTATCTGTGCAGACATAATGGTTTTCAAAAGTCAGACTTCCTTTTTCCAACAGAATCACATATCAATGTAATTAGTTCTAATATTTTTAAAATGTTATTTTCATTGTGTGAGTTTATTCTAAAAGCAGTTGTTCTTTCTCCTACCATTAAAATGTCAATTTTTTCTGGTAAGGGCAGATTAAGTATACTTTGTCTTGTTTTTGTTGTTTAAATACCTGCTAGGGAGCATTCTATTGCTAGTCCTTCAATAGCAAGGACAATCGTAGTAAAGAACATCATTCTAGAACCAAACTGGTTAGTACAAACCCTGGCTTAGACAGTTACCCACAGTGTGACCTCGGTTCAGTTATTTTACGTCACTGTACCTCTGTTTCCTTGCTTATAAAATTGCAAGAAAATACTTCATGTTTCATAGGATTATTGTGAAGCTTAAATAATTTAATATATTTAAAGTGTCTAAAACTACGCTTAACACATAATAAGTATTATTTAGGTATTTGAATTATTATTTACTATTATTACCTGTAAAATAAGTATAAAACACAATTCATTTAGAAAGATACCTTAACAAGTAATAGTGACATTGCATGTGAAATGTATAGCCCCATTTCACATATATGGTAAGTGTTAATAATATGTTATTGTTACTATCATCAACTTCATGAGATGATGTGTTGGCAGTAATGGTGAAAAGGAGAGGAAATACTAAAGATATCATTATAAAAACATTTGCATTTGGTGATCTTAAGGAAGGGAATGAGAAAAATTATGACTTAAATGCATAAAACTATCTTTAGTACTTTAAAATGTTGTCCCTGTGTCTCCATTTTTTCCAGCTTGGTCTGATCTGAGATCTCATTTCTTCTTTCTCTACACAGTTTTTGAACTTTTATCATTTCAGTTTTTAGTTATTTCTCGTTCATCTTTCTTTCCTTGTTGAAAAGCACAGTGCCTTCTGCATTGTAAATGTTGAAAAATTGTTTCATGTCGAATAATGTTAATATAGCAGAAGTCTTAGCTGGGAATTAATGTGGGTGAAAGTGTAATAACTTTTTTAAAGTTTTTAAACTTTTATTTTATATTTATTTTAGATTTAGGTTTACAGAAAAATTGCAAAGACAGTGTAGAGAGTTCTCGTGTGCTCTGCACCTAGTTTCCATTATTATTAATATCTTACGTTAGTGTGTTTCATTTGTTACAATTAATGAACTAATTTTGATACATTATTATTAACTGAAGACCCTACTTTATTCAGATTTCCTTAGTTTTTCTTTTTCTTTTTTTTTTTTTTGCTGAGGAAGGTTTGCCCTGAGCTAACATCTGCTGCCAATCTTCCTCTTTTTGTGTGCGAGCTGCTGCCACAGTATGGCAACTGACAAATGAGTGGTGTAGGTCCATGTCTGGGAAATGAACCCGGGCTGCCAAAGCAGAGTGAGCTGAACTTAACCACTAGGCCACCGGGGCTGGCCCCCAGATTTCCTTAGTTTTGACCTAAAATTCTTTGTCTGTTCCAGGATCTCATCCTGGACACCATATTACATTTAGTGGTCATGTCTTAAGCTTTTCACAGCTGTGACAGTTTCTCAGACATTTTGCGTGTGTGTGTTGGACTTCGACAGTTTTGAGGAGTACATGTTAGGTATTTTGTATAATGTCCCTCTATTACAATTTGTCTGATGTTTATCTCATGATTAAACTAGAGTAATGGACTTTTAGGAGGAAGATCACAGAGGTAAAGTGCCATCCTCATCCGATCATATCAAAAGTTCATACTATTAACATGACATTACTGTTAATGACAATCTCGATCACCTGGCTGTGGTTGTGTTTGTCAGATTTCTCTTTTTGTAAAGTTATTCTTCTATTTCCCTTTTCACATACTACATTCTTTGGAAGGAAGACATTACATGCAGCCCACGCTAAGGAATGGGGAGTTATGCTCACCTTCCTTGAGGATGGAGTGGCTACAAAAATTTGGAATTCTTCTGCATGAGGAGATTTGCCCCCATTTATCTCATTGTTCAATCACTTTGTCTGTTTGCCTCCATTTGCCTACTTGTTCAATCATTTATTTACATCCATATGAACTCATGGATATTTATTTCATGCGTTGGGTTGTAATCCAATACTGCTTGTTTATTTTTTTGTGCAAATTGATCCTGCTTTAGCCATTGGGAGCTCTTTCAGTTGGCTTCTGTGTCCCTTTGACATAACCTGTTACTTAAAGATGTGTGGGTTTTTTTTAACACTTTTTTTCTGATACTACAAGATGCTCCAAGTCCTAGAATTAGCCATTTCTGCAAGGAGCTCTGGTTCCTTTTATTGGAGAATGGTATTAAAAACCAAGACCTAGGTGCTAGGTGTATTTGTTGCTCCTGAAACCCAGATTTTTAAAAAAATTTTAATTCAGATATTGTACTTTCCAGTAAAATGAATTTCTATTCACTAAGTTTTTGTAATATCTATTTTCTACTATTTCTCAGCTTTTTATGTATAGTGAGTGTATTGTCCTTTATGTCACTGAACATAACATCATAACTTCTGTAAAATCCTTATTCACCAAGTACAAAATCTAAGTCATTTTGTTGGTTGGTCTCCATTAATTGTCTTTTCTCTTATGAAGGGGCCACATTTTTCTGGTTCTTCGTATGTTGAGTAATTTTGGATTTAATCCTGGACATTATTAATGTTATATGTGGAGATTTTGGATTATTTTATATTCTTCTAAAGAACATTAAATTTTGTATCTTAACAGGCAGTTCATTTGGTCAGACTCAAACTGCAAACTCCATTTCTTGGGCAGCAACTCAAATCTTAGGTAAGTTATTTTTTCCTTAGCTTGAGTCTGTCTCACGTATGATTCAGGGGTCAGCCTGAATTTGAGCAATGCTAATCATTTGGGGCCATTCTTTCCTCACTTTCCAGTGGTTCTGGTTGCCCTGAAATCTGCCCTCTAGTTCTTTCAGCTGGAAAGACTGTGGGCTTTCTATCAGAATTTTAGCTGCCCTACGTAGTGACATCTTCGGAATCCTTAAGGCTAAAAGCCATAAAAATGGATAACTTACCCATGTGGCTCTCTTTTTCTGAATATTAACTCACCTCTGGAATTAATTTGTATTTTTTACTCTCCAGACCCCTCAATTCATTTTTTTTTTTTGTATTTTTTCTAGTTAATAGTTGTTATCTGCAGGAGAGATGGATCTGGTGGGAGCTTACTTGGCTACACTGGAAGTGGATCCCCTCAACCACTTTAAATTCTTGTTTTGATTTTTCTTTAGTTTATTTTGGTTTGTTTGTTTAGTACTATCTAGATGAATTTCCATAGCAAATTTGCTAAACCATCATGTGGTTAGAAACCTTGATACTGAGTCCCATTTATCTCTCCTACTCAGCCCCAAGGCATATGCCAGGCAATTTCCCTTGCAGTGGTTTAATAAATTGGATTTATCTCTGGTTCTACCCATATGTCAAGTGTATACTACTTTGGAATTACAGCTTTTGGTGGGGAGAGGTTGACTTTGTAGGGAATGTTTCCTGCAGATTTTCTAACTTGGACAGGCTTTTTCTCCTATTCTTTATGCCTGATGAGACCCTGAAACCAAAGTCAAATTTCATCTTAAGGTAAAGGTCAGCTTTAGTGCTCTTTTCACTTCTAGTTTCCCACTTTTTCTTCATTTTGGAGCCTTAAGTATTATTCACTTCTAGCTCGTAGATACTTCTAAATAGGTATAGTTTAACCAAATTTTTAGCTGATTATACTCCAGTGAATTGTCTGGGATCAGTCAAGACACCCAATAGGCCATACCACTAGGAGATTACTCTTTGATTTATGATTCCTGCTGCTTTAGCAAATTCTGCCCTTGATAGTTTATTCTTTCTCTCCTATCAGACATATGCATCCTGTTGTCATTACAGATTGCAATATGACTATTGTGAGAATTACTTATTATTGTATATTAAATCATGACAACATGCAGTTACCACTGATAGTAACTAGTAAGTGCTCATATTTCTAACATCCTACAAATATCACTAGGACAATAATAATTAACACTTATATAAGTCACATTGCATCAACTAGAATAAAGTAAAGGAAAACAGGACCTAGAGGAAAAAAGCAACTATCAAGACATAGTGAAATTAGAAATGAAGAAACATGACTCCATTTGGACATAGGAGAATAACCTAAAAAACGGCAAGTGGGTGTGTGATAGAAATGTTTGAAGTAGTTTTAACATAGTTTTGGTTAAATGTTCCCATTTTGGGGAAATTTAGCTGAATCTACAGCCTTCTATTCTGAACAAACCAACACTTTAACAAAATAACTATATTAGGAGAAAATAAAATTTATATGAATTAAATACTTGAAATTTATGTTTATACACTGATATATTTGTTCTTCTAGGAATATGTGTGCTGTGTTATTGAAGCAACACTCATAGCAGTTGCTCAAAGGAATAGTTTATAGCATCCTAGGGAAAGACAATGTATTGAAAAAAGAAGGTATTTATAAGGCAAATAGTTTTTCATTGTGCCTTATGTTACGACTATCTTTTTATGTCTAATGTCTGAAAGATAAATTAATTTGCTCTGGAAATAATTTGCCTCAAAAATAACTGTATTTTATTGACCATAAACCATTAAATTATTAACTTGAGTAGTCCATAGTAAGTAATGTAAATGGTTGGGTGACCAGAAGTAAACTTTTAATCACTAGCCAAATATAGCAATGATTTCAGCTGGACTGGTATTGTAAAACTAGCATTTTTCCAGTGAAAAGAGCTGCCATGCTGCTCTGGAAAAAAAAAAAGCAGATTGCCTTTTGGTAAATAGAAGGTATAAAAATGCATAAATAAGGTGATTTTAAAGGTGATATTTTTAAATTCATATCATAAAAAATATGGTTAACAGAATGAGGAACATCAAAATTTTAACATAAATTAACATAAAAGTTTTGAAAAAAATGTTGAAGTTACATTGAATAAATAACATATTAAATCACAGAAGCCACCTGTGGAACAAACAGGCAATACTTGCTTAGCGTATTCAAGGTGAAGACCATTCCCAAAATGGAACTATTTTTTGAGCAACCCATGTAAGGGGGCAATTGTGTCGCAGTACAATTTTAGTACCCCTGTGAGCTTTACACGGAGACTTTCAATTTTTCTGTTTCAGGTTTTTCTGGTTTAAATACCAAAATGTATTCTTTGGCTAACCATGATCTTTGACTCAGGCCTTCATGTATAACTACCACCAACAGTGCTGTGAGAGGCGTACATTTCAATCTATTTTCAGTTCAGTTTAGCTGTGAAACCTGATTAACTATAATGCACGTGTGACATCTTCCTCAGACTGGTACCTTTCTAACCATAGTTTGAGCCTCTTTCCTTATGACCTGCTCCTCTTCTGATGAGTTCTCAATAACTGATTGCAGAGATTTGCCCATTTTCTCCATATCTTTTTCAGTATGAAGTGAGTACTGAGGCTGTGTTACTATGAAATGCCATAATTATATTGCATTTTTTCTTCTACATATTAGTGTATTGCTTTACTTTTGCTAGATTTGAATTCCTTCTTTCCACGCTCTTTCCCCCTCTTCTTTTATTCCTTCTCTCTCTTCCTTCTTTTCATTCTTCCGTCCTTCCTTTCTCCATTTACCCATTTAACAAATATTCATTTGTCAAGCCTACTCTTTTCAAACACTTCTTGGTGTTTTCAGGCTGCTCCCTGATGCAAATGGCCCCTATGTCTGTGGGATCTTTATTATCTGAGTACCCTTAACTGTTCTGAATGCCTGCCTGCCTACTTTAGGGGTCACTGTCATGTTCTACGCAGCCTCTGGTCAGAAATTTACTCCCTCTAAATGCCATGAGGAGGTCTGAATCTGATGCTTACAGATAATCCTGTGTGTTTTGTAGAAGTGTTTAGCAGGAAGATTTTTCCAAGAATGGCACTTGAAGGACTGTTCTCCTAGGAAACACAAATAGATTTTCTCTCCATTTACTTCTAAAATAGCCCCCTGCCCTTACCTACCTGACTCAGGGCCATTGACTTTGCAATCATAGGCAATGTATTTCCATTAGGAAATACGGTAACTCTTTTATTCCCACAGATGTCAGTAAAAGTTGCATTTGACTAGAGGACAGATAAAATTGTTCCATAAGTAAAACCTATTAGCAACAATCTCAGTATTGAGCCATAGAGAGTCAGCAAAACAAACTCTTCAGAATAAAAGAGATGTCCTAACTATTTGTATTGGAGAGTAATTAACTAGTAGTAAAGAGCGGCTGGTTCCCTAAGCTATTGACGATAACCGTATGTTGCATTTCTTTTTTGTTTGCTAATGTTGAACATTGTAAACACTTGCAAAGTTTAAAAATTAATATATGCAGTCAAACCTAGTTACTACTCTTTGCTTTGGTGAATTCTCTTTCTTACTGTAGATCACTATTGTCATGTCATTTTCATGGGATTATATATCAATTGTCTAACGACTATTGCATCATCAGTGTTGAAGTGTATCAGGTTACCTCCAATTGCTTTGTCTCTCCAGATCAAGCTAAATAATTTAATTAATTATGATGGGTTCAACTAAATCAAACTAAAAGTTTTTCATCTTAAAAAAATGAATTAGAAATTTGAGATAAAGTTGTCATTTTGGTGTAGTACACATCTACATGGTTTCCTTAATTCTCTAGTTCTTTTGAATAGATATAATTAACAAAGCAGTCAAAGTAATCATAGCCTTTGTCTCTAGTAATAGATCTAACCTACCAAGTATGCAAACTTGTTCCACTGTAAATGCCCTTATAGTTACTTGATCTATTGTAATTAAGAAGGATTTAAAGGGAAATATATGCATCTATTTAGCAGTAATGTGCAATAGGTGTAGACTGTTAGAAAGAAGTGTTCCAAAATAAGGCGACTGAAAAACTAAAGGATGTGATTGCCCAATAAATAAGAAAGTAAATATTATTTTGCCCAAAATATCTAGGTAGTTCAGTCATAAAGTGTTTAATTTAGATTAAACTATATCAATTTATATTTATCCATTCTATCCAGTACTTATCCTCTCTCTATCTCTTGTACTGGCTTTCTCCTTCCTGTAAGTCTTCCATTTGCTTCATGATAAATGAATAACGAATTGCCAAATCTGTATATAATACTAAAGGATGAAGCATTTTCTGTGACTAAGGTCTGCTTTTATTGCCGTGGTTATATCTGAATCTACTGAATGGTTGAGGGAAAATAAAGAAAATTACCATATTCATAAAGCATGTTCAGAATTGGCTGCTAATATTACTTTTTACAGCTTATTCACAAATGATCTCCTACAAAGTTTTATCCAGTGCTTTCACTCACTCACCTATCTGTAGGTTTAACTTCTTCGACCCTTCACTGTGAGAACCTCCATCAATTCCACCCTTATCCACAAAATACTATTTTGATTCAAAATCCATCTCTTTTCACAAAGCAGTACATTTGTCAAGTAGGATTCATTCAATTTAGAGAAACACCTGGTGCCCAGACCAGAATTGCTGTATCACATGCACACACGCATCTAAGCACACACATGTCTACTAAGGAAAGTTAATTCTGAAAGACAATATCCTATTGGAAACTGCTGGACCATGTATGATTTCATGCCTGCTCCTTTAACTAACATTAAAAACAAATAACAAAACAGAAGAAACATGCTAAAAAAGTGTAATAAATTTTAAATTCATTTATTGACATCATTAAACTTTTAGGTAAGGCATCATTTTTTTTCACCTAGTCTCTTGTCTTAGGAAGGCAAAAGGGATAGGCAGAAGTTTCTTTCTTCTAATCACATTTAGTTTAAACAGCTTTGTAATTCAAAGAAGAAAGCAACAGATAATAGCCAAAGGGAAACTAAACTCAATAAACGTAGAAGTAAATTCTCGACTATCTCTAACTCTTATTTTAAGACTTATAAAACAATAACATGCAAAAATTTATTAATAAATTTAAGACTTTGAAAAGTTGCATAAACTCTTTAAATTATATTTAATGAATAAATGCAAGAAGCCATTCCTTACCTTGCTCTCCAAAAAAATTGTACCAGTTACTCCAATATCTTAAGTAATATATCTCTGATTGCAGAGAGAAATTTACATGTAGGGATTAATTATCTTCCTTAATATCAAAGAGATCAGAGTATTTTACTACCTGACAAAAAAGAAATTGCTGACAAAGATTCTTTACTTGACTAAGCTTTAGTCAGGCTCCTGAACCTTCTCCTAGGCCCATCTGTGCACTTCCTTGTAAAACCAGTTTTAGCAAGAACCCTGCTAAGTCATTTTGGCAAGAACTCCCTCGTTCCATATCTGATCACCCTTGATGTCTGATCAGGTTCCTCATCCTCCACCGTCCCCCAGGTGATGTCTCATCACCCTGGCCTGTCTTCAGCGGGAATCCTGCTACATCGGTTTAGACAGAATCTCCCCTGGCTCCTGATGTTTCCTCTCAGTAAATTTCCATCCACTGACACCCACCCTGCTCCTCGGCTATAAAGTCCCACTTGCCTATGATGTATTAGGAGTGGAGTCCAATCTCGCTCCCCCACTGCAAGGGCCCATCGCAGTGGTCCCTACACCTGTCGCCATGGCTCCTTTGAATAAAGTCTGCCTTATCGTCATCAACAGGTGTCGTGAATAATTTCTTCCTTAACATTGCCACCTTTTTTTTCTTTGCCATACTTGTTTAAATTCATTTTGCTGCTTCTATGTCAAGCATGAGTTGCTTAAAGCTTATTTTTTTTTGTTTTTAAAAACCAATACAGGTAGCAGCAAAATGCTTTCAATAAAATATAAATATGTTCCTTTTATACAAAAGTAAACCACTTCGCTGCCAAATTCTGCAGTGTCATTTAAAAGTCTATACACACATATATAATGTGAAAACAAACACTGGCACAATATTAAACAAAACAGAAACACTCTCTTTACAAGCTGCTGGCAACTTCCTTCAGAAAAATGAGAGTAGGACACAGAATCCCCAGAAGCATTGATTATCCAAGTTTCACCCCAGATTCTACTGTAGTGCTTACAGGAAATGTTTAAGGAAAGTGCAAAATTCACTGTTAAGTCTAGCATTTTAAAGCCCTAAATCAAATTGAAATTAATGTTTTACTCTGAAGAGCCCAAGAGATCCTGGAGCATATGAAACACTTGACAGAAGTCCCAATTTTCTGTTGATTTGGGGGCATACTAATAGTTAAGGCAAGGAGGAAGGCAGGGAGTATGGTACATGAAATTGTTTTCTATAGTCCCTAGCTCTGGACTCTATACCAGTAACAGTTGTTAAATGATTTATTTATTTTTTTTTTTTCACGGAAAGATTCGACCTGAGCTAACGTCTGTTGCCAATCTTCCTCTTTTCTTTTTTTCTTCTCCCCAAAGCCCCGGTACGTGGTCGTATATCCCAGTTGTATGTTCTTCTAGTTCTTCTATGTGAGCCACTGCTACAGCATGGAAACTGACAGTCAGGTGGTGTGGTTCTGTGCCCAGAAAGTGAACCCAGGCTGCCGAGGTGGAGAGTGCGGAACTTTAATCACTAGACCATCAGGGCTGGATCAATTTATTTTTATTTTTATTTTTTATTATTATTTTTTAAATTTTATTTATTTATTTTTCCCCCAAAGCCCCAGTAGATAGTTGTATGTCACAGTCGCACATCCTTCTAGTTGCTGTATGTGGGACGCGGCCTCAGCATGGCCGGAGAAGCGGTGCGACGGTGCGCGCCTGGGATCCGAACCCGGGCCGCCAGCAGCGGAGCGCGAGCACTTAACCACTAAGCCACGGGGCCGGCCCAATTTATTTTGATTTTTAAATTTATTTTTAATAGGTAGCCCGAGTACATCATGCAAAATTCAAAAAGGATAAAATTAAGTATTTCTCCTTCTCCTGTTTCCTGACCGTTTAGTTCCCTACACCAAAAGGCAACTACTATTAGCAGTTTCTTTTGTCTTCATTGTGTGTGTGTGTATAAAATATATATGTGGCCTATGGAGGCCAATTTGCCAACTAGGATTTTCGTTTATTGTAATTGCTTTACTTCTCATTTTAATATTTTGCATTAAAATACTAAGTGATGAAATTATTATATTAAATTCATTCATTGATTGAACACATTGATTCAATGTATTTATTGATTGTTCACTATAAGAAAAAAGTGTAAAGTGAGTCAAACTCAGTATAACTTTCAGAACTGACAGTGAAAATAACACATGCTGGATTTATCAGTAACATTTTCTTTAATTCTTCTTCTGCTGTATCCTGACATCTGGGGCAACTAAAGGCATTATGCCTAACAGTTTTTCTGCTCACCAAATGGATATCACTCTTATTTTCTCCTCCAGTCCAGATGAGCAGACTCTCTTTAAAGTTAGTAGAGGGGAGCTGGGCATCCTGAACTGATGATTCTATAGACACAGTCAACCTGAATTCAGACTTCATTTTACTTTATACTGACTCGGATTCTAGCTCTCTATAGATTCTTCCACACTCTTATTTCCTATCTCATTCTCATGTCCCTTAGCTTCTGTTTTCTGATTTCCCTCCTGAGTCTCAAGTTTGAAGACAATCAAATTCTGCTTCATATTTGGCATTTGCAGTTGCATTTTTCACTGGATTTAATGTCAGTTGCTGTTATGGGGCTGTTTGTAGCTGATCTCCCTCATTGCATTAGCAGTACTTGATAACAGTTCTAAGGTTTGTAGCCTCTGACTGTACCATGTCCGTCTCATTTGTTGGAAAGCTATAATAATTGTGACTAAGTTAAACTTTCACCTCCAACAAAATTTAATCCTTCACTGTTGGTCATTGTGACACAGCCTGGCAAATGAAAATAAAATTTATGAAGTCACAGAAAGAATGCTCTTAATGCTGGTCCTTATTTTGATTCATCTTCCTTCTTTATTCACATTAGTGGGAGTATCCCTCTGTTTTCCCTCTCAAAGGTCACAATCACCCCTCAACTTTGGCTATCAGCTTTATAGCGTTCTCTCCCAAATTGTTGCCAAGTAAGACTTCTCCCACTAAGTTTTCAACCTTGTATCTCCCACTGAATAATAAATATTTCTTCTTAAAAGACCTAGCAGATACTCAAATTCAAATGCCTAGAACTGAATTCAGCAATTTCCTTTCATAACTACCTCCAATTTTCTGAATTTACTATTATATATTTAGTAGGAAGAGGAAAATAGAAAAGGAAACAATTGAGAATAAAGGTGATAAGAAAAGGGGAAAATGCTGAGACAGGATTTTAGGTAACACCAAAATTTAAGAGAAAAGACAAGGAAAAGAGTTTCCATGAAATGACTAGAGAATTGATAGACTGGTAGGGAAATTATTAAATGGTGTCACGGAAGCCAGAGGTGAAAGTTACTCAATTTCAGTCAACATCTACACAAATGGTGGTAGCAAAATTCTCAGAAAAACCCACGCCAACTTTAAATTAGACAATCCAGATAGACATCTCTACAAAGAATTAAAATCTTCATGTACCTAGAACTCTTTTTCGCTCATTGCAATCCTATGAGATGGGTTACAATAAATATTATAGTCAGAATACCTATTTTTACTCATAGGCAGGACTAGTAGCCTCTGGGGAAATAGCAGCAAAGTACTGGTCTACCAACAAAAGTTCTGTGAAGTTATTGTAGAGCATTGCTGTAAAGGTAAAGATAACCAGGGCTAATAGAAAAGAGTGGAGCACTTTCCGTCCTTGAAATATTTTAGCCACCATCTTTCATCATTTGACGCTTCAAGCATTTATTCATTACTGCCCTTTTAAAAAATCAAAATGATGAGGAATTTGCATAGCTTTTTGTTTCTCTGTCCAACTTTCCTCACACTGCCATACTGAACACAGAAGTCCTCCTTAATAGAGTGTTCCGTTAGGGAACAGTGGCAATGGAAGATTGGTTGAGCTTTGTGTATCTGTCTGTACATGTGAGACTAGTCAGATTCCCGGGGACAGACAGTTCTGATAAAAACAAGCACAATATGACCATAAAGAGAAGCTTGATATTTAAGTGCAGCACTGCAAAACAACTAGAAATATGCTTTTCGTGTGTACTGTTCATTTACGCTTCATCTGTGCCGTCTCAGGGACAAACTGAGGTCCCAGCTGCCTTTATACATTTAATAAATTGCGATAATTAATAGCTATTATTCATGCATTTCAGCCTTTTCACATTTAATAACAGCTCATTCCAATCAAAAATATAAAAACATGATCAGAGTGGAGTGTGTGTGGGTGTCACAATGCAAATAGTAGATTGGAAACCTGCTCATGTTCTGTCATTCAATTTCTTTCCAACAGAGTACTTTTTGTATTAGCTTTGGCAAATGAAATGGGAAACATTTCTGTATAATTTTAAGAAAGGTCTGACTGGCATCATACTCAATTGGCCCCTTTTTAATTTTTCCTCCTGTTCATTTGTTCAGGTATAATTACAGATTCTTTGAAAAATTTCCATGTCAATCCTTATTAATCTCTAATTTCTAATCATAGGCATAAGGGGTCTGGAAATTGCATTTCACATTTTATGGCTTTGGAGGGAAAATTGACATGCTTCTGGTTTAGTGAATTCCTGAGTACATTTCTCTCCAACTTACCCCCAAGAGACAGTGAGAATAAAATGGACTTTGTGGGAAGTCGAAGCCCAGTTCCAGCTCTTAACACAATTACAGCTAGATTTATCGGTGGGTGTGACAGTTCTTGGTTGTACAACTCCAGTGAGAAAGAAGATTAATGAGGCCACAGCACCTGCGAGACACAGAGGCAAGATTAGTCAAGAATTAAGAGCCTCTTCTGATATCCACGGAAAGTTCTGATAAGCCTGGCAAGAGCCAATATTTGAGGGGGCAGAGAAGATTGCAGAATGAGAAGTAAAAATGAATGTGCTATTTTTATGTCACTACTTTATGGGAAATCAAATACTGATAGTTAAGCTATAGGAAAAGAGCCAATCAGGAATTTGTTGTGCAAGTCTCGCCACTTGCTACTGAACAATTACACAGTTACCTCTTCCATATTTCTGGAAAAGCAAAAATTCTTGGCAGTGATTCAACAGCAAGTCTTTGTGCATATACATATGTTATATAGATATACATGTGGTACACGTACATATGGTATATTGTGGGCACTGGTTGCACTGCTACAGTTGCAATATTTTTCTATGAACTTCAAGGAAATATCTTTTCCTGTGGGAATGATCTATTTAAATATTACTTTCTAATCTTAATTTTTAAATTAATAAACATTATTTTTAAAACAATTTTAGGTTCAGCGAAATTAAGCAGAATGTACAGAGAGTTTCCGTATACTCCCTGTCCCCATAGATGCACAGTCTCCCTCACTATCAACCTCCCACAGCACAGTGGTACATTTTTTACAATCAGGGAACCTACATTGATATGTCATTATCACCGAAAGTCCAAAGTTTGCATCAGCGTTCACTCTTGGCGTTGTACATTCTGTGGGTTTGACAAATGTATAATAACATGTATCCACCATTGTAGTATCGTACAGAATAGTCTAACCGCCATAAAAATCCTATGTGCTCTGCCTATTTATCTCTCTCTTCACCCGAACCCCTGGCAATCACAGATCTTTTTAATGTCTCCATTGTTTCGGTTTTTCCAGAATGTCATATAGTTGGAATCATACTGTGTGTAGCCTTTTCAAATTGCTTTCTTTCACCTAGTAATATGTGCTTAAGGTTCCTCCATGCCTTTTCATGGCTTGAGAGCTCATTTCTTTGCAGTGCTACAAAATGTTCTATTGTCTGGATGTACCACAGTTTATTTATCCATTCACCTACTGAGGGGCAGCCTGGCTGTTTCCAAGTTTGGGCAATTGTGAATAAAGGTGCTGCAAATTCCACGTGTAGGTTTTTGTGTAGGCATAAGTTTTCAATAAAGTTAGGTAAAAACCAAGAAGCATGATTGCTGGATCATATGACAAGAGTTTCTTTAGTTTTGTAAGAAACTGCCAAAATGTCTTCCAATGTGGCTGTGTCACTTTGCATTCCCACTAGCAATGAATGAGAATTCCTATTGCTCTCTTTCGTTACACATCCTCGCCAGCTTTTGGTGTTGTCAGTGTTTTGGATTTTGGTCATTCTAATAAATGTTTTGGGTCATCTCATTGTTGTTTAACTTGCAGTTCCCTGATGACATGGGATGTGGAGGATCTTTTCATATGCTTACTTGCCATCTGTATATCTTCTTTTGTGAGGTGTCTTTTCAGGTCTTTGTTCCTTTCTGAATTGGGTTGTTTGTTTTCTTATTGCTGAGTTTTAAGACTTCTTTGCATATTTTGGATAAAAATCTTTTATGGATGTGTCTTTTGCAAATGTTTTCTCCCAGTCTGTGACTTGTCTTTTCATTCTTTTTTGTAGAATAGAAGGTTTTCATTTTAATGAAGTCCAGTTTATAATTTCTTTCTTTCATGGTTGGTGCCTTTGGTGTTGTATCTAAAAAGTCATCACCACACCCAAGGTCATCTAGATTTTCTCCTGTGATATCTTCTAGGAGTTTTATAGTTTTGTGTTTTACATTTAGGTCTATGATCCATTTTGAGTTAATTTTTGTAAAGAGTGTTAGGTCTCTGTGTAAATTCTTTTTCTTTTTTTGCACATGGATGTCCAGTTGTTCCAAGATCATTTATTGAAAAGACAATCTTTGCTCCATTGCATTGCCTTTGCTCCTTTGATAATGATCACTTGACTTTATTTATGTAAAATATTAAAACATTTATATTTCCATTGATCTATTTGTCTATTCTTTTGCCAATACCACACTGTCTTGATTATTGTAGTTTTATAGTAAGTCTTGAGTTGGGTAGTGTCAGTCCCTAGACTTTGTTCTCCTTCAATATTGAATTGGGTATTCTGGGTTTTTTGCCTCTCTCTATAAACTTTCTAATCAGTTTATTGATATTCACAAAATAACTTGCTGGGATTTTGATTGGGATTATGTTGACTCTCTAGATCAATTTGGGGAAGAGCTAACATCTTGGCAATATTGAATCTTCCTATCCATGAACAGAAAATACCTCGTCATTTATTTAGCTCTTTTTTGATGTCATTTATCAGAGTTTTGTAGTGTTCCTCATGTAGATCTTGTACATATTTTGTTAGGTTTATACTATTTCATTTTGGGGGGAATTAATGTAAATGGCAAAGTGTTTTTAATTTCAAATTCCACTTGTTCATTGTTGGTATATAGGAAATCTAACCTTAAACTTTCTGAAATCTGAATTTCATGAGATAAAACATCTACTTCATCAGATGTCTACATTATAAATGAAAATAGATCACTTCTACATCTATATTGCTGCATGTCAAGGTATTTTTAATATAATATTCAGGTAAATTGAAGGCACTCTTTTTATGAAAAAATCATTATTGTATGGATGACAACTTTTTATTATTAAATATCAAATATTAATATTAAATGGGATCTATAAATATTATGTTAAATATTTCATTATTCCATTATTATTAAATGTTTTGTTATTAATATCATGGCAAAATGTTCAAAGTTCTGAATTAGAGTCTCAGAAACACTACTTATTAGCTACGTGGCTTCTGATTCTCAATTTTGTCACCTGGAGTTAAAAATAGATTCCTACTTTTTGAGTGTTATATAAAGATTGAATGAGGTAAAGTATGTTAAGATCTTACAATTTTGCATGTAACATAAAGAGATCAACAAAAATTAAACATTTTACCATTATCATTACTGCCGCCACTACTGTCACTGTTGCTGCTGCTACTACTACTACTATTGCTGTTCCTACTACTACTACTACTACTATTACTACTACTGCCACTTCTACTACTACTATGTAGCCCAGTGAAAAGAACTGGGGAGGTAACATCAGAGAACTGGCATGGCCCTAACTAGATGTGTGACTTCAAGTAAGCCAAAGCATTATTGGTCTCCTGAATGAACTAGGTGACATATATAATTTCCTTTTTCAGCTCTAAAAGTACATGAATGTCTATGAGAAAATGTTATTAAGTTAACGATTGGCGGGAAAAAAGTATATTGTCATGAGAAGAAAATTGTAGTGCAAACATCTTAATTTCAATTATTTATGTAGAATGCAAAGAGAAACAAATACAGAATTAATGAGCTAGAGATCCGTTATTAATGTGTATAAAAATCAGAAAGTCTTTCTTGAGTCAGAAACTTTCTTGAATCATCCTTCAGTCACTATGAATTTTTCTCTGTGATTTATTGTTTTTATTACTTAGGCCTTAGATTATCTCAGCCAACTTCTATGTTTAGGCTTTTCTAGCCAACTATTTTTTATTTGCAAAAGGAAGCACAGCAATGCAATCAGGTCTTGTTGGATTTTGAAAATAACGTGGTGACAATTTTCCATTGAATTACTAAATATCCTAAATTTCCAACGATAGAAAAAGAGCTCAATACATTGTAATGTATCCACTTAAAGAAATTCCACACAGCCATTTGGAGTAACAATTCCCAAGTAGGCAGAGCTACATGGAAAAACACTTCTGACATGTTATGAGTACATGTTACGAGAAAACAAGCAGCCTACGAAAGTGACATGTTGTCGCACAAAATTACACTTACATAGAAAGGAATATTCCAAGAAGATATTTGTTAGTGTATTTTATTGTGGTTTGTTGACTTTGTAATTAGTATTATTTTTCCTTATTAACTACTAACATTCACTTAATCCAATATATTGTTTTGCTAATAAAAAATGAATGTTTAAAAAAAAAAGAAAAAAAATTGAGAAATTTTAAAATAAATAGTGAAAAGAATCCACTTTTAATGCTTAGGTGACTTTGGTTTTAGACTCAGTTTGATTTCTAATTTTCTATTTGGCCTTAGAAAACTCCCTTTACCTCTCTGAGCCTTTTTGGACTTATATTGCCTCATTTACAAAATAAGTGGTTTAGAATGAGGTTTCTTCCATCATTAACACTACATTAAGCTATGAATGTCATTTGATATATTTTTATTAGAGCCACATGTTAATATACCTACCACATAGGTACTAATTAAATTAACCATATTAATGCTGCCAACAGAGGTTTAAACTAATTGCAGTTTTATATTTTGTGGTGAATTACTAATGGCAATTTAAAAGGTGAGGGAAATCATATGTGAAGATTCCAAATATTACAAAGCTAGCCAGCTCACATTGCCCAGGATTGAAGTAACTCTTGCTGAGTTATCTATGGTTAGGATGTGTCGGGGACCTGAGAGACAGCCACAGTTAGGGTTCCACAAAGGTCAGTAAAAGATTTCCTTTTTAGCCCTTCTAAAGTTGCTCTGATTGAAGCCACAAGAGGCATCTACAAGCTCCTGATTGCTAGCCTTCCCTCTACAAGGGGTAAATTAGAAAAAAATATTGCCCCTCTGGATTGGCAAATTAGAAAATGAAGGCCCCACCTTGGAGCTAAATACAACCCTAATTTATCGCCTGGCCATGATGTGTTGTCTGCACTATGTCCCTACATACCACCTGCTAACCGGCCTCATATGCCCAACATATTCTGCTCCAAACCCACCCTGACTGGTCTCAGCTCTGAGCTTTCTCCTTTCACCAAATTATTCTTGAATTGGGATTTTATTTTATTTTTCTTTAAGCTGAATTTGAGGTCAATTCAGCAATTTTAATGACTGTGTTTTATGGTTTTCTTTTTATTATCAATCTTTTTCACCTTGAAATTTAGGTTTCCCCTATCCTTTTGTTAAAATGCAATTTTCAGGGGCTTGCCCAGTGGGATACTGGTTAACTTCGCATGCTCCGCTTCTGCAGCCCAGTGTTCGAGGGTTCAGATCCCACACACAAACCTACGCACCGCCTATCAAGCCATGCTGTGGCGACATCCCACATAAAGTAGAGGAAGATGGGCACAGATGTTAGCCCAGGGCCAGTCTTCCTCAGCAAAAAGAGGAGGATTTGCAATGGACATTAGCTCAGGGCTAATCCTCATCACACACACATGCAAAATGTAATTTTCGTACAGTAAAGTATAACTTGTTTAGTGTACAGTCTGGTGAACTATGGCAAATACATAAAGTTGTGTAACCACCGCTACAATCAGCTATGTAACAATTCCTTCATCAACAAAAGTTCCCCAGCTTCCTTTTTAAGTCAACACCTTCCTCCACCCCCACCCCTGCTAACCACTGGTCTGTGTTGATTTTGTTTTTTATCCTTGTAGTTTTTTCCTTACAGGAATATCATATAGATGAGCTACTGCACTTTTGAGCTTAGTCTCTTTCATATAGTATAATGCATTTGAAATCTATTCATGTTGTTGCATGTAGCAATAAGTCATTCCTTTTTTATTGATGAGTGGTATTCTATTGTATGGATGTACTCAAATTTGTTCGTACATTTCCCAGTTGAGGGACATTATTGGTATTTCCAGGTTTGGGCAATTATGAATAAAGCTTTTATAAGAATTCCGTACACGTGTGTTTGTGTGAACATAGGTTTTCATTTCAATTTCATTTCAAATGACTAGGACTGTGATTGCTAGGTCACACGATAAGTGTGTGTTAACCTTTATAAGAAACTGTCAGACTGTTTTCCAAAGTAACTGCACTATTTTGCATTCCTAATAGCAATTTATGAACACTTCGTATGCTCAAGCCTTTTCTTTTCCTTTCTTTTCTAAACCATTGTAGTAGATGCACAGCAGAATCTTATTGTGGTTTTAATTTAAATTTCCCTAATGAGTAACAATGTTAAACATCTGCTCACATTCTTATCTACCATACCTATATCTTCTTTTGTGAAGTACCTGTTAAAATTTTTGCTAGTATTTTAATTAAATTCTTTTTGTTGAGTTTTGCGAGTGATTGTCATATCTTGAATGTGAGTTCTTTATCAGATATACAATCTGCAAATATTTTCTTCCAGTATCTGGCTTTTCTTTTCGTTTTTCTGACAATGTCTTTTAAAATGCAGTTGTTCTTAATTTTGATGAAATTCAATTTATCTTTTTTTTTTTTTTTCTTTTGCAAGTCATGCTTTTAGTATCATACCTAAGAAATCTTGGCCTAATTCAAGGTCACAAAAATTTCCTATGTTTTCTTCTAGAAGTATTTTATTTTACATTTAGGTCTATGATCAATTTTGAGTTAGTTTTTCTATGGGTTGTGAAGTATGAATTGAAGTTCATTTTTTCATATGTGTATTCAATTGTCCCAGTACCATTTGTCAAAAAGACTATCTATTCTCTATTGAATTGCCTTCACATCTTTATTGAACAATTGACCATGTATGTGCGGGTCTACTTCTGTTCCATTTATTTTTTCTGTTCTTTTTATTGTTGTACTTGATCCTTTTATCTATCTTTTCACTGACATCATCTCATCATGATAACTGCAAATTTATATTAAGTCTTAAAATGAGGTAGTGTAAGTCCTCCTGCATTTTTTTTTTTCCTTTAATAACTGTTTTGGTTATTTTAGCTCCCTGGTCTTTTCATATAAATTTTAGAATAAGTTCGCAGATTTTTACAAAAAATCCTGCTAATATTTTGGTAGATATTGTGTTGAATCTACAGATCAGTTTGGGGGAGAATTGGTATCTTAACAATAGTGAATCTTTCAATCCAACAACAATGTGTGTTTATGATCTATTAAGACTTTGTTTTACTCAGTGTTTTGTAGTGTCAGCATATAGATCTTATACATATTCTGTAAAAAATATACCTAAGAGTTAACGATTTTATTGTTATGTAAAATCATTTTCACTTAAAATGCCAAATATTTTTCTGCTATAAAAACTTATGTTTAATTTACATATATTGATCTTATATGCTGAAAACATGTTAAACTCACTTATCAATTTTAATAGCTTTTTTGTAGATTCTTTGAGATTTTCTCTGCAGAGAATCCTGTTGTCTTATTGAACTGACAAGAACATCCAGCGTGATGCTGAGTAGAAATGGTGAGACTGGATGTCCTTGCCTTGCTCTCAGTCTTAGAGGAAAGCATTCAGTCTTTCACCATTAAGTATGATGTTAGCTGTGGGACTTTGTAGAGAGACTTTATCACATTGAAGAATGAATGGGTATTAAATTTTTTCTAGGAATACAACTTGGAATAAATCCAAGTACATATTTTCAGACTTGACTATGCTATAGTCTGCTTGTCCTGTCTGTTCATTTTGACCATCTTTAACATTTATTGTAAAGAGTACAGCCAAACTAATGTATTAACATTAGTAGTCAAGAGAATGGAAACGAATATTTTCTTTCCTAGGCTTTCAGTGTGGTAACATCTTTAATTGGAGACTGTGCTGTGTTCATGGATAATTTAAAAGATACTTCTTCCAAACCTACATTTATTAGGTATTTGATGATCTGACATCCAGAGGGCTTTTTTTCACCCCAAGTTTAAATTTTAGTTTTAAAATACCGTTCTTCTTTCACTTGAGTGCACATTTATAATTCCTATATTGTAGTCAAGGACTCTTGGTGTGTACATTTGACAGTTTTTTCACAATATCCCATTAAACACTCATTTCTTAATTGTCCAGTTTTATTGTTAAATCTCTTACATGTGAATGTTATCTTACATGTGAATGTTACATATCCATTACATCTTGGTAGTCTCTTGCTGGTCATCAAGGGTCCAATCTGTTGTTAAGATTTTGATTGGCGATTGATTTTATTTCCTAAATAGATGTTGACCTTATCTTCTCTTCTCTACTCCCACTATCATTTGATTTAGATATTTACAATCTTTTGCATTGACTATGGCAGTAGCCTCTTAACAGCTATGAAACTTGATTCCCTCATATCTGTCACTAACATGACCCTATATATAAAGCAAAAGGTGACAATATCACTAATTAACTCTTTGTTACAGGAAAATAAACAAACTCTATTAGCGTGGCTTACAAAGTTTCTCATGATCTCACCCTTGTGTACCTATCTGGCCACAACTTCCAATTTATATGCCCAATTTATATTCCATATTCTGGACAAACTGAATGACATAGTTTTTTGTACATACCATGACATTTCTCACTTGTATAGCATTAGTCTTACTTTGCTTGGAATATCTATTAACTCTTTATTTATGCATGTCCTTTAAATCAAATACTACCTTACACTTCTCAGCACTCCGTGCATAGCTTTATTATGCCACTACATAATATTAAAAAATCTGCATATGTGCCATTTGTCACAGAACATTGAAGTCTTTTTGAGGGCTACACTTTGTCGTATTTACCTTGCACTTTCAAAGCACAGATGTATTCTTAGCTCATAATAGGTAGGCTTTTAATAAGTTCTTGCTGCATGTCCTAAGTTCAATAAATACTCACCATTTTCCTCCAATTTTTTTAAGACAGTTTGCCTTGAAATATTACAGCTATAGAATAGAAAGAAGAAAATCATATTCTCTGAGTCTCAAATATGCTGAAAAAGTCAACAGCAATATATTTTCCCTCCATGTTAACTTCTTTCTTAGAAATTAAAATTGGAAATGTCATCTACATGGACCACATGGCTAGTTTGATTTAGAGAGAAGTAAAATTTCTCAAAAATTAGGTTTTTTTCTTCCTTTAGACTGTGTTGTTGAATACCAGTAATTTCCTTTTACTTTGTTTGCTCTGAACCACCTATTGTGCTTATCTAAACCTATCAACTTGAAAGTTATTTCAGCTTTGCATCAACTGGTAAAAATGTAAAAGAAAATGAAAATGTAGTCACCAGACTTGAGCCAGCATTCTTTGGACAAAATGGACTTTATGAATTCCAGCCACTTGGCCTATTCCTTATCAGAAACTCAAGGATGCAAATTTATTTTCAAAATATAACATTATGAAGTTTCAATTGCATGATAATTAGTGGTATGTGTTCAAGTTACAAAAGGAACACAGAACCTATCTTGTTCACTCGGTCCCTGTGGGTCATGCAGCACATGAAGACCTCTGCTGCATTTACCCAGCACGTTTTAATCCTGGTTTCTTGTGGCTGATGTAAAATGCAGATGTAGAACTCCGCTGTGTTTATAAATTAGCTAGCTGATCTTTAGTGCAAATCAAAATTGTTTTTATTAGCTTTGACTGTAATTGCTGTGAACTAGAAAATGTTTTCAATCCTGGAGAGATTAGTTCTTTCTTTCTGAATGTCTGAAATCATTCCTTTAATTAATCTCATTTGTATTTACACACTTTATTTATTTCTGCAATCATTTCAAGTTTTAGCTATCCAATACTTTAGTTAGAAAAAAATTTTAAGCAGTTTGAGTAGAGATATTTGTGATTCTTCATATTCTTACTGATCATTGTGATATGTCAATTATTTTCTGTATTGTTTTTATATTTACATAGTAAGTGTTCTGCAAGTATTTATATTAAGATTAATGCAAATTTTTGCTAAGTAAATTATTTTCTATGACAAAAATTGTTTTATCAGGAATAAAATCCTTGAGGAATTTAGCATGATGGGATGTATGAGAATATGTTTTATTATCCTTCTTGTTGAATTGTGTCCTTTTAATGTAACAACTATCCTGTGCAGAATTCTAACCTCTTTGACCCTTTGTGTACTTATCCTGGGCCCTGTCAAGTGTGACCCCTACAAGGGAGGACACTCTTTCCCCAGAGTCAGCAAATTGTCTCAAATTCTTCTGCCCCATACTTTCTCCATTCTTAGAAAGGACAAGCAACAGAAATCCCAGTGCCCATAGATTCACAAGTGGCTCCATATTTGTTCCTAATACCTTGTAGCTTCTATGTTTGCATCTGTATCGATAAGAGGGACAGAGTGAGACAGAGAGTGAGACAGAGAGATTTGAAAGAGGAAAGATTTCTCATTTTGAGGTTCCTAGTTCCAATAACTGCTCTGGAATTAAATTACAGAGAATGAGCTATAATATAAGTTTAGCCACCACAATGGCTCTCTGAGGGCTCTATGCACTAATAATGCGTGCTCATTTGTGTGCATGTTCAAGCGGCTTGCTTAAAAGGGCCTCATGAACCACCACTTCTCAGGAAATTATAGGCCAGTAATAGCTTTCACGCAAGGGGTTACTTGCTATGTAATGATTTTTGCAGCCATATTTGGGATATCACAAAAGGAGGGAAATGGGAAGTGATTAGTGAAGAAGAGAGTAAAATGGAATGAAGTACAACAAAATAAAGAAATCGTATTTTCCACTCTACAGAAAACATGGAGGAGGGGGAAAAAGACAGTTTAAAAATAGAGTTTTGGAGGGAGAACCAATTCGTCAAATTTATCCAGGATAATATGCGAGCATTCAAAGTTTAAATGTACACTGTTCATGTCAAAGAAAAAAAACCACAAAAAACACATTCATATGAAAGCAATAGGAATGTGTGTTTGTCTACGAAAATCACACAAAAGTATCAGAATCAGAGCGTCTTCTCAGAATCTAATCTGATGGATACCTAACTCAAGTTGCAAATATTTACTTTTTTTTTTATCCCTAGTTGCTGAATGGCTTCCAAGATTGAAGCCTCTGGTTATTGAGTGGACCATTGTAAACATGAAAGCAACAAGCAGGTGATATTTCACTCTGCCAAAATCCAGAGCTAGGTATCTGTGTGAATCATTCCTAACTTCCGGAACACTAAGAGAACACTTCTGTCCTCTGAATACCAAGAGTGACTTTCATGGTAAGGAGAGCTAAAGAAGAAATCTTTACGGATCTTACAGCATGTTGGGTTAATGAAGAGTGGACAGGATCTAGGAGTGAGTGCTTTTCAGGTAAACACAGACAAGTAAGAGTGGAACAGAGAGAAAACAATGTATCATCAGAGAAATAGCATGTAGAGAGAAACACAAGTGTCAGACAAATGTATAAAGGATGTGGTACTGGTTAGGGAGACTGCCAAAGGTGGAAAGATGGAGCTAACGAATCACTTGGGAACAGGTCCTGTACAAAATTACTTGTAATCATAATTAAGGTTCAGGGTATTCACCATTTCATTCAAATTCTTATAACTTTTCAATGGTTCCCCGTGTCTCATTTGGTTAATAAATATTTTTGGGGTGCATACTACATGCCAGCTATATAGCACTTGGTACAGGGGTGAATCAAATGGAAAAAACTGAGTACTCTGCTAAGATATAAGGAAAAACTCCTAGTGTCAGGATTTGAGAAGTCTATTAGTCTCCAATTGCTTAAAGCAACATAAATTTATCATCTCAGTTTCCACGGGTCAGGAGTTCAGGCACAGGTTAATTGGGTTCTCTGCTCAAGATCTTTTAAGACCGAAATCGAGATGTTGGCTGGCTCTCCAGTCTCATTTAAGCTCAGGGTCCTTTTCCAAGCTCACTCAAATTGCTGACAGAATTCAGTTCCTTGTGGTTGTAGGACTGAGGTCTCCTGTGACTCCTTGAAAAGGCAGTTCACAATATGACTGCTTCCTTCCATGCTAATCAGAGGAACTTCTCTGTTACTCCACTTTATTTTAAAAGTTCAGCTGGCTATGTCAAGCCTAGCCAAGAAAATATTCCTTTGGATTAACTCAAAGTCAACTGATTAGTAACCTAATCATTGAGTGATTCACATTGAGTGAATACATCATATTCGTAGTTCTTACCCACACTCTAGGAATGACATATATTTTTTGGGAAAGAAATCTATGTACATAGTAGAGTTTACAAAACCATGCGTGATGTAGCACAATAACGCGTCTCCTGCCTCATTTATCACAACTTCCAGGCTTGAACTCTGTATTTGAGCGACACTGAATTCCATTCTTTTCTTTGATGCATTTATATTAAACTTCTTTTAGTTCTGCAGAGTGCCATCCTCTTCCTTACTTCACAGTTCTAATACAACTTCTTAGCAGAAGAGTAACTAAACAGAGAAAAGAAGGATGAATAGGAATTACCCTGACAAAATGATGAACCTCCAAATACAGGTTAAGTGCCATTGTTCTGTGCTCTTTCACCACACTGTAATGCCACATATCGATTACATATCACATTATATTACACTTGTCCATTTTGTTTTGCCCTAGCAAACGTAAGATCTGTGTTCCCTATTATATCCTTATTGTCTAGCTCAATTAGACCAAGTAAAAGACGCTGGATGAGGGTGGTGATGAAGACGATAATAGTGATGACAGCAACAATGATGATGAGAGGAATAAGAACAGAATTGAGAACAAACTTTTAAGAAAAGATCAAATTAATTAGCATGAGGCACAGTACAAATTATTTGTTTACTGACTTTAGTCCACTTCAACAATAATTCAATTCAAGAGCAAAGCTCAATCTCAATACTTCTGGCCATCAAAAACAGCTTCATGTAATTCTGTTTATGCCCCAGAGCTGAAGGAAAAATTATATGCATGGATAAATTCTAAAGTTGCAGGTTGGCTACATTTGGAATGTATTTAAATGAGCAAATGTTTTTTTCATTGATTTGCATTTAACAAATATTGTGCATACGTCTTTTACTAAAAGTAGCTAGAAGGCCAGAATTCTACTGAAGAGACACAATGCTTATACCTTGAGGTTGTGAATATAAGCACAACTAATTACATATCATGGGCTCCCCTCCCAGCTCAGTAAGCTTCACTTTTGGCCTTGACAGTCAATGAATAGGACTCAAGTTTCCATTTTTTGGTAATGGTTTGAAATATTACACTGATTAAGTTAATAAAAGAATACTTAAGAAAGTCCTTAAATAGAGATTGCTCCCCTAGGAGCGATTATTATTCTTTTTTTTTCCCCTGAAGCTTTTTTACTCAGAGTTAAAGTAATTCTATCAGTCAAAATGTTTTGTGATTAGATTTAGAAGCTATAATAGAGGAGGAAACTCAGAACCAAAATCTGTCAGCCAGTGTGCACTTGTGCTATGACCATGGCTAATGCAGTATATTCAAAGCCAAGGTATTAATGACATAGCATGAAAAGAATACATCGACAGTAATTGTTTTAAACTCTAGACTTGGATGCTGTTTTCCTAAACATTTCATAAGCAAGATTCATATACTAAAAAGTATACTTATTCATGTAATACTAACATATCAATATCTATTTCAAGAAAGATTAACTGTTAGATATTGTAAAATATTTTTCTGTATTTTCAATTGTATTAGTTTCCTAGGGCTGCCATAACAAATAATCACAAACTGGGTGGCTTAAAGCAGAGGAAATTTATTTTATCACATTTCTGGATGCTAGAAGTCCAAAATTAAGGTGTCTGTAGGGTTGTGGTCCCTCTAAAGGCTCTAGAGAAGAATCTCACCTTGCTGCTCTCCAATTCTGTTGGCTCCAGGTTGACCTCGGCATTCCTTGTCTTGTAGCTGCATCATTCAGATCTCTACTTCTGCTGTCACAGACTTCTTCTACTCTGTGTGTCCTCTTGTGGCCTTCTTATAAGGACATCAGTCATTGAATTTAGGTCCCACTCTTGTCCATTATGACCGCATCTTAGCTAATTTAATTAATTTCCAAAATAAGGTCACATTCTGGGGTTCCAGGTAGACATGCATTTTGTGGGAACATTATTTAACTCCATATATCAATGTAGAAATTGTCATTTTTCTTCATAGAGGCAATGTAAATTTTAAATTTCTGTAATATTTATCCATCATTTCAGCATTTCACTATTTTTTTGTTTGTGGTGAGTGGTATCTTTTTAAATTATATTTCATTAATGTTTGTATTTAACATGCATATACTTAGTATGTATCCATTTACATTTAATTTGAAGAGTTTATTGTGGTTATGCAATAGCTGTATTGTATACAACTGTACGATAATATTTGTAAATAAAGCTAAATTTTTTCCCCTTTTTCAAAGTTTTAGCTTTTTAAAAAAGCTAATTTTATTGAAGTATAATTGATATGTAAAATCTTCTACACATTTAATGTATAGAATTTGATGAGTTTGGGGATAAATATACACCTGTGAAACCATCACTACCATCAAGGCCATAGACGCATTCATTATCTCCCAAAGTTTCCTCCTGCTCCCTTTATATTATAATTGTTACTATTTTTTTTGTGATAAGAACACTTATAAGATCTACTGTCTTAGCAAAAACACTTTAAGTATATAGTACAGTATTGTTAGCTATAGACACTATGCTGTATAGTAGATCTCCAAAACTTATTTGTCTTGCATAACTGTAACTTTGTACACTATGACCATCACCTCCTCATTTCCCTCCCCCCCCACTCCTGACAACCACCATTCTTCTCTCTGCTTCTATGGGTTTGCTATTATATATCCACATGTAAAAGAAATCATACAGTATTTCTCTTTCTCTGTTTAACTTATTTCACTTGGCACAGTGTTCTCTAGACCCATCCATATTGTCGCAAATGGCAGGATTTCCTTCTTTTAAAGGCTGAATAATATTCCATTATATGTATATACCACATTTTCCTTTTCCATTCATCCATTGGTGGTTATTCAGGATGCTTCCATATCTTGGCTATTGTGAATAACGGTTCACTGAACAGGGGAATGCAGGTATCTCTTCAAGATCCTGATTCTAATTCCTTTCGAAAAAACCCAGAAGTGGGATTGCTGAATAATACGGTAGTTCTATTTTTAATATTTTGAGGAACTTCTATACTGTTTTCCATGAAGTTTGTACCAATTTACATTCCTATCAACAGTGTTCCTTTTTCTCTACATCCTTGCCAAGGTTTGTTATCCTTTGTTATTTATTTATTTTGTTGAAGTATAATTGATGTACAATATCCTGTTAGTTTCACATGTACTTCATAGTGATTTATATTTATATACACTATGAAATAATCACCACAACAAGTCTAGTTACCATCTGTCACTATACAAAGTTATTACAATATCATTGACTATATTCCCCATGCTATATGTTACATTCTTGCGACATTTATTTTATAACTGGAAGTTTGTATCTCTTAATCCCCGTTACCTATTTCATTTTCTTTGAATAAACACCCAGAGGTGGAATTGCTGGACTGTATGGTAGTTCTATTTTTACTTTTTTGAGGAACCTGCATACTGTTTTCCACAGTGGAATAGCCATCCTAACAGGTGTGAGGTGACATCTTGTTGTGTTTTTGATTTGCATTTCCCCGATGATTAGTGACGTTGAGCACCTTTTCATATACCTCTTGGTCATTTGTGTGTCTTCTTTGGAGAAATGTCTGTTCTGATCTTTCACTCATTTTTAGTTGGGTTGTTTTCTTGCTATTGAGTTATAAGAGTTCCTTATATATTTTAGATATTAACTTCTTATCAGATACATGGTTTACAAATATTTTCTTTCATTCCATAGGTTGTCTTTTATTTTGTTAATTGTTTCCTTTACTGTGCAGAAGCTTTTTAGTTTGGTATAATCCACTCGTTTATTTTTGCTTTTGTTGCCGGTAGTTTTGGTGTCATATCCAAAAATTCATTGCCAAGACCAACGTTAAGGAGCTTTTTTCCTATATTTTCTTCTAGGAGTTTTATAGTTTGAGGTCTTACATTTAAGTCTTTAATCCATTTTGTGTTGATGTGTATACACATACACATCCCCAAAGTCATTTTTACTTTTAGTTATGTTGTTTAGAAATAAAGTATAAATATGAAGAGTTCTCACAATGCTTTGAATGAATTTACTATATATATATAAAATTACAGTTTTTAAAGAAACATTGTTGAAATTGTTTTATTCTTGCAATAGTTTGCTTTAGAGACCAATTTTTTATCACATCATGGAATTTTACAACATGACAAGGCTGACCAATGAGCTGGCCTGACATTTTTTCATAATAGGAAATTAATATACAGAATAATGTATATTCATTAAATGACAATGTATCTTGCAAATTATAAAAATGATACAGTACTAAAACGGCTAACTTCTAATTTATTATAAATTAGAAGCTTTCACTTACTTAGGATGGAAATCCAGATCATTCACATAACAGTTGTTTGCTATTCAGTTTCATGTTTAGCATCCTCTTAATAAGCTTACATAATATTATCTAGCAATGGCCAAAATTTTTTGGTAGATTTGCTTCTATTCAGGCATATCTGAAAAACAGGAATTATCTATTGAAGAAAAACAAGTCTTCCTCCCTGTTCCCAGGAACATTAATAGATCAACACTTTCTAATCTCAATAAATGCTTATTAGATTGGATTGAATTGATCTCCTATGTATTACATGGTAGTTTGTCAACAAATACATATAGAGATATTGAAAAACAATTGAGATTTTAGTAAAATTAGATTCCTCACTTAGCTGTGTTTCTAAACAAGAGGTAAATACTACAGATGGGATTCAGAATTGCTTTCAAGGGGACAGAATCTTCTTAATGGTTACTAAAATTTCATGCTTTTACAACTTGTGTGCATACCTGCAGATGACATTCGCAATGTCTTATTTACCATATTTGGTAAAATTAGAGAAATTTTAGTTACTATCTTTGCAAGTTGCAAGGTAATTGCTGCATTTCATACCTATTATTTTAGTTCCCTTGTGTTTTAAAGCCACATGAGATTTATTCCAACAATGATACTGTACTTTTATGCCCTTTAAATTTAATAAAATTTATTTGGCTCTAAGTATTTAATTAAATATGTCTATATCAATGGTTTGGCAATTGGTAGCACCTAATTTGAAAAGTGGGGGCTGCTACATGGTTTGGACTAGACCCAGAACTATATCATAAGGAAGTTTTAGGCTCTGCCTGAAGGCACCCCTTAGGGGACCTGTAGGCAAAAGTAGGATTGACAAATACCTATACACAAGTGTTAATTAGGTGTCTTACCTTTTAAATAATACCCTCTTTGCAGATATTCGGTAAAATATATGGATATATTCTTGATTTTGGAAGCATAGAATGTCTGCTCTCATGTTTCTTACCAGAATTTACAATCTTACGCTCTTTATCTAAGCATCATCAAAAGCCTGAGTGTGAAAATTAAGATTATAGAGGGCTGTCTGAAAGGCATGGTCTTCAGGCATTCTGCTATAGCTAGGGGTTCTTAACCTAGACTCCACAACCTTTAGCATGTACATAAATAGGCTTCAGATGACCCTTCAAGTACCTAGATTGGATTTGAAACACTGTTAGTAAGCATGCATGCCAAATACTATAAAAAATTTCAAGGGAAATGTTTATAATTTTAATTTGATTATCACCTAAAGGTTATCACTCATTATTTACACGTTAATCATTCCTAAATCTTTGTATCTCTGACCTAGATCTTTCCAGGATTATTTATAAACTGTTTACTTAATAGAATAATTTGTAAACAAAATATAAACTGTTGAGAACTAAGATTATAAACCAATAGCTCTCTATATTCACATAAGAATTACTTGGGTGGATTTTTTTTAAAAGGCATATCATCAGATCCTACCCCTGACATATTGAATTAGAAAAGTGGAGTGAAAACTAGTAATGTGTATGTTTCAAAAAGCTTGCTGGGAAACGTTGATTTATGCCATGGATATAACATAAAAGTGTGACCTTGTCAAGATTTAGAACTGAGGCAACTAATGGCAATTCACTCATGATGTCATTTATTAGCATCCATTGAGCCCCGTGATACACATGTGCTGAATTTTCAATAGTAAATTCACTGTGTTCTCCCTTAAGTCACCTCATGAGCACTCTAGTACAAAGCTTTCTCTAGGAGCTATGAAACCACAGAATGGAAAAGCCATTTATCTTCTCTTCAACTCAATATAAATAGAAACGTAGGGCAGAATTAAAAGGTTATGAGTGTTCCATTGTGCATGCAATTTTGTTTTGCTTTTAATTTTATAGTATGAATTTGAGAATTGAATAATGGCTTTCATGGAAAAATGGTAAAGGAAATAGGAACAAGGTGTAATAAATCTATTAACATACATATATATATATGCTTGTCTATCTATATATTTTTAGAACATGTTTGTATTTGTGAGAAAATAGAAAAAGAAAATATTGCACTATTACTTTCTATATAAGTTTACCTTCATAGGCCCCTTCTATTAGAATGATCTGTCATTCATTCTATAGAATATAGATTTCTGGGGCCAGCCCAGTGGCATTGTGGTTGAGTTGTCTTTCCACTTTGGCACTCTGGGGTTCGCGAGTTCGGATCTCAGGCACGAACCTACACACCACTCATTAAGCCATGCTGTGGCAGCATCCCAGACACAAAATAGAGAAGGATTGGCACAGATGTTAGCTCACCAACAATCTTCCTCAAGCAAAAAAAAAAAAAAGAAGAAGAAGAAGACTGGCAATAGATGTTAGTTCAGGGCCAATCTTCCTCATCAAAAAAACCCAAAAAACAAACAACAACAAAACTATATAGATTTCCACCTCTGCCCCTGAATCAGACTTTCTGGGCACGAAGTGCAAGAATCTCCAAGTTTAATAAGTAGTTCAGATAAATCTTACCTTCACTCATATTTGAGTACCAAAGTCTTATCGAGCATACAGAGTGTTAATTTCCTCAAAAACCACGTAGAATCAGTGAAAACCATTCTCTCATGGTACTTTTAAAAAACCTAATGTGAGGAATTATATACTCTGAAAATTATCATTTTTAGGTAGGCACATAAAGAGTACCTTTAAGTACATTTATCTAAAACTGTGTTCTAAAACGATCTAATGGACTAAAATCATTTGATTTTTGGCCACTCACTCATTCATATCAAGATATTCTAAGCTTTATATGCTTAATGCTTGAAAAGAAGACTATTTAGTTTTTTTAGAGCAGTATTTGTGTCATTATAGGTTTATAAAATAATCAATAAAATCATTCATCAATAAAAATTTCATTTGCCTAGATCAAAAATAAAGGTCAGTAAAGCAAACATTAAAGTATATATAGTAAGACTTCAAAGAGTTAAGAAGTTCATTTGAGAGATCTTTGTTTCAGTGGCTATTTTTCTTCTTTGAGTTAATTTGTACAAATGAGTTTTGCCTTTTTTTAAATTATAACATAAAAACAAAAGTTGAGATGTTGACATTTCAATTCTGATGAGTAGGATCATTTACATCCCAACTCCAAATCTCCATATGTTTTTCTATAAAATGAGAATAATAATTGTTCACAATTATCTATATCTTTGGAAATGAGAACAATTTACAAACTAATGGCTTTCTTTTTAATTTTTTCTTGTCAGAAATCTCCCATCTCCAAGAAAAAATTTTGGTTTATTTGTTAAACTTTTTAATTATGTTAAGAACAAGCACAGTGTTTGTTTTTGCTAGTTTTGTTTTGTTTGTATGCTTACAAACAATATCTGCTCATTCTAAAATATTTATACATATAGAAAACTGCAAAGAAGAAGGTAAGAACAACGATAAATCACTAAAAATCCCCCCATCTTAAAATAAGTCTTATTAACAGCAAAGTGTGTTCTGGGTAAATGTGGGAGAAGCACAGGTTGATAACTGTCTTTCTAATTTCCTCTCAGAAATTATAATTGGTCAGGCAACCTTCTTGGCAGGACCTGAGGGATTGTTTGAAGATATGATTTTTTTTCTCAAGCTTCAAGTGAGAGTGTAGGTTGGAGTTTCATTTGTTTTGGTGCTGGGAGATCTACAACAATGGAACCAGCTGTAGAGAAGTCTTGGAAGTCAAGGGCAGAGCCCAGAGGTCACAGTTCCTTGTGAGGCAAGGCCTACTGCAGCCTGGCATGAGGGCTGAAAGATCCTACATCTTTAGACAGGCTGTCTAAAGTTTAGTTCTGTTGACTAAAGTCAACAGAAGGACTAAACTAAACTAAACAACCGGAAGAGGCTGCTGTGATGGATGAAATTTCTCCTAGCTTCTTTAACAAAAAAAATCATGCTCCCACCAACAATGTAGGCGAGTTCCCAGGGAGCATGTCTACACTAACCCATAGTAACATAAAACTTGGTAATTTTGCTGATCTGATCGATGTAAATGATATCTCATTATAGGTTTAGTTTGCATTTTTCTGATTACTAGTGAATTTTTTTTTGAGTTATTGCTTCTAAGATCTACATATTTTGACTTTCTTTCACCCTTTCTTTGGTGAATGCTGACTTGAACAAGGCAATAGAATATAAATAGGGCAAGCATGTTTGACAGCTATTCAACATCAGGCCAGGCTCCGTGTCATTCAGAGCAGCCAAGCAAACACACACCACTGAAATTAACAGTCAGGCAATGCACTGGTTATTCTCTGCTTGGACCTTGAGGTTCATTGCTTGCTCTTTCCTGCTTTTCTGTGTGCCTCAGGAGGTTGATGATACTGTCTTGCATCATCTGACCCTTCTAGCTCTCTCTTTCAATTTAGGCTTAGCCAAAGACATTCCTAAGAACAGTTGGAGTGTAGAAACACTGCTCTCTACCCACTTGCCTCTTCAGCCCTTGGCAAGGTAAGATGCTAGCTGCTAGTCCCTGGGTGCTTTACCAGTCTTGGTGGATCCCTTAACCTCCTCCCAAACTCTGTAAGCAATTGTCCCATTACACTCTCTCCCATTACCACTCTGAGCACACATCTATGTCCTGCTGGACTCTATCTTATAGAGGCTGTTATGACAGATTTCTTGAAACACATTTGGTAGAATTGTATTTTTGAAATGTGCCCAAATCTGAAAAGCAATGAATTCCTTTTTGACATAGGTCATTGGTAGAGCTACTGAAACTGATTTCAAAGGAAAAAACAAAATATCTTTTCAAAAGAAAGCCATTGTTTTCTTCAGTTTTACAAATCAGCAGTATATACTGGGTCTCCAAGGTTGACTTACAAGGACAAACCAGCAGAAACTATGATTTTTTTTTCCCTTGGACTTGTGCAATGATCTATCTGATACATACTGTCTTTGGAGCACCTCTGTTACCAATTTAATATCTCAGGAAAGATACAGAATGATTCTGAATACAGATTGGATACAGTATGAAGTAGGAATTGTAAGTCTGAGCTCAAACACAAAACCCCAAAATAGACGAGATAAAACACTAAATAAGTTATGGTTGCTAATGGAGACTATCAAATAAGATGTTATCTGAAAATGTACCCAGAAAATTGCACGCATTTTGCCATTAAATCCATATGATAACCTTAGAAGTTATTAATAGCTCTATTTTACTAATAAGCAAGCTATGCCTTGGAGATGTATTTAATGTACAGCCAATCAACAAGTGGCAATGCTACGGTTTAAACACATTTCAATCTGGCTTAGTTGGCAATAGGTGTTGTGAAAAATTACACTATTTTCCTTGATATCAAAAATAAAATCTAAGGACTCACTCTCCAACAGTGTTAATTTTTAAAATTTATTCCGCAACTCTTTAATCTCTCTTTATTTTCTTAGTTTTGACTAGAAAATATTAATTCGTTCAGTTGTCTATTGCTACATAACTAACTACCACAAACTTCAATGGTTTAAAAGAAACATGTTATTTTGCTCATGATTTTGTTGTTCGGGAAGTTGGGAAGCACTCAGCTGGGGGGGTCAGAGTCCGACCCATGTGATGTCGGCTGGGAGAACCAGAGCTGGAGGACGCACTTGCAAGATGACTTTTTCACTCACATGTCTGGCCTCTTAGTGCTTCTTGCCCTCTCTTTCTCTCCAAATAGCTCCTCTCAAATAGTGGTCTTAGAGTATTCATGCTTCTTACATGTTGGCCTCTGATAGACTCAGGTATAAGCTGCCAGTGCTCTGAAAGGTACACTCAGAACTGGCAAACTATCACTTCCGCCACACACTATTGACCAAAACAGTAACAGGCTAGCCTAGATTCATGGGAAAAGAAAACGGACCCTACATCTCTCAATGGGAGGAATGTCAAATAAATTTGGCCATCTTTAATCTGCCATCTTTAATTTTTAACTCTATTCTTAGCAAGTATTGTGCTTAATGCTTTGTACTTTTGCCTCATTAAATTCTCTCACCAGTTCTGTAAATGGATTATTTAAAAAAATATTTAACAACTGTATTAACATTGATCATTGATACTTACTTAAAATCATTATTACAGCCCAGCTGGTGTTTCCAGCAAATATGCACTCTGATAACTGTTTTTAAATTGAGGAAGTGCAGGCTCAGCGATGTTAAGTAACTTCTCTCAAATTACGTAGTTTTTAGGTAGAAGAGTCAGAAAGGATTTGATAGTAGTTCTGCCTGATCCAGAACTCATCCTTATACTCTCTAAGAATGCCCAGTCCCTTTTTTGGGAAAAGAATATCAGCAACATGCTACCTGCAAGGTAGTTTTATTCTAATTTATTTTATCTTATTTTGTTCTATACTTGAGGTCTGAAAAGCATCCACTTTTTCTTTTACTTTGTGTGTTTTTATGTATTTTGTGGATAAGAATATTCATTTTGTAGTGGTATCAGTTGAGGCCCTGCAGGAAGCAGACATCAAGAAAACATTAGATGTGCAAGAGATAAGAGATATATTGGAGGAAATGCCTGTGCAGGAAAGAGGGAAGGAACAGGAGTAGGCAGGGACTACCTTCATAACACGATACAGGTAAGGCACTTATGAAAGAAAGGAAAGAATAAAGGATTGGGTATGAAAAGTCTTGGACCAACAGTGCAGTTCTGAGAAATTCAGCCATCCTGGTGGGGGATATCCAAGCAAAGGTTACTCATTGTTGGACAGGACTTGACCGGCTCTAATACTGCCTACCATGCTTAGTCATTGGCTAGACGCAGCCTGGGGGCAGTGAAGACTTCTTATGAATGTTGTGGTGGATAAAGCGGAGGCAGCTGGAGGCTGTCATAAAACTATGCTCCCTGTAGCAGATTCTCTTGAATGAGATGTGAGCCGCGTATCTCCACGGCCATTAGGGTCCATCCCTTGTTCCACACAGATCCACTTCTCTACATATGTTTGGAAAGCAGCTCCTTCACATTTTTCACGGACATTTCTTTCTGAGGGGAATCATAAAGAAGGACATAAGTGGAACGAATTAAAGTCCTCATCAATAAAGTTTGTCTCATGGCTGCAACTGGTATTCCACCTTCCCATCCTGCTCTATCTATTCTACGTTCCCGTTAACCTTCGCTATCACTTTAGCAGTTAATGGAGGCTTATCTGGTGGTGTAACCTAAATCTTCATTCCTCACGAATCTGAACATATAGTGATCACTATGTCTCAGGCCAAGAGGCTGCACATATCTATTCAAAGTTATAATTGGTTAGAAAGAGAAATCAAGAATATAATCTCACTTACAATCACAAAAAAAAGAATGAAATACCTAGGAATAAGTTTAGCCAAAGAGGTGAAAGACCTGTACACTGAAAACTATAAAACATTGTTGAAAGAAATTGAAGAAGACACAAAGAAATGGAAAAATATTCCATGCTCATAGATTGGAAGAATTAACATAATTAAAATGTTCATACTTCCTAAAGCAATATACGGATTTAATGCAATCCCTATCAAAAACCCCTACCAAAGTCCCAATGACATTTTTCATGGAAATAGAAAAAAGATTCTTAAAATTTATAGGGGACAACAAAAGACCCTGAATAGCCAAAGCAATCCTGAAAAAAACAAAAGCAAAGCTGGAGGTATCACACTCCCTGCTTTCAAAATATGCTACAAAGTTATAAGAATCAAAATAAAATCGTACTGGCACAAAAAACAGATGCACAGATCAATGGAAGATAATCAAAAGCCCAGAAAGAAAACCACACATCTATAGTCAGCTAATATTTGACAAAGAAACTGAGAAAATACAATGTAAAAAGGAAAGTCTCTTCAATAAATGGTGTTGGGAAAACTGGGCAGCCACGTGCAAAAAAATTAAAGTAGACTATTATATTACATCCTACACAAAAATTAACTCAAAATGAATTAAAGACTTGAATGTAAGACCCAAAACCATAAAACTCCTAGAAGAAAATAGGCAACACACTCATGGACATCGACATTAGCAGAGTCCTTTTGAATATCATGTCTCACCAGGCAAGGGAAGCGAAATAAAAAATAAACAAATGGAACTACATCAAACTAAAAAGCTTCTGCACAGCAAAGGAGGAAACCATCAACAAAACTGTAAGCCAACCTAACAATTGTAAGAAGATATTTGCAAATCATATATCTGGTAAGCGGTTAATATCCAAAATAAATAAAGAACTCGTACATCTCAACAACAAAATAACTAACAACCTAATTAAAAAATGGGCAGAGGATCAGCATCACTAATTATTAGGGAAGTGCAAATCAAAACCACAATGAGATATCACCTCATGCCTGGCAGAATGGCTACTACTACAAAGACAAGAAATAGCAAGTGTTGGAGAGCAGGTAGAGAAAAGGGAAGTCTCATACACTGCTGGTGGGAGTGTACATTGGTGCAGACATTATGGAAAACAATATGGAGATTCCTCAAAAAATTAAGACTGGAACTACCATACGATCCAGCTATACCACAATTGGGTATTTATGCAAAGAACACAAAAACACTAATTTGAAAAGATTTATGCATGCCATGTTCATTGCAACATGATTCACAATAGCCAAGACTTGGAAACAACCTAAGTGCCCATCAACAGATGAATGGATAAAGAAGATGTGATATAAATGTATAGTAGAATACTACTCAGCCATAAAAGTAGATGAAATCTTGCCCTTTGTGACAACATGGATGGACATTGTGGGTGGGCATTATGCTAAGCGAAATAAGTCAGATGAAGAAAGCCAAATACCATATTATTTCACTCACATGTGGAAGATAAAAACAATAACAACAAACAAACACATAGAAATAGAGAATAGATTGATGTTTACCAGAGGGGAAGGGGAAAGGGAGGAGAGTGAAACAGGTAAAAGGGCACATGTGTACAGTGATGGAGAGCAATTAGACTTGGGGTGGTGAACCCAACGTAGTCTACACAGGAATCAAAACATAATGATGTACTCCTGAAATTTATATAGTGTTATAAACCAATGTTACGTTGATAAAAAATTAAAGAAAAAAAACACAGTTACAATTTGTCAAGGAAATACCAAGAATCACTCAAGTAGATCACTTAAGGTTCAGATTTATTCCATTACATAATTATGATTATGTAAAATCTTGCTCATCTCCTGCTGTCCACGTCGTTAACCCTATCAAGATAGCAAACCTTTTCTCTTGAAGTTCAGTGGAGCCCTTGCTGTGTCCTGACAAGAGTGTGCCCTCCTTGGAGACCAGGACCTCTAACTCTGCATAGGCCAGAATTGAGAGGGTGGAAAGTACCAAGTTCCTCAGTTTATTGGGAATAATGGTAAATCGAGCCACTCCTACTCCCACCCTTTTTTCCCAGCACCCTGTATTCGTTTTATTAGGGACATAGAGGCCTCCAATTGATGCGTATACGGCATCCTGGAGTATGACTCCCAATTCTTGCAGTGACTCGGCTCCAAGGTGGAACTTCCCCTTTCAGTAGGCTATTGTAGGGCTTAATGAAGCTGGCAGCTTCTGAATAGTGCAGCACTTGATATGACCAGTTGGTCTCATGGTCGTGGGCTCGTTCCCACAACTTCTTCACTGTGAAGTGAATCCCCTCTTAGATGCTATATCTTGTGGGATTCCATAGCTGTGAACCAGGCGATTCTGTAAGGCCTAGGAGAGTGGTGCTGACTGAGGCACTGAAAGCAAAGAAAGCAAACTCACACCCAGGATATGTGTCTATGCCTATAAAGACAAACTGATTGCCCTTATACTCCAGAAAGGGACCCAATGTATTTGACTTACATCTCAGTGTCTGATTTTTGTCTCCTCCAAAATTACTGCTATTTTATTGGCTTAGCATAGGTTTCTGTTGCTGGCAAGTTGGGCATTCAACAGTAACAATAATTAGTTAGGCATCCATTATATTCATGAGCCCATTGTTCAAATTCTGGGATGAGTGATGAGGAAGGAAGGCTAATTCCAACTGGATGAGTCATCTTGTCTACTTGGTTTTTCACTGCCTATTGCACAGATGATGCTTTCTGGCGGGCATGACACCGGTAGTCTGACATATCACATAGTATATGGGCCAGAGCTGTATTATAGATGTGGAATATGTTACCTTATGAAATCAAAAAGGCCTACCAAGCACTGTGCTTCCTTCTTTGTGGCAGGAACGCCAAATGCAACAATTTGTTTTACTTTTGGGCAAATATTCCATCATACCCCTGATTACTGGACTCTTAAATTCAATGAAGTGTCGAGTTCCTAAATCTTTGTAGGGAATATCTCTAATTCTCTGGAGGACAGGTATCTTATCAAGACCTCTGACATACTAGCCAATTTTTGCTCTTACTGTCCCAAGAGCATGATGTCATCAATGTAAGGATCAGTGTGATGTCTGCAGGATGACCAGATGGTTCTGATATCTTTGGATTATAAGAAGGCAACCTAACCGAGCCATGGTAAAACTGTAAATAAATATTGCCTTTTCCTCATGAATGTAAACTGATTCTGATCCTCTTTTCTGATCTGAATAGAAAAGAACTCATTCAGCAAATCAATAGCAGCATACCACGTATTAGAGCCCTTATTAAACTGCTCTAGCAAGGATATGACATCTGGCACAGCAGTTGAAGTCAGAGCTGCTACTTGGTTAAGCTTGCTATAGTCTACATTCATTCTCAAAGTTCCATCTAGTTTTTACAGGGGCCAGACTGGCAAATTAAAAGGAGATATAATCAGCCTCCATGTGTGCATCCTTTAGATTTTTAAAGATAGCACTAGTCTCTATCATTTTCCCTGGGGTATGATATTGTTCTTGATTTACTGTGTTTTCCAAGGTGGGGTTGGGGAGTGAGGGGCATGACTGCAGAGGCTTCTACTTGGTCTTCCCTACTATGATAGCACTTATGACACATGCCAAGTTTGTACCAACTGCCAGGTTGTCAGTCCAAATTACAGACTCAGGCACCAAGGAGATCACCACCTGATGGGTCAGCAGACCTCATAGATCCACTGTAAACAAGACTTTATCCAGGATTCCATTTATTACCTGGCCTCTATAAGCCCCCTTTCTATCTGTGGAAGGATAGGGGAGCATGACGATGCTTTGGCTCACCACATATCAATGTCAACTCAGACCTTATGTCCAATTGTTCTCTAAGTACTCCCCTTTCCTCAGTGTACAGTCACCTGGGTAAGTGGCTCTTGGTCCCTTGGGGAAAGACTGAAGGAATCATTATAGCATACACTTGCTACAATGTTGTAGGGTCCTTCCTCTTGGGGATCTGGTCACCTTTTCAGTCCATGGGTTTTGAAATGAAAATTGGTTCAGGTCCGGAATCTAAGCAAGGGATTGTGACTTTTTAATGGACTGGCCACTGTCAGCCTCTTATTCCTCCACTTTTGCCTTCATCTGGTTGTGGATGTTAAGCAATGCCCTTGTTGGCTACACATCTGTTTTGCCCTAGAGACAGTACATCTTTTTAACTTCTTCCATAACTCGCTGTAGATTAGTACCCACGGACTGTCCCTCTAACCTTGCTAATCCCTATGATTTACAGCCTCCCAACTTCTAGTTATTAAGCATTACCAGCTTGCCTCTATTTTTCAAGGCCTCACTATTTCCAAGGATATGAATGAAGCCAGCTTTTGGACCACCTCTCTTACCATCAAGCCAGGCTTTAGTCATTGCCAGTGTCATTGTGCATTCTTGATGGCCTTGGTCCTTGGGAGTATTATGGCCCTCCCAGGGAACATAATTTTCTGGTGAGTCTTCTGGTCCCACATAATATATCTACTCTAGCATGATTGTATTTTTGAGACTTTTTATTCCTTCTTCTGTCACCTGCCGGAATAAGTCAGGCATTTCTACTTCGCTTAGCATGGACCATTGCTTTCTTCAGGCTTCTTGGAACACCACAGGAACAAGTTTGTCCACTCATCTATTCTTGTATACAGGTCCCCTTGATCACACAACTTCAAAATCCAATCTCATGGCTCCTCTTAGTACATGTTAGCTAATTCTTACAGCAGTTTCAGGGACTTAACTTCTTTTCTCCCTTAACGAGTCCAGCCTGGGGGTCTGGCCCAGTGACGTAGCGGTTAAGGGCGCGCGCTCCGCTGCTGGCGGCCCAGGTTCGGATCCCGGGCGTGCACTGGCGCACACTACTTGTCAGGCCATGCTGTGGCAGCGTCCCGTATAAAGTGGAGAAACATAGGCACAGATGTTAGCCCAGGGCCAATCTTCCTCAGCAAAAAGAGGAGGATTCGCATGGATGTTAGCTCAGGGCTGATCTTCCTCACACACGCACACACACACAAAGTCCAGCCTGCCCTCAACTGGGCTTAATCCTAGTTATCAGCTCAGCTATTAGGATAGGAAGTGTTGGCATCTCCAGAAAGGGGAACTTGTGTAGGGGAAGCCTCTGCCTTGTGGAGGGGACGCTTCTGTAGCATCTTTCTGCATAGGTAAAGCGCCAGCTATTACTAGGTAGGGGTGGGCCACTTCTGAAAGCTCTGAGGATTGGGATGGATGGCATGTTAGTCTGCAGAGCTAAAAATCTCCTCAGACATCCAACCAAATGTCCTCAGTCCATATTTGAGGTCCTAGATTCTTGCAATCAGGGCCTTGATTTTAGCAACAGACCTGCTTTGGCTGAGTATTTAAACCTCTGGAGATCTGAAGTTCAAACCAGCAAACCCTGAGCCTGCCCCTGAACTGTTTGTTCTTCCACTGCAGGAGATAGGGATCTCGCTGAAAGCTACCAAAGAGCCCTCTGGTAAAACAGTTCACCTTCAAATGTTTGTTAGCCCTTCATTTTCTCACAGTCCCTCCAAAGGACATACATACAGCTTAGTCATAACCAGCCCATTTCATTGCCTTGTAGGCATGTATTTCAAATGACAATTTACCAATACCAACTTGAGAAGAGATTGAAAATATAAACAGACCAATATCGTAGGATAAATAGAGAACATTTTCAAATATCTACTCTTTAAAATGCCATCAGCCTTGTTCTGATTCACTGGTCATTTCTACTAAAGTTTTAAGAAATGGATAATTTCAATGATATGTAAACTTTTTGTGAATGTTAGAACAAACATGTCCTAATTCTCTGCATGAATGTAACGTAACTTTGAAAACAAAACTTAGCAAAGATTATTATTCTTTTAATGAACTCCTTGATTGGCAAATGCAATCAAGAAGTTCATTAAAAAATAATGTCAAGTGAGTAATTCAAGTTTATGACAGAAATTTAAGAATTGTTCCTTTTTGGCAACCTTAATAGTATAATTTATTTTGTAGGGATGGAAGAAACATTCCTCTATCCTCTAGGTTCTACTAGCTAGTCTAAAAATTATATTGACATGAAACAGAATACAGGAGAAAATCAAATAAGTTTAATAACATATATACATGGGAGAAAGCCAGGAAAACTGAGTAACTCACCAAAATGGCCAAAGTCACCGCCTTAAATACCATCTTCAGCTAATGACAAAGGAGGGTGTTGGGGGTAGTGGTTTGAGATTTCAAAGGGGTGAAAGGCAATTCACATGAAGATGGAAAAGCAAATGTTTGGTAAACAAATGTTTGCCATATTTTGCAAAGACGATGGGAAAGACTTTGATCAAATTGGCCTCACTATGTTCCTCCCTGTCTATCACACTTAGTTTATATTATACTATAGTTATGTATGATGATAGCTCCTTGCTGAAACAGGCCTTCTCTCTTAAGTTCTTTTGCACAGTTAGGGGGGAGGTCAAAGTTTCTTCTTGAGTTTTTTGTTCTTAAAAATAACGAAGCCAAAGAGACACATTTTGGGGTAGTCAATTCTGTTTCCCCACAATATCAATGGATGGTGGTGTAAAGCTTGAGGGTTTTTCTGACTACTAGTTTCACTGAAGATATTGTTTCTGTGTTTTTGTGGGTGTGTTTTTTATTGTCTTTGTTGTACTATATGTTTTCAGAGAGAAAAGTGAGAAGGTTAAGACCTAAGATTCCACAGTGTTTATAATGGAGGCCTTCTCTTAGTTTTTACATGTTCTTATATTGTACTGTCTCACCCTAAAACATATGAATTAGTCTTTGTCTTTTACTCCAATGGACCACTCGAATGATAAACCTTGCTCTAGGTTTAAATCGTTTCTTTCTTCCATCAACAATCTATTGTATTAAAAAACTAATATATTTACCTCAATGTGCTCTTCCTTTAAAATGAGGTCCTTCTCAGGAGGAAAAAATCAAACAGCAGAGAAATCATAAAAATTAGAGTAGAAATCAATGAAACTGAACACAGGAAAACAATAGAGAAATATCAATAAAGCCAAAAGATAATTCTTTTTAAAAAAATCAATATAATTGATAAATCTCTAGCCAGACTAACCAAGAAAAAAGAGAAATCACAAATTAATGATATCATAAACAAAATATAGGAAGGGCGATGAATAATAATAAAAAAATACTATGGATAATTCTAGTCCAATATTTTGATAATTTAGATGAAATAGACCAGTTCCCTGAAAGACATATCCCACACCAGGAGAAATGGAGAAACTGAATAGCTTACATTTAGTAGATAAGTTGAATCAATAATTAATAACCTTATAAAAAAGAAAGCACAAGGCCCAAGTGAGTTCCCTGGTGAGTTTTACCAAACATTTAACAAAGAAATTATACTAGTTACCAGATATGTGGTTTGCAAATATCTTCTCCCATTCCACAGGTTACCTTTTCATTTTGTTGATTGTTTCTTTTACTGTGCAGAAGATTTTTAGTTTCAGGCAATCTCACTCGTTGATTTTTGCTATTGTGTTTTTCATGTCATATCCAAAAAATATCATTACCAAGATCAATGTCAAGGAGCTTTCTCCCTATGTTTTCTTCTAGGAGTTTTATGATTTCAGGTCTTACATTTAAGTCTTTAATTCATTTTGAGTTAATTTTTGTGAGTGTTGTAAGACAGGGGTTCAGTTATATTCTTTTGCATGTGAATATCCTGTTTTCTCAACACCGTTTATTGAAGAGACTATCCCTTCCTCATTGAGTATTCTTGGCTCCCTTGTCAAATATTAGTTGACTATATATGTGTTGGTTTATTTCTAGGGTCTCTGTTTGTTTTCATTGGTCTATGTGTCTATTTTTGTGCCTGTATAATACTGTTTTCATTACTATAGCTTTGTAACATAGTTTGAAATCAGGGAGTGTGACGCCTCCAGCTTTCTTCTTCTTTCTCAGGATTGCTTTGGCTATTTGGGGTCTTTTGTGGTTCCACGTAAATCTTAAGATAGTTTGTTCTATTTCTATGAAAAATGCTATTGGAATTTTGATAGGAATTGCATTGAATCTATAGATAGCTTTGAGCAGTATGGACATTTTAACAATATCAATTTTCCTGATCATGTAGATGAGGTATCTATTTATTTGTGCCTTTTTCAATTTCTTTCTTAAATGTCTTATAATTTGCAGTATGCAGATCTTTGACCTCCTTAGTTAAATTTATTCCTAAATATTTTACTGTTTTTGATGCTATTGTAAACGAGATTCTTTTCTATATTTTTTCTTTAGATAGTTCGTTGTTAGTCTATAGAAACACAGTTGATTTTTGTTTGTTGATTTTGTATACTTCAACTTTGCTGACTTCATTTATTCTAGCAGTTTTGGGTTGAGTTTTAGGATTTTCTACATATAAGGTCATGTTATCTGCAAACAGAGACAATTTTACTTCTTCCTTTCCTATTTGGTTGCCTTCTTTTTTTTTTTTCTTGCTTAATTGCTCTGGCTCAGATTTCCAGTACTCAGTTGAATATAAGTGGTGAGAGTGAGCACTCTTGTCTTGTTCCTGATCTTAGAGTAAAAGCTTTCAACCTTTCACTGTTGAGTATGATGTTCCCTGTGGGCTTATGATATATGGCTTTTATTATGCTGATGTACACTCTTTCTACACCCAGTTTGTTGAGAATTTTTATCATAAAAATGATGTTGAATTTTGTTAAATATTTTTTTTGCATGTATTGAGATGATCATATGATTTTTATCTTTCAATCTATTAATGTGCTATGTCACATTTACTGATTTGTGTATGTTAAACTATCTTTGCACTCATACAATTCAATAGTAAAAACCCCCATAATCTAATTAAAATGGACTGAGAATGTGAAATATATTTTTCTCAAAGAAGATATACAAATGGCCAGTAGGTAAATAAAAAGATGCTCAACCTCATTAATCATCATGGAAAGGCAGATAAAACCACAATGAGATATCACCTCAAACCTATTAAATTGGCTATAATCAAAAAGACAAGAGATAACAAGCATTGGCAAGAATGTGTAGAAAAGGGAACCCTTGTGCACTGTTGATGGAAATCTAAATTGGTACAGCCACAACGGAAAACAGTACAGAGAGTTCTCAAAAATTTAAAGATAGAACCACTATATGTTCCAGCAATCCCAGTTCTGGGTATATATTTGAAGGAATTGAAATAGTAATCTTACAGAGACATCGGCACCCCCAACTTCATTGCAGCATATTCACAATAGCCAAGACATAAAAACAACCTAAGTATCTGTCATGGATGAATGGATAAAGAAAATGTGGTATACGCATACAGTGGAATATTATTCAGCCATTAAAAAGAAGGAAACCCTGCCATTTGCAACAAAATGGATGGATTGGAGGGAATGGTGCAAGATGAAATAAATCAGACAGACTAAGGCAAATATCATATGATCTTACTTATATGTGGAATCTAAAAAAGCTGAACTCATAGAAACAAAGTATAGAATGGTGATTGCCAGAGTATATTGAGTAGGGGAAATGGAGAGATGTTGGTCAAAGGGCACAAGTTATAAGATGAATAAGTTATAAGATGAGGATAAGTTATAAGTTCTGGGGATCTAATGTACAGCATGGTGACTACAGATAACAATACTATATTATATACTTGAAAGTTACTAAGAAACTAGATCTTAAATGTTGTTAATATGAAAAAAATTATAATTATGTCAAGCGATGAAAGTATCAACTTACCTTATTTAGGTAATCATTTTACAGTACATATGCATATCAAATCATCACAACTTACACAATGTTATATGCCAGTTATATTTCAATGAATCTGGGGAAAAAAATTATACCAGTTATCTACAATCTCTTTCAGAAAATCTAAGCAGAAGGAATACTTCCTAAGTCATTCTATGAGCCATAATAACCCTAATACTGAAATCAAAGACATTATAAGAAAGGAAATCTACAGACCAAAACCGCTCATAAACAGAGATACAAAAACTCTCAACAAAATATTAGCAAATCAAATCCAATAATGTATAAAAATAATCATACCCCATGACTAAATGGGATTTTTATTCCAAGGACGTAAGTCCAGTTCAACATTCAAAAACCCATCAGTGTAACCCACCAAATAAATAGACTAAAAAACAAAACTATATGATCATATCAATTGATGCAGGAAAACATTTGACAAAATTCCAAATGAATCCAGGATTTAAAAAGCTCTCACAAATTAAAAATAGAAAAACATTTACTCAATTTGATAAAACATCTACAAATATCCTACACTCAACTTCACACTTACTAGTGAGAGGCTATACACTTTCCCCCTAAGATTGGGAATAAAGCAAAGATTTTTTTCTTACAAATTCTCTTCAACATTGTATTGGAAGTTCTAGTAAGTACAATAAGACAAGAAAAAGAAGTAAAAATACAGCTTGAAAATAATAATAATAATAAACAAACAAGCAAATAAATAAATAAACTTCTCTTGAATCACCAATGACATGATTGTCTATGTAGAATATCTTAAGTAATCTAAAAGGAAACTCCTGGAACTAATAAGTAATTCTAGCAAGGTAGCAGGTTACAAGGTTAATACACAAAAGCCAGTTGTGTTCCTATATACCAGCAATGAGTAATTGGAATTTTAAATTTAAAAAAACCCAAATCAAACCAAAAAATACTTAGGTATAAGTCTAACAACATATGTACAAGATCTATATATATGCAGAAAACTACAAAACACTGATGAAAAATATCAGAGATGATCTAAATAAATATAGAGATATACCACGTTCATGAATTTGAAGACTCAATATTGATTGAATTTCCTTTTCTACTGATTGACGTCAGTTCTTCCCAACTTGATCTATATATTCAAGGCATTCTCCATCAAAATCCCAGCAAGATTTTTGTAGATATTAACAAATTGATTCTAAAATTTACATGGAAATGTAAAAGACTTATAACAACTAACATAATACTAAAGAAGAACAACAAACTTGGAGGACTCAAGCTACTCTATTTCAAGATATATTATAAAGCTAGAGTAATCAAGACAATGTGGTACTAGCAACGTGGTATTGATTTTTGATAAAGGCACAAAGGCAATTCAATGCAGAAAGTATATTTCCAACAAACTGTGATGGATTAATTAGATGCCCATATACCAAACAAAGAGAACCTAAACACAGACTTTACTCCTTTCACAAAAATTAACTCAAAACACATTATAGGCCTAATTGTAAAATGCAAAACTATTAAACTTCTAGAAGATAACATAGGAGAAATTGACATGACCTTAGTTTTGGTGACGAGTTTTTACGTAAAATATCAAAAGCACTATCCTATCAATGAAAGAAAAAATTGATGAGTTGGACTTTATTAAAACAAAAAACTTTTGCAATATACACTGTGAAATGAATCAAAAACTGCCCAAAGGCTCAGAGAAAATATTTGTAAAACAGGTATCTGATAAAGGACTTGTATTCAAAATATGCAGAAATCTTGTAAAACTCAACAATAAGAAAACAACCCAATTAAAAAAATGGGTAAAAGATCTGAATAAACACTTCACCGAAGAAGATAGAGATGGAAAAAAGCAGATACAAAGACGCTTTACATCATTTGTCCTTATAAGATTGCAAGTTAAAACAAAAGAATAGCACTATACACCTATAATAATGACTAAAATCCAAAAATCTGACAATACCAATTGCTGGTAAGAATGTGGAGCAATAGGAATTCTCATTAATACTGATGGTACAGCCACTTTGCAAGCCAATCTGGAAATTTCTTACAAATATAAACATAGTCTAACCATATGATCCAGCAGTCACGCATATGGATATTTACTTAGATTTGAAAACTTATGTCCACACAAAATCTGGAATCTAAGACATAATCACTAAATATAATATGGTATCCTGGATAGGATCTTGGAAGAGAAAAAGGACATCAGGTAAAAACTAAGAAAATCTGAATAAAGTGTGGATTACATATAAGTATGTATCAATATTCTTTCGTTAATTTGGACAAACGTGGACAAACTAACATAGGATGTTAAACAGGAAAACTGTGTGTGGGAAACTTTCTGTACTCTTCTCAAATTTTCTGTAAATCTAAAACTATTCTAAAGTCAAAACTTTATTTTCAAAAATATCAGATGATAAGGGAAGCAATTAAACCATAGGATGGCAGTGTGGGCTAGTAGTTTGGAGATAGAGACATAAGGCAGAAGTTTCTGTCTGTCTCTGCCTGATTCTCTGTTGGGCTATGTGTTTTTTGTCTGGTGACCCTTAGCAAAAGGTCTGTAAATTTAAAATGGCAATGACGGTAGAAACTTTTTGAAGGATTTCTGAAAAACTTAATGTCTGGAATATCTGTAAAAACAGCACTTAAAAAAAGGTGCTGTTAGGGATGCTTATTTAGGTCTGAGTTGAAGAATTTTAAGTTCTTAAGAACGCTCTACAGGATGCCTTGAGAATCATTTCATCCTAGGGAACATTTTATTATATAGAGTGTATTTCAATAGGAGTACTGTTAGCATGTGTGGTGAGACAGTTTTTTGTTGGTTGAAAATGGACCTGTCAATGAATTTTAAGCATCTTTGACCTTGTCTCAGAAAATGATAGTAGCAGTCTTGCCTCCCACCCCTAGAAGTCTGACAATCTAAAATACTCACATCTATTTAAAATAAAAAAGCCAAAAAAATGATACTTTATATCTGCCAATATTGTCTTCTTTGAAGAATCAGACTTTTGCTAAATTGGAAGATTGACAAAGATAAGAAGTCATCTAAAAGTGTCACAAGGATGGTAAAAAGTCTATAACTGTGAGTATACTTTAGTATCTTGGATAGATAAATTGACACTCCTATTCAAGGCTAATTCTTCTCTGTGTGTACTTTATTTTTAGGTTTATTATAATAGTTTTCAAATAAACACAATTGAGAGATTTTTACCTATGCCCTTTACTGAGAATTAACAATTACTGACGTGGCTGCATTTGCTTTTTATGTACTTTTTTACCTTTCCCTTTACTTGAGTAACTTAAAGCAAGATATCATATGTATGACCCCTACAAACTTCAGTATATGTTTATATAATATATGGCCATTTAAAAATAGTTTTAATGTCATTAGTGAACATAATAATATTAACAATATTTTCTTGATATTTTCTAATGCTCAGTTCATAATGAAATTTCCCCAATTGTCTCAAAAGTCTCCTTTTAGAATTAGCTGGAGTGAATCAAGTTTATATGCTTTTAGTTTTAGTATTTTTTAAAGACTTTTTTTTTTAAAGCAGTGGTAGGTTCACAGCAAAATCGAGAAGGTGCATAGATTTCCCATCTACCTCCTGCCTCCACACATGCACAGCCTCTCCCATTAACAACATTCCCCACCAGAGCAGTACATTTGTTATAATTGATGAACCTACATTGACACATCATAATCCCCCAAATTCCATAGTTTACATTAGGGATCACTCTTTGTGTTGTACATTCTATGGGTTTGGAAAAATTTTATAATGACATGTATCCAACATTATAGTGTCACACAGAGAATTTTCACCGCCCTTAAAATCTTCTGTGCTCCACCTCTTCATCTTTCCCCCAACCCCAACCCTTAACAATCATTTATCTTTTTAGTGTCTCCATAGTTTTGCCTTTTCCAGAAGGTCATACAGTTGGAATCATACAGATTGACCATATAGCAGTCTTTCAGATTGGCTTCTTGCACTTAACAATATGCATTTAAGGACCATCCGTGTCTTTTCATGGTTTGGTAGTTCATTTCTTTTTAGTGCTGAATAATATTCCACTGTCAAATGCACCACAGTTTATTTATACATTCACCTATTGAAGGGCATCTAGATTGCTTCCAAGTTTCGGCAATTATGAATAAAGCTACTATAAACAGCCATGTGCAGGTTTAAGTGTGGATGTAATTTTTCAATTCCTTTGGGTAAATATAAAGGAGTGCAATTACTAGATCATATGGTAAGAGTATGTAGGGTTTTGCAAGAGACCACCAAACCATCTTCCGAAGTGGCTGTACCATTTTGCATTCCCATCAGCAATGTATGAGAGCTCCTGTTGTTTCATATCCTCATCAACAGTTGGTGCCTCAGTGTTTTGGATTTTGGCCTTTCTAATAGGTTTGTAGTGGTATCTTATTGCTGTTTTAATTTGTATTTCCCTGATGACATATGATATGGAGCATCTTTTCATATACTTACAGTCTGTATATCTTCTTTGGTGAAGTGTCTGTTAGAGTCTTTGGCTGATTTTTTAATAAGGTTGTTTGCTTCTCATTGCTGAATTTTAAGAGTTCTTCATATTTTTTGGATAACAGTCTTTTATCAGATGTGTCTTTTAAAAATATTTTCTGCCAAAACTATTAGAAATAATCAACAACTACAGCAAAGTTGCAGGGTACAAAATCAATCTACAAAAATCAGTTGCATTTCTGTATGCTAATAATGAACTAACAGAAAGAGAGCTCATAAAGATAATACCTTTCACAATTGCTTCAAAAAGAATAAAATACCTAGGAATAAATCTTACCAAGGAGGTGAATGACCTATACAATGAGAACTACAAGACATTATTGAAAGAAATCGATGATGACATAACGAAATGGAAACATATCCCATGCACGTGGATTGGAAGAATAAGCATAGTTAAAATGTCTATATTACCTAAAGCAATCTACAGATTCAATGCAATACCAATCAGAATCCCAATGACATTCTTCACGGAAATAGAAAAAAGTATACTGAAATTCATATGGGGCAACAAAAGACCCCGAATAGCTAAAGCAATCCTAAGAATAAAGAACAAAGCAGGAGACATCACAATCCCTGACTTCAAAAAGTACTACAAAGCAATAGTAATCAAAACAGCATGGTACTGGTACAAAAACAGACATGCAGATCAATGGAACAGAATTGAAAGCCCAGAAATGAAACCACACATATATGGACAGCTAATTTTTGACAAAGGAGCTAAGAACATACAATGGAGAAAGGAAAGTCTCTTCAATAAATTGTGTTGGGAAAACTGGACAGCCACATGAAAAAGAATGAAAGTGAACCATCTGCTATCGCCATTCACAAAAATTAACTCAAAATGGATCAAAGACCTGCAGGTGAGACCTGAAACTATTAAACTCATAGAAGAAAATATAGGCAACACACTATTTGACATTGATCATAAAGGAATCTTTTCGGATGACATGCCTACCCAGACTAGGGAAACTAAAGAAAAAATAAACAAGTGGGACTTTATCAGATTAAAGAGCTTCTACAAGACAAACGAAACCAGAATCAAGATGAACAGACAACCAACCAGCTGGGAGAGAATATTTGCAAAACATACATCTGACAAGGGGTTGATCTCCATAATATATAAAGAACTCACACAACTGAACAACAAAAAAAACAAACAACCCAATCAAAAAATGGGCAGAGGAAATGAACAGACACTTCTCCAAAGAAGATATACAGATGGCCAATAGGCACATGAAAAGATGTTCAACATCATTAATCATCAGGGAAATGCAAATCAAAACAACTCTAAGATATCACCTCACACCTGTTAGAATGGCTATAATCACCAAGACAGAAAACAACAAATGTTGGAGAGGATGTGGAGAAACAGGAACCCTCATACACAGCTGGTGGGAATGCAAACTGGTGCAGCCTCTATGGAAAATGGTATGGAGATTCCTCAAAGAATTAAAAATAGAGATGCCCTATGATCCAGCCATCCCGCTACTGGGAATCTATCCAACGAACCTGAAACCAACAATCCAAAGAGGCTTATGCACCCCTATGTTCATTGCAGCATTATTCACCATAGCCTAGAAGTGGAAGCAACCTAAGTGTCCCTCGACTGACGATTGGATCAAGAAGATGTGGTATATATATACAATGGAATACTACTTGGCCATAAAAAAAGACAAAATCGTCCCATTTGCAACAACATGGGTGGGCCTGGAGGGTATTATGTTAAGTGAAGTAAACCCGAAAGAGAAAGACAAACACTGTATGATCTCACTCATATGTGGAATATAAACCAACACATGGACAGAGAAAACTGTGTTGTGGTTACCAGGGGCAATGAGGGTGGGGGGTGGGCACAAGGGGTGAAGGGAGACATATATATGGTGATGGACAAACAAAAATGTACAACCCAAAATTTCACAATGTTAAAAACTATTAAAACATCAATAAAAAAAAATATTTTCTGCCAGCCTGTGGTTTATCTTTTTCTCTTGATATTGTCTCTCATAGCACAGAAATTTTTAATTTTAAGGAAGTCTAGCTTATCCATTATTTCTTTCATGGATCAGGCCATTGGCATTGCATCTAAAAAGTCATTACCATACCCAATGTCATCTAGATTTTCTTCTATGTTATCTTTTAGGAGTTTGATAGTCTAGTGTTTTATATGTGGGTCTATGATCCATTTTGAGTTAATTCCTGTAAAGAGTGTAAAGTCTGTGTCTGGATTCATTTTTTTGCAAGAGGATGTTAGAGTTTTTCCGACATCATTTGTTTAGGACGCTATCTTTGCTCCATTGTATTGCCTTTGCTGCTTTGTCAAAGATTAGTTGACTATATATATGGGGGTCTATTTTGGGGCTATCCATTCTGTTCCATTGATCTATTTGTCTATTCTTTCACCAATACCACCCTGTCTTGATTACTGTAGAATTATAGTAAGTCTTGAAGTAGTGTCAATCAGGTAGTGTCAGTCCTCCAACTTTGTTCTTCTTCTTCAATATCGTGTTGGCTATTCTGGGTCTTTTGCCTCTCCATATAAACTTTGGAATCAGTTTGTCAATATCCAAAAAATAATTTGGCAGGATTTTGATTAGGATTGTATTGATTCTATAGATCAAGTTGGGAAGAACTGACATTAAAACTTCCTGTCTATAAACATGGAATATCTCTCCATTTTTTCAGTTCTTTGGTTTCATTCATCAGAGTTATATAGTTTTACTCATATAGATCTTGTACATATTTTGCTAGATTTATATCTAAGTATTTCATTTTGGGGGAGTGCTAATGTAAATAGCATTATGTTTTAATTACAAATCCACTTGTTCATTGCTGGTATATAGGAAAGTGATTTACTTTTGTATATTATCCTTGTATCCTGCAATCTTGCTGTATTAGCTTACTAGTGCCAGGAGTTTTTTTGTCGATATGTTCAGATATTCTACATAGATGATTATGTCATGTAAGCACAAAGACAGTTTTATTTTTCTCTTCTCAATTTGTATATATTTTATTTCCTTTTCTTGTCTTATGCATTAGCTAGAACTTGCAGTACGATGTTGAAAAGGAGTGGCAAAATGAGATATCCTTGCCTTATTCCTGATGTCAGTGGGAAAATTTTGAGTTTCTCACCGTTAAGTATGATGTTCGCTATAGGCTTTTTGTAGATATTCTTTATTGAGTTAAAGGAGTTCCTCTCTATTTCAAGTTTGTTGAGAGTTTTTATCATTAATAGGTGTGAGATTTTTGTCAAATGCTTTTTCTGCATTTATTGACAGGATCATGTGACTTTTCTGTTTTAGTCTGTTCATTTGATGGATTACACTAATTGATTTTTGAATGTTGATCCAGACTTGAATACTTAAGATAAACTCCACCTGACAGTGGTGTATAATTATTTTTATATATTGTTGGATTTTATTTGCTAATACTTTGTTGAGAATTTTTGATTTTATGTTCAGGAGAGTTATTGATCTAAGTTATTGATCTTAGTTTTCTAAGTTTATACCATAAACATATAAAAATAATAAGAAGCCTTTATCTTCTTTTCTAGCATCTCTCACCCTGCTTCTCTCCAAGGGATAGAATGCTCATCTGATTGGCTAGAATCCCAGGATCATAGACTGGTCAACTACTAAGAGTCTGGAATAGACTAAAAAATTGTAAGGTTATAAATTTGTGTTGGTTTAAAACGTTAAGTTTTTGATAATTTGTTACAGCAGAAAGAAAAAACTAATAGGTCACCCTACTGATGGATGTTTAAATGTTTTCCCTTTTTCCACAGATATATATATATATTGTTGAGGAAAATGTTTTCACAAGGTAACTTTACTCTTGTGTTTTGTATTATTTCATTGAGATATAATTTAGAAGTATAATAACTGAGTCAAAGTGTATAAATATTGTCCCATAAATAGTAATAGAAGACAGTTTCATTATATCCTAACTAGCACTGAGTATTATACAGTATGTTTATAAACTTTTATTAGTTTCATATATGAAAACTGTTTCTCATTTTTAAAATTTGCATTCATTTTTTGAAAATATATAATTTTAATATGCTGATTAATAATTACTGTCTCTTCTTGCATAAACAATCTGTTCGTATTTTGCTTCTCTCCTTTTTTAACTAGGTGTTTCTTAGTTTTATTCATTAAAAATATTTACCTCTTTTAAATATTGCTGGTTCTCTGAAGTTATATTTTGAAGTCAGTAAAGTACATACATATACTAACACATATCTATTTTTTAAATCAAGTCAAGAGTATTATTCATTTCCCCCATTTTCAAAGTAGTTATTACAAACTCTCATGACATGGTTGATATTATATTTTATTTGAATTATGTATTTTGTTAAGTATATTGACATTTACTAAAGGTATGTATTTGCTTCATTTAGCTCAATTGTGTCTGAACTCAAAATAACATTTACTTTGTGAATATAGAGTTTTAGTAAAAATGCTTCCAAATTTCTATAGTTTTATTTTCTCATTATTTCCTGTATGGATGTTTTAATCTTGGTTCTCTTTGAAAGCAGAACCTGAGATAAGAACTTACATGTAGATAGTTTATTTGGGGAAATGATCCTAGAGAGCAGAGGAACCAACAAGGGTGAGTAAGGAAAGATGGAAAGCTAATCGAAGGTGCATTATCAAGTTGGTCAGTTGGTGCCCAGTGCCTTCAGGACCTTCTGAGGAGGGACCAGATTGAACCTAACATGTCTGTCCAAAGGAAGAAGAGTTAAAACATTCTCCAGTGGCTCATGTCTCCTATTTGTTGGACATTGCTGCTGATGACCACTCTCATATATTCAGGTGCATGTACACTACTGCTGAGCCAACTCCCACAGTCACCTCATTCCACAGCATCACAGAAGTGACAAACAGGCAAGCCATTGAGGTAAGATGCCTAATTTCAAACCATAAAGGGAAATCACATACCCATGTTGTATAGATAAGCCAATTAAATGCAATTTGTCTTCCTTAGCTAGTTTGAGTTAAGGTTGACTCTGGTAAGTAAACAAGATGATAAGAAGAGATAAGTCTTAAAAGCTTACTTAAATTTGGGCACGTGACTTAAATTCTCTGTGGCCTGAGATCTTCATCCATGAAATCCTAACTCAGAGGATTGTCTTGAGGATGAAATGAGTTTATTATAAGGGAAGTGTTAGAAAAGTGCCTGCACAGTAAGTACTCAATACATATTAGCTATTATGATTATTTCCTACAGGATTTATCTCTTAATATTACTCAGATTTTTGGAGAAGCAAATGATACCATTACTATCAATGTACTTTTAAAAATTAAAGTGCTGTTATATAAATATATGCTATTTTTAGCAGAAAAAATAACACATTTCATTTAGTTATATTTTATTATATTATTTAAATTATCTGTGATGAATACCTTTAATATGGATAGTAAAACAACTACCCAAATAATGGTTGTTTGATTAATATTTGCTGAAACTCTCTAAGAATCTCAGTGATTAATGATAGAGAGCATAGCCTTTTGAGATCCATAAACTGAAAGGGGGGAATTGTTCGCTTTTAAATAAACGTGGTGCAAAATATTTTATGTGAATACAATTTATATGCATGTTTTATTAAAGAGTTGTATGGATTGAAGTAGGAGATGATACAAACCAATTGAACATCATGTTTTTTTGTCATCTATTATTATCACGCTAATTTCCTTTTACTTTGGAGGAAGAAAAATGTAATTCAAAAGAAAAGATCCCATTGATGACGTTCAAGAAACTTAGTTTTTCTTCTCTATTTCTTCTCTATTTCTACTTAGTTGAAGTTCAAACTAGTTTTACTCTTTAAAAATGTTTAAAATAGAGAGCACTGGATGTTATTCTACATTTAACAGTATCACCTAGAAATACAAAATCCTGACATCCAAAATAAATGAACAACAAATGGAAAAGGCTACAGAAAGGGTCAAATCCATTTGCTGTGTCAACAGTTGTAAAACATGTCAAGCTTTCCATTTTTTATTTCTGTTGAAACTATAGCAAGAAATCAGCTTCTGAAAATATTTCATAATGTTTCAATTAAGTAAAGGAACACAAACTCATTACTATACCTTAGTATTTGTAAATATGTAAATTTATAACTGTAAAACACTCTAACAAAATAATTTGTTGTGGAAAATAACAAAACCAACTTAAATAATTTTTGAAACTTTCCTTGGAAGGAAATAATGGAAGAAGATATAACACATAACATTTAAAAAATATAATGAGGTAAAATGTCCAGTAACTAATATCAATGATGGGGATATTTTTAGAAAGTATTAACAAATTCATTTGGTATTTTTCCTCTAAATGTTTCTGAAATGATCCCCTCCCACCACCACATATACACACACAATACCTCTAAGAGGAAATTGAAAAGTAATGGCATTATTTTTAATTTCGTGGATTAAGTACTATGGATAAAGGTTAAATGGTTTGTACAGTAGTAGAGAGCAAGTTACTGATGAAATGAATGCACAATCCCTATCTATCAACTCCTAGATTTGATTTTTTTGTAATGCCTAATGTTGACACTCCAGAAAGAGAAATGCATATGTGATTAGGTGATAATTTCACATGCCATCAGTGGAAGAAGTGTAGCAAATAAAATTAACAGGATGGAATCCTTGCCTAAATAAACTTATAAACTCTTGGAAGAGAGAGAAAGCTACAGAAGTTGCCATAGTAAAAATTAAAACATGAGGTAATAAATGCAAATATTCTTGGATGAACACTGAGAAAAATGAGACAAATCTCCCTGGGGCAGTTTGGGAAGTCCTTTTCGAAAGGATGTAATTTTAATTTAATTTTCAAATTACCGGATTCTACAGATGAGGTATTTTCAAGTTCACTCGCCTAATTGAGTGTTAAAATCAGAAGTTAAATTCAAATCCTATTTTTTTCTTTTTATTTTTTATTTTATTATTATTTTTTATTGAGGTAACATTGGTTTATAACAGTATTTAAATTTCAGGTGTACATCATTATATTTCGATTTCTGTGTAGACTGCATCATGTTCACCACCCAAAGACCAATTACCATCCATCACCATACACATGTGCCTAATCACCCCTTTTTCCATTTCCTCTCCTCCTTACCCTCTGGTAACTGCCAATCTATCTCTGTATCTATGTGTCTGCTGTTGTTTTTATCTTATAATTATGAGTAAGGTCATATGATATTTGACTTTCTCCATCTGACTTATTTCACTTAGCATAATGCCCTCAAAGTCCATCCATGTCATTGCAAATGGCAAGATTTCATCTTTTTTTATGGCAGAGTAGTATTCTGTTGTGTATATATACCACGTCTTCTTTATCCATTTGTCCGTTAATGGGCACTTAGTTTGTTTCCAAGTCTTGGCTATTGTGAATAATGCTGCAATAAACATAAGGGTGCATAAATCTTTACACAATTGCATTTGTGTTTTCATGTTCTTTGGATAAATACCCAGCAGTGGAATAGCTGGATTGCATGGTAGTTCTAGTTAATTTTTTGAAGACTTCTCCATACTGTTTTCCATAGTGGCCGCACCAGTTAGCATTCCCACCAGCAGTGTATGAAGGTTTTCTTATCTCCACATCCTCTCCAAAATTTGTTATTTCTTGGCTTGTTAATTATAACCATTCTGACAGGCATGAGGTGATATCTCATTGTAGTTTTGATTTACATTTCCCTGATAATTACTGATATTGAATGTCTTTTCATATCCCTGTTGGCCATCTGTATATCTTCTTTGGAGAAATGTCTGTTCAGATCTTTTGCCCATTTTTAAATTGAGTAGTTATGTTTTTTGTTGTTGAGATATATGAGTTCTTTATATATTTTCGATATTAACCCCTCATCAGATATGTGGTTTGCAAATTTTTTCTCCCAATTGGTAGTTTGTCTTTTCATTTTGTTGATGGTTTGTTTTGCTGTGTAGAAGCTTTTTAGCTTGATATAGTCCCATTTGTTTATTTTTCCTATTGTTTCCCTTGCCTGGTCAGACGTGGTAATTGAAAATATGCTTCTAAGACCGATGTTGAAGAGCATACTGCCTATGTTTTCTTCTAGGAGTTGTATGGTTTCAGGTCTTACATTCAAGTTTTTAATCATTTTGAGTTAATTTTTGTATATGGTATAAAATAGTGGTCTACTTTCACTTTTTTGCATGTGGCTGTCCAGTTTTCCCAACACTGTTTATTGAAGAGACTTTCCTTCCTCCATTGTATGTCCTTGGTTCCCTTGCCGAAACCAGCTGTCCATAGATGTGTGGGTTTATTTCTGGGATCTTGATTCAGTTCCATTGATATGTGTGTCTGTTTTTGTGCCAGGACCATGCTGTTTTGATTAATATAGCTCTGTAGTATATTTTGAAATCAGGCAGTGTGACACCTCCAGTTTTGTTTTTTTTCTCAGAATTCCTTTCACTATTCAGTGTCTTCTGTTGTTCCATATATGTTTCAGGCTTCCTTGTTCTATTTCTGCAAAAAATGTCATTGGGACTTTGATAGGGATTGCATTGAATCTGTCAGTTGCTTTAGGACATTTTAACTATGTTAATTCTTCCAATCCAAGAGCACAGACTATCTTTCCATTTCTTTGCGTCTTCTTCAATTTCTCTTTTTTGTTTGTTTATTTTGTTTTTTTCTTTTCTTTTTTTTTGTTTTTTTCTTTTAATTTTTTGTTTATTGCAGTAATATTGGTTTATAACATTGTATAAATTTCAGGTGTACATCATTGTACTTCTATTTCTGCATAGATTACATCATATTCACCACCCAAATACTAATTACAACCCATCACCACACACTTGTGCCAAATTATCCCTTTCGCCCTCCTCCCTCCCCCCTTCCCCTCTGGTAACCACCAGTCCAATCTCTGTCTCTATGTGTTTGTTTGTTGTTGTTATTATCTACTACTTAATGAGGGAAATCATACGGTATTTGACCTTCTCCCTCTGACTTATTTCACTTCACATAATACCCTCAATGTCCATCCATGTTGTCACAAATGGCTGGATTTCATCGTTTCTTATGGCTGAGTAGTATTCCATTGTGTATATATACCACAACTTCTTCAATTTCTTTCAGTGTTTTATAGTTCAGTGTTCAAGTCTTTTATCTGTTTGGTTCAATTTATTCCTAGGTATTTTATTCTATTTGTTGCAATTATAAGTGGGATTGTTGCAACTGCAAGTGGGATTATAATTTATCTTTCTGCTAGTTCATTGTTAGTGTATAGAAATGCAACTGATTTTTGTATCCTGCAACTTTACCATATTCATTTTGTATCCTGCAACTTTACCATATTCATTTATCATTTTTAAGATGCTTTTGGTGGATTCTTTAGGGTTTTCTAGATATAAAATCATGTCACCTGCAGATAGTGACAGGTTCACTTCTTTCTTTCCAATTTGGATCCCTTTTATTTCTTTTTCTTGCCTGATTGCTCTGGCTAAGACTTCTAATATTATGTTAAATAAGAGTGGTGAAAGTGGGCATCCTTGTCTGGTTCCTGTTCTTAGAGGGATAGCTTTCAGTTTTTCACCATTGAGAATGATATTAGCAGTGGGTTTGTCAGATATGGGCTTTGTTACGTTGAGGTACTTTCCTTCTATACCCATTTTATTCAGTTTTTATCATAAATGGATGCTGTATCTTGTCAAATACTTTCTCTGCATCTATTGAGATGATCATATGATTTTTATTCTTCTTTTTGTTAATGTGATGTATCACGTTGATTGATTTGTGGATGTTGAACCATCCCTGTACCCCTGAATAAATCCCACTTGATCATGGTGTATAATCTTTTTAACGTATTGTTGTATGCGATTTGCTAGTATTCTGTTGAGGATTTTTGCATCGATGTTCATCAGTGATATTGGCCTGTAATTTTCTTTTTTTGTGTTGTCCTCATCTGGTTGTAGTATCAGGGTAATTTTGGCCTCATAGAATGAGTTAGGACACTTCCCTTCTTCTTCAATTTTTTGGAGGAGTTTGAGAAGAATAGGTATTAAGTCTTCTTTGAATGGTTGGTAGAATTTCCCAGGGAAGCCATCTGGTCCTGGATTTATTTTGCAGGAGGTTTTTCATTGTTCTTTCAAGCTCCTTACTCATGATTTGTCTATTCAAATTCTTTTTCTTCTTAATTCAGTTTTGGAAGGTTGTTTGATTCTAAGAGTTTATCCATTTCTTCTAGATTATCCAATTTGTTGGCATATAGCTTTTTGTGGTATTCTCGTATAACCTTTTGATTTAATCTTTTATATTTCTGAGGTGTCCATTGTAATTTCTCCTATTTCATTTTTGATTTTATTTATTTGAACATTCTCTCTTTTTTTCTTGGTGAGTCTAGCTAAAGGTTTGTCAATTTTTTTTTTTTTTTACATTTGTTGATGACTTTGTTTTTTTATTTATTTTCTAAATTTTTTTATTTATTGTTTTTATTGTGGTAACATTGGTTTATAACATTGTATAAATATCAGGTGTACATCACTATACTTCTATTTCTGTATAGATTACACCATGTTCTCATGTAAGGGTTGTCAATTTTGTTTATCTTTTGAAAGAACGAGCTCTTAGTTTCATTGATTTTTTCTATTATTGTTTTAGTCTCTATTTCTTTTATTTCTGCTCTGATTTTTATTATTTCTTTCCTTCTACTGATTTTAGGCTTTGTTTGTTCTTCTTTTTCCAGTTCTTTTAGGTACACTGTTAGACTGTTTATTTGAGATTTTTCCTGTTCATTGAGGTAGGCCTACATTGCTGAAAACTTTCCTCTTAGATCCACTTTTGCTGTATCCCATAAATTTTGGCATATCATATTTTCATTTTCATTTGTCTCCAGGTATTTTTTGATTTCTCTTTTGACTTCTTCATTGACCCAATTGTTGTTCAATAGCATTTTGTTTAATATCCACATATTTGTGGCTTTCCTGATTTCTTCCTATAGTTGATTTCTAGTTTTATACTGTTGTGGTCAGAAAAGATGCTTGGTATTATTTCAATTTTCTTAAATTTATTGAGACTTGTTTTGTGGCCTAATATGTAATCTATCCTGGGGAATGTTCCACGTACATTCAAAAAGAATTTGTATTCTGTGGTTTTTGGATGGAATGTTGGTATATATCTACTAAGTCCATCTGGTTTAATGTGTCATTTATGGCCAATGTTTCCTCATTGATCTTCAGTTTGGATGATCTAGCCATTAGTGTAAGTGAAGTGTTAAAATCCCACTATTATTGTGTTACTGTCTATTTTTCCTTTTCCTTGTTAATAATTGTTTTATATATTTAAGTGCTCCTGTGTTGGTTGCATAGATCTTTACAAGTGTTATATTCTCTTGGTTAATTGTTTCCTTTATCATTATGTAGCGCTCTTCTTTGTCTCTTATTAGAGTTTTTGTTTTAAAGTCTATTTTGTCTGATATAAGCGTTGCTACCCCAGCTTTCTTTTCATTACCATTTGCATAGAGTATCTTTTTCCATCACTTCACATTCAGCTTGTGAGTGACTTTAGATCTGAATTGTGTCTCTTGTATGTAACATATATATAGGTCTTGTTTGTTTATCCAGTCAGCCACTGTATGCCTTTTGACTGGAGCATTTAGTCCAATCAAATTTGAAGTAGCTATGGTAAGTGTGCACTTATTGCTATTTTATTACTTTATTTCTGCGTGATTTAGTAGGTCTTCTCTGTTACTTTTTTCTTCTCTTTCTCTCTTTCTTTGGGGTTTGATGGCTTTCTTTAGTATTATGTTTGGGTTCCTTTCTCTTAATTTACTTGTATTTATTATAATTTCCTGGTGTGTGATTACCATGAGCTTCACATATAATAACCTACATATATAGCAATCTATATTAAGTTGATGATCTCTCATGTGTCTTCCTACAAGCTCTACTCTTTTACTCCCCTCCCCCCACAATTTATGTTTTTGATATCATATTTAACCTATTTTTTGTACAAGTGTATCCATTGCCCTTTTATCATGGAAATAGATAATTTTAGTACTTTTCTCTTTTGATCTTCATTTTAACTTCATAGGTGGTTGATCTGCTACATTTACTGTATATATGCCTTTACCAGTGATTTTATTTTATTTTTTTCTGGTCGTTTCCTTATTCCGATTTGTGTTATTTTCTTCTCCACTTAAATAAGTCCCTGTATCACTTCTTGTAAGGCTAGTTTATTGGCGATAAACTCCTTTAGTTTTTGCTTGTCTGGGAAACTCTTTATCTCTCCTTCCATTCTGAATGATAACCTTGCTGGGTAGAGTATTCTTGGCTGTAGGTTTTTTCCTTCCAGCACTTTCAATATATTGTGCCACTCCCTTCTCACTTGTAAGGTTTCTGCTGAGAAGTCAGCTGATAGCCTTATGGGGTTTCCTTTGTACGTAACTTGTTGCCTTTCTCTTGCAGTTTTTAGGATTCTTTCTTTATCTTTAATTCTTGACATTTTAATTATAATGTGTCTTGGCATCAGACTCTTTGGGTTTATCTTGTTTGGTGTTCCTTGTGCTTCCTATAGCTGGATGTCTGTTTCCTTCCTTAGGTTAGGAAAGTTTTCAGCTGTTATTTCTTCAAATAGGTTCTCTGCCTCTTTGTCTCTCTCTTCTCCTTCTGGGATAGCTATAATACAGATGTTACTGCACTTGATGCTGTCCCAGAGGTCCCTTAGACTGTTCTCGTTCTTGTTAATTGTTTTGTCTTTTTTCTGTCCAGCTTGGATGATTTCCTCTAGTCTTTTGTCCAGCTCGCTGATCCATTCTTCTGCATCATCTACTCTGCTATTGAGTCCCTCTAGTGAAATTTTAATTTCCATTATTGTATTCTTCGTTTCTGATTAGTTCTTTCTAATATTTTCCAATTCTTTGTTGATGTTTTCACTGAGTTCATTGATTCTTCTCCCAAGATCAGTGAGCATCCTTATGACTATTAGTTTGTACTCTTTATCAGGTAGATTGTTTATCTCTGTTTCATTTGGTTCTTTTTCTTAGGATTTGTCCTGTTCCTTTATTTGGAAAATATTCCTTTGTCTCCTCATTTTGCCTCATTCTCTGTGCTTATATCTAGGTATTACTTAGATCAGCTATGTCTCTTGATCTTGGAGAGGTGGCCTTATGTAAGTGATGCCTTATGAAGCCCAGCAGTGTGCTTCCCTCTTGTCACTGGTTCCAAATGTTCCAGGAGTGTCCCCTGGGTAGGCTACGTGTGTCATTCTGTTGTGGCAGGGTTGCCGTTGCTGCAGGTGTATGGGGAGTCTAGGCTGTCCCCCTGGCTGTCTGGTTGTAAGGCTCAGCTTCTTGAAGCTGCTACGGTCCCTTCAGTCACTTTATCAGGCATGGGGAGCCCCAGCACAGCTGGTTGCAAGGTCTAATAGCACACACTTGTTTCAGTTTTTCTGTTAAGTGAGTAGACCCCCAATGTGGCTGGTTGTTAGGATCAAGAGCTTACAATTGCTGTAGGCCTCTGGCCTGCAAGTCTGTTGTCAGCTCTCTCAGTAGTACAGCTGGGTGGGGCTGGCCCCAGGCATGGCAGCACACAATTGTTTCAGGTGTTGGAAGGTGGGCCCGATTCCCTATGTGGCTGTTTGAGAAGCACAAGTCTGCTGCAGCTGACAAGCCCTACTGCCCGCAGACTCACACACCCCATCAACGCAGTCCTGCCTCATGCACACACCCCAACCCAGTGAAGTGTACCCACTCCTCCTGCTGCAGAGGTCCCACACACTCCACCTATGAGGGGCCACAAGTTGCCCAAGGGCTTGCTGTTGGAAGAGGTCAGTCCCTAGCACAGTCTGCCTGCCCTGCTGAGCTGGATTAAATAGGTGCTCTAGTGAGTGGGGCAAAACCCTGCACTAACAGGCCAGGGGAAGAACTCCAATGGCATCTGCCAGCATCTGTGTCAGCATACCTCTACTAGGTCACAATAATGGCTGCCACCAATGTCTCAGTCCCTGGGAAGGTGGTTGCAGCCTGGGGAGGTCTCACCTCTCACCAAGATGCACCTAGAACCTATCAAATGAGTCTATTTTCACAAAAGGACTGTATACCTTTCTTTCTGGTGATTTTAGGTTGCTTTCCAAAATGGGTGAATTTGTGCGTGGGCCTTTTAAGAGCAGGCTTTTTTTCCCCTTATGTTTGATGGCTTTTCTGGGGGTATTCCTCATTGTTGTTAATAGTCGGCAAAGCTGGATATTACGACACCCATCTTGGTTGTGCTGAGTCCAAAAGCTGCTTATTGTGGCAAAGCTCTCCTGCTCAGATTCCCCCACTCCTCCAAGGAAGGCTTCATACCTTAATATTGCCCCTGGTTGTGAAGTGCCAAAGCTAGAATGCGGCTTTTTCCTCCCCAGAAAGGTATTTCTGCCTGTTCCACTTCAGTCAGCACTGTCCCTTGTTGTAGGAGTTCTTTTTATCCAGTTTCCAGTTGTCTCTCAGGGGTAATTGTTCCAAGGGTAGTTGTAAATTTGTTGTGTCTGTGGGAGTGGGTGAGTTCAGAGTCATCCTATGCTGCCATCTTCCCAGCAATCCTGATCCAATTCTATTTAATACAAAAGGTTATATTTTTTACATTCCAACAAGAAGATATGATAAATTAAGATCAGTTTGGAAATAAAGAATCTCTATCTCTCTCTCCCTGTGTGTGTGTGTGTGTGTGTGTGTGTGTGTGTGTGTCTTATTCTCTCTCCCTTTCTTTTGTTCTTTCCTAAGGATGATGCACAATAAAGTCTGTTCATGGCCATATGTAGAAGAATTCGAGCTGAAGAACTGAGCCTTAGATGCCAGCTAAGAGGCTATTATGATCTCAGGGTCAAGTGACAGGATTACGCAAGACTGAAAAAGTAGCTGTTTAGATAAAAGGAATAAAAAAGGAATTAAAAATGTTTTGTTGCTAGCTTTGGAGGTGTTAAATCAATGGCATCATTAACAAGAGTGAAGAGTTGTGATTTCAACAAGGTTAGAGCCAATAAAGGGCCAAGGGCAGGCTTAAGATAAGTAAGCATAATCCCTTATCCCCCATCACCCCTCCTAACACAACATAACAACATGGCTACAGTGTTTCTTGAAGCCCCATCCCCCTACCTCCCACTCCCCACACACATGCTATATAAGTATATATAGTAACAATATATGCTTGTTAAGCAAGGGTATATGCAAGATAAGTTCCTAGATCCTCAGTCCAAACATTTTCCTGCCTCTAACTCCAAGTCCCTTTTATAAAGAAATTTGGGAGGCAGTGCATTTTGGGAGGAAAATGTTAAGTTCATTTTTTAATATATTGAAGTTACATGTATGTATTTCACATAGTTGCACGATGTATGAAGGTCTATATACTGTACAGGGCCTGTGAAAATTAGGTCCACTAATGTTCCACTGATGGAGTTCCGTGAGTCTGGGGGGTACACGAAAAATTGAAATGGGAATCTAGCCCCAATGGCAGTGCTGGCTGACAGCCCATTTAGGAATTAGGTTTGAGGGAAAAGAGAAAAAAATAGCAAAAAAGGATCTTTTAGAAAAGGATAACTAAGTGTCACACTAATCTTGATTGGTTTTATTAGGGCCAGGTTATTTCAGCTGACAAACAGATTTCTGAAGTCTTTTTACAAAGATGATACAGAGAGGAAGTAGATAGGAAAAAGTGCACATTTTCTTTATGTTCCAAGAAAATAAAACCCTGGGATGGTGTGAGGGAAGTGCTTCCTCCCAGTGGTGTGTACACTGATGAGTCACTCTTCTCTGTCTTCCCAAAAGCCACTGTCTGATGTGTGTTTGTTTTTCTAGCAACTGAAAAGCTCATTGTTCTCCAAAAGCCTTGCTTCTAAGAAATGCCATTTCTAGTGCAGTTCTTTGGGTATTTAAAGTTTCTGATATTATAAAATAGAACATTTCAAAGCAAGTTCTGCTGGTTTTTAATTCTCTCCCATTTACCTATTACTTTTATGTTTGTGTAAATAGAATGCAAATTTTCCAAGTCCCTTTACCCTATACATCTTTCAAATCCTTAGCACTATTAATAAATAGTGAAATAACCTCAACTATCAAATATGGCTGAGAACTTCAAAATAAGCAGAAAAAATGCCATAGATTAGCTAAAAAAATGAAACAAAGCTCATCCACTAAAATCCATGCATGTAACTCAAAGGAGAACATCTTTCATTCGTAATTTAATATTGTTTTAGACGTGATTCAATGTGTCCTAATGACTTCTAAGTATTTAGCAATCAGTAAAGCAACACTAATATAATTCAATGCTATCAGAATAAAATAATATAACATAGGATATGTGTGAAAGTTTTGTGTATTGCAAGGAAATACATAGGCAATGTCATAACTTATTATCTAATGTCTCAGCTCAGAGAAAATGTAAAACAGAATATGAGAAGGTGATAGGGATGTTACAGGCAGGACATCATCAGCAGAAAGAACTGACCACTGATAACTTGCTGATGAAGGGGGCAATAGAAAGCCCATAATAGACTGTGAAGCTGGAGAAAAGAAAAATTTTTAAAGGATATATAGAATTATTTAGTATTTTACATAACTGCAAAACTGCTGAGGTATGACTGTATTACAGTTCAGTTTATATGGTTTTTCATAGCGTTGACTCTAAATAATTGTGTGAAGATTAAATTATATCAAATATAAACTATTTGAGAAAGCAGGGGAACATGGATTCAAGAACTGATCTTTCTCAATTTTACTTCACTTTCTTCCTACTCTTTCCCCTTAACCATGTCCTGGTTTTCTTCTTTTCAACCCACTTTTCTCACTGTGCTCAGGTTTTCTCCTAACTTCAGTTAATGGCAGTGATAGGCATATTTCTCTTAAAATATTTGGCTGCTTGAAAGAAGAAACTTAGCTAACTAAAATTAACTGACTTGGAATACCTCCTCTTCTGGAAATGTCAGCTAAAGGCCATGTTGTGGAGTAGGAAGCAAAGGACATGTTAGATGAATTCATTATAAGAGATATTTTTCATTTCTTTCTAACCTTTGAAAGCCGGTTCCAATGAAATTAATGAGCTTGACGTAGTTCTCATTTACACCATGTCTAATTTACACTAAGAAAGTAAACTGCATCGGCAACAAATTGCCTAAATATTTCAAGCAACTTGAAATAAACCTTAATTTAGTAACTATTCCAGGAGAAAATATTTTTGTTCCAATGATCGGCCTAATTATACCAGTTGTGACGCTTTCGTTTACACAATATATACCTTATGCTAACAAAATAGCCCAAATTTTTTTTTTTTTTTTTTTTTTTTTTTTTTTTTTTTTTTTTGTGAGGAGATCAGCCCTGAGCTAACATCCGCCAATCCTCCTCTTTTTTTTGCTGAGGAAGACGGCCCTGGGCTAACATCGGTGCCTATCTTCCTCCACTTTATATGGGACGCCGCCACAGCATGGCTTACCAAGCAGTGCGTCGGTGCGCGCCCGGGATCCGAACCAGCGAAACCCGGGCCGCCGCAGCGGAGCGCGCGCACTTAACCGCTTGCGCCACCGGGCCGGCCCCTAAATAGCCCAAATTTTTTAAGGAAAATAAACTTCAAGTTTGTGAAAATTTCAGGAAACATAATATTTTTGATCTACATTATCAACCTAATTACCCCAGTACTGACTCTTTCCTTGTATAGACAGGAAATAAAAATGGATCAGCTCACACTGGATCTTTATTCAAACTTCAGTAGCAAAAAGTACCATTTCCTCTCATTTTTCTTAATGGGAGGTTTTTCCAGACATAGAATTCTATTTAATACCAGATATTTTTCTTTAGAAGACAAAGAAAACAGATGTGGGATAGGAGAAAGAGGATAAGAACTTGATTTTTTGGAGAACTCATCAAGCTATCTGAGAACACGGGGAGAGTAATTGCTAAAACAGACCATGCCACCCAATCAAACACTTCAAAGAAGCATTTCCTTCTGTTGGTGTAAAGTGAGTACCAAACAACCAAAATTTGAGTCACTGAAAATTTTAACATGCAGAGTGAAATCCAACTCAAATATTTTGGTCAAAAACATGCTAGTGACCAGGTTTTTCTGTGATGGAAACATTTTAGAGAGAAATTAATTATTTGTGATGGATCTTTTTTCAGCCTAAAACATTTAGTTATATAGTACCATCATCCTCTGTCTAGAATTTGGGGACAAAAATCACAAAGAATCTTTTGTATTTAGTTTGAAATCCTACGCTGCAGAATCTTTGGAACTTCATTTCCCTTTTCCTGGGAAGGCCCTGGATGGCACACAATCATTTCTTTTTTTGTTTTTATTTTCTGTGTTATTTTTATTCTGTGCTATTATTATCTGTGCTATTCTGTGCTTATTCTTATCCTGTGCTTCTATACCAGCTAACCTTAATCAGCAGCCACCATTGTTAGAACAATTGATGCTGCCTTTGCCACCCAGGTGGCTACTTTTGATGATCTTTCTGGTCCCATAGCCAAAGGGGCTATTCTATTTGGGGGTGGGGGAGAGGACTCCCAAGCCTATAGTCCCAAGGTTCTTTTGCTATTACAATGGCCTGGGATTATTCCCTTTTCTTAAGACTCTTTCTAGTAAGAACATGGAAACAATTTTCTCGTGTATCTGTGAGATATTTGAGAGGAAATATCCCATTTCTCATACAAAAGTACCTTTTCCTTGTTAACCAAGAATTAATGTCCTAGGACAGAGCTCATACAACTTTCTCCAATAAGAAAACTTTAATTTGAAGTTAGAGTAACATTTGCTCTGTCCAGTTATTTACTGCTAGAATACAGAAGCTTGTTAGTCTTCTTCCAAATCTGTGTAACATTCTAGCACTTTTCTACCCCTAAATAAAAATGTGATTTTTGCATTTTCATCAGAACCCTCCTTTTCACCCATCCTTGGAATTTTAAAATTTTCAAATCTTTTATATCATTCCATTTGCATTGTAATGCGAATTAATTTGCTCTGGTCAACAGATAATGGAATGATAGGACAAGAGGCAAGATCAGAAGCTGAGTGTTTTGTATCTGTTAAAGTTGAAGTACTCAGTTTTAACGAATATTAAAAAATTGTCTTGGGGATCTTAACTGCCTGATCGCTAGCTCTATTATCATTTTCCTAATTAGGAAATGTTTTGGCAGTCAGGTTAGTTCTCCGAGTTTTGAGAGCGTCAGAGTGGCTTCCCAAATTTAGAACATAGGTTAACAGTAGAATGAAGATTGCCAACAGCCTTAGGATTAATCTATCTGACTCAGTCTGTCCCTCGTTATTTGGCCATGGCTGTCATAGTGAAAGATGAACTCGCTTGTACTTGGACTGTTAATATAAATGAGCTCTATTTCACTTTGAGATGTCTTGATTGAGAATTCTTGAGATGACTCAGGTCAATTTTCTGAGAGGTTACAACTAATTTAGAACTTACAAGTGAGTATAAATAGCTTAAGCTGATCGTTTTAATATGATATACTTTGCTCTTGGGTTGAATTTCATTTGCTGCCCCAAAACCAATTATTTAGGTTGTTTAAGTCTTTCCAGAAATCTAACAAATTCCTGACTAACCAAAGCATAAATTTCCCTCCTAGTTACAGACAGTTTAGAGATGTATTGAATTGCAGTGTGTAGTGCTGATCCCTTGAGCACCCCACTGGCAAATTCTTTGTGTCCTGAGAATTGCCTAATTATTCCTTTTCTTTGTTCTCTATCTTTTAATCAGACTTTAACTTCTCTCCCTATGATTTCCTTGGTTTTATTAATGGAACTGCATGAAAAACTTAATCAAAATCCTCCTTTACAAGTTTAAACATATCAAACCTGTTTTTTCTCCATATGTAATTTGTCTTTCATATTGTTTTTTCTTTTTATGGTGATCTTGTCAAAAAACTAACTTATATTACATTTTTAAAGACTTAAAATACATTATGGACCTGACAAATCACTTATTTATAACTGTTAACATTACTTTTCTGCCATTTAAAAAATATTTTAGTTCTTTTTTTAAGATGACCTGTCATAATGATATACATAAATTTTCATAATTTTATTATAAGATATATTAATTTTTATTGATTTCTGATAAAGAAAAGTTATACTGAACAGGTTAAACAGACAAGGGAGACTAAGACTATCACAATAGGAGAAAGAGATTGAACTCAACTATCTTTAAACAAAAGGTTGGAGAGATTTTAAGGGCTGGGGTGAGCTAGTGGAAAAGTAGTGGAGGATTTTTGTGAGGGAGCTTGGTCAACGTGATTAGGCCATCCGTGTTTGCTAATTGTACTTATAGAAGTTAGGCTCCTATCCTCCCACAGTGACTGGGAGATAAGGGCCTTATCTTCTTTTTTTGATAGTAAAATATTTTTAAGTATAATTGACACATAACATTATATTAGTGATTCCATATTTATTTAGTGATTGTATATACTGCAAAATGATCACCATAATAAGTCTAGTTATGGTCTGTCACCATATATAGCTACAAAAAATTTTTTTCTTGTGATGAGAACTTTTAGGATCTACTCTCATAGCAACTTTTAAATATGCAATACAGTATTATTAACAATAGCCACCATGCAGTACATTACATCCCCATGACTTATTTATTTTATAACTGGAAGTTTGTACCTTTTGACTCACTTCACCCGTTTTGCCCACCCCCTACCCTCACCTCTGGCAAGCACTGATCTGTCCTCTGTATTTATGAGCTTGGTTTTATGTTTTTTTGTTTGTTTGTTTAGATTCTACATATAAGCAAGATAATACAGTATTTGTCTTTCTCTGTCTGATATATTTCACTTAGCATAATGCCCACAAGGTCCATCCATCTTGTCACTAATGACAAGATTTCATTTTTTTAATGGCTGAATGATATTCTATTGTATATTAGACCACATCTTCTTTATCCATTTATCTGTCAATGGACAGTTAAGTTATTTTCATACCTCAACTATTGTAAATAATGCTGCAATGAACATGGGGGTGCATATATCTTTTTGAGTTAGTGTTTTCATTTTCTTTGAATAAATACCCAGAAGTGGAATTGCTGGATCATATGGTAGTTCTATTTTTAATTTTTGAAGGAACTTTCATACTATTTTCCATAGTGGCTGTACCAATTTACATTCCCACCAACAGTGCACAAGGGTTCCTTTTTCTCCATATCCTCGCCAACACTTTTTATCTCTTGTTATTTTGATGATAGTCATCCTAACAGGTGTGAGGCGATATCTCATTGTGGTTTTGATTTGCACTTTCCTGATGATTAGTGATGCTGAGCATCTTTTTATGTAGGCCCTATCCTTGTTGATGATTACATTTCAAAAGGATGACTCCCAGGTTCTTCAGAAAGACAGTGCTGAGTTGTAAAACTGACAAGAGGCTGGGAGAAAATTTACATCTCAAAGAGGTGGAGAAATAATTTACAATTGCAAGTATTCTAAGTAAATGCTCCAAGAAAAGGGAGAGTAGGGGCTTATACTCAGGAAGAAGCATGTCTAAATTTAAGTCAGGCTGAGGGAAATGTTAAAGCCATCTTGGTCAATTCTAATAATTATTAATGAAAAAATTATGAAATTTATCCAAAAAGGCAAATATTACCTTAAATATCTGAATATTTAAAATTTATATTTCAAACATGATGTAATCTATGCAGAAATAGAAGTATAATGATGTACACCTGAAATTTATACAATGTTATAAACCAATGTTACTGCAATAAGCAAAACATTAAAAAAATAATAATAAAATAAAATTTATATTTCAGTGTCAAACAAAATATCTGGTTGCATTTTTATAATGGTTTTAAGTTTGCCAGTGCAGAATCCAATAATAAAACTGAGCCCACATTTAGATATCAGAATTTTCTGAAATTTCCTTATATTCTTACACATAAAAGTGAGAGAAATGATCAATTAGAATTTTTATATAAGGTACATAAATTAAAATTATAGACAAAGATAATAAATTAACTTATAACTAGTTTATAAATGTGATATCCTCAACTTTTGATTGTTTATCATGGCTGCTGATAAAAATCATAGGTTCTATACATATCTGTGTACTGTGTCAAAAGCTGTGAAGGATTTGGGATTTCATACTACTTGCAAGTTAACACATTTGCTTAATATAGTTTCATTGGTGCTAGATTCCAGGGCCAGTGACAAAGGACTTTATCCCTCATAGTGTGGCGAGTATGAGCATCATGTTCTCATCAATTTTCTTGCCTTTCAAGTCCCATGGGGAGTGATGTGGAATGAAACCCAGTTAGATATTCACAAAAAGTGGGCTTGTATTGTAGGGGAGGAAGACAAATCCTCTACCCTCTAGGTCCTTCTGGCTGGTCTATGAATTAAATTGACCTGAGACAGAATAACAGGAGAAAATCAAACAAAGCTTTATAACATGTATACATGGGAGAAACCCAGGAAAACTGAGCAATTCTCCAGAATGGCTGAGATTGTCATCTGAAATATCATCTTCAACTAAGACAAAGGAGGATGTTGAGGGTAGGGGGAGTCAGTTTTGGGAGATTACCGGAAAAGGACAGTAAACAAGAGTAAGGTTATTATGCAGATTTAAGTCCTTGCCTTCCATGTTGATAAGAGTTTTTAGAGATAAGGTCATCCCCCACCTTCCTGGTACAGAGAGGGAGACATCTTTACAAATGGAGATTTCCCTTATATATGTAGATGTCTCTTACAAAGGGTAACTCCTACTTGCTTTTCAGAACTTTTCTCATGTAACAGTTTTTTAAAAAACAAAAAATAACCAGACAAAAATAATCCTCATGCCAGAGACATATCTCGAGGGCGAAAATTCTGCTTCTCTACAGTATCATAGCTGAAGAACCTTGAGTTTAGGAAATCCTCAATCTTTTAAGGAAATTGCTCAAAAATTTGCCCAACCACTGCCCCTAAAGAGAGATTATCTTTACTATCCTAGTCAGGAAACAAGTCTGCCTTCTGCCCTGGAGGGAGACACTGTCTTTGTCATCCAAGGCTATTTATGGTGCAAACATCCTTGACAAGATACTCCAGAGAAAAGCTGACATGGCATGCAGAAACACCATGGAGAATCATCCCCTAATATGAAGAATTGGTGAATTTTTTTAGCAAGATTTTTTGGCATTACAACCATCTTGTCAATCTAGTGACTCATACAGTTTTATTATGAAAAGTTTGATATATGTGTATACACACTAAGTTGAATCTATAGTTAGTATTTGTGGCACCCTAAAAAGAAATTGATGTTCCAGAGGGAGCTAGGTGAGCACCTCAAATATCACTATTAAAATCTACATCACAGAATTGTTAATGACACAATAGGTCTTAGAATAATTTTTCTTTGGTGAAATTAACAGTGTTTAAGATATGTGATTGGCTAGGAAGAAATTAACATTTTTTTAGAGCATGGCTCTAAGGGAGTAATTTTTTATTATTTCTTTTCACCACTTTATTGAGGAGGGCTCTGTAAACTCACCTGACTTATTAGAAGTTTGAATACGTCTGCCATCTTGATGTGTTCCCCTAGGAGCAAGTCTTCATAGAAGGTTCTTGCCAGAGTATTTGTAGATACCAAGTGAGGTCTTTACTGACCCTAGGAGAATTGATCATATCACTATTTTTTCCTTATTACTGCATATACAATTGCCAGAGTATGATCTAAGACCTGCTTTCATTGTAACGTATCATCTGAATGCAAAGTTGTAGAAGAGAAAGGCATATTAACCCTTTACCTCTAATCACCTGAGTCTACTGATGTTTATCTAAAGAACGTGATACATTTTGTATGCCTACACTGGCCTAGATAGTGCACTATCTGCAGCATTGTATATGTAGTGTTGTGGGGGATCAGAATAGACCACCCCAAAATGTGTCTCTTTGGCTTGATTTATTTTGATGTGGAAGATTAGCTCTGAGCTAACATCTGTTGCCAAGCCTCCTCTTTTTGCTGAGGAAGATTGGCACTGGGCTAAGATCCATGCCCATCTTCCTCTACTTTATATGTGGGACGCCGCCACAACATGGCTTGATAAGCAGTGTGTAGATCCGTGCCCAGGATCTGAACCCACAAACCCCGGGCTGCCAAAGCAGAGTGCGTGAACTTAACCACTATGCCACTGGGCCAGCCCCATGGTTTGATTATTTTTAAGAACAAAAGACTCTGAAAGAAACTTTGACCTCCCCCTCCAAATGCCTAAAAGAACCTAAGATAAAAGGCCTGTCACCAGGACAGGCCTTCACCATAGATAACTCTGGGTATCCATAGACAGTGAGGATTCTCGCTAAGCCCATTCTTATCAAAGTTTTATCTTCCAAACATTTGCTTTTCCATTTCCATGTGAATTGCCTTCCTCCCCTTTGAAGCCCCAAACCACTACCCCCAACATCCTCCTTTGTCTTCAACTGAAGCTGGTATTTAAGGTGGCAGCCTCAGCCATTCTGGTGAGTTACTCAGTTTTTCTGGGTTTCTCCCACATATGCATGTTATAAAGCTTTGTTTGATTTTCTCTTGTTATTCTCTTTTATGTCAATTTAATTCTTAGGCTAGCCAGAAGGACCTAGAAGGTAGAGGAATTATCCTCCTCTCCTACAGTATGATAATATATAAGTATAGTATATATCATACTATACTATAGTATGATAGTCTACAGTATGCTGGTAAGTGATTAACACCTGACTTGGGAGGGGGAAGCTGAATTTGAAGTCTTGACAATTTCTGTGCCTTAAGTACTCTTACCATGACATAGTTCAAGCTATTAAAGTGACACCATTGATCAGGGAGTTGGGAAGATATGTGTATAATTGGCTCTCAAGGGCCAGTAGGAGCTGGCTTCAGTAAGAGCCAGCTCCAACGCACCACTGTTCAATGTTTTAATTTTTCTTAGAAGCCAATTATAAAAAACAGAAATTTTCATTTTTAGAGAAGACTAATTCATGATTATTTGAAAGTAATCAGTAAAAGTTATACTGCAATTTAATCAGAACTCAGAAACAAAAACACATACAAAATTTAAGCTGTTTAAACTGTCATCATGAAATTTGACAAGCATTCCTACTTTGTCCACGTTTTTCCCTATTTCCTCCATGTTAAAATAGACAAAAATTCATAAATACATATCTAATTTTAATAGGAAGAAAAAATAATAATTAGTACACTGTCACAGGCATATGCTACCCAATATAAGCAATAGAAACGTTCCTGGTCTTGAGACAAGAACTTTTAGTAGAAAAAATGGAGACTCTGAAACTGTTTAAATACTCTACTGAAATGCGTTAGCCTCCCCTTGTTATTTTGGAATTTCTGTGTGTCTGCTGCAGACAGAAGTACAAAGTGGTTGATAGCTACAGTCTGAGATATAGACTGACACTTTCTGCAGTGGCAATCAAGAGTGAGTTATTTCAATCTGTGCTAGTGCGGCTGGAAAATTTACCTTCACACAGCTGGAATTCCATTTCAGTCTGTCATGATACACTACACTGCACAGGCTTCTTCATGAGCCAAAGCATCAGTGCAAGTTGGCCGCTGAGATTTCTAACCTCTCAAACACAGTTACTAAAGCTAAATATCAAAAGGAAAAAAAAAAAACTAAAAAGAAATTTAATATCCTCTCCTGGGAATGGAAATACCAAAGTGAATTAAGAGGTACAAAACAAATGCATAAGGGGGCCAGCCCGGTGGCACAAGTGGTTAAGTGCGCATGCTCTGTTGCGGCCACCCTGGGCTTGCCGGCTTGGATCCCGCGCGCGCATCAACGCACCGCTTGTCAAGCCATGCTGTGGCAGCGTCCCATATAAAGTGGAGGAAGATGGGCACGGATGTTAGCCCAGGGCCAGTCTTCCTCAGCAAAAAGAGGAGGATTGGCAGATGTTAGCTCAGGGATGATCTTCCTCACCAAAAAAAAAAAAAAAATTGCATAAGTATCATAATTACTTCTAAGCTTCCTCAATGCTGCAAAATGCTAAGGAGTGTTTGAGCTTATCCCATTCCTTATATTTCACAACTTTTAAAAAAGTATATTATTACAGCAAAAATTTAATCTATACCTATGTGAGATAAAGTAAAAAGAAAATAGTTGTTTGGAGAATTATTTATTTTAAAGTTACTGTTTGGATCATTTACTTCAGAGAATCTTCTTTGTTTAAAATTGATGTCATGAAGTGATCTTGATACAGATTTCCCTTTCATTTTATAAAGGATCTTTAATGGAATTCTATAGCCCTAGATTATGTGAATGGATTTCAATGAATATGTGAATATTGTTAAATTATGTGCAAAGTTTTGTAGATGTGGGTATTTTTGCATTTATCTAAAGATACTCTGTAGCATTCATTAGTTTCTCAAAGGGGAACGTGATGGTCAGAAGTTAGGGACCAACACCTGAGTCTGTACAGTGCAGTAATGGAACTAATAAATGACCACACACACACACACCACGCACACAAATATGTGTACTAAGTTAATGTCGCTCATCAACCTGACATGATACTGCTTTCCTTTTTGCCTAGGCTGACAGTGCAACCAGGCGAACCATTCCACTGATGTGGACAGAAAAGCCTGGGGAGCGCTATTAGGAAAAGAGAAGTAAAGTTGCATGAACATCACCTACAGAAAAGGCACCATCCTGACTCCATCAGCACATAGTCATAGACAAGCTTCCTAGCCAGGATAGTTAACATTTCTGATACCAAAATAAGGAAATATGGGGCAAATAAGGGACAATTACAGTCTAATGAGAAAAAAAAAACTAGATTTAAGAAGTAAGAGAGTCTATGAAATGAAGAATAAGGCAAAAGTACCCAAGCATGGACCAGGTATAAATAAAAGGAAAACAGTTCACAGAAAAATTTAATTTATTTCAAAATATTCCTTCGGTTTATCAAAAAAAAAATCATTTAAAATTTGTATTCATGACTCATTAATTCTGACATTCTAGTTTTGAGGCCTTGATGTGGCAGAATTCATCTTTATTTTTTTTCTTTTCTTTCCTTTCATTCTTTTCTTGAGAAAAAGTAAAAATATTTTTCTTGCTTCCTTTCTTTGTTCCTTCCTCCCTCCCTCCCTCTCTCTCCCTCCGTCCCTTCCTTCCTTCCTTCCTTTCTTTCTTCTACCAATTTGCTATTTTGATGTTTGATATTTGGTATACAAACAAGCAATGCTATGCTGGAATTCTATTTCTTAGATGAATTTATTTTACACCTTTATAACTTCTCAGGGAAATCTGGTTTCTGTGGGATAGTACTTTTTAAGTTTGGCTGTATATTGTAATCATTGAGAAGATATTATAATCCCAATGCCAAAGTCAGTATTTAAATTGTTTATCTCTGCATCTAGATCCAGGCATCAGTATTTTTATAAAATTCCCAGGTAAATACAATGTGTAGTCAAGTTTGAGAACCATGGTTCTAAGAGGAAAAATTTTCATTATGTGTGTCCAAGATGGCCTTAATGATCCCCTCAGCTTGATTAAACTTTAGACAAGCTTCTTTGCAACTCTAGGCCCTAACCTCCCTTTACTTAGAGCATTTGCTTTAGAAAACTTATAATTGTAAATTCTTTCTCTGCCCCTTTGAGTCTCTGGACAGCTTTACAACCCAGGGGTCTTTCTCAATGATCTAGGGGCCGTCTCTTTGAATCTTTGAAATGTAAACACTGAAGGAGTTAGCACATTTATCTCCTGGTCCCTGTGGGATAGTAGGAGTCTAACTTTTGTGGATGCCTAGCTCCAAGCTGTAAAACTACCTGCTGTCATGAAGATAAGAGAAAGTTTACTTTTCCCTTGGGTAAGGCCAATAGCAAATATGAATGGCCTACAGTCTCCCCACCCCAGCTCTTAAAAACTGTCTTGACCTTTGTTTCGTGGACATGAGTTCAGACTGCATTCTTGTGTTTCTCCTCTATTGCAATAGCTTTGAATAAAGTCTTCCTAGTCAGGTTAACTTTATCAGGTGCAATTTTTGCTTTGATAACTGCAAGAATAGATATTTAACCAACAGAACTATTGTTTCCTTACCCATTAACTTATCCTTTGCATAAAGCAGATAGCAGGAGCTACTTGCCCCATAGGTTCTCAACCATAGCGCAGGTGAGATTCACCTGGGACACTTAAACAATTCTAATGATTGGACCTTGCCCAAATAAATTCAGATTTCACTTGTCAGTAGGTGGGATCTGATGATTTTTTTAAATATCTCTCCAATTATTCTCAAAGTGCACCTTAGATTGAGAAACAGTTAAATAATTATTATGTTCTGTACTGATGTATTAGTAAGACTGTTACAGAAAAGGAAGAGCAAAAGAGCAAAACAGTTGGGCCAAACATTTTGAAATGCTGACCTGAAAATCTACTGACCATTAAATACTTTTCTTTTGGGTAGTCCCATTACCGTTGGCATTGTGTTTGTTTCTATGAGTTGTTTTATGATTGTGTGATGCAAGTTTTACCTGCTCGTATAAGTACCACGTAGCAAAGTTAGACTTTGTTTTGATGTTAATAACAATCTAAGGAATTGAGAAGACAAGAAATGTGCCATTTATATATATTACAATATATATATTGTTTATATGAGACTAATTGAACTGAACATTTTTGAGGGATTTGTTATCACTCAAGGCTTGAGCAGAGATGCAAACTTCATTGTCTTTTATTCGTTTAGATATTACTGTCTTAGTCTGTTTGGACTGCTGTAACAGAATATCACAGACTTGGTGGCTTATAAACAACAGAAATTTATTTGTCACAGTTATGGAGGCTGGGAAGTCCAAGCAAGATCAAGGTGCCAGAAGATTCAATGTCTGGTGAGAGCCTGTTCCTGGTTCATAGAAATCTGTCTTCTTTCTGTGTCCTCACAGCAAGACACATGGCAGAAGGGATGAGGGAGCTCTCTGAGGTCTCTTTTATAAGGACACTAATCTTACTCATGAGGGCTCCATCCTCATGACCTAATCACTTTCCAAAGTCCCCACCTCCAAATATCATCATGTTGGGGAATTAGGTTTCAACATATGAATTTTAGAGGAACATAAACATTCAGTCTATAGCAATTAATAAATAAAAAAGAATATTTTCAACAAAAGCACTCAAAGAAGAATATATTTCTATTGCTAGTTTCTAAATTGAATAATGAAACTATAAACTTTTTCCTGAACAAACAAAATTATATTTTGCTAAAACACACAGAATAACAACATGAAATTAAACCAGAATTTCTCAAAATGGCACTATTGACATTTTAGACCAGAAAATTACTTGTTATGGCATGAGTGAGTGAGGGCTCTCCTGTACAATGTAGGATGTTTTTATCTACTGAATGATTTTTTTACAAAATGAAAAGTCATAATAGAGAGGCTTTTCCCAAAATACATTGAGTCATTTCTATGGAAGAGGCATTTTGCTAGCATTTTCATATGATGACTTGTTTCCCTTACCTCCAAAATCAACTCCATGAGATTCATGTAATCATCACTTTATTGTTTTACAGGTAGAGAAGCTGAGGCTTGGAGCGGTTAAGTTGCTTGTCCAAGGTGGCATATGTAACAAAAAAGGAACTGCTGGGTAGGAACTTGAACAAAGGCATTTTGAGACCAGTCCTTGAGTTCTTAACCACCATTTTTCTTTAGAGTTATTTCCTGATTTTCTATGGTGGAAAGACTTGCTTGGACTTTTTTTCTGTCACTAACATTCCTCTACTTCCTTAAATTCTTCACTGATATCATTAACTTTTCTGTTGTTTCTAAATTGCAGTTTATATAGCCCAGCGAGCAGTAGAGGTGATAAAGGTGAAAATTCTTTCTTCAAAAGCATTAGTTCCTACTTATTTTTTTAAATGAATTTAAGAAAAACAATAATTTAACAAAGAGAAAATTCAATCAATTTTGATCATGCAGGTATTTTATAATATTTCAGTGAGTATTGATGTCTATTCCATAGGTGGAGAAAGGGGCAGGATATAAAACAGAATAGAATTGTGCAAATTCACAGCAAACTTCCCTTATTTAATTTGAAGGGTTGTGAACTTCTGTAGTGTCCTACAGACACAGAAAAAATAATGCATTCCAGCTCAAAAAAGTGCCTTCCTTGATTAGCCACGTGATTACACCCATGCTCCTGCTTCTGTCCATTCTTGTGTTTGTCCACAGTCTTGCTTTAAAAAAAAAAGTTGAAATTCATAACCAGTGACCATATGCTTAAAGTTTGAAAATATTACTATAGAGTAATAAAAACATTAAATAATATACGGCTTAAGGTCTTTCCAATAAACTATTACATAAAGTTGTTCTTTGTTTTGTGTCTATAGCTGCTTCTTGAGTTACCTGTTGTTTGTGATTCCTATTACCCTTTTTTTGTGTGTGTCAAAAAAACAGCATTTTCATCATTAGAGCAGTGTGATAATTTAGCCTACAATAGCTTCTGATTCAGTCAAAGTTGAGCTTGGGTTCTGATTTTATGAATTCAGTTGCAAGAATAAAAGATAGCTGGAGAGGCTGGGGGTTCAGAAGATTGTAATTTAGCCTCATATTCATCACTAACTCTCACAGCCACACCAAATAAACCAAGGATGTAAGAAAACACCGTTGCTTCATATGCAGTTTCAAACTAGTTCATTAGACCCGTGTTTCTCGATATTTGTTCCTTGTGCATTTTTAGGTCTTTGGAACTTGTTAGAAATACAGAATCCCAGACTCCACTTGAGACATGCAAACCAGAATTTGTTTTCTAACGAGAGCTCTGGGGTGAGACTCACCCTTTCCCATCCCCACCAGAATGCAGCTCCTAAGCCCTTCTGCCCTTATATAGTAATTCTGACTTCACCACTGTTTGAATTTTGTGATATTGCAGCTGAATTGGCATCCTGGAAAGGTCCTTATTCAAGTAGAGCAGGTATCCTGTGTGGTTTCTATTTAATAACTTCCACTTCTATACATTTCAATTTCTGTGGGTGAACACTGAGATAAATAGCCAGAGTCTTTAAGCAAGGGAGACAACTAAAAGCAACAATGGAAACTTGTTCAGTTATAACTACAGCGATATATAGGTCTTTACAAAAGCAGCAGCTACATTGTGCAGATGGTGATAAATGTGAAACTATAAATTCTGGAAATAGTGTAGTAAATAGATAGAAACAAGAGTGGTTCACAGATAAGGATATGAAGTATACTCTCTTTATATTTTGCCAAAAATGAACTTCATATATTTTGCGGACTAGAGAGCTGTTTTAAAGGAAACAAATTCATAAGAAATTGCCTTCTAGAATTGTCTGCATCAATGAATTATCAATGAAATCTTTTAATTAAAGCATGCATCATTATTAGCTTACATATTTCCTTCTTTGCATTATTTTATGAAACGTCTCAGATAAGAAAAAAAATAATGGCTTCCTTTTCATTTAAAATTCCCAACATAATATATTATACTCTTTCTAATCTCTAGCGATCTTTGTTTATTTTCAAACACCCTTATGTGTATGACTGTTATGTTTTTGAAATAGCATTTATAATTTGTTGAATCATATTCTCTTTATTAACTCTCTTCTTGGACAAAAGAAGCAGAAGAAAAGAAGATATTATATTTAGCATATTTGCTTGCTTCCTACATATAACTATACTATATTAATTTGATTTATGCCTAAATTAATACCAAAAATTAACTAGATAACACCAAGGAAACAATTTAATTTATTTCACCAAAGTAATTTTTGATGTCTTAATCAAGGTTATAGTTCCTTCAGTGAATTGAACTTAAAGTTCACCAAAAATGTGAAAATGTCAGTGTAAATTACCCTACCTTCATTAGACTATAGTTTTGTTTAATAACGTAAAATTTGATAATTTTTTAAATAAAATTTATTTTTGCTTTTGACCAAATAATTTATTCTAATATTAGTACATGTATTTTAATTTTATCTTTCTCTCTATCTTCTGTTTTTTATTCTTCTAAATTAATAATGGCAGACAGGAGCTGGCCTGGTGGCATAGCAGTTGTTTGTGTTCTCCACTTCAGCAGGCTGGGGTTCACAGGTTCAGATCCCTGGCATGGACCAACCCACCATTTGTCAAGCCTTGCTGTGGCAGGCGTCCCACATATAAAGTAGAGGCAGATGGGCATGGATGTTAGCCCAGGGCCAGTCTTCCTCAGCAAAAAGAGGAGAATTGGCGACAGCTGTTAGCTCAGGGCTAATCTTCCTCACAAAAAAATAAATAAATAATTGCAGACAATTTCTTTTAGCTCTAAGATTTATATATATGCAATTAAACCCCTTAATTTATTTTTTAAAAGTCCTCTCTTTTTATTATATTAATTTGATAGTCATCTTCAATCCTTCAACTTTGTAAAAAATTTAAAAAGTGGGACGCAGAGTAAATGAGAGAAATGATGTTGATGTTGGTTCACCAAGGAGAACTTTCAGAGGGAGAAAATTTATTTGTGGGAGAAATTGTCTGAGAGTCAAAGAACATTTTGGAAAAATAATGAGAGCTCCAAAATGTTTATTATTCTCCTTACCCTTAAAAATATTCAAAAATAGAAAGTTGAGAGAGGAGAGGATAAGGAGGAGGAAGTGTTGAAGGAAGGACCAAAAAGAAGAGAGAGAGACAAGAAGACAGATGAGAGGAGAAAACAAGAATGTAGGCTCTGACCCTCAACACTGACTAAGGATGTGACCTGGAACAAGTTTCCCAACTTCTCCAAGCCTCTACTAAGGGTAAACCACTCCTGGACTCACTCTTATACTTTACTCTGTCACGAACATAGAGAAAATGCTTGAAAGTAGCATACAGTAAGAGAAAAACAGCAACTAAATTTGACCTGTGCTCACCAGTAAGGAATCTACACTTCCAGCCAATACAGCAAATTCAAGTTCTGATGGTTGCATTTCCATCAAATTCTCCAAGAAAAATCTTTCAGCAGCACAGCGTTCTCTTATAGCTTTATTCTTTTTGGAGTTTGTTACATTTCATGCAATGTCTGTCACATTATCTTGCCTCTTCTGGGGCTAAACAATTTCATTTCAGAATGTAAGTGTTTTTGTACTAATAAAGCAACCCAACCTCTCTTTTTTTGTTAATCAACTCAAGCTTTTGTTTTGGGAGCACTCATTCCAAACCTCACCGCAATTTTTGATTTATAGTTTCTTTCAAAAGTAAATGTATTAAACAATCATATCCTCTTTAGTTATCGTTAAATACAAGAAATGGATTCTGATGCAAAGTTGGCTAATTAACTATCCATGCCAATAGCCATATACATATAATCATTGCTATGGTATAAAGTTCATTTTAGAGCCAAAGAGATTCATATTTAAGTTTGGCTATGCCTCCCTCTGTTCATCTCAGCAAGGAGATGACAACTGATATTTGAGTGCCTTTCTGAAGATCAAATGAAAGAACATGTATAACATGCCTAGGACAGTTCCTGACATACCCCCAGTGCTTGATAGTTATTAATGCTTGTCTTCCTTATTAAGAAATGACAGGGCAAAGTTCTATGATAAAAGAATTCAGCATAGCACTGTGGGTCTAATACACTTTTCAAACAACTTTCCTCTGTACGGGGAGCAATTCTTTATATACAAAGTTGATCTCTTGCCTCACACATCCTTTTATAAAGTATGTATCAGGTTTGTGGTAGGCACAAAGAAGAATTTTGTAGGAAATCTTGGGCTTGGTGATAGAAATATGCCCTTTCTCACTGAGGAAAATAAAAATGCGTCAAATAGCACAGACGTCCTTTAAATTTCAGAGATTACAAAGCTAAGGTTGGTAAACATTTAAATTACAGTTCTCTCTTCTGGAGGTCATTTTTTTACAGCTTCCCTCATGTGCCTTAAAAACAGAATTTTCAAACCTAGAGTACTCATCTTTCACTTTTTATATTATACATTATACATTATGTATAATTTTACATTGTATCCCCTGGTTAAGCAATTCTTATACACATGTTGATTTTAAAAATCATAAGGCTTTCAGGCATGCATATGCACATTTAATGTGTTATTTCTCAAAACAAAGTGTTTTAATCATTTAAAGAAGATTGTTACTAATAGAAAGTCACAAGCTAATGAAAAGATAAATTATACATATAAAGTTTTCATAGAAATTTAGCCAAATAGTAACACAAGATTCCCTATATTACCTAGAAGTCTGGTGGGAACATTATTAATTTAAAATGTTCCTATTTGCGAGATGCAAGTCTTGTTAAATACATGCAGGTTTCCTCCACTATCCAAAAACAGAGAGTTCCTGTGAAACCTTTCGTAAACGGAAATGGCATAAAGTGAAGAAGCAATTACCATTAATTTATATGAGAAAAAATTTTGAGCATTCCCAGACTCAAAAAATAACCTAACAAATCATACTAAGGAACATATAAAACCTAAAATAACATACAGTAAAAGCAGGAATGAAATGATAAATACACAGCCTATATAAAGCAGGAATAATGTATGTACAGTGTAGCTTCACTTACCAGAATCGAGAAGACAGAACACGCTAGAAGGCTAAGCAGTAGTGGTGATGATGCTGTGTTAGGCTGAGTTGTCAGAGTTTGAGGTGGTGGGAGGTACAGGAGACTGGGGTGTAGGAGAGAGAGGAATAGGGTCTTCTGTTAACATCTCATTGTGGTCTGAATCCGTCAGGGCAGGCAGGTCACTGACATCTACACATTTTTCTATGACTGCCTGCTTTGGTGTTAAAGGTCAAGGTTCATCATCTTGTGTGGCTGATGTAGCTGATGTGGAGGCTTGAAATAGTACGCTTGACTGCTTAGCCTCTATAGCAGAAGGCTGCAAAGCAAATGCTGAACGCTATTTTTCATTTTCATCTTTTTTTGTAAAAGTGAAAATCCTCTTCAGATTTCTTTTGATTAGTGAAAAAAGGTACTAATGTTGGTCTTTTGTAAAAGCAAAATAGTAGTAAAGCAAACTTTCAGATAGCGGAGGAAACCTGGATTTCATTTCTGTAAGGGTTTAATGTAAGTCACACACTCTTCTAAGATTGGCATATTTTAGTACCATATTGTCTCTTCTACTAGTCATTACAATGACAAGGAAAATAGTGAATTCAGGCCAAAAGCAATCTTTTAAAAATAATTTTTAAGACTCTACAGCTAAATAAATTACCTTTTAGTTGGGTTTACAATAATGAGGAAACTATTTTCTAACTTTTAAAGTGGCATCCTTGTTATAATGAAATATAGTGTGATTTAAAACCAGTGATTTTCAGTATTTCCTCTGATAACAGACAAAAGATAAGAGGGCTTATGTTATAAAAGATAAGAGGGCTTATGTCATAAACATGAATTTCAGACTTCCATTTAGATGACCCCAGAAGAACACATTTGATGCATCCCCTCAGATTGTGTGATAGATAACATATAAGTAGAAACCAAAAAGAAGGAAACAGGCTCAGAACAGAACAGAAATAAAATAAAACTATAAAATTGTGGGTGGAGTTGAACCATGGAATCACTGAATTCTTGGTCAGAAAAGGGCAATAGAAACTGGTGTTCTGGTTCATCCAAGGTAAAACGATTTTAAAAGGCCTTTATAATAGGTCCCTGATCCACAGCTTGAAGTCAGAAGCTCAGATGGATCTCCTTACTTGAAAGGGTAATAAGAAACAAACAAAAAATACTATTTCCAACCACTACCATCAAGATGGACCAAGAAGACATAGACAAAACCATTCAATCTGAAACTATATTGAGCAATACAGGGCTGTAGTACCTGGATCTGAGATATCCTTGATTTAATCTTGGCACAAGAACCCCCAAATTAAACTTTAAAACCTGTTCCTGATTGAACAATCTGGGGAGGAGATAGAGAGAACCACAAAAATGTTAGACAGGGAGGGATAAAAGCAAACCAAGAAAAGAGAAAAGGAAAAACAACCCTCTAAACACATCTCTTTACCAAAATTTTGAGATGCATGAAAAAACAAATTGCTCATAAAGTCAACAAAATCAACCATCAGAAAATGAATATAGTCCAGAAAAAAATAGTTTTATGGAAATATCTGATAAAGGCTTCAAGTATCTCTGTTCAAATTGCTCTATGAGATAAATTTAGGGTTAACTTTAATTTAATAAAAAACTTCAAAATGAAGATAAGACATAATACAACTAGAAAAGTAAGATGTATAAGAAAATTAATTAGAAATCTTGGGGGAAAATATAACAACCCAAACCATGCAACTAATGGGATTAATTCTGTACTGGACACAAAGAAAGAATTAGTGACTGTGAAAAATACACTTAGGAATTCATCCAGAATGTACTTTATGAATTTATTCAGAATTCAGCACATATAGACAAAGATAAATAAAAATTAATAAAAGATAAAAGAATACTCTACAGCTATACTATCCAGTATAGTAGTCACTGGCCATATGTGGTTATATAAGTGTAAATTTATTAAAGCTAAATGTAATTTCAGTTCCTCGCTCATATTAGAATGTTTTAATGCTCAACAGTTGTATGTAACTCTTGGCTACCATATTGGACAATGCATATCTAGAACATTCCATCATCATAAAAAGTTGTTTTAGACAACACTGCTGTACAAATAGTAGATGATAAAGTGAAACTTTCCAAATATCCTTAATAATAGAAGAGAAAGAATTATGGATAAGAAATATCTGAGCAAGTGATGGCTGAGTCTTTTGCCGCCCTCAGACTGAAAATGAATTTAAGTTTCCAAGAAACGCAAGTAAAGATGAATCCAAACCCTGGGTTACTAAAGAATATCACAATTAAGGAGAAAAGCCTTACAGGCTCTCAGACAAAATGACAGAGAACAATAAGGGAGAGCAATTGGAATGGCAGCAGATTTGTCATCAGCGACAACTGATGCCAGAAAACTCAGCAGCAATATTGTCAAGATGCTGAAGAAAATTATCTGCAAACAAAGTTTTATACTCAGCCAAACTATTAGTCAAGGACGAGGGCAAAAATATAAGACATTTTCTAATATATAAAATGTAACAGAACTTTCTACTCTCAACACTAACATGATCTTGCATTTATTAAATGATGCACTTTTGAAAATAATAATAGTAATAACAGTTAAGATTATGAAGAATGTATTATATTCTAGCCTAATTAACTCAATTATTCCTTAAAAACAACCCTATGAGGCTGGTGTTGGTCATATCTTTATTTTACAGATAAAGATGAAGAAATTAAGGTACAAAGAATCATGCATCCGATATATTGTGAAATTGCAATTCAAACAAGATATCCTAGCTCCACAGACAATTCTCTTCTCAACTACGGCATTTTACCAGAAACCCAGATGTAGAGGCTTAAAGGACAGAAAAAATGCAAAAATAAGCTTTTTGGAGATAAAAAAACCCCAGAGATGTAAAAAAAATAGGAATACTTAAATAATACTATGAATACTGCTGTACTCCATTTGCCATTTGAATCCTTAGGTGAAGAGGTCATGTCATGCTGCATAAAATTATAAATTACTAAAATTGACTCAAGGAAAGAAACAGAAAATTTGAAATGGCCTCTATTAGCCAGAATTCTGACAGAAACAGATAACATATGCAAAGGGAGAAGGAAAGAGGATTTCCTAAAGAGTCTCTTTGCAGGGATGTGGTGGAGTAGGGTAACCAACCCAAATGGAAAAGCTCATACTAAGCAGCAACAGTGGGAACCTCTTAGCACCTCTAGGGCGAAAGGAAAGTAGTTGTTTAGCCAGAATCCAGGAAGAATAGGAGTTGTAGGAGAGAATATAGCTGGAATATATCAAGCAAAAAGACAAAGAACGGAAGAGAGAAGAATGAGAAATGAGTCTGGAGGAGCAGAAAAAATAAGCAGATACAGCTAACAGTCATTAAAATATTGATTTGGGAAACAAAATAGTCCCCCTTTAAAAAAAAAAAAGCAATGATAGGTCATATATTTTTACAGGCATATTTTAAAGTATGTGCAAGGAAAAAATAATAATTATTCTATATGAAAAGAGGAGAGATAAAGAAAGCTACCCAAATTCATTTTAATAGTCCTGTATAACATTGATTCCAAAACCAGACAAGAGAATGCAAGCAAAGAAAATACCACAAGTCAAAATTAGCTAGATATAAAAAAAATATGCTACTTATTTACCGTGTCAGAAGAGTATAAGGATGGTTCACTATCAGAAATTTCATTAATAGAATTGTCTACATTGAAACATAAGAAAATTTGATCCTCTCAATAGGTACAGAGAAATATATCTATATTTTTAAATTTCATTCTCAGTTATTATACAAACTCTTTGTAAATTAGGACTGGAAAGAACTTTAGCCAGATGAAGTTTATTAAAAACAAAACATGGCAAAAAAGACACTTATTGCAATGGCCCCAAAAGTAGTCAATCTTGATAAACCTAGTTTTTTTTCAAATCATACATATGTGAACTGGTGTTTCAGTAGGTTTTATTTTCTACTACTCTTATGTATGAGCCTGAACGCCTTTTCATAATTTTAAGGAACACTTGGATTTCTTTATAGTCCTTTGCTTCATTGCACTTTGCAGATATTATGTTTTCACAAATTGAAGGTTTATGGCAACCCTGTGTTTAGCAAGTCTATTGGCACCATTTTTCCAACAGCCTTTGCTCACCTCACGTCTCTATGTTACACTTAGGAAATTCTCACAATATTCCAAACTTTTTCACTATTATTATATTTGTTATGGTGATCTGTGATTAGTGATCTTTTTTTTTTTTTTTTCTTGTGAGGAAGATCAACCCTGAGCTAACATCCATGCCAATACTCCTCTTTTTGCTGAGGAAGACTGGCTCTAAGCTAACATCCACTGCCAATCCTCCTCCTTTTTTTTTGCCAAAGCCCCAGTAGACAGCTGCATGTCATAGCTGCACATCCTTCCAGTTGCTGTATGTGGGATGCCACCTCAGCATGGCCTGAGAAGCGGTGCATTGGTGTGCGCCTGGGATCCGAACCCTGGCCACCAGTATCGGAGCACATGCACCTAACTGCTAAGCCACAAGGCCAGCCCCTGTGATCAGTGATCTTTGATGTTGCTATTGTAATCATTTTTGGGGTGCCACAAACTGCACCCATGCAAGATGGTGAACTTAATCCGTAAATGTTGTGTGTGTTCTGACTGCTCCACCAACTGGTGTTCCCTCATCTCTCCCCCTCTCCTTGGACGGCCCTATTCCCTGAGACACAGCAATATTGAAATTAGGCCAATTAATAAGCCTATAGTGGCCTCTAAGTGTTCAAGTGAAAGGAAGAGTCGCATGTCTCTCACTTTAAATCAAAAGCTAGAAATGATTAAGGTTGGTGATGAAAGCATGTCAAAAATTGAGAAAGGCTGAAGATGGGCCTCTTGTGCCAAACAATTAGTCAAGTTATGAATGTGAAAGGAAAAGTTTTTGAAGGAAATTAAAAGTGCTACTCCAGTGACTACATGGATAATAAGAAAGGAAAATAGCCTTATTGCTGATACGGAGAAACTCATAGTGGTCTGGATAGAAGATCAAACCAGCCACAACAGTCCCTTAAGCCAAAACCTAATCCAGAGAAAAGACCCTAACTCTCTGGAATTCTATGAAGGCTGAGAGAAGTGAGGAAGGTGCAGAAGAAAACTTTGAAGCCAGCAGATTTTGGTTCATGAGGTTTAAAGAAAGAAGCCATCTCCAGAACATAAAACTGTAAGATGAAGTAGCAAGTGCTAATGTAGAGGATGCAGCAAGTTACTCAGAAGATCTAGCTAAGATAATTAATGAAGGTGGCTACACAAAACAACAGATTTTCAATGTAGAAGAAACAGCCTTACATTGGAAGAAGATGCCATCTAGGACTTTCATAGCTAGGGAGGAGAACTCAATGCCTGGCTTCAAAGCTTCAAAGGACAGGCTGACTCTCTTGTTAGAGGCTAATGCAGCTGGTGACTTTAAGCTGAAGGTGGTGCTTATTTACCATTCTGAAAATTATAGGGCCCTTTAAAATTATGCTAAGTGTACTCTGCCTGTGCTCTATAAATGGAAAAACAAAGCCTAGATGACAACACCTCTGTTTACAACATGGTTTATTGACTACCTTAAGCCCACTGTTGAGACCTACTACCCGGAAAAAAAGATTCCTCTCAAAACATTGCTGCTCATTGACAATGCACCTGGTCACCCTAGAGCTCTGATGGAGATGTACAAGGAGATTAATCTTGTTTTCATGCCCGATAACACAACATCCACTCTGCAGCCCATGAATCAGTGAGTGATTTTGACTTTCAAGTCTTATTATTTAAGAAATACATTTCATAGGGCTATAGTTGCCATAGATAGTGATTCCTCTGATGGATCTGGGCAAAGTCAATTGAAAACCTTCTGGAAAGGATTCACCATTCTAGATGCCATTAGAGACATTTGTGATTCATGGGAAGAGGTCAAAATATCAACATTAATAGGAGTTTGGAAGAAGTTGACTCCAACCCTCAAGGATGACTTTGAGGGGTTCAAGACATCAGTGGAGGAAGTAACTGTAGATCTGGTGGAAATAGCAAGAGAACTAGAATTAGAAGTGGAGCCTGGAGATGTGACTGAATTGCTGCAATCTCATGATAAAACTTGAACGTATGAGGAATTGCTTCTTATGGATGAGCAAAGAAAGCAGTTTCTTGGGACAGAATCTACTCCTGGTGAAGAAGCTATGAAGATTGTTGAAATGATAACAACAGACTCATAATATTACATAAACTCAGTTGATAAAGCAACAGCAGATATGAGAGAATTGACTTCAATTTTGAAAGAATTTCTTTGGGTAAAATGCTCTTATACAGCAACGCGTGCTACAGAGAAATCGTTCATGAAAGGAAGAGCCAATTGATGTGGCACACTTCACTGTCTTTTTAAAAGAAATTGCCACATCCATCCCAGCTTTTAGCAACAACCACCCTGGTCAGTCAGCAGTCATCAACATCGAGGCAAGAGCCTCCACCAGCAAAAGGATTATGACTTGCCAAAGGCTCAGATGATCGTTAGCACTTTTTAGCAATAAAGTATTTTTTACTTAAGGTATGTTCATTGTCTTTTTAGACATAAGACTATTTCACACTTAATAGGCTACAGTATAGTATAAACATAATTATACATGCACTGGGAAACCAAAAAATTCATGTGACTCGCTTTATTGAGATATTTGCTTTGTTGTGGTGGTCTGGAACCGAACCTGCAATATCTCTGAGGTATGCCTGTAGCTCTTTTTGTTAATTATTGGGAGTCATCTGTAGGGTAGTGAGAATAATCTTCAGTCAATGGTGCCTAGATTTCGATTGATAAGTAAACCTTCTTCACACTAAGGAGTTAAAGGAATTTGCTCATATTTCCTTCTAAGAATGCTCATATTTCCTTTTACATGTGAAGCTTGGTGTCATTTGATATTTTTCTTGATCTTCATTTGAGACATGAATCCAACTTTTCTTTCTCCGTATTTCCCCTTGTTGTTATATTCTCATTTATTAAAAAGGCCATCTTCACCCCATTGATGTGAGAAGCTGCCTTTATCATCTACAAAATTGCCAGATCATATCAAAATAAGATTATGCCAAAGCTGCCCCCTGCAAAATTTAAAAATACATTTGAGTCCCTGGGCATGCGAAAGGAAGGAAAAAGAAGAAGGGAGATTGTTGAAATAGGTGGGAGAACTATATTCATTGCAGCAGCTGTGTCTGTATGTTGGTAGTAAGTAATAAAACTGGGATTTAAGTACAAAGTGTACTTCAATTTTTTTTCATAATTCTTCATTTGTTTTTATAAAATAATACCTGAAGTAAAACATAACAACGTTTACAATTTTTACTTCCGAGGTGACTATACAGGTGTTTATATTATTAGTTTTTGAACTTTTTAATGATTTTTTACAAAATTTCTCAAAGTGGAAAGAAAAATTGAAAAGAAAGACAGATGAGGAGTTCCAGCGTTTACTCGGGCAGAGGAGGCAAGGAGGAGTGGGACTGGGTGGGAGATGGGTCCTGCCGGAGCTCATATGCTTAGGCAGATAGAGTCCTGTAAGAGACAGGCACTTTCACTCCTGAAGCTTCTAAGAAGTGTTGTCTAGCAGCATTGCTGGGCCAGGCCCATTTATTCTATTTATAGTGCTAACACTAATGGGCCAGCAGAGCTGAGAGTAGGATAACTCAGCAGCGGTTTGAATTTGGACTCTGCCGTCTTTCTACTGTGCGACCTTGATTCAAACATCTCTAAGTTTTTGTTATATTATCTGCAGTGTGAGGTTATTATATGATCTATATCATAGAAATGTTGAAAAAATATATTGGAAAAAATGCTTTTAAAAAGCATTGCCCAGAATCTGGTAGGTGGTAAACATTCCTTGGATAAGCACTAATATGCCTTATAATTATTATTCACAACTTTTCCCATCTGAATCTAACATCACAATTTTAAAGTGGGGAAGTCACGTTCACTTTTGTGCTTGTCTTGCTAATGGTCCTGATTCAGTTATGTGATATATTTTTTTCCTTCCTTTCCCCAAGGTTGCCCCCAGATATTGTGATAAACACAAAAACATGGTGTTAATTTTGAAAAGTACTATTTTTGTATACAATAGGAAACCACTACTGTTTCCTTGTCAGGAGAGGTTTAGAGAATTAGCCAGGGAAACACAGTAACATTTAATTGTTCTGAAACATCTCAGAGTTTTGTACTTTTTGCTAGCAACACTCCTCATATTTATTTCTCTGTAGACGAAGCCACATAAGACTAACTTAAAATGGCCCTATCAAAATACATCACCTTTTCTTAAGACTCCACTTTTCTCTTTATTTATTTAACTTACTTTCTTAATTATACAATCAACTCATTAAGAATCCTCAATCGTTCTACTCAAAATGGAGAAGAAAAGGGTGACTTAGTCACTATTTGGCTCAGGCATCTTGGGAAACAGCCATAGCATCATTCATTAGCCCACGAATACAGATCACAGATAAGTCATCTCTAAATTCTAGAGAATGTCTCAGAAAAAAAGAGTTTATCTTTAATTTTGTCTCTTAAAGATATCTTCTCCTATTAAAAAGAGAGATATAAATAATTATCTTAGTAACTTGAAATACTTTTTAAAAGGGACTTTTTAACATTTAAAAATATTCTAAAGCTGAATTTTATTGTAATACTTCAAATTTGATATTGACAGTTAATGATTAAGTGATTTATTAGTGAAGTGTCTGGGAAGAAAAAAATATAAAAAATCAAAAACTCAATTTATAATAGTAATAAATCAGTGTAGTTTGCAATAAATATTTATTTTTAAAAACTCACACCTAGCAACACAAAAACCCTTGCCTAGAGATGCACATTATTATCCAATTTAGCATCACTGTCATTTTTATTTCCTACCCTGAGGAGATTTCAAAATGACATAAAAGATGACACTAAATATAAAGTGCTTTAGCACTTTGGGAGATCATTGGAAACTACCTAAAGAGATAACTTCAAAACAGAGTAGTCATTACAGAATTAATTGATTATCACTTTCCTTTCCAGATTGTACAATGAAAAGTTGTGTAAGCAGCAGTAAACCTTACATGTTTGACAATACTAGCTAAATTAGTAAATACTTATGTCCTGGCATTTTGTCAAATTTATAAGAGTTCTGTTATATATTTCACATAACACATAGATTATTAAAAGGTACTCTTATCATGACTTACTTTTAGACTGGTCTTGGAATAGCTGCTATAAAAATGTATATTTGGTGTGTACAAGATAAAGTCTCTTCCACATCTAGTTAGGTTAAGAAGTTTAGCCAAGAAATTAGTGCTGAGCAGTATTTGGAAAATTTGGCCGTAAATGAGAAATTAAAAAGAGCAAGTCAAACCTAAATAGTCCCCGGGGTTAAGCAGATAAGGAGAAATAGTCTTTGGGCTGTGAGTTGTTCAACATAGTTTGATATATACTGGGACCCTGGAAATTAATTGTTTAAAGCAAACTAGAGCTGAGGGTAGAAATTATCACCAATTTTGTAGCTTAAACGCTTAAACATCTTGCTTTTTTGGCAAGAGCATGAAACTTTATTTTATTTGAAACTTTCTCCAGGAGATAAATGAAAACAGATTAAGGAGTTGGGGTACAAATGACTGAGATTCTTCTGGAGAAATGTCTCAATTTAATATTTTGGGTTTTAATGGGATTTAAATGTTTAGTGCTATATAATTTCATGATTTTTAAAAATTACCTGTATTAATAAGAGTGAATTCACTAATTTGCATAATAAATTTAGTTTTACCATAGGTCTACATTAACCTATGTTTATAGAGATGAATAAATACATAAATAAGTAATCCATTATGGGGCTAAAATTTTCCTAGATAAATGACATCTATATGGTTACCATTACTCAGGCATTTTTAAGATGTCTTACTAATATAAAAACCACTTTCTGTATGGTCTTGAGAAAAAGTTTATAAAAGAATTTTAATACGATATCAAATTAGATATAAAGAACTAATTTTTAAGTAATTGCAATTCAATATGTTTTAAACCGAAAAAGAAATTTAGTCGTATTAGCTATTTCTTCAATACTTGAAACACTTAAATTTTGTGAACTCTCATGATTGCAGTTCCATTGGGGATCCCAGTTGACCAAGTTCAAACAGAGGATCAGCTAATAAACGATTTATAAACTTTGAGGAAATGTTTGTATGTTGTCTCTGCTTATATCCACAAAAAAACAATACTTAAGAATAACATCACTTATACTTTTAATTATCCTACAAGTATAATGAAGAGAGTTAATTGTTAGTATTTTTACTTGAAGAAAAATTCGGCTCTATGAGAGAAACATCCTGTGATCTTCCCTGTCTCAATGAAATGATCATAAAAACACTTTTCTGGAATAATCACTGTTTTGATACAATGCATAAAATATACTGGTTTTCACACAGCATCTGTGTACTCTTTTGATAGTACTGTGGAAAGAACACAAAACGTATTTCATAGGAGAATTTCTTCACGATTATGTTTAGATTTTATTCAGCAATGCTCATAGTGCCCTGAAATTTCCATAGACCATGATGTTGTGGTTTTCAATATTTAAAAGCTATGCTCTTATTAAGCAACCCAAAGCAGAGGCTGAGAGGGTGGTAGTAAGCTAATACAGAAAATTATTAAAGGATATTTAAAAAAATAAATTAGAATACTAATGAAGAAAATATTTCCAAGAATTTAACATGCCAGGATTGGGGATTTGCACTTTATCATTTACAAAACTACACATAAAAATCAACAAATAAATAATTTTTGCAAGATATTTGAGAATGCTTTTCTTCTGAAAAGTTATCTTGATGGTGAGAAAGTTTGGAACATGTCATTTATCTTTCCCTTCAAAGGCAACATTTACTCAGTTGAATTTTATGTACTTTGAAAAAGGCAATGTTTTAAGTACCAAATCAACTGCATACAATTAAGAACACAGTCTGAGTATATTGCTACACCTTGGGTAAAATTTTACTAGAGATACTTATAAAATTTACCATTTCATAGAGCATTACATTTTATTTAAAATATCCATTAATGATATTTGAACATTTTCCTAGAAATTGCCTTGTAAAATGTAAAAGGTAAAATCTAAGTGCTGCCCAATGTATAAAACTATTTCATTAAATGAATTCAGTACGACATATTATGAGAAATAATCATTGGAAGGACTGAGTATATTAAAGTAGCTCCTTTACTAATGTACTTAAAATATATTGTTTATCCTTGAATTCAAACATAGCTGAAACTGTACTTTGCTTAAATATAGGTTTGATAAGGTCCATCTCTGTGGCATAGTGGTTGGGTTCAGCACACTCTCCTTTGGTGGCCTGGGTTTGTGGGTTCGGATCCTGGGCACGGACCTACGTCACTCGTCAGCCACACTGAGGCAGCAACCCACATACAAAATAGAGGAAAATTGGCACAGATATTAGCTCAGGGCTAATCCTCCTCAAGCAAAAAAGGAAGAAGATTGGCAACAGAGTGTTAGCTCAGGGTGATTCTTCCTCACCAAAAAAAATATATATATAGAAATATATATATAGAAAAATATATAGAGAGAAATATAGGTGGGATATAAACCATCATTGCATATGGCAGCTGTGTTCATCAAAATTTTTCTAAATTTTCACTAATTCCTGTTTCTTAGAATATGATTTGAAATTAATTGTTTTGAAAGCTACAAGGATTGGGAAAAAATATCAATCTTGTTGACAAATTGCCCTTAAAATGTAAATTATTAAATTCAATCTTCCTTCAAGTTTACTATTTGTACCATTGAAAGGCATGTTGCTATAATTTGATGGCTTGTCATTATCTATGACGACAGCTTAACAAACAAAAATATTTGGTCTATCCTAGCTAATAATGGGTCACTAGTATACATAAATCTATTTTTCCAAACTCTTCTTTGTGAATTTCTTTTTCTAGCCTCTTCAAGGACAATTGTAGGTGTGCCAAAAAGCACTGAGCCATAGTACACCCTTGATGGATTTCGCAAGTCCTTCCTCTGCAAAACAAGTGTAATTCAGATTCAATTTCTTGACATGAAGCAACATTACAACATGCTATGAGTAATTTTTAGGTGTTATGTCAATTAGAGAGCTTAGGGTCACTGACTACATAGCTAGATGTTACTAATTACAACACCTTCCAATGGTAATTAAAAATCTATTATAATTAATGACAAAATGTTAAAAGGAGTTAGTTATCTCAGCAATTGGAGCACTTTACACAAATTAGTACACTATTCTTCCCATTACCAGTCTAAAAGGATTAAAAATCATCTTGTGGAAAGGTACTACAGTTGTATTTAATGAAAAATGGAGTGGAGAAATGAAGCGTCTGAATAATTTAGTACACTTGTTATTAAACTCTCTTTGAAATATTCAGATATTTAGAACACTTTTCAATATATATACACACATTTATGTAAATTCTAAATTTCATTTTCAACATACGAATGCAAATTTTTATTTTTTAATTTGAGTCATTTATATTAATATATCTGTTTGCTTAATCATGGTGCTTAGGCTTTCATTTACCTTTTACTTATCTACTTTCTCTCAGTCAGTCCCCAGGGCCACACAACTTCTATGTTATGTGGGTAAAGTTCTTTAAAAATTTATAATCAAAAAAATCAGTAAAGATTATTTAGCAATAATAAGAACTAATGCACACACCCTATGAGACTGGCAGAGATACAACATTGACTCTGTTGAAGAAAAATTGCATCAAATCGAGTAAAACAGGTAAGGAAGACTGTATTCAAGACTATTAAAATAGGGGAGAGAGATTGAACTCAACTCCCCTCAAACAAAAGGTGAGCGAGTTTTTAGTCCTGGAGTGAGCTTGTGGTAAAGTACTGGAAGACTTTGGGGGAGGTGGGAGGCTTATCTTTCTTGATGATTACATTTCAAAGGGATGGTGCCCAGGTCTTTGAGAAAGACGTTCTCAGGTTGTAAAACTGGCAAGATGCTGGGAGAAGATTTACATCTCAAAGAAGCAGAGAAACAGTTTTAATTGCAAGTATTCTAAAGTAAATGATCTAAGAAAAGGGAGGTCGGGGACATAGAGTCAGGAAGAAACCTGTCCAACGTTTAGTCAAGCTGAAGAGAATGTTAAGGCCATCTTGGTCAACTCTGAATATTCATAACTTTCTCTAACTTTAATATTTGAGTTTCTTTCTAACAATAAGAGACAGTAAATTTCTTACTTGGGTGTGAATCAGCAATCTTCCAGCTAATTTACAAGCTTTAAACACAAACTCTAACTTTTTGACAATCACACAAATGTGTGGCATTTTTTGAAAAAGAAAGTTATTAACCTAATAAACTGCTATTTCAAAATGAATAATTTGGCCAAAATTAACCAGAAAATGTTTGAATACCTTGCTAGAGAAGGTTTTTTCCCCTCTGTTTTCCCATTTTTTCCAAGATTAGTACACCTTATAAATAAAATTAATATTAGCATTTTCTGAAATAAAATAATATAAAATAGTAAATGGATCTTAACTTCCAAAATTGTTTTCCTATCAATAAAGGTAAAGCACAGAAAATTTTTATTTTTAATTTTAAAACAAGAAAAATTTCAGTGGAAAAGCTGTGCAGGAATATTGTTGGTACAAATTATCAAGATTGGTTTTCTACTTCTAATACATTCTGTGCTTCTACAATTTCTCAACACAACAGTTGATTTGTGGTGTAGTCTTTGTAGTGAAAATATGAGTAACCTTGTTCTATCTTATTGATAATACATATGAGTAGAGGTCTTTAATTAAGTGATTTAATGTCTTTAATATTTTTGGATATCGTCATGAAGAAAATACTCAAAGTAAACACAAGCATAGAGGAAGCACAGTGAACCTTTCCCAGGTGGATAGTCACAAGATAATATATTTGAAAATCACAGACCAGATCACTTTGTTTTCTCTTAAATCAGGCCTCTTTCCGTTCTTTCACAGTGCTGTTTCCACTCACATAAAATGTGCTACTTATATACAGCATCAGGAAATTATTTCTGAGATGAAACAACATGATCTTCACTCAAGCACAGCCAGAAACTATTATTGATACACTGTAACTGCCTCTTGTGAAGGAAGGTCAGATGGAGAAATATGTAGGAAGTTGTTAGAAAAGGAGAAAGCTACAGCAAAAGAAAAAAACTGTTAGCAACATTTCACTAGAAGTTTCATACAAAAATTAGAAGCTCGCCATAACAAATTGATACTTAGCAAATTGATAACCATGTTTAAATTTAATTTTGTTACCAAAATTATTTTTTAAAATTGTGGTGGAGCTAGGATGTTTGGATTTATATGAGGAAAATTTTCAATATTTTGAAAATTGAAAATCAAAAAGAAAGTCATGTATTATACGTTACTGCTCATAAGGAAACAGAACTATCTTGGCCATCATAATATAGAAGTTTATTTTAAGAAACTTTTCTTCACTAAAGATTTTAAACTGACATTTTAGTCATTTTTATTGATTATTCAATGATTAACTATTGTCCTCCATCATAAAAAAAAGCATTATAATTAATGCTTACACAGTCTCTTTTAAAGGAAAGCTTGTCCACATAAAAAGACATAGGAGATGACCAACACCATAATGAAATTATTTAACATTTACTGATTATACTAGACCTCATCTTTTCTCATTGTATTATGTAACTAAAGGAGTTACACTTGTTGTTCAAATTGACCATAATTCAGAAATTTTACCTTACCTAAAATATCTAAGATAGACTAGAGTTGTATTCCTTCCTCAAACATGCCTTTCTTAAGCATCATTATGGAAGACATGAACAAAAGACTCATAAAATTATGTTCTCCAAGTTGAATCTAGTGAATCTAGAGACTGGAAATATAGTTAAACCAGTGACTTCCTAACTATGTTGTGTATTAGAATGACCTGAGGAACTTTAAAATTTCCCATTTAAAATTTCCCATTACCCAGTTTGCACTCAATACCAAATAAATCGGAATGTATGGATGTGGTCATGAAGCATTGGTAACTTTTAAAGATCCTCAGGTGGATTAAATACGGAATAAAGTATGGAAACCACTGAGTTAAGAGGCATTTAGCCTGGCATCAGGAAGATAATCAAACTTCTAAATATCTAATGATAAAATAACATGTATGTGGATGTAGTGACACCCACATTTTTTGAGGTATGAAATTATAAGCTGAATGACTAAAGAACAAGGTGCTACTAAGGATTTTAATGAAATAAATGGGATGGATTGAAAGTTCACTTTAACTTGGTGGTCTTGATAATCCATCGTATTTTGTCCATTTTTAGGTTTACAAACAGTGCCTAAAGGCTGTTTCATATTGGCTGTGCAAAACTCCATCCCATTTCTCCTGAATCCCTTTCCCTTTTATATATAAAATTGTCAGTAATAGCATGTTGAACTGATTTTGTCCGGTTATATAACTTCTCTTTAAGAATATAGTAAATATAATAGTAGGTTTGATAAGTTATAAAACTTTAAGAATTTAAGAATAATCAGCCAGATTAATTCATTATGTTTCAAAAGAGAAGACTGCAAAATGACCTAGTTTTCAGAACCTTGCATTTCAAAATCATCCCATACAATGTGAATAAAAATTATCTGATTAGAATATAAGGTAAGTATTAATAAACGGTATAGTCCAAAATCAAGGGTAAAACTTAAAATTTTTGTGCCTTCTCTGAGAAATGAGAGACCATATTGACTGGTGTGTCCTAAATCCACAAACCTAAGATTTATCTCTCAAATGTATTGAAAATGATTTTTAAACCTTTTATGAACATCATCATACAGTATTGTACGATTGTGTTTATTGTGTTATTGTGTTCATCAGCATAAGGTCAATTGCTAATCCTAAAATCTCACCCACTTACCAAAATACAGCTTTATTTATGGGGTTCTAGAGGAGCTGGGGTAATACAGGAGAGGGATGCTGTGTTGCCCCGTGCTGTCATTCAGGCCTGATTCTTTCCATCCCATGGTTTCTCCATCTATCAGGAGCTTGCTCTCCTCCCCTGGCCCCTCTGCTTCCAGATAAAGGGACAGAGGATGTGTGGAGGAGAATGGAGAAGTGTTACATGCTGCCACTTCTGAAGTGTCTTTGACTCCTCTGCCTACTTTCTATTGGTCAGAACTCAGTCACATGACCTCACTTTACTGCAATGGCACTAGGAAATTAGTCTAGTTATTTAAAAGAAGAAGAGAAATGTGGATTTCTGTCCTCCTGGTCACCAAATATCATTTTGTCCATTTATTCTTATGCATGGCATACCCAAAACCTCTTTCCAAGGGAGTCAATACAAAATCACATCTAGTTAATACATCGAAGTCCAAGATCTCCAGGCAATATAGCGTATTGTTCTGTGTTTTCCTTGGTTCTTTCTAAAGTTTCTTCTTTGTGTCTTTAACTCCTTGTTCATGTCTTTAGTGAGGATATTATTCTGCATGACTTTTGCAGCCTGCTTCATATAGAGGCAAGCTTGGAATTCCAAAGGTTGTGCTACGATTGAAGAATCAAAGGTAATAAAGTTTTCTAAAATATTAGTAGGCTTCTTATCTATTTAGTCCCCATGTGACCCAATAGTAACTGTATTCAAAATTCTCTTCTAGACATATTTATTTCTTTGCTTTCTCGTTCCCAAGTTCCCCCAAAAATGTTTGGGGTATAGACAAGTTGACTTTCTAGCCTTACAGGATCCAAATTCCTGGATTTTTTTCTATTTCCCTTCATTTAATGTTGCCAATTGGCCCATTCTTTCCTAAACTTATCTTTTTAGGGTAGTACATTGTCCAGAATAGTCAATAAAAATATCCAACAAATACCAATTACATTTTTTTACCAACCTCTTTTCCTAAGGATAGAGCCCCGTAGACACATGATTTCCCCTCTACTGTTTTATTAGATGTTTGACTCTGACTGATACAGTTATGGTGCTGTCCAGCCTGTTGTATCTGTTCTCTCACCGCCTACATCCAGCCTGCTAAGCCAGTTATCACATAATTGAAGTTTCATTTGCAAAAGCAATCTACTGCAAGGTACTAATATTTGTATTAGATAGGTTAAGTCGCACTAACTGTTAACCTCAGAATCTCAGAAGTTTGTTTCTTTCTCACTCAGATCACCATCTAATGGGTGTTGGTGGTAAGAAGGAATGAGGGGTCAGTCTTTTGCTCCATGTGGTCAATCAGGCACCCAAGCCTCTTCCATATGGTGGCTCTGACATCATCAAAGTCTCAGTGTTTTGCACTACAGGCTTCGCTTTCAACTGGTAGACAAGGGAAAAGAAAGAGAGAGAGGACTGGAAGAGGTGAATATCACTTCTGCTCACAGTTACTTATCTAGAACTCAGTTACATGGCTTTACCCACCTTCAAAGGAGTTGCACAATGATGTCCATTGGTGTTTTCTGGAAAAGAAAATAAAACACAAATATTGCTATGCTATAGCATTGTCTCTCTCTCTCTCTTTTTTTGTGTGTGTGTGTGTGAGGAAAATTAGCCCTGAGCTAACATCCAATGCCAATCTTCCTCTTCTTTTTGCTGAGGAAGATTGGCCCTGGGCTAATATCCATGCCCATCTTCCTCTACTTTGTATGGGATGCCGCCACAGCATGGTTTGACAAGTGGTGCATTGCTGCATGCCCGGGATCCGAACCTGCGAACCCCAGGCTGCTTCAGCAGAGCGTGTGCACTTACCCGCTACACCACCGGGCCGACCCCTAGCATTGTCTCTCTTAATTACCATCTCTTTCAAATCATTGTTTTACCTAAGGATAAAATAATATACAAATAGGTCTATTTTTTTAAATTTACTCACTAAAGCAGCCATGCATATAATATCTCTCTATTGGCATTGGCCTGAACTTAGGTTTCCCAGATAAAATACAAAATGCTAGGTTAAATTTGAATTTCAGATAAACAATAAATAATTTTAGAAAAATATTCCCTAAAATTGCCTGGGTCAAACTTATATTAAAAAAATAATCATTGTTTATCTAAAATTCAAATTTTGTTGGGCACTCTATATTTTTATTGGCTAAATCTGAAAATACTGACTTGAACACTTTAGTTTTTTTATTATCATTATTGTAAGGTGTGCTCAATGGTATCCATATGAATTATGTAAAGTGTAAATATCATGTTTTCCCTCAATTATCTTTAAACAAACACTGCTTCAAGTGTTTGAAGTCTCAACTACTATTTGCTATTTAAATCTAATTTATGTGTGCCTAGAAGCTTTATTTATAACTAGTCTTTAGTGTTATACTAGATTTGATGTTTTTAATTAAATTTCAGTACAAACACCTTAACATAATATTGTGCTACTTTGATTTCATTGCAATATATGAGTTCTGCTTTGTTAAGGAGAAAAGTCGCAGAGAATGGCGAATTATCAGACTTAACATAAATTAAGAACTGGCACCTTCACTGATCTTCAAACCAAGAGCTGCCCGTAAAGTGGTGCTGCCAAGATTGGATTGCTCCTGCATGCTCCCTCAGTGATTTTTATATTTTAATAAGACCGTTCATTATAGTTAGCTTCTTGTGTTGGAGCCATTAGATATTTATATGAAATAGCATATCATTATCTTAGTTGCATTCTAAACCATTTGGGATGCTTTTAAGGTAGGGTGATTTTTTCCCTGTCTTAATTCTGCACACACTAGTGCCCATGTGCCTGTTCAGCTTTATTTCTGCTTTCATGTTCTTTATCCTGTTTTTCAACTTTATTGTGTTCAAGTGGCTGATGAACAGTGTAGCTGACTGCTAGATAGCAGTAGCCTCAAAGACAGTAATTTCAAAAACTTACTGTCTTGAGAAGCAGACAGAAGGTGATATCCCAATTTCTTTCTCTCTGTCTCTCTCTCTCCCTCTCTCTCTAACAGTGTAAAATTCCAGCAGGGTACATTCACTCACATCTCCATATTTCTTCAGATTCAACATTAGGGATCTAATCATGTAAACAATGATTTAGATAGTGCGTGACCGCAAGAACCTAGGATATTAAGAGGAAGACATAGTATGCAGAGCCAAAAAGCAAATACACCATAAGCTCTAAAATTATTAGAGTGACCAAACCAAAGGTGGATCTAGCACAACTGAGTGATGTTCTGTGTTGCAATTTGAACCTAGAGAAGGTTCTCAATTATGTAGCTGCTTAACTTGTCATTTCCATGCAGTAAAGTACGTATGATGTATAAATTGGATTTTAGCAAAGTTAAGGTTATTGTTGTAACTGGTCTGGGGATGGGTGGAGAGGACAGGGATTAACTAGACAGAGAATTCATCTTTCTTCTCCCTTATCCATTCTTCGTTCTTCACAAAGATCATTATCCAAATTTCTTTTACTCTTTATTTTCTGTCCCAACTGGTCTGGTTAGCAACCCCAAAGGAGTCAAGCAATTTTTTAGACCCCGCACATGTTACCTTATTTTATATTCCTTCTTTATGTTTATTGTGAATGGTAGCCTAGGATTGTTTACTGAGTAAATAAATATTTAACAAGCATGTATTACATTCCAACATTGAGTACTTAGAACTCGAATATATAACACCAAGTCCATCTCTACCCTCAAGGAGGTCACAGATTAGTATATTTGTGTGTGTGTGTGTGTGTGTGTGTGTGTGTGGAGTCATTCCTCTTCTTTACCAGTGGATTGTCAGTGACAACAATTTTATGATGTTGGTTTTATAGACCAATAAAATTCCCACCCTCCCCAAATTTAGCTATTGATACAGGATTACTAACTTTTACTTTTACTAACTATACAACCAGAAGAACAATATTGCTTTCTGAGATGAATATCATATTATAATAAAGAGAATTTTAAATCTAAAAATGAAGGAGATATCATAGTTCCAAACAGAGCCTCTTAAGAGCAGTAAATTTTGTTTTTAAGAAAACTTACTACGTTGTTCTCATGTGTTTCATTTCACTGTGGACAGTGAAAACTTTGCCATGGCAGGCTTTTGCAATCTACTCTTCTTTGGAAGCTAATAAATAATAAAATAATCTGATCTTTTATCTCTGAAAGTGTGTTTGGAGTTAAATTAAAAATGCAAGGCCAGCCCCATGGCCTAGTGGTTAAAGTTCCGTGTGCTCCACTTCAGCGACCCAGGTTCATGGGTTCGGATCTCAGGCACAGACTTATACCACTTGTCAGCAACGCTGTGGTGGCGACCTACACATACAAAAATAGAGGAAGATTGGCACAGATGTTAGCTCAGGGCTAATCTTCCTCAAGCCAAAAAAGAGGAAGATCGGCAGCAGATGTTAGGTCAGGGCGAATCTTCCCCAGGAAAAAAAAAAAATGCAGCAAATACTTCAAAGCGAAAACCAAACTTTAAGACAAATCTGTACTCTTAGTTCTGGAAGGAGTTAGTTGGCCTAAATGCAGACAAAGACTGGTTTCTGGGGTGAGAAATGAAAATAAAGAGAGCTATGCAAAGGGATGGGATATGGGTCTTTGGGGATTATTGCTTGGGTCAGGTGTGAAAAGAAACAGAATGGACCCGTCAACTTAAAAAGTAAATTGGCCAGTTATTTTCAAGCAAAACGAGTTTATTTGGGAATAACCAAAAGAATTGCAATTTGGGATGTGCAGACTATGACAGATCATAGGCAAATCCAGAGAAACAAAGGAAAGGGTTTGCTTTTATAGGGAAAAAGGGGGAGTTGGAAGGTTGCTGGGTGTGAGAGAAATCTTCCTTCCTCCCACTGCATAGTCAAGAAGTGAACACCCCCCTGTTTGAAATGTGAGCATATGTCTTTTCCTGACTGGAATAATTGATGATGTGTGCTAGGGTGTGAGAGCTCCCCCTACAGGCTTTCCCAACTCCAATTTAGTTGAAGTTTCCTTTACAGATTTTCACAGACCACTCACTTTTTGGAGCAGAATATCCACGAGAAGTGGAAAGGAATCAAAAACAATAACTGGCACAACATTTTGTTTTCTATTCTCTAACTCTATTTTACTTCCTTATACTTACTACTCTCCACATTATAGCATGTCTTTATTTTACATAACAAATATTTATTGAGGCATCATTCATACTTGGCTCTGTTCTGACCCCTGGGATAAAATGAGAGAACAAAATAAAAACATCTACCCTCATGAAGCTTCTGTTCTTGTTTCTGTGTGTTTATTGTCCCAACGCAACAATGGAAGCTCTCTGCAAGTAGGGAGCTTGGTTATGTCTCAATCTGTTTTATATAACCACACTTGTAACCTAACCATTGCATAGTAGGTGCTCGATAACTTTTGAATGAATAAATGAACCAAAGTAGCCCAAACCTACTGCAAGATGCAGTAGACTCTGGGATGTGTCAGTCCAGAGCTAAGCAGTTTACTTATTTGAAAGGTATCCCTTGTATGGTATGAGCAGAAGGTAAAAAAGACAAAGACTGGTGCTCTGTCACAGCAGTAAAGGTGAGAGGTGGACAGCTTTTTTAATGAATCAATGTTAGGGCTAGAGGGGAGGGAGAAATATTCCTCTACCTTCTAAGTTCTTCTGCTTGGTCTAAGAATTAAACTGACACAAGACAAGATAACAGGAGAAAATCAAACAAATTTAATAATATGTATACATGGGAGAAATCCAGGAAAACTGAGTAACTCACCAAAGTGGCTGAAGCTACCACCTTAAATATTATCTTCAGCTAAAGACAAAGGAAGATGTTGGAGGTAGTGGTTTGGGACTTCAAAGGGGAGGAAGGCAATTCACATGGAGATGGAAAAGCAAATGTTTGGTAAATAAATGTCTGCCACGCTTTGCAAAGACAATGGGACAAGGAGAGGACTTCGATCAAATGAGCCTTGTTCCGTACCTCCCTGTCTCCCACACCTAGTTCATGTTGTACTATAGTTATCTGTGGTGCTAGCTCCTTCCTGGAACAGGTCTTCTATCTTAAATTATTTTAGGCAGTAAGGCGGAAGGTCAAAGTTTCTTTCTGAGTCTTTTTTTTTCTTAAAAATAATCAAACCTAAAAGACACATTTTGGAGTGGCAAATTCTGATCCCCCACAGAGATCATCCTCTGCACTCGTTATACAAGAGAAACAGAGGCAAACACTGCTGGTGGTGTATCCAGAAGAATAGCATAACTATCCAGTAGTGCTGGATCCTCAGGTACATTGAGAGTAGTTGGCTTGTTACTACTCCAGTGGACTGGGAGGCCATAAAGCTAGAAGAAATGAAATAAAATATGGCAGCCTATGGGATATATCAGGAATTCTAGTTGTCTGTCTCCATTCTCCTTCCTGTTAAAAAGAGGATTTTTGCATGGGGGCTATGAGTTCTAGTAAAGAAGCTAGTTATGAAGAGCTATTTTTATCTTGTATCTTAGCTGCAAATTAGACTGATGTTTTCAGGAAAATATCTGTTATAGAAGGAACTTGTTTATCTTGCCTGTAGGACTATGGCACTAAATTTACCTCCCCAAACACCAATTCCACTTCAAATAGCCTTTTTCAGAAAGGTGTGGGCCTAACTTTTCTTATAGACTGAATCAGCTCTTTTGGAAATAACCATGACAATGGTGACAGTGATAAAGAGAAGGAGAATGATAAATCTATAAAACCCTGGTCTTTATGTACAGGGGAAAAAAAGTGCTACAGAGAAAGAATCACTATAATAAAATGGACAGAGATGAAGGGTGGCAAAATGATTTAAGTGAAAATTAATGGCAAAGACTTTAGAGGCAGTTTAGAAACTCAGTTAATACAATGGTTCAAAGTTTGAGAAGTGAGGAGAGAGAGGATTCAAGTATACTGATGACTGACTATATATATGCATGACACTACAGTAGCCACTCCATATGCATAAATAAACACATATCACTTCTACAGTATAGTGAATTAGGAAAAAGAAAAAAAAAAGTGCAGATCCTTGAAATAACTTTCCTAAAGCCACATGGCTAATAAGTGGTACAGGCAGGATTTAAATCGGGTAGTCAAATGACACCTAAATCCACATCCTTTATATCACAGCTTGGTATCAATGTAAAAATATGGTTCCACATTTCTGGGTTATAGTAATTTATTGACATCAAACGAAAGGTTTTCAAAGCTGTTGGATGTATTTTAAAGTAAATCTAATACATAGGCTCGCAATAGATTCTCTTTGATCCTAATTTAGTAAGTATAGAATCACTTGAAAGCCATATGTGCAAAATATAGGCAAGCCAACTCCCCTAATATTAATTAGGGCCTTTGTTCCAGTCATTTTCATTAAGAATTAAATCATTTTATGTCTTACAAGTCAGGAGAAATTAGATTACTTGAAAAAATCTGCACTACCACCACAAAAGGGATAAAATATAGCTGGAGTGATTAAGATTAATACTCAGAGAACTCTGTGGCAGAAAGTTGTTAAAATATTGAAGTGGAGTTCCAGGATGGATGGAGAACTCCTGTTCTGGAGGCCTTTTAACATACATCAGTATGTGAGGGATGATTTTTGACGTTTTGCTTCAGTGAATTATCTTTAATGTCTTTGCCTTGTGCTTGTACTTCTATATTTAATTTACTATCTGAGACTTTTTATTCCATACTCTTAATATTCCTATCTATTCTCACTACCATCACACTAGGTCTAATGTACTGATAAGCTTGCTAATTTTCCCTCTAACTCTGTTCTCTCCACCTCCAGCTTTTCTCCCATTCTTTCCACGTAGCACAGTCATTAAATGATTCCTCTGAATTCATTGATTTTATCAAGTCACTTGACTGCTCTAAAACCAATGGCTTATGGCTTCTCTCTGCCTACAGCTATGGTTGTGCAAGGCACTGGGTGAGAATAGAAAAAGGATAAAAGGTGGAGTTCCATGGTCAGATGATCAGGAGACTACTGGGAAATTCACTCTATGAAGAGGAATTTTACTCTATGAATTTGCAGAACCTCTAAAAGGACAAAATATGGGGGCTGGCCCCGTGGTGCAGTGGTTAAGTTCATGCACTCCACTTTGGGGGCTGGGGTTTCATGGGGTCAGATCCCGGGCACAGACCTACACATCACTCATCAAGCCATGCTGTGGCGGTGTCCCACATACAAAATAGAGGAAGATTTGCACAGTTGGTAGTTCAGCGACAATCTTCCTCAAGCAAAAAGAGGAAGGTTGGCAACAGATGTTAGCTCAGGGTCCAGTCTTCCTCATCAAAAAAACAAAACAAAAAAAAGGGGAGAAAATATGCAATTATTCCATTTGATTTGTCTGAAGGAGACATCATCCAAAAGTACCTACTATATCTCCAAAGAGTAATGATGTTTCATGGGCACTTTGGAAAAGGCTGGTTTATAAGATCTTATAACCTAGAATTAAAATCCTGCCTTTCCAGTTATGTCCAACTTGACTCCTTTAATTCAGCTTGTTTATCTAATGTCTTCTCCTCTAAATACATCTTGCAGTGTCCCACCTCCCTGTCTCGCACATACAATTTCATCTGCCTGGAATGTTGCCTCATCATCAGTTCTACCGATCTTTAAATTCTCTCCTAATTCATTCTTCTTTATAAACTCTGTTTATAACTGGTTCAGTTACATCATTCTCTTTCTGAAAGAACCTTGCAGTCATTTTATTAATACGTTTGCATTTGTCATGGGTTAATTACTTTGAATTTAGAAACCATGCATAATATTTTGTACATTTCCCATATTTCAGTATGTATATTAGACTTTCAGTAACTGAGGGAAATCAAATGCAATATATGAATTTCTATCTAGATCAAATTTTACTTTGCAATTTAAAATTATTTAAATAATTATTTAAATTATTTCCAATTATTATTTTCCAATTATTATTAGTACCACTTTCCAATTATTATTAGTACCAGGTTAAGGATAAGATGATATTGTTATATCATGCTAATTAAAAAAATTTTTTTAAGTATTAGTTATACCAACCAATGTCATAGAGCAAATATCTAAAAGTGTTTTAAGAAAGTGTTTGTAAAAAATACTATCTCTGATCACACCCTGATAATTTTCTCATGATATCTGAGATATTTTACACATGGTATAGCCATAGACTGTACAAAATTTGCCTACTATACTGATGAAATTTTCTTAGTCATATAACCTTTTTCCTATCTTCTTTCTGAGTAAAAGTAATTATATAGACATGGGATATTTATGCAAATCCTGTGCAAAAATTATTTTATAAGGGCAAGATATACACAATTATACTGAAAACTGACAAATATAATAAACAAAATCTTCAAGATCAAATAAAATATTTTATAATCTTTATATACACATATTCTAAAAAAAATTTATATTATGTTATAGAAGTTGCTCTACTGGTTGTCTTTGCAGTTTTCTTCACAACCCACCATCCAAAACAAACTCTATTAATGAAACAGATCGTCTGAAACACTTTTTTATAAATAACATATGTAGAATTCACAACAGACCTAGAACAAAATTTTAATATCCTAGCATGATTACAGTACAGGTATAATCTATTTATTTTCTTAATTGGAATATATTGTGATTTATACTCTGTAAGGTATTTCCATCACTGACAGAAGACATCAGATTTATAGAATATCTGGAAATTAGATGCGTCTACTACACACTAGTGTTCAACCCCACCATCAAATTTTAAAGAGTCATTTGCTGGCATGTTTGGTTTGCTGTGTCTTGCCTCCATCGAAGTGAGCAGAAATGACATTTAAAATTCCAAAGTAATATCTGACTCTTTGTGTCTGTTTCTCTGTTGTCATGCTCAATTTTGCTTAATCCTGAAAAATTTTCAGTATCCCTTTTGCTTTTCCGTTTCATCTGGACATAATTAGTTTTCCACATCCATTTTGGCACATAATTCAGTGACCACATAGTCTAAGGCTGCATCACAATTCCTCCCATAAATCAGTGATTCCAGTATCTCTAAAGCATTTTGCCTATGTGGCATTTGTCTGTTATGTGTACTATTTCTTATTTAACCAATGAAAGCAGCTTGTCAAACACAGCAGCCCTATTTCTGAAGATGTTTGCTCTTTCAGATAGCATCTCCACACCCTTTGGATGCTGTTCACACAAAATAAGCTCTATTTTCATAATGCAGTTGTATCCTCTAAGAAACTTTTTAAAACTATGAGCACACTCATCAGTTTTGGAGCTAGAATTTGCATTTTTTTATAATTGTGAGAGTGTCTCACCGGTATTTCTGATAACAGAGATATGGGAGGTATTTAGTTTGAGGTTCAGAAATCATGACAAGGGCAGGACTCTTCCACTTACCTGACTTCTCGGAACCTCAGTTTTCTCATCCGTAAAATGAGAATATTAATATTTGCTTTATGTGGCTAAGTTTGGTATTAAATGAGAGAATGCAACTAAACAATTTAGCACAGTGTCTAACACAAAATCAGTGCTTAAAAAATGGTAGTTGTCATAGTTATTATTCCTAATAATATGGGCAATGTGATCTAAATTATGTATTATATTCTAAGCTTCAAAAGATCAGGAACTGCTTTATCATTTTTTTGAATGCAGAATTTCTATAAAATAGGCATTTAAAGAATACAAATTCTGGATTTTTTTTGTGTTCATTAATCAACAAGTATTTTATTGAACCCTTGTGATACTCTAGGCATCATACTAAGTGTTCAGGATTAAATCATGGGGAGAAATCCATCCTGATGAAAATTACAGTGGGAGTACAATAGCACAATAGTACACAAATAACTGTGATATGTATATTAATAATATATATATAGAATATACATATATACAATAGCTATTATATATTAAATATTGACTATGTGTGAAGAGCTGTGCTAAGCTTTTCAAATGTATTACCATATTTATGTTAACATAGTCAAAATGAGCAAGGCGAATTCACCTATTAATACTTCATTTAAGGTTGTCAAGCTTAAAAAAAATACAACAGGATTTTTGCTTCAAGCAACACTGCAGCAAGGCCATTTACTGGATGAATGCCATTTTAGCTTGACAATCACTAAAAATGATTGTCTACACATGATATAAATATATTAGTACTATAAGCTATGACCTCATGTCTGTGTATTTTGTATTACAAGCACTATAGCCCATGGGTCAAACACCCTCATTATTCACTACTACCCATTTAAACTGGATAACATTGCTTTCTTTCCTTGGGTGGTCTTTGTGGAAAACAGTTGTAAAAATAATTCCCTACAGCACTGATATGGTCTTAAACTATTCCTACTGCTGATCTTTCAACCCAGATTGATTCTTACTCATCTAGGGTCTAAAACACAGCCCTTTCTGAGTGCCCTGAGACAAAGGTTTTCTCACTTCCAAACACAGTAGAAAGAAAATTCCTGAGAATAAGGATACTAGCCATGTTGTAGCACATATTTTTAAAAATCAACTTGGTTAGAAATGTGGAAAAGTAAGTTAGGTTCTGAAAAACTGTAGTCTTTGGGAAAATATATTAAAAGGTAATGAAAAAGTCCGACTAAATCTACCATCACATATATATTCCGCAGACTTAACCTGAATCTGACCTGAGCAGAAATTGGAAGATTTAAATTTTTTGTTTTTGGGAAACAGTGGGACATGGGCTACATTTAAAACTTAGTTAACATAAGACAGGCTTATCCATCAGCCGAGCAGACCCAGGTTTTACTTTATTTATATTATTTTAAAGGTACGGCTAAGGACTAAGTAACATAATTTTAGATAGTTCACCATTAAGGATTCATTCCTTTAGTTTAAGTATTATACTCTCCCCGGGTCTTTTAAATAATTCTGGGAGAGATGATAATGTAACTAACATTTTAGGAGACATTATTTTGGGTAAATGTCTAGAGGTACAGAGTCCATAAGACCAAGGAGAGGAGAGGGAGACAGAACTGAGAGAAGAAAGAGAGGAGACAGAAGATGGGATGCCTTGAACATAGTTGTCCTCAGAGCCTGTTATTCTCCTATAATACACACACACACACACACACACGCTCACAGATGTAAAATTCAATGTGTTCAAAACTATTAGTGTCATTATTCTTTTTATATTTATATTGTCCCAAATTTGGCCAGTGTAAGCATTTTAAATGAGTTTTAGTATCATTTTGACACAGCTTCATTATTATTTGAGCACTTGTTTTATAAAACAAGATGTTTCAAGCTTACTCTGATCTTTCCAGGACTCAGAATTTGAATCAGCAATTTCTGAAGATGCCCTGATTTCTTTCATGGGAGATTGCCACTGAGTAAAAAAAAATTTGCATGTTAGCTATGCATATTATCACTCAAGTGTCACTGCTTCTGATCTCTTTCCTTGGACAGCTAAGAGTTAGCTAGCTAGATATAGATATGTAATGATTCCATATTGGTACTTCCAATTCAAAATGAATAACACAGGGTTCTTTCTCACCTTCCTCATTCCGTGTCTATATCTCCCTTCTCCAGAAGTGAAAACTCTGATATTCGTCAGCATCAATATACTTATATCTATCCAACAATATATGCAAAAGTTTGACACCTATTTCACTACTAATAACAATAAAAACTATAGTAAATAACATTAATATTTCCATGTATGTGTGTTTGTATGATGTGTTTATGATTATTAAGGGCACACAGTAAGAATACTGAATTTAAAAGTTACTTGAATTAATTCTTATCACTGGATGATGATTTTTTCAGTTTGATGGGCAATTAATTTTTTTTCTGTTTATATCGAATGTAAGATTTGCTTTTTCATATATTTTGACTTAATTCATTTATTAATTAATACTATGGTTTACAAACCCAAATCATATTAAAAGATATACTCAGAAAAGCCTTGTTGAGATTCCTGTCCCCTACACCTTCCTACTAATCTCTTATAAATCAGTATTTAATTTGTTTCTAGTTTATCCTTTTTTTCCTAAACAAACTAAGCAAACACACACCGATATTCTTATTTTCCTTTACTTCTTACACAAAACGTGATATGCAATTTTTAACTTAAGCACTATGTGAAAGCAACATATCACTAAAGTTGAATTCAGTATCACTTAAGAGATTTTAAAAAAATGGAGTGATCATAGAGGGATGAATTAATAATAAAAGTCTTTCTAGAAGAAAATATTTTGGAGATGAGGAAATTTATGGGCTTCTATCCTATCCTGGGCAATAAAAATAAGCACAGTAAGAAAGCAAAGAAAAGGCAAAGCAATTTGACTCATTAACATATTCAACATGTTTTGTAATCCCTGAATATCCCCCCCAAATCTCTCTCCCTCTTCCTCCCTTCCTCTTCTTTTGCTCTCTCTCTTCTTTTCACTCCTGTTTCTCTTCTCTTTCAAGCTCTGTTTGGTGGCTGAGACTCCCACTGCGGCGAGCTCAACCCAGTCAGTCACCTGTTTTGGTTAAAACATCTTCCCTCTCTTCTATTCAGAAATTATATGTGCTCATCAATTTGGCACCAGTGCTTTTCAGCATTTACATATTACATTTATGTTTCCAAGGACCTGTACAATCACATTTAATAGATTAACCTCCCAGTTTTCAGCAACATTGACCTCATTTTACAGATGGGGTAGCAGTCATCAAGCAGGTAAGTGACTTACCCGTTTCTGGATTGTAACTCACAGCATGCCCGTCCCCAGTGTGTTGTTGGGCTCAGTGAGCCACCGTTTCTTCGTCTAGTCGTTATTTATTGCACCATCCCTGCGAGGTGGGTAATAGTCTTACGAACCTTCAAGACGTTTGTCTGTTAAAATGCATGATAAACTGACTTTTTACTATTCACCATCTGAATCTTAATTTTCCAAATGTTTTTCCTTTTGGCTCTTATATAAGAAAACTATCAGCAGTAATCTAAGTGAAAGTAAAATATTAAATCTATAGGAAGTTATGCCCAACACTCTCCTGGGATTTTTAGTAAGAGTGAAAATTTAAAATATTTACCGTGCTCTAGAGAAACTTAAGTGGGCCTTGTAAGTAGCTTATTAAGAACACAAAAATTCAGCATTTACTCTAAGACTCATTATATCTAAGGCTCAATCCATGTAATTCTGCAGACTGGAGAAATTGGATTTTGTTTTTGAAATGCTGTCCATGCTTTCCAAATCAGAGTGAAATCAGAATTAAACTGAAATGGCAGTATTTATTTTATTTTGCTTATTTTTTAAACTTAATCCTATATGCACTCTTTGGTCTGTTACATATTTATGTTCTCAGGCATTCTAGAAATTTTGGTCCCTAATCTCGGAAGAGAAAGAAGCACAGAAAGCAAACTCATTGGATTGCACGAGTCCTCTTTTGTGACTAACTTAATGGTTTCCATTCCCAGAAGTGCCTAATGAATTATGAAGGTGTTTCTTTTCAGCGCAATAAACAATATATTTTACTAAGAGAGACCTTATGTTCTATCCACACCCTAGACATCAATTAAACTTCTGTGAGCCTGGCTGGAAGTGGCTGCCGGAATTAACAACGGCAAGATATGAAGTAGCAACGTGAAGGAAGATTTTACTCTTTTCTCCTCTTTGAAGGCAATATCTATCATATTTTGTATTTTATTGGCTGCAACAGTGCTGATGCTAGGCTGACCCAGGGTTTAAGGGTGCTTCTCTGCTCACCACCATTACATAGGAACCCAGAAGCCACATTCTGCTCTCTGAACAATGAGGCTTTGTTTGCCAAAGCAGCAGAGCCCAACACTTCAGAGCTTTTTAACCTTTCTCCTATTGGTGATTACATTTGCAATTCATGCTAGTGGGATTATGGAGACTTTCTCTAAATCCCTGGTAGGAACAAAAGAACCTCTTAATTTTTCCTGAACTCGATGACAAGCCAATTTTTCCTTTCTCATTTACACGTTTTAAAAAGGAGCTTCGTGACTAGGTATTATCTTGAAAATCTCTGTGAATTCATAAACCTAATCTAGGCATCAGAGATCTCCTCCAGTAAGAAGGAGATGTTCAGGGGGGTATATTCATTCAGAAACTATAGGCAGAAGGATAGCTCTATTGGAGGAGAGAAAGAAGCAACATCTTAAAATGGTTTTTACTAGGAATAAATGGTTCATATAGATATAAATGGTCATATAGATATACACAACACACATAGAGACTCAGAAATACAGATGATGAAAGACATTCTAGTTTTCAGGGTAGATCCAAGTTTTGTGTGGGCAGAAGCTTATACTGTTTAGGAGACTCTCCTTGAGGAAAATAAATTTACAAATAGAAAACAAGATATGAATGTAAACATTAATTTTGTTTGAGGTAATAAATCTCAACAAATTAAAATATAAACTGACAATATCACAAACATTTCAACATTCAAAAAATAATGTATTATTATTGATATTAATTAGCTGCCTAACACACCTGCACTTTTTGGCTGCATACTCTTTGTCTCTTAAATGCAGCAATTATTAAATATTTTCTATGGAGAGAATAGAAAGTTCATTCAGTCAAGTATGGTTGATTGAAAAAAAGTTATTGACAGCTTAGAAAAGTTTCTTTCAGCTTCACAACTCTTTATTGGTGATGCCACACCTGTAACTTACTCTGCAGTTACTTGTTTAGATAATGATTCTTGCCCTGAGGAAATCTCTTGGAGACTGCCATACTTTTGATTTCGTGGATGTGGATTCCAATGACCCTTCAGAAGAGTTTGTTTATCTTGGCCATTCCCTACTGCCCTGTTGTCCATGCTAACTCCATCCTTTCCTCCACCGGGTTGAACCTCACAGGCCACTTTACATGAAATGTTAGTGCAGAGGTCCCTCTTCCTTATATCTCTCTCTTTGGGATCAAAGGTGCTTGATACCAACTTTGCCCTTTAAGAACCCCCCAAGGACAGACGATTGTTAGGGACCAGGTGGATATGGAGGTACCGAATGGCAGCCTCAAGATCACCACCAGGGTATAGAAAGTGACACTTAGTGTGGGGCAGTGCTCTCTATCTCTGGTTTTTTCCCCCAGCCCCCATTCCCCACTCCCACATCCCTGGAGCAGAGCACACTAGCCTTGGAAAAGGCCATCCATTGAAGGGCCTTGAAGTTTAAACTTTATTAACTTCATACCAAATTCTTCTCTAGTAATATTACTGATAAAAGTGTGAGGCCTTAGATACTGTCAAGTATTAAAACCTGTACATTTTTTAGCCCATAGCATATTAAGCATTGCACTACTGGGACTCATACCTCTTGCTGTTTGGTGGTTATTCCAATACAACACAAAATATGTTCTTTATCTGAGGCATTTTGACGTAATAAACACTTGCTGGATAATTTCTTTTTGAGAACAATCCTTATAGCTAGAGTTGTTGTAATTATTGATGAAATCAGCAATGTGAACTGTGGATCAAAAGTGATTTCCCAAGAAACTGGTAGGTTTCTAATATGGGATTAAAATTTCTCATAGTAAAGGCGAGAATGAAACAGTTTATCAATAATAAAGTAGGAAAGAAATTACAAGGCAAACCAAGAGTCAAGTTAGCAAGAAATATGATTTCCCTGAGTGAATAGCCTTCATTTCTACAACTGTGTGGGATTAGAGGGAAGGCAACAATTACTGATCGAGAGTCATGAAATCATATTTTGTGACCTTCTTTTTTTTTTGCTTATAGGGTCTTTCTCTACCTCCACCTTTAATCCCTCTGAGACCAGAAGATAAGTCATTCAAAAGAAAAATCAATATTAGAAAGGTGAGTCAGATGGTCCTCAATAAACCTCACCTCTTGGTATTCATACTCTCGTATATCCACTCCCCTTGAGTGTGAGCTGGACCTGTGACTTGTTTCTAACCTACAGAATATGGCAAAGATGGTAGAATAATATTTCCATGAATGAATTGTATAGGATTCTGACTTCCATCTTGCTAGCAAACTCTTGACCTTGCTGGTTTTCATGAAACATGCCATGTTGTGGGCTGCTCTATGGAGAGGCACCCCTGGCAAAGAACTGAGGGCAGCTTGCAGTCAACAGCCAGCAAAGAAATGGAGTCCCCAGTCTGACAAACAGCAAAGAACTAAATCCTGTCCGGAACCAGGTGACCTTGGGAATGGATCCTTCCCCAGATGAAATTTCAGATGAGATCTTGGCCCTGGCCAGCATCTTAATTGCAGCCTTGCAGAAGATCCTGAAGCAGAAAACCTAGCAAAACTGAGCCCAGATAAATGACCCCCTGAAAATGTGAGATAATAAATGAGTGGTTATCTCAAGCTATCAAGTTTATGGTAGTTATACAGCAATAGATAATGAATACAAAACATTAGAAGTCTTCATCATATAATCACATTAAGTAAAATGAAATGTTAACATCGAGTCTAGATTCCTATTTAGCTTTCTAAAATCAATATTTTAGCAACTTTATTTGACAAACAGTCTACTCTGAAGTTTTTGTTTTCCAATTATTTTACTCTTTTTAATTGTCATTATAAATTTCTATATCAGCACTGCTCATGTCTCTAGATCTAGGCCTGTAACTCACATTGTCCTCTTTGTCATATCATTTGCCAACATTCTGACCACTGCTCATGTTCAACATGGATATTCTAATCTCAGTTCCTTCATCTATAAAAATAATTTTTACACTCCACTCCAGTAACCCTCTACATGGCCACCTCTTGTCAACCAGAAACACCACAATTCAGGAGATACTATTAAAATGATTAAGAGTTAAAAAAATCTAGATTTGAACAGGCCTACTGTTTAATCCATACTCTGACATTTTGCTTATCGTGTGCTATTTTGCAGGTTATTTAAATTCTCTAAGCCTCTATTACCCCAAGGATAACATGAGAACTATAACTATTCAGCCTATTGATGGAATTCCATGAGAATTCAATGCATTTATGGTCTTTAGCACACTGCCTGGGTTAACACTTTAGCAATGTTACTTTCTGAGTTTAGCGTCTAATGAGAATACCCTTTCTGTCAATGTCACCTACTAAACTTGTTCTTCCATTTCTTTGCAACATAAAGTTTTTGACTGCTTCCTACTTTTGAAATCCATCAGCCTGCTTTGAATTTTATTTTCTTCCCAATAGTTGCTCAACTATTACAACTGTATTCTCACCAATATTTTTAATTCTCTCTTCTGTTTTGCTAAATCCTAAGCTTAATGTCAAGCCTCTTAGAATTAGGAGAGAAAATAATAAAGCCTTTCTGATTGGCACTTCTAAATAGATATATCTTCTAATCTCAGCTGCACTTTTAAAACTCTTTAATAAATTCTTCTTTCAAAAGTATATTACCATCAAATGTAGAAATAAGGCCAATAACAGAAAGGAAAAAAAACCCTCAAAAATATATAACTGTAGTTCAGTGAACATTTCCTTACACAGTAATGCCAGCTATTTATCTACCCTTTACCCTTCCCACATACTAACATATTATAAAAGATGATGACTCTGTAGTTTGGGGCTACTTTGACTTGGCAAATTTCTTATTCTAAAAACGCAAATTGATGACCAAATTTGGGGAATGAACTACCTGTATGAATCTGTGTAATGGAGGCTTTGGAAAAATGCATCCACTCACTTATAGCCTTATCTTTGTACTGCTCGTTTGCTGTTTCAGTTGTCAACTTTTAAGTGACCTTAAACAAGTTCAAGTCATCATTCCCACCAACATTCAATCCTGGATCCATCTTGTGCCTCCCACTTGAGAGTATGAGGTGAAGTGAATAAGATAGACATGGCCTCTGCCCTTGGGAAGTTAGCAATAGAGCAGGAAAGAATATCATGTGTAGCTGGTCAAGCTTACCACTTCCTCTGGTGCCTTTCCAAAGCTACCGCACTTACTGTGATGGAGATCTCATCTCTCTGTGTCTTCTGAGACAATTTCTCCATAAATTAATCCCTCTCTTTCATTGTCAGTCCCTTTCGTTTCTATGGCTCCTTTCAAGTTACTTATAAGCACAGGAAATTTTTCCTCAAGCTAGCACTCACCTTTCTCTTGAGACCACTCTTACTTCACTCTTTCATTAATCATTCAATAAAGTATCTACTTTGCATATAATGTTAGGTTGTTCATAGACTGGGGGTTCAAGAATTTTGGTTTCACAATCTGACTGCTGTCTAGTTTCTCTTCTGAATATGCCCACTCGCTGGGAAACTTTCTAATTTTCAAATCCAGTGATTCGACATTTCTGACAGGGACTTAAAGATCTCTTTGCTGCTTTTGTACAGCAACCTGGCCCTACTCGGATATATTCATTTTCCTGACCCCCTCGAAACATTGCTCTTCTTTATTATTCTTTTACTTTTCTCATCATTGATGCTTATTCTCCCAGTTTTTCTTCGTGTTTCTGCCCTTAATCATATGTATACATCAAGGATCCGGTAAGGGATTTCTAGAAGTCTTACTTCACATGAAGTCACCAATTGGTCTATAATCTCCATTTAAAATTTGGAACATTTTCAATACAAGTTGGTTTTTCAACTTCTCTTGGAATTTGGAAGATCTGCCAATTCTGGGATCCCATTGATGAAGGGCAGCAGTCACTCAGAGATGAGCAGCGGCCCTACCATGTAGACACCTCATCATAGTCCTCCCCTCCCCCGCTCCACTCCTCCCACCGCCCAGTGAACATTTGAGTTAAACAACCATTTTCTACCTTCTCCCTGATGTATGACTTCAGCTATTCATTTCTGCTTAGAAGATTGACAAAAGCAAAATAATAAATACAAAATGCCTCCTTCCTAAAATAACAGTTTAATTAAAACTTTTCTAAGATTTTTTTGTCAGCATAACGAGCCTCATTTTTTTGCCTCACACAGCTATTTGGGTCTCTGCCAGTATCCATTATGGTCAGTTACTATACTTAAAAGGAACCTTGTAAAGATATATCCATTTTCCTTAGAGTTTTACATTACTGTCTAGCTCAAACTCCACATAGATTTTTCGTTTCAAAATTCATATTATTTAGGTCACAAAGCTCAAATTTGAACCCATGAGAACTGGGTCCTGTATTCTTTATGTGGAAAGTGTTCCTCTGTTTCTGTATCGATTGAACTACTTCCTCCTTCTATCAACTTGGATTTGAATTGTTACAAACATTTTGGTTTTCCCCCTGAGATTTCTGATGCTTTTGGCTTCATACAGATATGATATTTTTATTAAAATAAGTGTCAACTAGACAAATATTTCTGAAAATCTCTAAATTCTATCTCACTCGATTAAAGCCTATTCCTCAAGAAAACTTAGTTTTAACAAACGAATTGCTGCCTAAGGCCACACTGAGGCAGCAGCTAACGTGGTGGTTAAGGGTACACATCTTAGCAGCAGATTGCTGGGTTCCCACAAGCTCCCTGATTTTGTGACCTAGGGCAGGTTACTTGGCCACTTGGTCCCTCTATTTCCTTAATCAAATATGAGGATTACAATCACATTTACTTCATAGAGATGTTTGTAAGATTAAACAAGCTAATATTTTCAAAAAGCTTAGAATTCTAGTACTTACATAGTAAGTACTACATAAGTATTTGTTCAAAAAAACTTTTTAAAGTCTTGAAATATCCTATTCATGATATCAATATTGAGAGCACATTCAAAAACCAAAGTAAATTAGATAATTTAATTTCCTTGTTTTTCAAGTCTGCAGGCATCAAAATAACAGTTTAATGATAAAATTTCCATGTTATTCCTCTTTGGAGATATGGTAATCTTCAAAAGAGAGGTACTTATGTCAAAACATCTATTTTAATTAACCATTATCACATGATATCTCAAGATACTAAATTCCATGTTTTAAAAAAATTTTGTTTTTAATTAATGCTAATAAAAGCCAAAATAATTTATGCTTAAATTTAAATTTTTTAATGAGACATTACTGCACATATAGTCAATAATTTTGGAATTAAGTTAGATTGAATATCAAGTTATCTATTTTCTTCTGATCAAAGAAGAAATTTTATTTTCATTTGGGACTTAACAACTTCCACTTTGGTTTCCGGGAGAAATAAAGCAGAAAACAGGTGACTAGTAAGTAAATAGAAGCCATATTATAAATTAATCAAACTCATTATTAATTTAAATAAGCTTTATTATGTTTGGGGTCAACATTAGTGTTATTTTACATTATAATACTTGATTTTAATTATTCAATTCATTGAATTTTATAGGGAGATACATGTAGATATATGCATATATATAGCCATATATTTTTAAATTGCATTTACACCAGACATTCATTCTTGGTGGCTGCGGGTTTTATAACTTGGTAGTTACAATCTGAAATAGACTAGGACATCTTTCAGATAAATATATATTTTGTTCACAAATCAATACAGATTTTTGGGCCTTGCGTACTGCATGAAGCGTTTTGTGATGCTAATATCCTTGTCTGCTTTTTGTGATTATTTTGAACAACTTTTCATTTTGCAGGTTGTACTATGAAGAGGAAATGGGCTCTTTCTCTTGAAGAGAACTCCCATCTGATATCTGTTTGGCAGAAAAGAAACCGTTTTAAACCAAATCCATTGAGATCCAGTGATAAGATCCTCTCACGTGTCACCGGGGCCTGTTCTACAGAATGTAATATTAAAGGTTAGGTTTCATTCTGCTTGAGTGGAATTTCTTAACCAGGAAAACACGAGCAAAGACAGCCTGTAGAGATTTGACATGACAGCCATTCTCATCTTATTGAAGTACAGCATAGACTGCAGATGTCCATTTATAGCTATTTGAAAATCTTTAACATTCTTTGAAGCTGTTAAAAGCAAATTTCCCAGGAGAAAACTTTCTTAAGCTACAAGAAGCTTCTCACCATTTTTATAGCTGCAGATATAACTGCACAGTTTCCTGTTTCTTATTTCAGTGGAAAGTCATCAAATACATTACATCTACATCTTACTGAAGACCAAAAGAAAACAAACTCGATGTCTTATGCTTTGCTAATGAACATGTATTTCATTACAGATATAATAATTAGTTAAGAGAATCAGATACTTATAGAATAGACAGCTTTTCATTTTCATGATTATTACTACATTTAAACTTCCAAAGGACCTTCCAAAGATTTCATTTCTATACATATTGTGTACAAAAACGTCTGAATTGAGGAGAGCTACAGTAGCAGTTTGCTTAGGTTATATTATGCTTTTCTTTTAACTCTCTCATATAGTACAATAAAAGAGTTTAAATATAGCTTAAGCCATCCTGTCATTTAATATGGTGAGGAGGTTTTTCGAATCGCAAAGAATACTGTATGTTAACTTGAAAAGGGGAAATCAAACCAAAAAGGAATACTAAAAAAAAAGGACAATATTTCTTCCTTGTAAAATGAAATACTTTTGTTAAGGTTCTCTACATTCATGATCCTAATAAAATTTATTTTTGGCTCAGTTAGGAAAAAAAAGACCACCGAAACATGATGTTATCTTTGAGTGCTCACAATGTAACGCCAAAAATTTTGCTAACTGTTTTACATGCATTGCCCAATGTGTTCACAACTGCCCTATGCTGTAGACACCGCTATTATTTTCATTCCAAAGGGAATTTCCAACAATATAAAATATCTACAAATGTAATTTTTGGTCCCTTATTTTTGCTGTTACCTGCAAAACAACAAAAATAATTACTGGTTCTCTCTTATCATAAGATGTTTCCCAATAGGAAGAGTCAGAAAAGATAGCTCAAAATAAAGAAAAAGTATTAGCAATTGAGTGGTTAAACAAACATTAATGGAGCTCTTATTTATTGCCCATTGTTAATTCTGCACACTGGAAACACAGCTGGGAGCAGACTTGAGCAGGGCTTCTCAGAATTTAGTGTGTATAAAGTTACATGGCAACCCTGTCAAAACACAGATTCCTGGGTCTCACGCAGAAATTCTGGTCTCGTAGGTCTGGAGTGGGGCCCAAGTAACACTGGCATTGTTGGTGTCTAGACCATACACTAAGGAGCATTGGGCCACCATCTCGCCTCTCCAGGTGCTTATATTCTGGTAGACTTCTCAGTATTAATAATAATAAAATTATAATTACTAATCACTATATTACGCTTATTACCTTTATTTAATCCTTAAAATAATCACAACAGTATTAGACAGGAATTCATTTATTATCATTATCACTCTGTACATGAAGAAACTCTTAAGTAAATGAAGTGTCTCCCCTTAGTTCAATCAGCTGGAGGCAGCAGAACCAGGATTTAAACCTAGTTGTTTCCCTCAATCCAAAATCATGGATGTTGCATTATTCTCTGTCACATCTTATATTTACCAAAATTTTTCATGTTGAAACCTTTTGCAGTTTTTGAAACGCCCAGTGACTGTTACTAGAATCAAAGGGGCCAGGAGTTAAAAAAAAAAATCACCAATTTGTGACATGGTAAATCATCAATTATATATATTACACATTTATGTTTAGAGAAATTTTTATTCTGTATTTGTGACTGCAATTCAACCTCATCTTTAACATGGGATATAAATTGGATTTGTAATTTTAAGTATTCAATAGGAAGTTGTAGATTTCCAGGAATTAAAAAAAATCACTGGCCTTCTCAGCCTTAGAATGATTTGAACTGTTTCTTTTAGAATGTGATGGAGTGGTTGGGGGGTGGGGGGAACCTCAGGGGCATGAACAGCTGCTTTTAATCTTTTGTAATCCAGTACCTATTCTATTATGTGTTGAATGTTCTATAAATGTTGACTGAGTGAGCAAATCAAATTAGAGGATATGAGCTTCCCCTGGACTGCAGTCTTCTCACAAATGTCCTTTGGTGGAAAGTATTTATCTAAATTGACTCTTAAAATAATTTTGCAGTGATATTGATTTCAAACATATGTTATTAATATACTTTCTTAACATAAGCTCTTTCTGTTTCTTTAAGAATACACTAGTTAATTCACAGCATAAGTAACATGAGGCAGAGCGGTTGCTAAAGTAACTTTTTTCATAAATAACGGAGTAAACAGGCCCATAAAATCCACATAAGTTGTCTCTTCTCAACTTTATGGTTGCCCTGGGGCTGACGCAATCAAAACTTGAGTTTTAAGGAAAAATTAAGATCCTTTCAACTTTGTTATATACACTTACCTACCAGAAACTTATTTTTCACAGATGTTTTTTTGTTTGCCTATTTCTGAAGAGTTTATCCTGTTTTGCAATGCATTATTACAAAATGAAATTGAGAACCTGCTGTTTGAATAGCAATTTGCCCAGCATTCTAAGCATCCGTTGCTTTGAGGTTCCTAAGTGTTTCTGGATTGGAAACTAAAGCCTCTTGCATCCCAACTTGGTAGCAGAAGGATGTTGATAGCCTTTGAGCATGGATTCACTATTTTCTTAATTATTTTGTACCTCCTACAAAATCCAAGGAAAACAATGTCAGTAGGCTGTCACTGAGGTATCTCTTCTATTAATTACAATCACTTTATTTTATTGGTGAATTAGTAAAAAAAGAAAAAAAAAGTCTGTAATGGTACTCCCACAAACTGAGCTAACCACTTAAAATATTTAAAATTCTCCTTTCCTACATCTGAACTTTTAGTATTTGTTGTCTTGTTATTTTTTTCTTCTTCTCTGAGAAGAAATGCAGAGGAGTCATCCTTCCTAGATTTTATTAGGTCCTACATGGCTCTGAACCACCTTGGACTTCGAAATCATGGAATCATTGCCCAAAGAAAGAACTATTTACAGAAAGAGAATGTACTTGAAAGTCAAAAATGTCTAAGTCTTTTTGAAACCAGTGTTCCTGATTAATTTTCTAGGTGGGATAGTGTCTATCCCAATATTTTTTATTGCAGAATTTCTGGTCAAAACTATAGCCATTTACAGATAGTATCTGTAATTCAAACAGAACTCTTCCAGATTATTTTCTGCTTTTTACTGGTCTATGAGAGATTACTTGAAATAATCATATGTATTTTATTTGAAGAAAAATATTTATGACTATTCATTATAGCTTATGTAAAAATGTCAGTGACATGCCATCTCTTTCATGAATAAGAACCTTTAATCAAGAATGTTTAATCATTTTGCATTATGCTGAGTGTCTCATAATCAATCATCATTAGATGATTTGAAAAAATACAGAACCATTAGAATAATATTAGCAACTATTTTCCAAAACTTGTGTTCCGTTGTAGCATGTCATTACCAATTCATTTTCAAAAGTTAGTGCATCTCTCTTTCCTATTTTAAAATAGTAAGTTTAAATCTCTTTAAGGATTTGAAAAAACGGATGTCTTTGTGACCCCTTATAAATATGCAAACGTGCAATAATTGTCTGTCATGTCCTTCAGTGATTGCTGGAGCTTCACTGCCTTGGACAAAGGCACTTAGTCCTATTCAAGTGCCTACTTTGTCATTCACTAGATGCTTTACTATCCAAGAGAGCTCATCTCCAGAGCTGATCCTAGGACCTACTGAATTCAGAGACAAAAAGGATACTTTTGTGGTTATTTATATACATGTCTTCAGAACATTTTATTATCCCTTTAGTTCTGCCCTCCTAAATATTAGTTTACTTTTGATTAGTTTCTTAAAGTTTCCAGAGTCTGTTTAACGAGGAAATCGAAGAAAAAAATTGTTTATCCCTAGACTCTCAACTTTGTTTCCCTCCCTAAGCCAATTTCTTCCCAACCTTCCTTCTGAATTAATTGGTTCATCATTTACATGCACAATGATAGATACACCTTGTCAAAGGATCTCTACCAAGTAGTTTGAACACTTCACAGACAATAGAAACTGTTCCTGTATTTGGTGGCATGATCTTGCTCCCAGGACATAATGTCACCTTAAAAAGGCACTTAGTACTTTCAGAATTCTACATTCACAATCACACAATGGTCCACTGGCTGCTTTCACATACAGGCATTCCTTGTTTTATTGTGCTTTGTTTTATTGAGCTTTGCAGATATTGTGATTTTTACAAATTGAGGGTTTGCAGCAATCCTGCATCAAACAAGTCTATCGGCACCATTTTTCGAACAGCATTTCTTCACTCTGTGTCCCTGTGCCACAGTTTGGTAATTCTCATAATACTTCAAACTTTTTCATCATTATTATATTTTTTATAGTGATCTGTGATCAGTGATCTTTGATGTTACTACCATAATTTAGGGGTGCGGGGGTGCCACGAACCTGCCCATATAAGATGAGCCACTTAATCGACAAATGTTGTATGTGTTCTAACTGTTCCATTGACCAGCCATTCTCCCATCTCTCTCCCTCTTCTTGGGTCTCCCTATTCCCTGAGACACAATAATGTTGAAATTAGGCTAATTAATAACCCTACAATGGCCTTTAAGTGTAGAAGTGAAAGGAAGAGTCTCATGTCTCTCACTTTAAATCAAAAGCTAGAAATGATTAAGCTTAGTGAGGGAGACATGTTGAAATCCAAGATAGACTGAAAGCTAGGCCTCTTGCACCAAACAGTTAGCCAACTTGTGAATTCAGAGGAAAAGTTCTTGAAGGAAATTAAAAGTGCTACTCCAGTGAACACAGAATGATATCAAAGTGAAATAGCCTTATTGCTGATATAGAGAAAGTTTTCGTGGTCTGGAAAGAAGATCAAACCAGCCACAACATTCCCTTCAGCCAAACCCTAGTCCAGAGCAAGGCTCCGCCTCTCTTCAATTCTATGAAGGCTGAGAGAGGTGAGGAAGCTCTAGAAGAAAAGTTTGAAGCTGGCAGAGGTTGGCTTATGAGGTTTAAGGAAAGAAGCCATCTCCAGAATAGAAAAGTGCAAGGTGAAGCAGCAAGTGCTGATATAGAAGCAGCAAGTTCTCCAGAAGATCTAGCTAAGATAATTAATGAAAGCGGCTCTACTAAACAACAGATATTCAGTGTAGAAGAAACAGCCTTATATTGGAAGAAGATGCCATCTAGGACTTTCATAGCTAGGGAGGAGAACTCAATGCCTGACTTCAAAGCTTCAAAGGACAAGTTGACTCCCCTTTTAGAGGTTAGTGTAGTTGGTGACCTTAAATTGAAGCCAGTGCTCATTTGCCATTCTGAAAATCCTAGGGCCCTTAAGAATTATGCTGAATCTACTCTGCCTGTGCTCTATAGATGGAACAATAAAGCCTGAATGATAGCAATCTGTTTACAACTTGGTTTACTAAATATTTTAAGCCCACTATTGAGACCTACCTCTCAGAAAAAATATTTCTTTCAAAATATCACTGTTCACTGACAATGCATCTGGTCACCCAAGAGCTCTGATGGAGACGTACAAGGAGATTAATGTCGTTTTCAAGCCTGCTAATGCAACATCCATTCCGCAGCCCATAGATTAAGGACTAATTTTGACTTTAAGGTTTTATTATTTAAGAACTATATTTCATAAGACTATAGTTGCCATAGATAGTGGTTCCTCTAATGGATCTTGGCAAAGTAAATTAAAAACCTTCTGAAAGGGATTCATCATTCTAGACGCCGTTAAGAACACTCACAATTCATGGGCAGAGGTAAAAACATCAACATTAGTAAGAATTTGGAAGAAGTTGATTCCAACACTGGTGGATGACTTTGAGGGGTTCAAGACTTTAGTGAAGGAAGTAACTGCAGATGTGGTGGAAATAGCAAGAGAACTAGAATTAGAAGTGGAGCTGGAGACGTGACTGAATTGCTGCAGTCTCATGATTAAACTTCAATGGGTGAGGAGTTGCTTCTTACAGATGAGCAAAGAAGGCAGTTTCTTGAGATGGAATCAACTGCTGGTGAAGATGCTATGAAAGATTGTTGAAATAATAACAAAGGATTTAGGATATTACATAAACTTAGTTGATAAAGCAGCAGCAGAGTTTGAGAGAATTGGCTCCAATTTTGAAAGAAGTACTACTGTGGGTAAAATGTTGTCAAACAGTATTGCATGCTACAGAGAAATTTTTTTGTGAAAGGAAGAGTCAATCTATATGGCAAACTTCACTGTTGTCTCATTTTAAGAAATTTCCACAGCCACCCCAATCTTCAGCAACCACCATCCTGATCAGTCAGCAGCCATCAAAATTGAGGCAAGACCCTCCACCAGCAAAAAGATTACAACTCGCTGAAGGCTTAGCTGATGGTTAGGATTTCTTAGCAATAAAGTATTTTTTAATTGAGATATGATGTTTTTTATAGACATATTGCTATTGCACACTTAATAGACTACAGTATAAAGTAAACATAACTTTTACATGCACTGGGAAACCAGATAATTTGTGTAACTTACTCTATTGTGATATTCACTTTGTTGAGTGGTCTGGACAAAACCACAACATCTCCAAGGTATACCTATATTAACATTAACATATCAGAAAGTGAGCAACCGTAATATTTTAGGCTATCAATAGTCCATTTAATTTTCAACTGTTATGAAGTTAATATTTGCTTGACATTAGCATCTCTACTTAGTTATTTTATTATCACATATTACCACTTGTATACTCAGGAGCTTTCTAGATTAAAGTTAGGTTTACTTCTCTTGGAAGATAGTTAAGCAATTGGTTAGAGGTATGGGTATGCCATACATATTTGTGGTTGGAGTGTGTTTGTATATTGGGGTGGTTCGTGGCAGAAAAGTTAAGGAACCATAATATATGTTTTTAATTACATTTAACAATTCAGCTTCCATTAACAATAAAGAGCATCCCAATTTCTTTCTGATGAATTAGCTCTCCTCCACTGTGTGCAGTTAAAGTGGGATTGTAAATTCTGGCATCTGCCATCCTACTAGGAAATCTAAAGTTCCCTTATACTACATCTTTCTATTCAACAGCTCAGAAACAAAGCAACTAAGCAACCTAGGCTTAGCCAATTGGATTCTGTCACCCAGAACTTTGGATCTTGAACTGGCTGCTGCAAAGACAAAAGAAATAGATGGAATTAATTCATTCTAACTGGGTCAACCCAGATTCTCACTCAGTTCCTGTTATTAAGATCTTAGTGCTGACTTTTCATATTCATTAAACCCAGCTCTTTAGGCTTCTCTTCAAGCCTGCGAGCACACTATCCTGTGCTCTTCCCAGTAATTACCACTTTAGTAGATTTCTTAGTGAGAATGGCTGTTGCTTACAATCAAAGAACCCTAACATCTAGCTTGCATCATTCTCCAACATCATCTTATTTATTAGAAGTCATATATAAATGAAGGCAAGGAAAGTAAATCCGCACACTACTTCATGTTCAAAACTGAATTTTCTAAAGGAACACATCTCTTACCTTTTGATATTGAGAAATTTAGAACTTGTTAATGATCAAGAGTAACATGGAGTGGAAGTTATTTTCTATGCAGCACAGAGTTTGGCGCATAATAGGGGCCTAGGACAAGCTTCTTGAGTTCATAAAAGCTGCTAGTGTTTAAAAAATGGGAAAGTTTATGGTATTAATTGATCAAACTGGGATTATTGACACCAAAAGTAACACATTTGTTTCCAAACCAGATCAAAGAAATTGGTTATAGGTCAAATGCCATCCTTGGAAAATATGAATAGATTACTAGGTATTTGTGGAATTTGTGGTCTGCATTTGAACTTTCTGAATTTGATCACATTAACCAGTGGTGATATTAAAAAGCATTGATTAACTTTCTGCTAATGATGTTAAGTATAGTCATAGTGGCATACCTAGGGACAGGTTCTTCAGAGAGCAGTGTTTTGCCAATGTGAAAAAATTTGTATATTATTTTAAACATTTAATTGATTTTAGAATTCTCTTTTGATAATTTTAAAATTATCACTACCCATTACCACCCTCATAATAAAAATGTTTTCATAATTTTATTTTAATTAATAATAGATTTAAAAATCAGATGTGATAAAGGAGATTTGTCAAGAATTACCAACTATTTTAAGAAGAATTTGAATGGTTTGCAGGAATGGGAAATAAGAATACTAATGAGAGGACAAGTTCTGTTAAAGATAAAACGATTCCCACTATCACAAATTTATTATTTGGTTATATTTGACAGAAAAACGAATCTGCTTTTTGTCACCTATTTTTTTAGCTTTTATTTTTGAATATTAGCTTAAACAACTTAAATATATTGCCTAATGGATTGATCTTATATTTTATATTCAAAGTCCTATGACACTAAAATATAATTAAATTTACTCTGTAACTACATCAGATTTCCAATACAAACTACATGTTACAATTTATTTTTCTTTCCCACCAATCTCTGAAATGAGTGTTCTGCCCTTCTCCACATGCATGTAGTAATTAGCTGTCTGGTGGGCAATGGCCCCAGTGCCACAGCTCACTGGACAGCATAATGGTAATATTGTGTAGCTTTGTCATTTTACGTAAATGCCACATCCTTCTTCGGTGGATAGTCAAGCTCAGTAATAAAAAGCAGGCTTCTAGATTTATTTTAGGTCCATGAGGAAGGGGGAAAAATGAAGCTATGGTTTCAAAATACGTTCAGCCTCAGGCTTAATTCATAAAATAAATGTGTGATCTCACAACTATTACTACACGACTAACTTTGATTTTAAAACTGAGTCCAACTTGTATCAGACAGCACCCAATATATAGTGGCTGCTCAAAAAATATTCAACGAAAATGACAATACTCTGCATCTAAATTACATAAAAATTGCTACTTATTCCAATTAATTCAATAAATCTGAAGGACTCCTACAGGCACATTGCATTATATGATGGTCTGAGTAATTCTTGCCCCCTCCTATCTACTTTCCATATGTATTCAAGAAGTAAAATTCTAATCAACTAATAGGGTAGGAGGTAGGATTGGATGGTCAGTGGAAATTTTTACACTGTGAGTTGCAGGCCCTCCGTAAGAATTATTTTGGTGGGCAGCAAAGAAAAGAAGAGTTTTAGAGACACTACGTATTTCAGGCATTCCATTATCTCAGTGTCTTAAAACCAAGCAGGGGGATGGGGGAGATAAGCCCACTTCAGTCCAGTGGAATCATGCTAGATCAATCCCTGGTGATCCTGAACAAAGGGTTGAGAAGTGTGCACAGTAATCAACTTGTGAACTATAATGTGATAAGATCATTTGACAGTCATCTAGGAGGAGGGAATGGAGACAGGTGAGAAAGGAATGAGATTGTCGAAAGGCAACGTGGAGTTTGGGTAAATGTCTTCATTTAACCTTAAGTAGAGAAAAACAAAATCACCAGCACAAGTCCTGTGGAAATATTTTTAGGAAAAGAAAAACACCAAAGGGAAAAGTTCTGCTCTCAAAATTACTTATTGGAAGAAGCATAGTAAAATTTATAAAATTGCTTGATGTCTTTAATAAGCCTTGTGGAGAATTACCTTCTAGGAAATAAATCAGATACGTAAGAAAATAAGACTCTAAAATTAAAGGACAACAAAAATGACACTCAAAGAAATTATTTCAAGAAGAAGAGAGGACTGGGCAAGCTAATACAAAACTGTAAATTAAATAAAATGCAATCCAAGTTTTAAAATTTATAATAGAGACAGAACAGATTTAGCCCCATGGAAAATTGAATCATTGACAGGAAAGATCAACTTGATAATTTCTCTCAGGATACTACTACATAATAGATATGGAAGAGAGAAAGTATGGATAATTAACTTAATGTATTCATTTGTTTGAATATTATGTAAATATTAAAATAATTTAAAAACATGCACATCATAAACTGCATGTATATCATATATATATAGAGAGAGAGGAGAAAGACAAAGACAGAGAGCATTTTGTTTGGGGATAAACTATATAAATATATGTCCATAAATATACAGCTCAAAAGGAAAAATATTGAATTACCTTGTTTATAATAATTATCTCCCTTTAATAGAGAGATACTGATTTTAATTTCTCATTTAAAACTTTCTGTGTGTTCTAAAGGTTCTATAAATGTGTAATATTTTTACAGTTAGAAAAATTTCTTTTTAAAAGTATATAGGAGGGGCTGGCCCCATGGCTTAGCAGTTAAGTGCGCATGCTCCACTGTTGGTGGCCCAGGTTCAGATCCCGGGTGCACACTGACGCACTGCTTCTCCGGCCATGCTGAGGCGGCGTCCCGCATACAGCAACTAGCAGGATGTGCAACTATGACGTACAACTATGTACTGGGGCTTTGGGGAGAAAAAGGGAAAAAAAGGGGGAGGATTGGCAATAGATGTTAGCTCAGGGCCGGTCTTCCTCAGCAAAGAGGAGGAGGATTGGCATGGATGTTAGCTCAGGGCTGATCTTTCTCACAAAAAAAAAAAAAAATGTATATAGGAGATACGGGCACAACAACCAGAAAGTCCTAACTATAGAAATTGTTAAAAGGAACTGCTTCTAGGGAATGGGACTTGGAGTAGAGAGGACAGAGGCACATGATTTATGTTTTGTATAAGCTTTCTCAAAAGCTGCACTTTTGACATTTTGATAAAAACATACTTTAAAAAATTGTATTCAGCAAGAGAATGTGGGCTTTTGGACAAGAGTTTGGTAGTATCACTGTTGAGTAACAAACTAAACATAAAGATAAATTTCTTTTAATTCTTTAGTTAAGAAATCCACTAATTTTCCCAATGTAGTCATGCTTTTTCCCTTCTTTACCATCATATTAAAATAGAATTTTTCTATTAATCATGTTATATACTGTTACATGCTTTGCCACACAGACTGGATACCATAGACTATTTCCAAGGTAGAGATTCCTGTTCCTAAGACGATGGTGGGGTTCAGGTCAGGCCACCCCAGAATCTACCACTTCAGCATGTGGATTATTTTGAGCTGAAGACAACCAAGGCCAACAGACTCAAGAAGAGCTTTTTACCTCTCCCTTAACTGACTAAAGGAATTAAGATAGGAAGCCTGTATCAGGAAGAGAGCTATTACCAGAGATAACTTTTTCATCAGAAAGACTTATATGCATGGCAGGGCAAATATTTGTTTACCAAACATTTGCTCTTCCCATCTTCCTGTGAGTTGTCTTCCTCCCCTTTGAAGCCCCAAATGCCTACTCCCTTCTCTTTAGCTCGAGATGGCCTATAAGCCTCAATTGCCTGACTGTTGGGGAACATCTTATGTCTTTATGTGAGTCCCGTACTTATGAAATTAAATTTATTTTTCCCCTCTTAATCTGACATGTTAATTTAATTATTAAATCAGCCAAAGAACCTAGAAGGGAAGAAAGGAAAAGTTTTTCTCCTCTACAATGATCACTCTCATTTTTTTTTTTCGCTGAGGAAGATTAGTCCTGAGCTAACATCTGTGCCAATCTTCCTCTATTTTGTATGTGGGTTGCCAGACAGCATGGCTGATGAGTAGTGTAGGACTGCACCCAAGTCCAAACTTGCGAACCTGGGCTGCCAAAGCAGAGCATGCCAAACTTAACCACTATGCCACGGGGCTGGACCCTATCTCGTCTCATTTTTGAGCCCAGATCATCTTATATGGCTGTTTTTCTTTCTCATCTCCATATTCAAGTATTCTATCTCACCATCTTTATCTCAAGAACCCCACATTCTGGTAATCCAACATTAATTTGTAGTAGGTCTTTGCCACACTCTCTGTTATGCACAATCTTTTGCTGAGGTGCCAGTTCACCACTACCCCAACTCCAAACATTTTGAGATGAGATCTTACTGAACCCAATAGCTATGGTCTTTTCTACGGTGGTTCTGCCAAAAGCTTTTGAAACCTGTTTAGAGCGGAAAGTGTTCTTAAATTTCACTAATTATCTGAGTTTACGCTTAGTAAATTATTCAAAGGATGGTGACTAATTGATGCCTCTGAAGGGGAGTCAAAATTACTGATAGAATCATACAATATCATCATGTACATATATAAATTTTATAACTTCCTGGTTACTAATTATAATTCTTTTAAAAATAATGTTTGCCATTTATTGCTGATTACTGTATGCAAAATAGCAATTATGCATATTATTAACATGTCAGATTCTTTAAAATAAATTATGTTTGATTACAATAGCACTCTCTGGTCTTATTGTCTTTTTTTTTTCACTTTACATGATTGTTTATTCATGTAGCAGGATCTGGTCCTGATTTTCATGATTGTAGCTATTGGTCATTTGATTTTCATTCTTTTAAAAATTTTTAACCAAGAAAAAAAAAAAGAGAAATAAACAAGGCTAGTGACTGCTTGTTTTGTTTGATTATTTTTTCCAGTGAATGCAAACCTTTTCAGTCAAAGCACAAGTCTTCTCCATTTCACATGATTCACCTACATATGATACCATGCAAGACATTAGATTTCAGAAGTAGGCAAGGAGCCAGATCAGGAAGAGTCTGTGAGACATAGTAGCCATTTGGAGAGTGATAAATGACCATGAGATCTGAAAGACTGAAGGCCTAGAGTTTAGTCAGTGTATTAGTTTCCTAGGGCTACATTAACAAAGTATCACAAACTTGGTGGCTTAAAACAACAGAAATTTTTTCTCTTACAGTTTTGCAAGCTAGAAGACTGGAATCAAGGTGTCAGCAGGGCCATGCTCTCTTTGAAGGTTCTAGAGGAGGATTCTTCTTTGCTTCGTCCCAGTTTCTGGAGGTGGCTGTCAATCCTGAGCATTCCTTGGCTTGCAGCTGCATTACTCCAATCTCTGTTTCCATCTTCACATGGCACTCTCCCTGTGCAGCTGTGTATTTCTTCTCTTCTTATAAGGTCTTATTGGATTAGGGCAAACCTTAATCCAATATGACTTAGTCTTCACTGGATTACATCTGTAAATACCCTATTCCCAAATAAGATCACGTTTACAGGTACTGGGAGTTAGCACGTCAACAAATCTTTTTGGGGACGCATTTCAACTCATAACACTTAGGAAATCATTGCCTTAATCAAAGTAAGAGAAGATGAGCCAGCTATGGAAGTGACTGAGGATATTGGCAGGGAAGAATTTGAGAGATATTTAAGTGATAGAATTATCAGGAATTAATAACACATTGGAGGAGGGGGATGAAATCCATTTCCATCAGATTTTTGAGAAGACAGTGGTGTGATTAATGAAGAAAGGCAGTATAGGAAGAAAGGATGATTAGAAATTGAAGGGATAATGAATGAAAATGTACTCATAACAAGTCGAATGGCAAAATTCTCTCTGCTCAGGGAGTCAATTCATTACACCACGTTGAGAGGAATAATTTTTTAACACGTAAGATTCTACATCATTCACAAATCTTTTGGTGCCATCTCAGATTCCCTTGACCTTCCCTCCTCCTGGATACACTGAGCTTCCACAACTGGGGCCAATCAACCCTGGTGTCAGGACTTCCTCCTCGGTCACTGTCACACAGCTGGGCTGACCAGCTGCAAGTGCAGAGTTTATGGTTTCCTCATCACTCCCAGGCTGGAATAAAATGTCACTCCACAGGGCAGGATATCTACCATTGCTAAGAGGCAAAAAGAAACTTGATGACACCACCCAGAAGGATAAAGGAGTTTCCACAGGGTGAACTTTCACCACCAGAAAAGTGGAAAAAGTTGGAAATTAGGGAGATAAATTCTTTCTGTTTTCTTTTCTTTTCCATGGACTGCCCCAAGTCGTGATTTCTCCCTACAGGCTGCTGATAGAAGTTGCCATGTGTTGAGTGGATGTGCATGATGAGGGATCCACTGTGTTTCTTCATGGTTATGTGTGAACCAGTAGCCAATGTAGTAATGTATCACTTTGCATCACTTTACATCTTTTCTTTCCTCGTTTCCTTTAATCCTCATTCTGGATGCTCTGAGTTTACATTTCCCAAAAAAAAATCAACCATTTAAATCTTTGCCTCAGCAACCACTTTCTAGGGGACCCAGTCTAAGATAGATTTTTTTTTTTTTTTTTTACTGAGGAAGATTGGCCCTGAGCTAACATCTGCTGCCAATCTTCCTCGTTTTGCTTGAGGAAGATTATCCCTGTGCTAACATCTGTGCCAGTCTTCCTCTATTTTGTCTGTGGGATGCCACCACAGTGTGGCTTGATGAGCTGTGTGTAGGTCCATGCCTGGGATCTGAACCCATGAACTCTGGACCGCCAAAGTGGAGCATGAGAACTTAACCACTACACCACCAGGCTGGCCTCCTAAGATAGATTTTTAAAAATATATTGTCCAAGCCAATAGTTTTCCAACTTTCTTTGGGGTGGGTGGAGCTTTGGGATCCCAACCAACTTCAAGCTGAGCTAATTTATTTATAGCTCTTTCCTTGATGTATCTTGAAGAGTATGCAAAAAAAAAAATAAGGTTAATAAAATTACTGATTCCTTCACACGCTTAAATATTATTTACATACTTAATATGTATCAAGTAATATAGTGGGTGGTAAACAATTAGTGATGCGTAAGAGTGAGAAGATCCTTGCTCACAGGAAGTTTATATTCTGATAGGAGAGGCAGACAATAAATTTATAACCAAAATAATAATTAAGATAATTTTAGATAGTAATATGTGCCATAAAGATATAAAATAGGGTACTGTTATATGAATTGCTGAAGTAATTAGATTGTGAAGCCAGGGAAGGGCACACTGTGAAAGTGACATTTAGACGTGGGTGAGAAGAAACTGCCAGTCACTGGAACAGTCCAGACAGAGAGATAAGCAAGTGCAAAAGCTCTAAGGCAGCAACCAGCTTGGTTTTCTTGAGGAACAGAAAGATAGCCAGTGGCTGGAGCTTAATGAATGAGAGGGTAAGTGATACAAGATGCCATAACAATTGATTAAGATGTGTAGACAATATCAATTTTAAGATTTCATTAAAAATATAATGGAAGAAGCCATTAGAGGATTTATGTTGGGAAGCGACACAATCTGACTCACTTTTTAAAATACATCATTCTGACTTGTATTTGGAAAATGGATTGAAAAGGGGCAAGCATGCAAGAAAGGTGACCAGTTAAAAGACAGTGTAATAGTCCTGGTGAGAGATGATAGTGGCTTAGGCTAGAAGTATGGCAGTAGGAATAGAGACAATAAGAAAGGGACAGACACGGGATATGTGTTGCAAGTAGAGCTGAAAAATTCTTTCTCATCGATTAGATGTTCAGGGTAAGGAAAATGATGATTTGAGCAACTGAATGGCTGGTGAATGTCAAATTCTAACATGTAGAAGACTAGGAAGAAATCAAGAAATCTTTTGTCTCTGTTAATTTCCTATTACTGTGTAAAAATTTACCATTAATTTAGCAGCTCAAAAAAACACATATTTATGATCGCAGATTCTGTAGGTGAGCAGTCTTGGGCATAGCTTAGTTGGATCCTCTGTAAGGCTACAATCAAGAAGTTGGCTGGACTACATTCTCATCTGGAGGCTTGGCTGGGGAAGAATCTGCTTCCTAGCTCACTCAGATTTTTGATAGAATCCATTTCCTTGTGGCTGTGGAAGTAAGTGAAGGCCTCAGGTTCTTGCCTTTGGCTGGAGACCAGCAGAGCCCCTAGAAGTCTCCTGTAGTTACCCTAGCGATTGTTTGTAGTTTCTAGAATCATCCTCAGTTCCTAGCCATGTAGAATTTCCCAACCTGGCTGCTAACTTCAGCAAGCCAGCAGGGAGAGCATATAAAGCAACTCTTCTAAGAAGGGTGAAGCAACACATCCCATCGCCTTTACCATATTCTTGTAGTTAGAAGCAAGTCACAGGTCCTGACCACACTCAAGGGGAAGGGATAACAGAAAGACTTGAACACCAGGAGATGGGGATCATGTGGGGCTCCTTAGAGTCTGTTTACTACATTGCCTATTAAATCCTCAAAACTTTACTGTCAAATTGAATAAGTGAGTTTTTAAAGCAGTAAAAAGGTCAACACGGGAAATATAAAAATAATTTAAATTAACCTCTTTATTTTGTCTAGAAATAATTGAGGCATAAATACTAATTTTCATAAATTCTAACTACTAGTTAGTACCAAAACTTGGTCTCAAAATGAACTTTTCTTAACTTGTAGCTCAGGAAGCTTGTACCTTTAGGAAACTGCCATTCAAGACCACAAATCACACTAACTTACTGAAAGTCACCGTGCAACATCACGAACACTTTCATCCTGATATCATGTTCTTAGTGGCATCAAATAAGCAACAAAATGGAAAAGAATAGCTAAGAATACTTCCAAGTGTTGCCCAGGTGTAAAAAGGGAGCTAGAGGTTAATTAGTAGTTATGGTCAGTTCATTTCCCACATGTTATACTCTTTAGTTACTTTCACTTTGCTCATCTCATAGACAGGGCCAGGAAGGAATCAAGCCAACTGTTTCCATAGTAGTGCTTGAAGATGACCCAGAGAGACATGGCCTGTACCACAAAGGAATCGATGAGAACCTTTGCCCATCTGGTATACAGATAGATTTAGGAAAGGAGTTCTACAGAGCCACAAGTGGGTGACAGAGGGGAGTGGGGCAGGGAGTTCATTCTGATGCTAGATTGACCCACATTGTCATCATCTTGCTTCTAGCAGCATCAGTTACATAAGTTTAAAAATAATTGGTAGACATTTAAAGAGTAAAACACTTGAAAATTTTTAAAAATAAGTAACTGTCAGAGATTTTAAAAATTAGAAATAACTTCAGTACTGGGGAGAGATCAGTAGTTTTATTTGTCAGTGATGTGCAAAGATCATTTAGGGAGATATGGCAATTTAACCTGGATTCTGGGAACTCAGTTTATTGCGGATATTCAGGCATGAGTTGGCATGGGTTTGGGCAAGTTTGGTAGTGGCAAAAATGAAAAGAAAAGAATAAACACCACTAATACTTTACAGAATAATTGGAAAGACTTATGACAAAGTATAAGAGATAAATGAGCAATTAAACAAAACATAAGTGTAAAAATTTGATTCTGTTGGTTTCATTAATGGAGCTGTCATTGACAGGAGAAAAATTTATATATGTCTACTATGTATTGCTTATATTATATTTTATATTATATCACACAGTATGTGCCATCTGTTGTCTATTATATAATAACAAAACATGTGAAGGATGTTTATGAGGAGTGACTTTCACGTATAAAAAAGCTCTATTTGGCTCTTCTAGAGAGAGTAGAAAGCATATTTGGGTAAAAATTGGTTGAAGCTGGTGCAGGCTTGGGCAACTGAATCTATACAAGTTTTATGCCTGTTTTTTGTGTTGCTAAAATAAAGTTACCGTGGGAACTGAAATTCTGTGTCAGAGTTCTTAAGTATAGTTTTTGAGAAGAAACTTTGTAAAAAAGAGCAGCAAATCATCTCTGAACTAACGTTATTCCAATCCTTTGGTGCAACCATAAAAAATGATATTTTTTCTGAAGCAAATGAGTTGTAGATGATTTTCTACTTCCTGTATAATCAAAATCAAATCAACTAAAGTTCACTAAATTCAATATCAGACTCTACACATTGTATTCAGAGTTTTCACATTCATTCTAGTTCAGAGTTTTTATACTGATTATTCTATGTGTTTAGGCATACTGCAGTCTGAGTAGCATGGAGGTAAAGAACCCACGAAACGACGATTGGTGGTAACTTAATCTTGAAGGCGTAGAGAACTTCAGATATGTTGATTATTGATGGCAAGTTTACATGTGACAAGGAACTTCAGTAGATCAGAAACATTTGACAATGTTACAGTCTCTTTAATTTACTTTAACATATTTCAGATAGAAAGTTGTACATTTTAGCTTGTTATGTTCTAAGTGAATTCAACTCCTTAATTAAGAATTTACACCACAAGGGTGATTAGTTTTATATCAAAAAGGAACAAATCTTGAGAAACCCTATGAATTAGGCACTTTCCATCATCCACTTTTAACAGATGAATTACCTGAGGGACTGAGAGAGTAAGTTACTTCTCCAAGGTGGCAGATATGAAGGTTGTGGAGCTGGCATTTGAACCCGGGTAATTTGGCTCCAGAGCCTTTGCCTTTAATCACTAGAGACTATGACTTCTCTAATCACGACCTAGACTTAAGATTGTGTAACACACATTTAGTAGGACCAGGAGTGCATATGTGTGTTATTGCTGTGGTTTGGATGGAGCGGAAATGTCTTCCATTTAGACCCTAATTCAAATCCTGGCACCAACTCTTGGGAGTTGTCTGACTTGGGGCAAGCTGCTAATGTCGCTGAGATTTTTCCGAATCTACAATATTTGGATAGAACCACAACTTTCAGAGAGTTGATGCAATGTTTCAATGTCATAAAACACAAAGTGTTTCTTATACGTTTACATTAAGAATATTGGCCATTAAGAATTACTATTTACCCATCATCTGGAAAGATTCATGTGTCCAAAGGCTGATATTGCCCTTTAATTATCTAATGCATCTTATGTAAGTCCACTTGTAGTGTAAGCCCTGACAGTTGGCTTTTCTTTTTGTATGCAAGTGCTTGGCTTAAGCTTTGATTGCCAAGGCATCCGCTTTAAAGATGGCTGTCTCAGATAAACACATTGCCAGCCACATGACTAGATAAAGCCAGGTCTCTGGAGTGTGTGCACTGCCCCCTTCTGACTCCTTTGCTTTAGAGAGCCTGGTTGATTATGATAACTGACCATTGGGCCGCTTGTTTTTTCTCTTCCCATGCTTTAAATTCCCACTCTTATGTTTTAAATTCACCAATAAGTAGTGAGCTCATGAAACCCTATGCCTCCACCCTCGATCCCAGTAAAAGCAAAACACCAGGTCCACGCTCTCTCTCTCTCCCTACCCATGACCTAGCTGTGTGGCCCCAGGTGTGCCAGGTAATTTCCAGGACTTATAAATAATAAATCTTTTTTTTTCAAAGTTTCTTGATGGTTATTGCTGAGGGTGTCTTAGAATCATAATAAGAACCACAAGGGCCAGTCCAGCCACAACATTGGTTATTGATAGGCTGAGACCAGCACACAACACCACTCTCCCTTGGCAATATCTCACAACCAATCCTTCCCCTATCAAAAACTTACTTGTACTATGCATTCCATTTTCTATCAGTGTGATGCATTTGTGGTGAGAAATGTGACCAACAAATATTCATTTAGTTGTTGAAGATGAATAAATACAAAATATAAAATTTGTCACATACACAACTAATTTGCCCATTGCAAAGTTTATTCTTCATATCCACTCTTTCTACACCCAAATATTTCATATAAATCTGTTCTAAAACAAAACCATAAACTTCCAGCCTTTGAAGACAGCCTGAGTCCATTTTTTTTTTTTTTTTTATGTAAGGAAGATCAGCGCTGAGCTAACATCTGTCAATCCTCCTCTTTTTTGCTAAGGAAGAGTGGCCCCGGGCTAACATCCATGCTCATCTTCCTCCACTTTATATGGGACGCCACCACAGCATGGCTTGACAAGCGGTGCCTCGGTGTGCTCCCAGGATCCAAACCGAACCGACAAACCCCGGGCGCAGCGGAGCACGTGCACTTAATTGCTTGAGCCACTGGGCCGGTCCCTGAGTCCATTTTTAAATGTACTTACTATTTCAAATTTATTGACATGTAGTAATCCAATTAGCCATTGAGTCAATATTTACAGAAAACTTTCTAAAATGCCAGGTACTCTGCCCAGTAAGCACTAGGGCTTCTGCACTCAAGATACAGTAGTAAACACAGCTTACTTGGCCCATGCCCTCATGCAAAGTACAGTCTAGTGGGAAGGCATACATTAAATAAATTAGTAAACAATGATTTCATTAAATTTGTGACAAGTTATACCAAGGAAAACTATGAGGTATAGAAGTGTGTAATGGAGGAAAAGAACTTGTTAGTTCAGGAAAGGTTTCCCGGAGGATTTTACGTTTAAACTAGACTTGAAAAATGAATAAGAATTGACAAGAGGAAAAGCCAGGGAGGACGTTTTCTACAATGTTGCAAAAGTATTATGCTACTGACATCCAAATGGTATAATTGTAGAGGAAGATATTTATCACCTCTGATAACTGGGGAAAACTTTATACTATGGGTCAGAAATTTTGGAAAATTTCTACCAAATGTGATATGGACATTCTGATTTTCTATGTGTGAAGTGAAAGCTTTTTGGTGAAAAGCAGAAAGGAACCAAGATAACACCTGGAGTTGAGGTGAAGGTTAAATTCAGGGCAATTGGTGGGGTGGGAATTTTGATTGACTCAACTGGTACTGGGCTTCCACATTAGTACTTTTGACTTCCGGTTGTTAGGGAAAGCATTTTAAGCAATAGCCTTGGCAAATCAGCTCTTTAAAAAGCCAGTTCGAGAAGGGGTAACTGTCTTAGCTTATTTTGAGCTGCCATAACAAGCAAAGGGAATCAACTTGTAGAAATGTAAGAAAAATTCCCCACAAACACTGCTTCGGCTTATCATTCCCTTTCTATTTTCTGAATACTATTGATTATCTAATTTGGCAAAGTAAAACTAAAGTAAATTTAATATGTTCTCTTGTCACTTTATTCGGGCTCAAAAAAATTGAACAAGTACCTTTGTGATCTCTGACAAAACATGCCTCAACTCCTAATCCTGGTTAGACACACATCTTTTCCTCTGAAGATGAGCAAACAGAGAAAAATCAATAAATATGTGAAAAGGTGATGGTCTTATGGTTGATTCTTCTTTTTCCTTTGATGTTTTACCCAGTTTTTAAAAAAAATCTACAATTAACATGTGTTACTATTTCAAAAGAATGAAAATGCTATATTCATAAAAATTTCCCTTTATACTTTTAACAGATTTAATTATTTTAATTTTGAAAAATTATCAAAATTCACTGACAGTTACAGATTTTTTTTCCCTCTAAAAATTATTATTGGGTGTCTACCAGGTTTTAGTATGTACCAGTCACTCCCAGGGAAGGGTAATTTGGGAATGATAGGGTATTCTTTACGATTAAGTTTGCATATAATGGAATAACAAAAGAACAAAATTAGGGTCATTTAGAATTCTCTATCACATAATAGACAAGACTAAATTTTATTTTTCCATTATATAAAATGAATTTGTAATTCAGCAATCCAGGGCTTATATGACATCTCCACAAAGTTGTCATAGATTCTTACAGTTCACTGATCTGCTACAACTCATCCTCATGATCCAAAATAGTGGCCAGGGCACCAGCCATTATATCAAAGCTCCAACCAAGAGGACGGGGGAAGAGAATGAAGCAGGTTATGCCCTCTTTCTCTGAGAATAATTCTTGATAGCATCACATGATGTTTCCACATATAATTCACTGTCCATCCCTAGCAATAAGAAAGGCCAGAATCTTAGCTTAAAATATGCCCAGTTAAAAATCAAGTTTCTTATTACCAAGACAGAATGGGATATAGAGAAGAAAGTAACAATTTGCCACACACCAACAAATATATCACCATCTCTGTTGTATAAAAGCACAGAGCCTAAAAAGAATTTTCACATATTTTTCTATATGAAGGTAAAACAATTAGAAGAATTAACGTTTGCTGAGTGCGCTCTCCCTGTCAGACACTTATATCTCAGTTAATATTTATATTATCTGGTGAGAGTCATAGCATTCTCTTTTTACATAAAACCAAACAGGTGAATGTATAATTGAAGGCAAGTTTTTCCTCTTCTAGAGTTTGAGAGTTTAATTATTGTGATATACTACTCCCTAAAGAGATGTACTGTTGCTACTGTTCTAGAATAGCTGAGAACTGGAGATGGATGACAGTGGAATAATGGATGCATTCTTTTGTGCTTATCAGTAGAGTATGGACTTATCAGAGCTAAGAAGTCTCCTCATATCCAGCTTCATTTTTGGGTAGTCCAATGGAAAACGTGACTCAAAAGCAAGCAGGACCTATGAGGAGCTAGGACTAGAAAATCATTGTGGACAACTTGTGAAATTTTATGATATCAATCAACATACTGGTAGAGAGGACCACCCGCCAGAACAGTTTCTCTCAATTTGAGGTGAATAATCTGGTTAAACTTGTACTTTACCAAAATGATGCAAAAAGGCTGAGCACACATGGCTAACTTGGTATTTGAGAGAAAAGGCCTTTTTAAGTTGCACCCTCGTATCCATAGGATGAGTAAAATACAATACTTGTTCTCTGTCTTATTATATAGAATTCAATTTTAGGTTAATGCCTACTCATATCTTAGAAAAAATCAAAATAAAAACTAAATTTTTATTCCCCTTGGATCATGTATCAGACTGTGCTCTATCTAGGAGGCCTTTACTTTCTCCCCACTCTCTCCTAAAGAGGCAGCCCTCTTATATTCTTCACAATGGACTACAGACCCAGGAGACATCTTCCAGTCAGCGCCTGAACACCCAAATTACTGGCTTTTCTACACTGGCCTCCACTTTTCAATAACATACAAATCAAGTGACCAATACATTTCTAGTCACCTCTTCTCCAAGGAGTAAAAACATGTTCCAACCAGAGCCAATCGCATGTATCAAGTCAGACCCTTAAGCACATACAGCCTATGGGAAAAAATTGATTGATTCTTTACTTAAAGTAAACTTCCTTTCTCATCTTCCATAACTACCTGTGTGACTAAATTAAATAGTCAATTTAGGCAAAATTATCAAGTTTTTACTTCTATAGGTATGACTTTTACTTTATGTGAGGCTTAAGGCAACTGCTTCTCAATACCAATTTTGCCCCTGGAGTGTATATATCTCTACCCTAAGGTACTGTGGGGGTTACGCAAAGAAGAAGGCACAGTTCTTATCCTGGAGCACATAACAAGCTAATGAGATAATTTCAATCTGGGACAAATAGTTAAAACATTAAAACAAGTACAACAGATGAGAAACTAAATAACTAGAGAAGTGAGAAGAGTAAAGAGTTGGGTGGCTCGAGTTTATTGGTGGGATTGACTAACTCAAAATTAATATTGTGTTTGCACATGGTTAGGTACATGAGAACTGTAGTGCTGAGTCAGCTGATAATAGTTGTCTGGCCTAACTGAAGATTTATGAATCCTGATCTATCATTGTACTGATTGAACTGAAACTGAAATACACTGATTAAATTAGAATATGCTGACTGTATTGCCAGTGGTTTATTTTTTTCAAAAGCAGATATAAGTCAGTTCTTCCAAATGCATGGGCATTCTCTCTGGAGCTCTTTTTAATACATATCATCAAGGACATTTTGTAAGAAAGTGTGTTTTGCCTTGAACAAGACGTTAAGAGAATCCCACATACCCAGGATAGATAAAATATATTTGGAGGAGATAATCAGGCACTTGGCCTCTTGTGTGATGATGTTGCTTTTAACGGCGTCAGAGACCACATAGGCTATAAAAACTACTTAGAAAGTCATATTTTTTTCCTTAGACAATTCACTTGTTTGGAGAGCATTCACAGAGACCACCTCTGGTAATTGCTTCAAACGACCAAAAGTTGCGGTCAGAGCTGTTCTTAGAGTCTTTCTGGTTCCTTGTACTTATAAACATGCTTAAGGGCACTTAATGAATAACCTTTTACTGATGTACCACCCTTTCATTACCACCTGGGCTTAGAAGCAAAAGACATAAAGGTGAGAATTATTTTCTTACTGGTTCAGCCCAGCCCTTCAAAAGCAGTGGCACTTTATAGATGGCATCTATCAGTGGGAGGAAAATTATACCTTAGGTCATTTTAGGCAGAGCAGACCATAAAATGAAACACTATAAAATCTTTGGGTTTATAATAGTACCATGTCATAAATTCTCCCTGTGGAGAGACAGCGCTGGGCCTGCTTTACGTTTATAATGTACACAGTGGAACCGTGTGCTAAGAATATCCTAATTCAGGAATTATTCTTGCTGTATTATTAAAGAAATCACTTAAATGGTTGGGCACATGGATTTTGGATCTTACTGTGGAAGTCTTACAGAGAAAACACACACACACACACACACACACACACAAACACTTCAATATGATGTAGCCTATTTAAGAATAAAAATAAAACAAAACCGATTTTCAGTTTAGAGAATGCAAATCATCAATTTGTCTTGAGTGAGGAAATAAGAAAGCTATTGTGCTGGCTTCACAATAAAAGTTCCTTTTCTCTCTTTCTTTTTCTTGTTTTTCTTTCTCTTCCTACCTTCCTTCCTTCCTTCCTTCCTTCCTTTCTCTCTCTCTGTCTCTCTCTCTCTCTTTCCTTCCTCCCTCCCTCCCTCCCTCCCTTCCTTCCTCCGTTTCTTTCTTCCTTCAATTCCAAATGAAAGGGTAGGAGGGTGAGATCCTAAGAACATGAAAATTTGAACATGCCAAGACATAAGAAGAGTGGGTTCTTAGGAACTGGTAAAGGGGCTGAGTTTCATACGCCCATTAGTATGGTATAAGTGGCACAACATGCACGGCTGCAGGGATGGAAGTCAAGGGACCCTACAAGTTAAACCTCTGGTAATGCACACCAACTTTAGAGAGGAACTTTGACTTCCACAGCATGTGGAATTGGGGTTCACAAATAATTTATAAACATATTGAGGGCTAGCTAATATATATATTGTACAACAGTCAGGAAATTTGAGAAATACCCCTAAAAACACACCAATTAACAATCCATTAGTTATGTTAAACTTCAGAAGTTAACTAAAGGTTACTGAGAAATATTTTCTATCTCAGGAATCTAAGTTACAGAGTAAGGAAAACAACAGAAAGTTGGAGTCAACGTTAATATTTGCATACATGTCCATCAGCCTGGATCAGATTTCTGCTGTTTATGACCCTGGAAACTCGTGTTTATCTTATAAGACTGTTCAAAAATTACCTCATATAAAACTTGCTCCTGCTTCCCCATACAGATTAGTTTCTCTTTTCTATTTGTTCTCAAAACACATTGTGTAATTGTTTGTTTACATGTTTTTCTCTTCCACTAGATTGTTTCTAGTGCAAAGTAGAGAATAAGCTCAAAGTATTTGTTTCGTATTTGTAAACCTGGTGGTTTTTGTGGTCTTTCAATAATATCTGTAGCTGAATGAATACATTAAATTCCATCATTTCAAACATGTGGACTCAGTTTATAAGAAGCAAATATATTCCAACTCTTTAAGAATTATAGCTAGTTTCATAACTGTAATATTTGTTTGAATGCTTGAAATAGGAGAGAAATAGCCAAAGAAATGTACTGCCATCTCCCCTCCTTCAATGATTTCCTTAAAAACCTCTGCCCATAATCACGAAGAGTGTGCTCTCTTCTTTCTTTTGGGAAAATTATGATTTTTGTCATTAGTGTAAGTTTCAAGTACTCTTGCCATTTTCAAAGTACAATTGTGTTGTGCACACCTCTAGGTATCTGAATGGATCGCCAGAAAGAAATTGTGAAGTGGGGCTGCCCCTTGGGTATCCAGGATCCTGGGAAACTGTGTCTTGAAGTGTATTAAACACTTTGATATAAACATTTTGATTAAAAGATTCATGGGCCTATGTAAGGCTTAGTGATTTACCAGTGGAGATTTAGAGTAATGGGTAGAGAAGAGGTATTATGTGCTTGTTTATTGTTCAAACAGTGCACGTGAAGATTCTCTGTAGTGTCCAGGTGCAATCTCTCTGTGCTCAGATCCAGGAGCCATCTCTTCACGTTCTTTCCTTTCAAACGTGTCATAGCTGGCTAATTTCATATCTCCCACCATGAGAAAAAGGTAGCAACACTATTATTACTCACAATGTCAGACTCTTCAGAACCTGTTTGTATTGAAACAATATAGATCTTCTTGCTACCACAGTTTCCTAATACCATTTATTTAGGGCTGGTTACATCATTACTCATAACACTGCGCCATCCATCATGCTGCCCATGGAACTGGCTTCCAATGACTCTCTCAAGGGATGTTACTGTACTGTTTTGAAGATGACCAAAAATACAAGTCTCACCCGGAGTATGCAGAAAACTGTGAGTGATAATTTGTTATCTGATCGATCAAGTTAAATTTAGTGTATGGAATTTTATAACATCAAAGGAGAATGTCACATCTTCTGATCATAAATCTTGAGGCTGTGATTACTTCATTCTTAAAAAGTGATCTTTTTTCATATGCCACCACCAGCTGGAAGTATAGCTAAAGGATCTCTGGGTAGAGTGAGAAGTGGGGTCCTGCTTACACAAGGAATTCCCTTCTCTTGTCTGGCATGGCTTAAGAATGACCCAGGAGAGCACAAAGTCACCACGTAAATTAAAGGCAAGGAAGGACATTGATCAGAAGATTCCGTTGGCATTATAGAGCAATGGTCTGGAAGTCATCCACAGAAATAGAAGTGACAAAGCCTGGAAGACTGACAAACACATGGTGTAAAGCCTCTTGAGGGATGAATGACAGTGTTGGGAGGGGTGTGAACACTGGGTAAAGGGTGCCCACGATCACCTCTACCACCCCTGGATAATACAGTCCCAAGGCGGTATTATTTTTGGAACACGTGGATAAGAGCCAACACTTGAACCCATATAAGGTTCGAGCCCAAGGTTCTGCGGTGATAATTCAGAGCCCTGAACTCCTTCTGTGTTGAGAGTGATAGAACCCCAAATCAGCGTGTCTGTACTAATGTTAGCCTAATCTCATGTGATCCCACTCGAGAAAAACTTAACTTGCCAGAGGGAACAATTTACATGCCAAGCTGCCTTCCTGGAACCAGGACCTGGTGACCTGGCCAGAGGACACAGGGATGACTTCATAGTTGCAAATCCTAGAGCTCCTTGGGTCATCTGGATTACCCTAATTTTGGTGGGGGCAGAGGGTCAGAGAAACCCCATAAGACAGAAACAGAGACCGAGGCCCTTGCAGGTCCCAATCTGGGCTTGGGATCCTACACTTAGTCTGGGTAGGAGGTGCTTGGGATGCCACCAGCCCAGCTTTCCAGAGACACTGGAGCAGAATGTAGAAAGTTTTGAAGAAGGCATTCCAAAGAGTAGAGGTCAACTGAAGAATTGGGGCTCTGCCTTCCGGGGTCCAAGTATTGCCTACAAATTCTATATGACGGGCAATTTCTTCCTTCTTGCAACTTCTGTCCTCATACTGTCGTCTTTCCACAGTATCCTTTTCTGTTGCACACCATTTGAAGCTCCTTCTCTCTACTCCCAACAGCCACCCACCCCCCAACACACACACGCACAAATTCACGTACACCCTTTCTTTCTTTCTCACAGACTATTTCTAGAGATTCTGCCTCCTACTCTGGCTTTTCACTGCTCATCAGTCTAAAGAAAGGTAATGAAAAAAGCAAACATATTTCATATCAGTCTGCACCTAATTTGCTGGTCAGTCAGAGAGACAAATGGCCAAGACAGTGAGAAAAATGGCCATTGAACTGGTTCTTATTCAGACTATTTATAGGAAAAGGGAAAAAATAAAGGACCTTTGAAAGGTTCTCTTTCTTTCTTATTGTTTGTGTATATGCCTGTTTGTTAGAAAGAGATAAGGCACGAAAAAAGAATAAACAGGAAAAGAATTATAGAATGTGGATAGTTAAAACAACAGAGAAATAGCTTGTTAGATTTACATATTCAGGGGATATTTCTCTTGAAAAATGGAGAAAAACAAAAACTATTTCCTTTTTAAAATGTATTTGGATTTCAAAATCCCAAGTCTAAATGAAAACAAATATAATTTCTTTGAATCCAGAAATATATGATAGATCAGGAAATATAAATCATATAATATTATAGGGAAACAAGATAATACAGATCCTCCAAAGAAAGTTAAGCAACAAAAGAACAAGACAGCTAATAATCAAAAGAAGGCCGGAGTAGAAAAGCTCACTCTAACTCAAAATATTAGAATCCCAATTTAAAATCAGATTTAGAGATAGCAAACCATCAGAGATTGCAGGGAACAGTCTTGATTTGATCCAGTTTTCTGCGATGAGATAGCTGACTAATGACCGCTGCAATCTGACTTAATTAACATCAATTTGTTTTTAATAAAAAGCTTCTGAAGCCCATTTTGATAATGAATGCTGTCTAGAGGAAAATCAAACAGCACTTTCTGATATATGTGGAGCCACAGCTGTACATATTTGACCCCTATTTTACACAGTTGCGCCTCATTGATTTCTTCTGTTAAACTCCTGCACTGAACACTGAACAATGGCGGGAGCGCTCATATATCTTCCACGGAGACCCAGTCTATGAACTGAAACCCTGCATCAGGGCCAGCGCGTTTCCGCCCCTCCAACACTGGCTGCCTGTCCTGATGACATATAACCCAGATGCTGTCCTTAAGAACAAGTAACCTCAAAAGTGTGACCATGGAATCAGTCTTTACGGCTGCAAACAAAAATAAAAGACTTGAGACAAACCTAACATGTAACTGAGCTTCGAGTTAGTTGGCGTCAAGCTTAAATCCACATAGAGTAGGCTTATTAGAACAGGAATTCCTGTATTTAATAAGAATTCAAAATAGGACAGGAAACAATTAAAGACACTTGAACGCAGGTTACCTTGAAGATGGAGTAAGAAAGGGTACTTCCATTAAAGGAAAAGCTTGTTTGTCAGTATCTCCATTGAAATTTTCCCAAGACTTCAGGAATAGTAGTTTATCTATCTATGTTAACTTACTTCTCTAATGATGATAGTAGTGATATACACAAGTGATTTAAATCAATTATATTCCATCTCATACTACAGTTCCCATATTTGTTAAGAAGTAACTACTTCAGCAACTGCAGGCAAACATTTTGAATATGCTTCTCTAACCGGGATGATAATTGTAAGATGTAACTGGCTTCTCGTCTTTCTTCTTCTGCTTTCAATAAAGAGTGGAGGGGTGAAAGTAAAATCGACCAACAAACAAGAAGATACAAGGAGTAGGAGGCCAGGGGCCTTGGCTTGGAAATTCTGAGACCAAAAGTCCGAATTAGTGTGGTCATTGCTAGGTGAGTGATGTGTCCTTAGCTACTACTGAACGTGGAGGGAGAATGACACCCTGGTGTTGCGAAGCCACCTCAGGACTTTATCACCTCAACGAAAACAGTCTACCCCAATTGTCTAGGAAGCAAGTAGCCAGAGTTCCCAGGCTTTGGCCTTACTTTGTAGCTGGTGTGATGATTATATTATAAAGGTTTGCACCGTCTATGATTCCTTTTATATCTGTAATTTCTGGCCTCTCATTTTAGAAAAGTCTCATTCATTTTAATATGGTTTTCACTTGCATAAAGAATAAAAAAAAGGTACTATATATCGATGTTAGATCTATTATTTTAATCAAAAAGTATATTTAATAGAAAATATTGTACTTATTTCTCTCTGTATTGATTTACATTAGAGTAATAGAGAAATGCCAAACACTATCGCATAAAATAAATTCTTGGAGGGCAGAATGTATGGCTCTTTCTCTGTCTTTCCATAGCTCCTGGAAAGGAGCTCCTGGTTGACTCTCAGTAAACATTTGTTACATGAATTAAAAAAAATGAATAAATGCATGTTATTTACAAGTAACAATAGCTAATTAACCATTAAATTTAAAAATTGGCATCACATTTATCTTTGAAGCTAAGTGTAGTGTAAAGAATTTGGAATGGTCTCCTTAATCCTAGCTGCTGTAACTTTCCCAAAACTGAAACATCTTTTTCAAATGTTGGTCACATGTCAAAAAACTGTTGTTGTATCTTTAGCAAACAAGAAGTCATTATTATGTAATTTAATTGAGATATTATGAAATAGCTTTTAGCCACCTAACTACTTTCAAAGGTAATCATTTTCTATAAGCAACAAGGAAATACATTATAGAAAATATTGCCAAAAAAATAGAACTTTTAGACATCAACATTCTTGTTCTGCTTCTCTCTTTAATTGACTGTGTGAACTTGAGAAAATTAATCTGTGTCGCAAATTTCTTAACAATCAAAAGAAGACACTATTATTTATACTCTAGTGTTTGGAGGATCAAGTAACATATAAGGAAACATTTCAAAATGCATTAAGAAGCATCCAATATAAGTACAGAAATAAGCACTCATATACAGTTGATGAAAATATAAAATATTGTAATTTGTGGAAAGGATAAGTAGGGAAAACATCAACAACTTTAAAAATATATTACTCAGCAAACAATTCCACTTCTAGGAATTTACTTTTAGGAAGAAAGTAAGGCTTGTCATATACATAATGTACTAATAATGAGAAAATTTATAAATACTAACTGGAAACATTTCTAAAAGTCTAACAATAAGGGATTGGCTAATAAATATTTGCCCACATTTGTATGACAAAATGCTATATTATCATTAACAAACGTGCTCAGAAAACATTTTACAAAACAAAACAAGTACAATAGTAAACATTAAGCATTTATGACATATGGAGGATCAGAACTTGCCACTCCAAAATGTGTCTCTTTGGCTTGATTATTTTTAAGAAAAAAAGACTCAGAAACTTTGAACTTCTCCCTTATTGCCTAAAAGAATTTAAGATAGAAGACCTGTTCCAGGAAGGAGCTATCACACAGATAACTACAGTATAATATGAACTAGGTGTGGGAGACAGGGAGGAACCTAGCACTGCCCATTTGATCAAAGTCCTCTCCTTGCCTCACTGTCTTTGCAAGGCATGGCAGACATTTGTTTACCAACATTTGCTTTTCCATCTCCATGTGAATTGCCTTCCTCCCCTTTGAAGTCCCAAACCACTACCCCCAACATCTTCCTTTGTTTTTAGCTGAAGAAAGTACTTAAGATGGTGGCTTCAGCCATTTTGGTGAGTTACTCAGTTTTCCTGGATTTCTCCCATGCATACGTGTTATTAAATTTGTTTGACTTTTTCCTGTCATTCTGTCTCATTCAATTTAATTCTTAGACCAGCCAGAAGAACCTAGAAGGTAGAGGAATATTTCTTCCTCCCCTATAGATACCACTTATATAAAATGCTATATAATTGACTGACCATTTATACCCCAAGTGGTGTGTTAACTCCACATTCATGAACTTATTTAACCATTATGATTCTATGAGGCAAAGATTTTGTCCTTGAATTACAGATGAGGGAGCTGAGGCTTAAAGAGGTGATAGAACATGGTCAAATTCACATAATAAATAACAGAGTTGGGACTTGAACTTTAATAGATCTGACTCCAGAGCCTGGGGTCTTAAACTCAGCGTTATTGGTCAGTCTGTCCCTGAGCTAAATTAGGCAAATAAAAGAGGAGTTATTTTATGTATTGGTTGGTTTTGGTTTGGGCCTTTATGGTGTTTGTACACACATTTTTAAATGCAAGTTGTTGCCAACATATATAGACATGAAAATGCAATTATCTGTTTCTCTTAAAAATGGGAAGATGTGTGAACACTTGACCTTTTTTAGCATGTGGCCTCTGCCCCAGAGGTATTAGTAGCAGTTTTTCCCTTTAAATGGTATTTTCACCCCACAATTCACCACAATTAATCTTAGACAGTCTCTGAGGTTCTATGCCTAGAACCCTTAGGCCTTTAGTTTAGATCTCTATGTAAGCATTGATTAAAAAACAGAAAGATGTACATTTTATTTATTTTTTTTCCCCCAAAGCCCCAGTAGATAGTTGTATGTCATAGCTGCACATCCCTCCAGTTGCTGTATGTGGGACGCAGCCCCAGCATGGCCGGGTAAGTGAGGCGTCTGTGCGCGCCCGGGATCAAACCCGGGCTGCCAGCAGCAGAGCGCGCGCCCTCAACCGCTAAGCCATGGGGCCGGCCCAAGATGTACATTTTAAAGTGAGTAATAAAACTATGGGACAATTTATGTTTTCCTAGCTCTTTCGTGTGTGTATGTACAAGTTCTTAAAATTTTCTACAGTGAATATGAACTATTTAATAAAATAAAGAACACTGCTTAAAGTATAAAACTTTCAATAAATGAAAGAATTTATTTTATGTGTAAAGAAGCTTTGGGTCAGTCATGATTCCAGGTGCTTCCTCAGTACAACTGTTCAATCCCCTGGATTAATCTTTCTAAATTATCGCTTTCAAAAAATAACTCCCCTACTAAGAATATTTCAGTGGTTTCTAAGTTACTTTTGCAACCTTCTGTCTTATTGCTTACAAATATAACATACAGACATAGCTGGTGCTTTCTTGTTTCCATACCTTGTAACCTGACCTTGACAGTCCTCCTGAGCTCATCTCAGGGTATGTATTCCTGTTTAACTATGCAGATCCTGCTGAATAAGATCCAACTGATTAAGATAAATATCTGCCTCTGAGATAAACTTTCTTCATTATTTTAATCTAAGAATACATATTCCTGTCTTCCTCCTATGAACACTCATTTCATTTAATACTTACAGCAACCATTTAATACAATAAATGTGTAATGTTTTACTTAGTATATGAAATTATCCATGAGTATATAATTCATTGACTGGATGAAATTATAAACGCTTTGAGAGCAGAGCCTGTGACTTTACCTCTTAGTTACAGAAAACAAAGGAAGGGAGCGTTTCCAGAAGAAAAAAAGTAGTCAAAATTACATGATACAATTAAGTCAAGTTATAAAAAATGCTGAAAAATATCTAATGCTTTGAACAGTTGAGGTGACTTGAGCAAGAATAATTCCAGATGGACTCTGAGGCCAGTATAAGATTTGACCATTAAGTATTGTGATTGATGATAAAAACCCCAGATGATGTCCAAATGAGTACCAATCTACTCGGTATAGTCACTTTAGATTTGCAAGTATTGATTCTAAAGATACTACCACTGTCAAATCTTTGTTTTAACCACTCTTTTTCAAATTGCTCTAAAAATGAAGGTTTTACCATAAAAACCAACCAACCAACCAAACACACAAAAAAACTGTTTTTTAAGGTTAACTCTAATAATTATACCTACCGGTCAGGGACCCAGTAGGAAATCAAAAGCACACTCAGAGTAGGTGATTAAAAATTAAAAATTAACAGATTACTTACAATATTTTGAAAAGGGTTTAAGGATGATAAGAGGTGGTGCAGAATACCATCTCCTGTCTATGGTAGTTACAGTAGCGAGCAACTCTAAGGCTAAGACAGGGAGGTCTTATTTAATGAAAGTAGTTGCATGGAGAGGGCTAGCTAAGAGATGCTTTGTCCTTCAGTAGAAGGACTTAGCAAACCTTTTTTCCTTCACCATCCAACCTCTGACTGGCACCTCCCATTGGCACAGCATAACTGGAAGCTAGAGGGCAATGGAGCCAGTTGATGCAGTTGAGACGTCAGCTTCCCAGGACACAGAGCAGGGTGGAGACTGGAAGGTGGATCTGGAGAGGCAAGTGAAAAATATCCAGCGTCTTATGAAAATTCAAGTCTGATCTGGAAATCTAATTTCTTTTAGAGCCAAGCCTGATGCGTAAAAGAGGTAATAGAGCAGAGGTCTTGTTTTGTATGAAAAGCAAGGAATTGGGGCAACAACACACACACGAGTTCACGTACAAAACCTTCCAGACCAGACTACATTTGATCAATGAAATTTTCCAATGTAACTACTTTAAATGACACTATACATAGATATGGTTAGCTGATAATAACCTTTTAAAATTTTGTGGTCTTATTCACATGTAGAATATGTAGAAAATTTAAGTAATGTAGTTGATGTAATAGCAACTTTATATATTGTTTTTAAGATGATGTAAAGGGACATACCCTTCAAAATTACTGAAAAGTTTTACCATCTGAAGGGGAGCAGAATATGTCACCCCAAAATATGCCTCTTTGGTATAAGGATTATTTTGAACTGGTTATTTTTTTTTAACAAAACAGCAGACAAGGGAGAATCTCTGAAAACAGTAGAAGTTATCCTTTTGTAAAAGACATTTACATTTATAAGGGAAATCCCCATTTGTAACAGTGTCTTTCCCTCTGTACTGGGAAGAGAAGGATGACTGAATCTCTAGAAACTCTTATCAGTGGAGAAGGCAATTTAAATTTGTATAACAACCTTACCCATCTATACTGTGCTTTTCCTGATAGTCTCCCATGACTGGTTCCCGCACCCCCAACATCTTCTTTTGTCTTTAGCTGGAAATGTTATTTAAGGTGATGGCTTGGGCCATTTCAGGGAGTTACTCAGTTTTCCTGGGTATCTTTCATGTATACAGCAGGTATACACGTTATTAAATTTCTGTTTGTTTTCTCTTGTTAATCTTTTATTACAGAGGTGTCTCAGCTGAGGACGTAGAAGGGTAAAGGGAAGATTATTTTTCCTCCTCTACACATCCGATATTCTAAACTTCAAAATGTATGGAGGCATGTGTCTATAAAATATTAAACTTGCCAGACAAAAGCCAAATCCATCAACCTCCAGAATTTCAGAAAGAATGTTCTAGGCTAGTTTGTCTAAACAGGGTTATAGAAGACTTTTTTTTTAAGCTAATAATTAACTCGTTCACTACTGCTCTGGCAAGTGTAAATGCCCACAGCCTTGCTGTAGACACCAGAAGGGGAGTCCCTGATGTTCTCCTAGTCATACACCAAGGATCCACCTGCAAATGGCATAAGAATGGAGAGACCCAAAGAGCTGGTGGTGTCTTCTCAGGCATCCTCAGATAAGCAAGGCATCTGCTCCCCTAGCTATTTGGTAAATGATGAAAACGTACAACGCTTTCATTGGCAGAGCCTACACAGTTGCACGGTAATCCTTGCTAAATTAAAAGCAAGAACCAAGGAAGGGAATTTTATCCATTGTTATTCTGCTACTAGCGGGCTAAGAAAATTCTAAGTGTGGTCTGATTCCACTGGGCCCATCTGGAAGAGACACTCCTTTCCTTCAGGACGTATCTTTTTGAATGTCCCTAATTACTTCTCCTAAAAACAGGAAAAACTTATTTTTGGATAGAATGCTCCACTGTCAGTAAGATAGGGTAGGTTTAAATGGGAAAGCACTGAAAAATCTGATCTAATCAATACATGAGAAGTGATACATTGGACTGGATTTAAAAAATTAAAATTGTCTCATCACTTTTGTGAATCTATTTTTCTTGCCAGTATATGTTTTAGAATATGTTTTATTGAACTCACTCCTTGAATAAAACAGATGAAAGTTATATGTTAAATATTAAAAAATAAACAATGCAGTTTAAAATTCTTTCTTATAAATTTTGTAGCAATGCTTTGGGTTTTAAAAGGAGATTTCCGGGATATAAGCTAAAAATGGATTTTGGCAGTTTGTGCTCCCAATGCTTGCTTCCCTTATCTCAGTATTTCCCACTTTTCATCCCCTAGTTTGCCATTCAAGTCTTTACATTTCAAGGACATTTTTGCAGAGCTAATGGGGCTCAGCATTCGTGTTATTAAAACTCTGCTTGGTTTTACTTTTCGCAACGTAGCCTCTCCTAGCTGTTGCTGTCACTCATTACAGCCCCAATGTGCTGTGTGAGGCAACACTTAGTAAACGGGGTAGCGAGGGTCAAATGCTGCGTTACCAGGAGGAAAGCAAAAAGACAGCAGAAAACCAAAGAGACGTCCTGCAGGGAACAATATATATGTCATAAAGTTTGGGTTTGTGTGGGGTTTAAATGGAGTTGTTTAACATTCAAATCCCCTGAGTTTTCCCTTGCTGCGTTTGCCAGCAAGAGCGCGACTCATTTGCACATCCTGTCTTCCCTCAAGACTTGCCTTGTTTTCCAAGCACCGAATAGCGCAGGCCCAGCACTGCGCATTCAACAAATCACGAAGCACGCCTGCATTCTGCTATGTATCAAAGTCTCTTAATATGCCAACAAAGTTCTCCCAGGTCAGGAAAGCAGTTCATCAACCTTTTATATATCTTATAGTAGCAATAAATTTATTCTAGTGTGGGAGCTATGAGTATTTCAGACGCTCTATGAGAAAAACTCTTCAGCCTAAGATAGTCTGTGTACCCCAGAGTTGGAGCTCAAGACACAGCCATTGTTCTCTAAGCCACACTTTTATTGTTATTCACTTCCAGTTAATGCAAAGCTTTTCAAGGCACTTTCTGCAAGATTTGCTGTTTTATAAAAAAAAATTTCATTTAAGAAAAAAAACCTAACTTTTCTGTACAATGAATTTCTCTTTTATTCGTTTATGATTGTGTGCTCTATTAAATTTTTAAAGGAACACAGGACTCATATTTTTTTTCTCAAGTATCTGGTGGAAAATTAGTTTCTGTGTTTTGAGTTTTGGTCTAAATGTTTTTTTCCTTCTTCCCCACTAATGAAGGAGATCACATTGCAAGTTAGATTTAGAAAATTGTTATACAGTCAAGTAAAGAGTCTCTCATCTACTTTTCAGATTAGAGGATATTAATGTTTCATCCATTTTCCAGATTAGATGATGTTAATTTTCAGGCCCCCTCAAAAGGCTTGTACAATGTCTTCATATTATAAAAGGACCATTCTCAGACCTATGTTTGAGGCAAATTTTTTTTTTTTAAGGCGGAGTAGTGAGGAGAGAATAGAAGTAGAAACTTTTTACCTACTTAGCCAACTTCAAAAATTATGCACCGTCACACCTGAGATGGGAGCCCTGGTGGTTTGGGGATTAATGGACCAGAAATTGAGTTTTACTGTTTTCATTTCATTTACATGCAGGCATGCACTGACACACACACATGCACACACACGTGTCCACATACCACATACACACACACACCCACCCCTCTCCTCAGCAAGTTACTCCCAAATACTTATTCTTCTAATCAAGATCCACCAAGTGGTATTTAGATAACTCCCTCATTTAGAAAGATTCTTAATAAAGTTGGTTTTAGGTAGGAAATGACTCATTTGAAGATTAATTTTTGTTTTGCTTTGTTTTGTCTTTTATATACAACTTGCTCCTCCTATCTACTTTACTGTATTTATGAACTTGCTCTAGACAAGGCTTTGTGGTCTTGAATCTGCTGTCAAGTTCCTTACTTGGTTTCCTGACACCTTTTTAATCAAATTTATTTTTCATATTCATGACTTTTATTTACAAAGACGTCATCATCAGACATGGCACCTAGTATCTGCTCTGAACTTTTATATCTGCCTGATCAGTTCAACTTTATATTTTTTATTCTCCTCTTGGTATTGAGATTTTTGATACTAAGATTAGCCTAGTCCACGCAATTCATTTGTTTTTTATCAGATGTACTTCCAGCCCACATGTGATCTCTGCTCCAACATGGCCAACTGGATTTAATCTTGGAATGTATTATTTTTCTATGAGCTCTCTGAGATTCTTTCTCTCTTCCTTTCTTCATAGTTTGAACCCTCTGGCAGAATTACATATGAATAAGGATAAGGGAAAATATATAATTGTTTTTAATCATAACTTCTCTCCCAATCTATGGAAGATTATTATTTCTTAAGTTGTTGAGTCTCTCACTCATGCTATCTACATAAGACATTAAACATGAGCAATAAGTTTTTTTAATTGATCTAATACAGATCACAATTGATTTATAATACAGTCAGGCCCAAAACATAAATGTATTCAATAAATTACTACAACACAAATTCACTTGTATAATCACTACTCTGTTCTTAAAATAGAACATTATCAGCTCCAGAATCTTCTTTCACGTCCCTCTTTCAATTATTACACCTGTCTTTTCCAAAGTTAACCTGCCTTCAAAATCTGTTTATTTTTTGCCTATACTTGTACTTCATATAAATGGAATAATAGAGTACGTGTTCTTATTTATCTGGGTTCTTCAGTCAATATTTTTTGTGGTAATTATCCATGTTGTGTAGCTGTATTTTATTCAGTTTCATTGCTTTATCATATTCCATTGGTTGAACATTTATTGATTGATTATAATGTTCATTAATATTTGGGTTGCTTCCAGCTTCTGGCTGTTACAGATAATGCTGGTAGGAACATTTTGTATATGTCTCTTCCTGCACTTGTGTACAAATTTCTCTTAGGTACATACATAGAGTAATGGAATTGTTAGGTCTTAAGGGATATGTATGCTCAACTGGAAAATCAAATAGTTTTCTAAACTTATAACAATTTATGTTCCTGTTGCTCCATACCTTCATAAAGTCCTTCTAACTTTAACTTTTGGTGGTTATGTAATGGTCTCTCATGTGTTTTCAATCTTTATTTCCCTGATGATAATAAGGTGAGAACCTGTTCATATGCACATTTCCCGTTTGGATATATAATACAGTTTAATGCAAATTCAAGTCTATTGTCAAATTTTCTTTTTCCTTTCTTTAAAAATTGACATTTTTTTTAAATAGCTTATGAATATGGACATGTGTTTTAAATATCTTCTTTTACTCTGCGAGTTGCCTTCTCACTCTCTTCCAGACATGTTTTGTTGACCGGAATGTATTGATTTTAATGTAGTCCAATTTGAGAATCTTCTCCTTTATGACCAGTATAGTTTTTCTCCTCTTCAAACAATCAATTTCTATGGTATGGAAAGGGAGATAGTCCTCTATGTGATCATGTGTTAGCTCCTGGTTGCCTCTCAAACCTTTGTGATTCTCTCATCTGCCATCTTTGTTCTCAGTGGCTTCCAGCATTGGAGGGTGTGCCAAGTCCCATCAGTGTCCCAAAGGGGAGGATAGCAGTTGGGACCTAGATATACACTGATTAGAAGCTGAGCCCTCAGGCACCAGCTAAGAAAGCATGTAGTCAAGCCCCTTCTAGGGAGAAACTGGGAGATGGGCCTTTTTACCTGCTTTCTCTGCACTGAGCCCTGGTGTATAAACATGGGGAGGGGCTGCTCCTGTGCCTATTTAAAAGCTGCTCCTTTGTTTGCTACAGTCCTGTGGAACTGGTGAATGCAAACTCTGCTGGTTTTCAGAGCTAGGTGATTTGTGGGCCTGTCCATTATGTGGCAGCCACAAAAGCTGGAACACCAGAAGTGTGTACAAGCTCTTTCTAGGGAGATATTGGTGACTTGGTTTTATTGTTTTAGCAAGCCGGAGGGAGAAAGCTGGGGTAATGCCCCCTGGCTTCCCCAGTCTCTAGGGGAGGATCTGCGGCCAGTCCCTAGATGTGTGCTAAATTAGAAGATCTATCCTTAAGCAGCAGCTCGTATAGTGTGTAGTCAGACCCCTTCCAGGGAAAGCCTGGGAGTTAGGAGTTTTTTGCCTGCTCCCTCTGTACTGGGCCCTGGGGGACAGCCACAGCTAGTGCTCCCATGCCCATTAAGAACTGCTTCTTTGTTTGCTATAGCTTTGTGTGTCTCTTGGACGCAAGCCCTATTGGCTTTCAGAGCTAGGTGTTTTGGGGACCACTCCATTGAGTGGGAGTCTTAAAATTTGGCACACCAAATGTGCAGTCCAAAATTTTCACTCCTCAGGGAGAAACTAGGAGTTGAGATTTTCTTCTCTGTTGTATGGTACTGTGCCCGGGGTAGGGTTTATGGTGAGAGTGTGTCTCAGCCTTTCCTACCTGTTTTGACGTGGGTATTTTCTCATTCAATCAATGTGTAGGAGTCACTCAGCTAGATTCTGGCTTTCTTTCAGAGAGAATTACTCTATGTATAGCTGTACATTCATTGTGTCATCTTGGTTGACCCCTCAGCTTGTTATTAGTTTTTGTAAATCATTCTTACATATTTGAAAAAAGTAGGCATTCTACATTTGTTGGGTATGGCATTGTATTTATATTAGGTCAACTTTGATAAAGATTTTGCTCAAATATATATATAACTATTGATTTGTTGTTGTTTGTTGTTGCTTTTTCTATTACTTATGAAGAGCTATTTTACCATACCCTGCTATGATGGTGTGTTTGTCTCTTACATTCCTTCAATTTTTGTTTCATATATTTCGAAACTATATTTTAGGTGCATATATATTTGTAATGTTACTAGGGAAATAAGTATTGTGCCAGTTTTCTCATGCTTAAAATAAGACTGTTCATATTACCCACATCATAAAGCTGTTGTGAGGATTAAATGAGATAACATACTTGAAGCCCTTTGGAGATTTCCTGGTGTATATTATGTACTATATTTGTGTTTTCTATGTTTTTGAATTGAGTAAGAATGTTTTTTTAAAAAAAAAAAACTTAAAAGTAAGCACTTCAAAACAACTGGAATATATTTTTAAATCAGCAAAAAAAATTATAATCAAAGAAATCAAAATGAAGAAAGAAAAGCTTAGAAAACGAAGGCATAAAGCCTGTTGACAGAAATAAGGCTAAGTATATCAGAAATGAAAATGAATGTAATCAAATTATACTCCCCTGGCTAAATAAAAAAATAAGGATGAAGAGATATATAAAATCTCTAAAAATGGTTCCTCAAAGAGATACTTAAAAATGTTACCTGGTAAAGAAGGCTAGCAATTGACCAAACTGATTTTTTTCCCTGAGATGACGGCTGGAGTCTACTTCCCAGCCTTCTTTATAGCTTGGTTTGACCAGGATCCTGTGTTCTGGCCAATAGAATGGGAGTAGATGTCACTTGTCTCTTAAAGGCCAGTGCATAAAAACCTCTCAAAGGTGAAGCTCTCTACTCTTTCCTCTTTAAACAGCTGGATGTCAATGTCCAAAGGAAACAAGACAGCCACGTGGTGAAGGTGATGAGGCAACAAAATTGAAGAAGCTTGAATCCCTTAATCACAGCTGTGAAAAGAGCTACCCATCAATTAATACAATTAATATTAAATACGAAATAGTAGGAGAAGTTTACCAGGCAATACTAGCAAACAAAAAGCCAAACACATTTGAGTGTCAATAATTATTTTACATAAAAAGCACTAAAGAGGAAAAAAATCCCATGGGTTATTTCATATTCATAATGTGTACAATCCACAAGGTGGACATAACAATCATGAATCTTTATTCACTAAATAACAAAATTAATGTTTGGCCAAAAACAACATGAAACACAATTGCAGAAATAAAAGGAAGAATGCAAAAACAAAATTATTACAGGACAATTGAACAACTCAATCAGACTTTAAGTGAACAGGTAAAGGAGCATTAATTAAAAGTAATTATATAATAAACTGAAAAAAATCTCATTAAAGGAGTAAACATACAGATTATATTTACTGATCATCATCCAGTACAAGGTGAAACAAAATCAAGAACCAAGCCAAATATTTATTTTATTAAAATACTTTCCTATGTAATTATTGATCAAAGATAAAATTAAGCCTATAATTACAGATCATTTAGATAACTTAAAAATTATTTAATTAAATTTAGCAACTATTATTGATGAAAATCCAAGACAATTAGCAATAAAAGAATTTTTCTTTTGCATAATAAAAAAAGGCATCTCAATCCAATAAGTGTGTATAATGCTAAAATGTGAAACACAGGCACGATTATAAATGTGAGGTAGGTAAAGGCAATCTTCATTTTATTAAACATTTCTCTGTATTTTCATACTAGTGTCTATAACGTATAAAGCAGAAATAAGAAATCATCTGTTAGAAATAAAGAGAAAAAATTATCATTATGTCTGCTAATATGTTTTCATGTCTAGATAATGTAAGAGAATCAATAAATACGCTTAAAATCAATGAGAGAAGGATAATGTTCCTAGAATGAATGAAGAAGCAAGAATAAATAGTTTTCCTGTATAGTTGAAATTCTCATAAGATTTCTATTCACAGAAGAACAAAACAAATAAGAACCAATGAAAAGTAGGATTTATATAGGAAATGACAAGATTTACTGAAAACTCAAAAGAAGATTGTAATGAATTCATACCGATAGCTTGTTCCTGAATGAACAGATTAAATGTGTTTTTCCACACTTTGCATTTATTTTTAATTTTAAAGAAATTACTATCCAATATGTTTTAAGTAGTTGGGGAGGGATGCATTGGTCTTAATTAAAATAACTAAGAAATGAGGAAAGTAAAAAACTTTTGTGAGAAGAAAAGAATAAAGGAGAATACATTTCAGTAGTTCTTAAAAGCCATGTGGGCATGGAGCAAGTTTCAAAGCATAAATAGGTCTGAAATAAACTCTACTAGAAACAAAATATATATGATAAAGGAACTTCCAAACACATGTAACTGAGAAATTTTATTTATTTTAAAATAAAATGTCAAGAATGACTAAGTAGGAAGTAATATATATTGATAATTCATTGATTTCAGTATAGAGAACAACTGTAAATGTAAATGAAATGGAATATAGCAGAAATAAAAAGAATCAATATAATCAACTACAGAGTACTTTTAAAGCATCATATAAAATAGTAAGACATAATAAAACAGAAAGCATGAAAATAATATTACAGATATATGCCTGCTATCCTTAATATACAAAGTCATCTTATGAATAAATAGAAAAAATCCTTAGACCTTCATTATAAATGGACAACAAACTATAAGATAAAAAATCAATAACCATAAAAAAAATGTACTGATAGAAACTGTGAATTAAACTAACAAAATCTTCTTTTTCACTACCAAGTTGGTGAAACTATTTTAAAAAATAATGATAACCAATTTTTGTAAATGTGTGGAGAACCAAAAATTGCATGTACTCCCATTGGGAGTATTATATGATAAAACATTTCTGGACAGCAATCCAAGAATATCTATCAAAAGCCTGAAAAACACACCTATACTTTCACTTAGTAAGGCTATATTGATGCGTCTTCAGAGTTTTGTTTCTCATAATGAAAATATCAAAACAATGTAAGGTCCAAAGTGTCAAGAATAATGATGTCTTTAATTATATGGGAGTTTTATGTTCTTCTTTTTAGTTTTTAAATTCTCTACAATGAACATGTATTTTTTTTAATTGGGGAAAATCAATATAATCAAATATCTTGTGAATTTTATTATTATGTGAAGCCACAGAATAAAGAAAATAAAGGTAGTATCTATTTTTGAGCACCTGTTAATAAAGGTAGTATGTTAATAACTTGCTCAAATAACTGTTGTGAGGAAAAAAAAAAAAGATACAAGGGAAAAGCAAGCCAGTCTGGGGAAAACATTTTCAATGAATGAATTGATAAAGGGGTCGTATAGACAACATTTAAATAATTTGCAAAAACTAGTGTGAAAAAAATTTTTTTTAATAAAAATAGACAAATGGTATGGGCAATTCATTCAAGAGGAGAAAACTTTAAAAAGCTGTTAAAGTAATAAAAGGATGCTCAATCTCATAAACAGCCATGAAAATGAAAATTAAGATGAGAATTCTGTTCTATACTCATCAAATTGGCAAAAATTAAAAAGTCTGACAATACCAAATGTTAGAAAGTGTTTATGGCGGTGGGAATTCTCATACCCTGTCAGCCACCAGTAAAATATCCAATAATCTTGACAGAATACATTTCACAGAGTCTATGAATTCTACCCAAGTAAAATGCAGGCCCATATATATGTCACTGCATCTTTTTTTTGTAATGGTCTCAGACTGGAAACCACTCAGCGTCTCTCAAGAGTAGAATGAATAAATTGTGTTATGGTCTACAGTTGGACTTTATAGAAAATGTTGAATGAACATCTAGAACTGGAGAAGAATATATAAATTATAAAGGCTCATATGATGTTTAAAACATTTGAAGCACTGCTATCTACTTACCCATCTATATCTCTCTCTCTCTCACTCTCTCCCTATAATTTAAGGGTACATGAAGTAAAAGTAATAAACACTTGTAGGAATTATATAAACAAGATGCAAAGGCCAAACAGGATGGTGGTTACATATAGGCAGCAAGTATGGGCTAGAATAGGAATTGAGGAGGTAAGCTGGAATCATGAACTCTAATTGTAACATTATTTCTTTAAAAAATTATTCAAAGCAAATCAAGCAAAATGTTACAATTTGGTAAAGCTGCGTGTAGCTTTGCAAATGTTAATTTTTTTATTCTCTATAATTTTATATACTTTTTACCTTTATAAATGAAAATAAAGGAAAAAAATGAATGTCCAAGTGAGCTATCTTGACCCGAATGTGACAATATGATACTTAACTGGGTCACAGCATGGCTTCTGGAAACCAACATGAGGTAAAAAAACAGTGCTCTATGGGGTTACTGAGAAATCTGAATATCATCTAATTTGATAATCTGGATATTAATGAGATATTAAGGAAACATATTTTGTGGAGGGTTTGACTTTTAAGTAGAATTATTTATGAGATCTCTCAAGCTAGCCAACCATTCATCTAACCAGCTAGCCTTCTGTTCATTTACTGGGCACTGACCATGCGTAGAATGACTAGAAGTAGGCTGAAAGAGGAATAGATCTTTCCTTTTATTATTATCTGCTCAAATTATTACTATTGTAGAGCAGAAGATAGAGAGAGATGGATCTAACCTTTGCTGATATTATTATATAGTTGACATATGAAAACCACAAATTATTCTCACCAGAGCTGAGGGGGATGAGGTATAATGGGGATTTGGGTCCAAGGTAAAGTTGCAAAATGAAAATATTTCAATACCAAAATTCCAGTAATGAGTTAACTAATCCACTAACAAAAGACAATGTTCACCATTCTTATAGGACAGCACACTGTCTCCTGAAAATTGACATGGGAAATGCTTTCCAAAATAAGGACACAGAGACAAAACCCCACACTCCATTAACAGAGATGTGTGTGGCAGCCTTGGACTTTATAGCTCCAATTTGCTCACTGACCTAACACCACAGAGCAAAGAGTAAGACATTAATAAAGCAAAATATTCATTAAGCACTCACCCAGTCCCCTGGCAGTGTTAAAATCTTGCCATTTACCGTATCATTGCCAAGTGTTGTTCTCTTATCAACAAGGAGGGCCAAAAAGAATGAGCCCAGTGGAAAGGAGTGTGTGGACAGTCCTGTGCCATTAACTTCAGCCAGCTGAATCAGTCCATCATATAAATGTGGCCTTATCTAAACAGTAAAATTAGTAACAGTATATATTTCTTCTCTATCTGGAGAAGGACAAAGTAAAAAAACAGCCTAAGGAGCAAACACCATAATCCTTGGTATATGAATGCTCTTTTTTTTTTGCAACTAAAATAAAAAATAACATGGGAAATACTAAGGAAGATTCAATTAGGCCTTTGTGGGCTATAAAAGAATGTAAAATGATGTATTTTCTCTAATCACTTAATTTTACAAGAGGAAGAATCTCATTAGCTAAAAAGCGTAACAAAATATTTGTAAGAGAAGGATAAGATTAATAAAATGTGATCTAAGAAATATAATTTCCTGGAAAGTTAGATATGTTGGACCAATATCTTCGATAATCTGTATTGGAAAGGAAAATTGCTGTTTTCTGCAAAAACAGACATTTTCAGAAAAATCTGTGAAAATGATGATGGTTAATAAAATTGCATTTTAAGAAAACAACACCTTGCATTTTGCATTCTTAATCTTGGTAGATTTCTCAGGCTATTATACGTTACATTACCGCAATTTTAGCAACCATAAAGATCAAAAGACTTGTATAGTTTACTGTATACCAAGCAGGACTCTATATGCCTGAGAAATATTCAAGAAGAAGAGACTAAGGAAGAGAGAGATAAGCAATTTGTTCAAAGTTACATAGTTTCAAGTAACACTGCCAGAATTAAAATCAAATCTTTACTCTCATCTGCTACTTTGGAGACTGGTAATTGTTTTCTGTAAAGACACAGTAACTATTTTACACTTGCAGCTCATAAAGTTCTCTGTTGTTATTCCTTAACTCTACTGAATGTTGTAGCATGACAGCAGAACTAGACATTACATAAACAAATGGTCGTCGCTGTCTTCCAGTACAACTTTATTTACAAACGTAGGGCATAAGCCAGATGGACTGCAACGTGAGGACTCCCGTACTATTTAATGATACTTCTCAGACCGAGATTCAGACAACATCGGTATTATAATTCTCATTAGAAGTATTTCTAAATTATGTATTTTTAGAAACATATTCACCTCAGACTGCTTTTTTTTTTCTATTACTGCTGAGATGCTGTCTATATGGTTCTGCTGGGACACAGGCAGCTGCAAGTCCATGAAAGAAGACAGGATTTCTTTCTCTTGGAATCTTCTCCTCTTTGACACCTAGCTCCAATTCTCATGCACATACCAAGCCAGATCAATCAGTTCAACCCTGGAATGACAATCATGGCATTTAGCTCTGCTTTATATCCTAATTACTGTCTTTCTCTCTATATTATTATTTTCCTATTAAAAAACGGAACAGAACAAAACAATAGCAATATCATCCTCACAGTGATTATATATATTATCTTTAAAATGCCTTACTTCAGTTTGGAATAATATGGCACTTTAAATAAACAAATAGTGATAACTTCTACTTTTAGAGCAGTTTTCCTAGCCATCACTATCAAAACAAGTACAATCACTTCAATGTCACTAGATTTACCTCAATTACTTACAATGTCTTGACATAATCAGCAAATCTCTCAAAAATTTCTCTGATATAACCTGCCATTTTGATGGCAAATGTTTTCTGTGAGATATATAAAGGGACTCCAGGGCCGGCCCCGTGTCTTAGCGGTTAAGTGCGGGCGCTCCGCCACTGGCGACCCGGGTTCGGATTCCAGGCGCGCACCGACGCACCACTTGTCTGGCCATGCTGAGGTGGCGTCCCACATACAGCAACTAGGAGGATGTGCAACTATGACATACAACTATCTACTGGGGCCTTGGGGAGAAAAAGGGAAAAAAAGGAGGATGATTGGCAATAGATGTTAGCTCAGGGCTGGTCTTCCTCAGCAAAAAGAGGAGGATTGGCATGGATGTTAGCTCAGGGCTGATCTTCTTCTTCAAAAAAAAAGGGACTCAGTGTTCCCCTGATCACAACAGGGGAACAGAAGGTTTAGTGGCAAATTTTTAATAGGACTTTGCCAGGCAGTAGAAGAAGAGCTCTGGAATCAGTATTCCCTGTGTTTGAATTGGTAACCTGTGGGTAGAAGACAGACTGAAAGGTCAATTCTTCATTAGCAGGGTCGCTAGTAGCTCGAAGAATGAGCTTTTAGCCTGTGTACTCAGAGCCACTCAGCAGTAGCAGAAGTTCTGAATTTCTGAAATGCTAAGTTTCTTTTCATTTCTAGAAGAGAAGAGATGCTGCTTATTACATAAAGAAGTTTTCTATTTTTAAGACCATGATATTCATTATAGGAATTTATTTATATCTATCCAATAAATTATCTTTTAAAAAACACTCATTTTGTGTTAAAGCAACTAGTTTTCTGAGAACTTTGCTGTCTATATCCAGGGCATATATTGGACTAGTGGTCTCTAAGTGGTTGTATATACGTTATCAGTGAGGGGTGAGATGACCACTCCTAGATTATTGAAAATAAAAGTTACATTTGTATTCTTTGAATTTTATAAGTTATTTTTTAAATCACCACCTCATTCAAAAAAAGAATGTATATAAAGTACAATCATGACAAGTATAATAGTAAAATTTATAAAACCTAACACTTCATTGCCCATTTTTGCAAGAGAACATTGCCAAGGTACTTAAAGCCTTCTGACTGTTTCTTTCTGAATGCATCTCTCTCTCTCCCCTTGCCAGAAGCAACCACTAAACTGAATATTCTCTTTATTACTCTTTTGTTTCTCATTATAGTAGTGGTTCTCAATCTTGGCTGCACACTGAAATTACCTGGGAAGCTTTGAAAAATAGTGATGTTCGGGATCAACCCTCAGAACCTCTGATTTTACTGGTCTCGAGTACAGCCTTCATATTCTGTGGCTAACTGATAGGGTAATATTATTTCCACATAAAGCCTTAGTTCAATGAGAGCTTTAATATAAGGGATAGACAATCATTGTAAGATTCTCTGACTTGACTCTCTTCAGATTCCATTATGAAAAAAAATAATGCTGAGATCATGATGCATTCAGTCCCAATCTCCTTCTCCTTTTTCAAACAAAACTGCATGACAAATCTGGATTCCTATTTATACTCTTTATCTCCCTTTCCCTTCCAATGTTCTTATTCCTTGTTGTTCTTAGTTGTTATCAAGATTGAGCATGGAGCTTTTGGGAAATGGGAAAGTTGATTGGGAGAACAGGTTATTTGTGGAGGAAAGTAGCAGTAATGGAGCCTGTCAAGTAGGAGGACATCAATTTATGCAGGATCTTGCAAGCCATGCTCAAAGGACTGGACAGCCTCAGTTAGACAGGACAATCATTGAAGGAGTGTCAATGTCCTCCAGCCAAAGACCACCAGGAATACACCTGTGGTTAAAAAGCTAGGGTTATTGTTGCAACACCGGTGGAGGGACATTTACCATGGGGAACTGTAGTCTTCTCCACTACCATGGGGAAGAATCTTAATGAGGCTCCTCAGTAAGAGGTATTAGGAAAAGCCTATAACAGGATTGGGCTTTGGTTAGGCAATTTTGGGGGTTTATGGAAGTAGAACTTCACTCTTGATGGAGTGGAGTTGGAAAGAAGGGGCAGTTCTATTATTGGGTATCTCAATAAACCTTATCGTAAGGAAGGTAGACTAGAGCAAGGACAAAGCTCTCCTTGGTAAAGAAGCAGCAGTCACTCATTTCAGCTGAGACAGAGGTTATGTGGTTTCTGTGGCTTGTGCGGTAACCCTTTTTTCTGTTACTTTATGGTGGTCTCAGAGTGGCCTTGTCTAATGTTTATGCTCTCTGAGATTTTTCATGTCCAATCGGAGAAACATATGGCCTCACTGTGAGCGTCAGACCAGTTCCTGGATGTTAAGGTTGTTTGTTTGTTTGTTTGTATTTCAGAGTTTAATCACTAAAGTGATCAGATTAATGATTTAACTTGTGGAAATGTGGAGAATGGTTTGGACAAAGGAGAGACTAAAAGCAGACAGATCAGGCAGGAAATTATTTTTAACAGGATTAAAATCTCTTTGAGCGCCAGAGCTATAGAGCTATTTTAACATTATATAGACTCTAATTTCAGAGTTTGCACGAGAGACAATTGATGTTTTAATGTGACTTAGTAACAAGATCATTCATTAATTTATTCACAGTATTCAATAAAGTTTTCATTAAATACTGGCAACGGCAAGAATTTATGTGTTCTGTGGAATTAAAATAGAAAGCTGACCTTTTGAAATTGGGTTATTAAATATTTCTCATTTAACTGTGCTTCACAGTCTAGCTAAGTGTCTTAAATAAAACATGTTTTATGTGTATATTTATCTGTAGAACGGTAAATGAAATGTTCGTTTAACGCACTAGCAATTCAGTAACATGGGGATATTTTTAGAAGTTCATCATAAGAACCTAAGACATTTGAAAATAGGAAAAAGGCCATTCAGTTTAATAGAGCTGCTTTTCATCAGAGATATTAAATGTATTTTTCACAAGGCAAATTAAGTGACTGTTATACTGGGCCATTTTGATACTATCTCACTATTGTAAGACAAAAAAGCCTAAACGTATTGCCTAGGTTAAAATAGTCAAACTTTACATTTTATGCTTAACAGAATTTGGAAACTTGATTGCCACAGTTCATTTATTGCAGAAGATTTTAAGAGAAAAGCATCAACTCCCACACTCTTAATGTTTTTATGTCATTGAACTATTTAAATAAGTCAGAGTCTATGCATTGGATAAAACATTGAATTTAATATATACAGAAAAATTCCTTAAGTGTGGGAGTGGGAGGGTGAGTAAAGATCAGCGAAGCCTGAACGCCCCTCTTGAGAAGCCGCTAAAACTCCATCCATTGGCTATAAGCAGCATTTTTAGTTTTATATAGCAATTGGGAAACACCTTGAAATCAAACTAAGGATTTGTTCTTTTTTCCTGTCCCTTCCAAATTTCTGGCAGTGTGTTAATGTAAACTATTTTGTGTAATATTTTTCCATTTTTATCCTCACATTCATCAACAATGTTAAATTCTGGACATTTGTACGATTTATCAAATAGAAATCTGCAGTGTTAAGATGACTTCTAAGAATAGGGAATTCATCTGGGACCTATAGCAGCAACTATTGTTGTTTTTGGTAATATTTTTGTCAAATTAAGTGGTTAAAGTAGTCAGGTATTCAGTAAATTCTAATCTAACACAAAGTAAAATAAAAATAATTTATTTCTTCCATATGCTCTTTTTATTTCATTCTGATCTTTTGTTCATGACTTGTAATCACTTGGTCTCTCTCTTTCAAATTCTTCCAAGTTTTCTATCTTGATTTGTCCCTAATTTGTAGCTCTTTGCGTGTGGGACCCTGCCTTTCATCTCTCTTTCTCCCTATCTCACCCTCTAGAAAAATATTTTAAATCTGTTCACACTCTCAGGAGGTATACCATGTCATCAGCTACCACATCTTATTTAAGACATTTTACACTATCCTTGGGTGTTTTTTATATTGTAGACAAAAAGGACTTCCCAGTTCTGATAGGAACTTGGTGGTTAACTAAATTGGAAGATTTCCGCACATCCTCTTCCAGGTAATAAAGAAAAGAAAGCCATCCATGCTTCAGACCTGCAATGTGACTAGGAAACAAAATACTGCAAAATTTAGTTTACATGCAAGTGGTGAAATGCACAGCTCAAATCCATAGAACCAGATCTGGAGCCCATGTCAGAAGAAATTATTAAGCAGAAACTGAGTGGAGAAGGGGAGAATGCAGCCACCACTGAGCAATAGGAGAATGCAAAGAAAAATCACCCCTAGAGAGTGAGCAATGGGAGAAGATTGAGACTACATCTGAGACCTGGTGGAATCAAAAGGAAGGTGAAAGAGGCTTTGTAAGAGACCAGAGGTTTCAGTGTTGTGAAGGCTTTGCTTCAGGAAGTTCCGGGAGGGTAAAAGCACATAAAAAATTAGAAGAATATCTCCATAGTAATAATTGATTCTGACAATGAATATTAAAACCACTGGAAAAGGATTAGTTACACAGTCTCAAAGAATTTCCCCATAGGTCAGATATTAATTAAAAATGAAAAAAAGTGACTTATAGTGTTGCAACTTGGTGGACACCATGCTAACCAGGCAGTCGGTGTTTTTACCACCAATAATGGTACAAAGTGAGGGTGATCTGATGCTCTGAGAATGACACAGTGTCACTTGTGGTATTCCTGCCAAAAACGCTTGACCTGAATCTAATCCTGATAAAATAATCAGACAAAAAACCTGAGGAACATTTTTCAAAACATTTGGCCTCTTCTCTCGAAAATATCAAGTCAAGAAGAACAAAGAAACTGCTCCAGATAATGGAAGACTTAAAAGACATAAAAAATAAATGCAATTCAAGGTCCTGGGTTGGATCCTGGATCAGAAAGGGAAAGAAAAACTATAATTCTCCTATAAGGACATTTATGAAAATTTGAATGTAGATTATATTAGATAACATTTGATCAATTTTAAATTTGTTGAATTTGATCATTATATTTGGTTCAGTAAATTCTGACATAACACAAGGTAAAAAGAACAAGAATATATTTCTTCCATATGTTGTTTTAATTTCCCTCCTTGTTCCAAGTTTTAGAGATAAAGACTATGACTCCTGCCAGTTACTTCTGTCGGCTCATAAATAATAACAATATTAACAACTTGTAATCTAGGTGAAGGGTATATAGTTCTCCAATGAATTCTTCTTGTAAGGTTTTTTGGATTTAGCATTTTTAAAAATGAAGAAAATATCACATGATGAGCTATTAGTCTGAATGGATTTTTTATTTTTTTCGTATTTTGACTGGCTTTCACATAATCAGTGGAAGAGGAATTATCCTTTCCACAAGGCTTCTGAATATGCTACACTGAAAATGGCTTAGCAAATAAGATTCTATCCCAACTGTCTTTGCCTAAGGAATACATTTCATGAAGTACTAATCCTCAGAACCAGGTAATTACCCTGTGTATGTAACATATATTCTTTACTATGTAGTTTCACTCAGGCTTGTTTTCTATTGTTCTGTCTTTGGTAAAGACAAATGACAAATGATCATATATTTGAAGACTCCTTGACCCTTTAGCCTTCCAGTTCCAGGTTTTTAATCTTTCATCATCTATCTCTTTCTCCAAAACTTTATACACTGTTGGGATATTTTGAGACAAAAAAAAAAAAACAATTGGCTCACCATATCTACAAATACCAATCATAAAAGATTGACCAAAAACTCTTGTTCACCATTGCTAGGGAATTTGTTTTTTAAATTTCATAACTTTCTGTAAGCTCAAATAAAACTGAAAAACAAAAATTAGTTGGTTCAAATTCTGAGACTAAAAGGATCCCTTAGCTTGAAGTTACGGATTAGAGCTGACGACTGCCCAGAAAATATAGGGACAAGGATTTTCACCAACGCCTTTTTTTTTAAACAAAGGATTCAGTCAGTAAAAAAAAAAAAGTTAAGTGTCATATGTATAGCCCTTTCATTCCTTTATCTCTTTCTGCTTTGGATTCTTATCAGACAAATGTAACTTCATCTCTGTTCAATGTGCAGCCGTTTCCAATGATTCAATGAAAGTGGACAGTAAGAATCACACAGCTGAAAAGAACAATGAGACATCGTTTCATTTATTTCACTCACTAGATTTATTTTACCCAAATCTCCTTTAGAGTTTTCATAAGGGCCTTTGGCAGAAATACAAAACTCTTCGGAGAGCCATAGTGCTTTTCTCAATCTCCACCATGGTATTCATAAACAATTTTCATATGTGAGCATAGACTATTTACCGTCTGTTGTTTTCCAGTTCTCAAGTTAAAATTTAATTATCATCACAACTTAAGTTTGCATTTTTCAGTTCTTCCTGTCTATTCTTTCTGGTGTTTTACACAGTCCTAGTACTTTAATAAGATGAACACCCAGACCTAGTTAAGAGAAATCACAATTAACATAAATATTTTCCAGAATAGTAGAATTGTTTTTTAATTGCTTTACTGGGATATAATTGATATACAATAAACTGCACATACATAATGTGAAAATTTGATAAATTTTTACATATGTATACATCTGAGAAAGCATCACCATAATTAAGATAAGGAACATGTTTATCATCCTTAAAAGTTTTTTTATGACTTATTACGATCCCTGTCTTCATGACATTCCTATTCTTCTCCACTCCTGGGCAACTGCTGATCAGTCGCTATAGATCAAATTGCATTTGTAGTTTTATGTAAGTGAAATCATATACTATGTATTCTATGTCCTTTCACTCAGCTTAACTATTTTCAGATTCACACACGTTGTTGCATATATCAATATTTTATTCCTTTTTATTGTTGGGTGGAATTTCATTGTATGCACATACACAATTTTTTAATTTATTTGCCTCTTACTGTAATTAGGGCTTTTTCCTAGTTGTTTGCTGTTACAAATAGGACTTCTATGAATATGTGTATGGGTCTTTGTATACACATAGTTTCATTTCTCTTAGGCATTTATCTGGAAGTGAAATGGTTTGGTCATATGGCAGGTTTAATCTTGAACTTTGTCAGAAATTGTCAAACTGCTTTCAAAAAGATTATGCCATTTTACATTCCCACCAGCAGTATATGAGTTTTCCAGTTGCTCCACATCCTTACCAACAATTAGTATGGTAAGTCTTTTTAATTTTATCTATTCTAATAGGCTTGTAGAAGTGTCTAATTGTGTTTAAAATTGCATTTCCTAATAACTAATGATCTTGAAGATTCTTTCATGTGCTTATTTGCTATCCATATGTATTTTTTGATGAACTGTCTGTTCAGAACTTTTGCCTATTTTTATGAAAAATTAAGTTGTTTTCCCATTATTGAGTTGAGATAATTCTTTATATATTATGAGTATAAATCCTATGCCAGGTATATTATTTGCAAATATTTTATTTTAGTGTGTGGCTTGTCTTTTCATTCTCTTAACATATCCTAAGTTTTTAATCTTAAAAGTAAAAATTTTAATCTTGATGAAGTTCAATTTGTCATTTTTTTTCTTTTGTGGGTCATGCTATTGGTGTTGAATATAAGAAATCTTGGCTGTGTACATTCATTACTGAAATCTCTATTTTGTTTCATTGATCAATTCATGTGTCTGGATGCCAATATCAGGCTGTCTTGATAACTATATTTTTAAAATTATTCTTAAAATCATGAAGTGTTATATGTCCAACTTAGTTTCTTTTTTTCAAACTTATTTTGGATGTTAAAAGTCCTTTATATTTTCATGTGAATTTTAGAAGCAGCTTGTCATCTTCAACAAAAATCCTGCTGGACTTCTGATATGGATTGTGTTGAATCTATAGATAACTTTGGGGAGAACTGACATTTAATAGCATTGAGTCTTCTGACATATGACCGTGGTCTCTCTCTCCATTTGTTTAAGTATTCTTTACTCTCAGTAATGCCTTATCATTTTCTGTGTATGTATCTTGCACATGTTTTATTAGCTTCATCCCTAAATATTTCAGGTTTTTGATGCTATCAGAAGTGGTATTTTTAAATTCAATTTCTGACTGTTTATTGCTGGTATCTAGCAATGCAACTCATCTTTGCATGTTTATCTTGTATTGTTCAAACTTAGTAAACTTTCTTATAAGTTATGACTTTTTAAAACTTCAGTATATTCTCTACATAGATGATCATGTTGTCTATGAATAAAGGCATTTTCTTATCCCTTTCCGATACACATGGCTTCCATGTCTTTTTTTTTTGTTTAATTGTGCCAGTTAGAACCTCCAGCACAATGATGAATAAAAGTGGTGAGAGTGGATACCATTAACTTGTTCCTGATCTTAAGAGGGAACATTTTTATCTTTCACAGTTAAGTAGATGTTCCCTGTATGTTTTTCATATATAGCCTTTATCAAATTGAGCATATTCCTTTTGATTCCTACTTTATTAGGATTTTTCATTAGAAATGGATGTAGGGGGCCGGCCCCATGGCTTAGCAGTTGAGTGCGCAGGCTCCGCTGCTGGCGGCCTGGGTTCGGGTCCCAGGCGCGCACCAACGCACCGTTTCTCCGGCCATGCTGAGGCCACGTCCCATATACAGCAACTAGAAGGGTGTGCAGCTATGACATACAACTATCTACCGGGGCTTTGGGGGAATAAATAAATAAATAAATAAATAAATAAATAAATAAATAAATAAAACAGACCTCTGCTCCAAAAGAAATGGATGCAGGATTTTGTCAAATGCTTTTTCTATGTCTTTGAGATGATCATATGATTTTTTTCTTTTTAATTTGTTAATATAGTGAATTAAATCCAACAATTTTTTTTTTTTTTTTGGCTGGGAAAGATTTGCCTTGAGCTAACATCTGGTTGCTAATCTTCCTCTTGTTTTCTTTTTTCTTATTTCTTTTTTCCTTTCCCCAAAGCTCCAGTACATAGTTGTATATTCCAGTTGTACGTCTAGTTCTTCTATGTGAGCCACCGCCCAGCATGGCTACTGACAGGCTAGTGGTGTGTTTCCACGCCTGGGAACTGAACCCAGGCCGCCGAAGTGGAACACACTGAACTTGAACCACTAGGCCATCAAGGCTGGCTCTAAATCCATCAATTTTTAAGTGTCAAAACAATCTTACCTACCCAGGATAAACTTCAATTGATTATGATGTGTTAGTCTTTTAATATACATTATACTTAATTTGCTCAAATTTTGTTTAGAAGTTTTATATCTATATTCAAGAGGGATGTGGTTCTGTAGTACTCTATTCTTGTAGTGTCTGGTATTGCATAAGGACAATGCTGGCCTCAGAAAATGATCTGGTAAGCAGTCCCTCCTCTTCAATATTCTGGATGTGTTTGAGAGAATTCCTACTATTTCGTCCTTAAATATTGGATAGAATTTAGTAAGGAAGCCATTTGAGCTCAGCCTTCTATCTGTGAGAATGTTTTTATCTACCAATTTAATTTTTTAAATAGGTATAGAGCTAGTCAGGTTATCTATTTCTTGTTGAGTGAGCTTTGTTAGTTTGTGTCTTTCAATAAATTTGTCCATTTCATCTAAGATATTAAACTTATTTGCCTGCAGGTGTTAATAATATTTTCTATTATACTGTTAATACTTGTGGAATGTGTAGTGATGCCACCTCTATCATTCTTGATATTGTGATTTCTTCTTATTTTTCTGATGTCTGGCTAAAGTTTTAAGTTTACGCATCTTCTCAAAGAACTAGTTCTTAGTTTCACTGTTTTTCTTTTTTTTTTTTTTTTTTTGCTTTCTTGTTCCTTAATTTCCTCTTTAATCTTTATTATTTCCTTCCTTCTGATTACTTTGTATAATGACTGAAGGTATATGTCCCTCCCCTCCAATTCATACATTGAAATCCTAACCCCAAACATAATGGTATTAGAAGGTGAGGGCTTTGGGAGGTAATTAGGTTATGAGGATGGAGCCCTCTCGAATGGGATTAGAGGCTTTACACAAGGGACCCTGGAGAGCTCTCACACCCTCTTTCCATCGTGCAAGGATACAAAGAGGAGACAGCTGGCTGCAACCCAGAAGAGGATTCTCACTGGAACCTGACCTGGCTGGCACCCCGCTCTCAGACTTTCAGTCTCCAAAACTGTAAGAAATAAATTTCTGTTGTTTATAAGCCACTCTGTCTATGGCACTTTGTTATAGCAGCCCAAACTGACTAAGATACTTTGTGTTTCACTTTCTCTTCTTTTTCAGGTTTAAGTGGAAGATGATGTCATTGATTTGAGATCTTTCTTCTTTTCCAATATAGTCATTTAGTGTTATAATTTTCTAAGCACTGCTTTAGCAGAGTGACATGACTTTTGATAAGTTCTGTTTTTATTTTCACCCACTTAACAATATTTTCTAATTTCTCTTGTTTTTAAAATTTTATTTATTTATTTATTTATTTTTCCCCCAAAGCCCCAGTAGATAGTTGTATGTCATAGCTGCACATCCTTCTAGTTGCTGTATGTGGGACGCGGCCTCAGCATGGCCGGACAAGCAGTGCATCGGTGCGCGCCCGGGATCCGAACCCAGGCCGCCAGCAGCAGAACGCGAGCACTCAACCACTAAGCCACGGGGCCGGCCCTCTAATTTCTCTTTTAATGTAATCCTTAACCCATAGATTAGTTAGAAATGGAATTTGGTTTTTAAATATTTAAAGATTTTCCAGAAATCTTTCTGTTATTAATTTTTAATTCCATGTAGTCAGAGAATACACTTTGTATAATTTGATGTCTTTTAAATTCATTGAGAATTATATTTTGGCCCAGAATATGGTCTTTTTAGGTTAGTGATTTGAGTACACTTCAAAAGCAGGAATATTCTGCTTTAGTTTGTAGGAGTGTTCTGTAAATATTAATTAGGTCAAATTTGTTGTTAGTCTTCTATATTCTAGCTGATTTTCTGTCTACTTGTTTTATCAATTATTGATTGAAAAGTATTAAAATATCCAGTTATAAGTGTAGATTTGTCTATTTCTCCTTGCAGTTCTATCAATTTTTGCTTCCTGTTATCTTGAAGCTCTGCTATTAGAGGTATAAACACTTACAATTGTTGTGTCCTCTTGATTAACTTACCTCATCATCATTATAAAAATGTCCTCTGTATCCTCGGAAATATTTTTTGTGCTGAAATCTGCCTTGCCTGATACAAACAGAGTCCCCTCAGTTTTCATTTGATTAGTGCTAGTGTGGCATATCTTTTACCTTTAACCTATTCTTGTCTTGTAATGTAAGGTGAGTTTCTTATAGGTATCATATAATAGATTTTGCCTTTTCAGCCAGATACTTTCTGCCTTTTAATAGGTTGGTTAAATTATTGACATTTAATATTATTATTGATATGGTTAAATTTAAATACTCCAGCTTGCTATTTGTGCTGTGTCTGTCCCATCTATTCTTTGTTCCCTTTCCTATTTTATACCATTTTTTTGTTAATACTTGATTATCTTTTAAGATTACATTTTATTTTCTATGTTTAAGTATTAGCTATAATTTCTTGTTTCGTTATTTGAGTGGTTGCTTTAGAGTTTATACTATACATCTTTAGTTTATTGCATTCCACCTAGTGATATTATAACATTTCTCTATAGTATAAATACCTTACAACAGCGTACTCCATTTCTCCCCTCTTCACCTTTGTGCTGTGATTACCATGTATTTTGCGTCTACATATGTTACAACTCCACACAGCATTGCTATTCTTTTTTCAAACAGTCAATATATTTTAAAGAGATTTAAATGATGAAAAAGTCTTTTATATTTATAAGTCACCATTTTCAGTGCTCTTCGTTCCTTTTTATAGATCCATATTTCTGTATTTATCATTTACCTTTTTCCTGAAGGACCTCCTTTAACGTGTGCTGTAATGCTGGTCTGGTGGTGATGAATTCTTTCTGCTTTTGTACTTTGTCTTTGCTTGTGAAAGATAACTTGCTGGGCAGAGATTCTAGGTTGATAAAGTATTTTTCCTTTTAGTACTTTTACATATGTTTTTCCACTATTTCTATTGAGAAATCTGCTGTCAACCAATCTTTGTTCCTCTATATGTAATGTCTTTTTTTCTCTAGCTGCATTTAAGATTTTTCTCATTGTCACAGGTTTTGAGAAATTTGATGACAGTAGTCTTGATTTATTTTCTTCATGTTTCTTATGCTTGGAGTTTGTTTAGCTTCTCTGGTCTGTGGACTTATGGATTTCATCACATTTGGACATAATTTAACTATTTCATCTTCAAATATCCCATCCCCCACACACACTGGAATCATTTAAATTACAGTTACACTTGGCCATTTGAAGTTACTTCATAGCTCAACTCATGCTCTGTTCATTTTAATATTTTTCTCTCTGATTTTCATTTTTAGTAGTTTGCCTTCCTGTGTCTTCAGATTTTCAAATAATATCTTCTTACATGTCTAGTCAGCCATTAATCTCATCCAGTGCATTTTCCTTTTTTAAAAAATCTGGAAAAGAAGATCCAAAATTCCATTTAGGACATTTTAACTTTTTAATATAATTAACAAAAAAATTCCATGTTTCTAATTAAAATAACTGTCTTCATATTCTTGTCTCCTAATCTCATTACTGTGTAATTTCTGGGTTGGATTCAATGTTTTTTTAACAGCTTTATTGAGATATAATTCACCTACCGTACAATCTACCCATTTAAAGTCAAAAATGCAATGTTTTTAAATATATTCACAGAGATTTTTTTTACCTAATTATGGGCCATATTTCTCTGCTTCTTTGCAAGCCTACTGATTTTTTTTTTTAATTGAGTGCCAGACATTGTGAATTTTACATTGTTTGGTGCTGTATATTTTGGCATTATTATAAATAATCTTGAGTCTTATTCTGGAACAGAGTTAAGTTCCTTGGAAATAGTTTGACCCTCTGGATTTTGCTTTTAAGATAGCTTAGGAGCAGTAAAAGCAGAGTTGAGTTTAGGCCTAATTTTTCCCCACAATTGATGGAAGACCCTTCAAACTTTCTTACTAGTATATCCAATGACTTATGAATTGTGAAGTTTTCTAGTCTGGCTGGTAGGAACAGGCGCTATTGCCAGCCCTTTGTTAGTCCAAGTACCACCTTTAGAGAGGTTTTGTTTTTTTTCTTTGGCCTCGGATGGTGTCCTCATACATATGCCTATCAATATTCTGCTGAGTATAAGGAGGACTGTCTGAAGACCTTGGAGTTCTTTATGCAGCTGTCACCTCTCTGGTACTCTGCCTTATGAACTCTACTCTCTTATTTTTCCCAGACTCTCAGCTCTGACTCCTCTACTCCTTGACCTGCTAGTTCCTCCTCCTTTTGTCACTGTCTGGAAACTCTAAGACATGAAATTGGAGCAATAGTAGGACTTATCTTGTTTGTTTTCTACTTCTCATGGTTCACTGTCTTTCACTGGCTGATACTCAATGTCTTGAAACCATTGTTTCATGTATTTTATCCAGTTTTATAGTGGTTTCAAGTGGGAAGGTATATCTGATCCCTGTTACTCTGTTTGGCAGGACTTGGAAGTGTTCTTGTCTCTGCTATTTCCTGTGTCGTGGAAAGGACCTCAGGAAAGTTTTTCTGACATGGTGGGTTGATGGTGAGTAGGTAGCTGGGGGAAGTGTCTGGCCAGCCTTCACAATTACCACCCTCCATCCCTGGATGTCCTCATGCAGGTGGTAAAGATACACAAGACAATGTCTGGCATGGCAGAGACTGTTGTGAGGATGCTAGGCCTTGTTTATTAGTGCTTTAAGAGTAAAAAGTTTGGAGAACACTGTGCTAAGCCCTTTGGAAAGATAAAAATCAAAGACGAGAATGTGGATGTTGCATGGAGGCTTACTTAATTTCAGATGCTAGCTTGTTCATTTACTATTTCTTTACTTTGATAAATCAATCAAGAGTTTCTCTAGAGCATAAACATGTGGAAAACCTTGAACAACCAAATCCTTGAAAGAGATTTAAAATCTTCTTTAAATATCTCCTAGTGTCAAACGTAGATTAAGGATTACAGAGATTTGGAGTTTTCGTCATTTGGAGTTTCATCATTTGCAGTCTTTTCCCAGAACATCATTCTCTCAGAGAATTTTGTGCATGATATTCAAGTTTTCTTCTTAGATAGCGTGAGGGAATTAATTACAATGTCACATGTCAAAAACCAATGAAAAACAGTTTTAAAGGGTTAGATTATTTTGTTGGGAATAAAAGAGTCTAAGAAGTGAGAAGCTCTATGCATGCTAGGTGTAACTAACTTTAATTTGTTTTTTAATGGTTTAATGGAAATTATAAGACTTGCTCTGTGTGTTCTCCATTGGTTTTATGAAAAACCAATAAGCCAATGTTCTTTGTAATTCTAGGATTATTAATATGTGCAACATAAGTTTTTATTGTTTTCAAAAACCTGTAATCTTTTAGTTTTAGACACACATTTGACAAACCTCAAAGCCCAATTGGAGAATGTTTGTTTTTTGTTTTTTTAACAATGTAGGTACCTATATTTCTGGTACAAGACAAAATTAGGAATAGATTCCTTCCATATATTGCTACCTGAATATTATTGACTGAGATAATTTAAATAGTACTTTCCATCTCAGTTGATAACATTTATTTCCAGTCTATCAGGATGATTTAATACCATTAAAAATGTTTATTTCTAAAAAATAAAATCCATTCTCCCTTGGTTTCCTCGATACCATAACATCTTCCTCTTAGATTGCTTTGTCTCAGTCTAATTTGACAGGTTCTCTACTCTGCCCACATGTTAAATATTAACACTTCTATCAACTTCATTCTGAGCAATCTTCTCTGTGTACTCTATATTCTCTCTTTATTCTCATGGCTTAAAACGCAACTCTCAGCTCCAAAGTTTATCCTGCAGCTGCAACTTTCTATCCAAAATTAAAAGTTTTCTATCTAATCTTCTATAAAATCTGGTCATGGTACTTTTTTTTTTTTTTTTTTTTTTTTGCTAAGGAAGATTCACCCTGAGGTAATATCTGTTGCCAATCTTCCACCTTTTGCTTGAGGAAGCTTCACCCTGAGCTAACATCTGTGCCAATCTTTTCTCTATTTTGTATGTGGGTTGCCACCATAACATAGTGGCAGATGAGTGGTGTAGGTCTGCACCCAGGCCACTGAAGCGGAGCATGCTAAACTTAACTACTAGGCCACGGGGCTGGCCCCATGGTACTTTTTTTTTTTTTTGCCTAAATTTTTTCAATGGCTCCCCACTGTTCTTAGAATCAAACCCAAACACTTTGTATCACTTATCTCTTGCCTCATAACAAGCAACTCTAAATTTATTGGCTTAAAAAATGACTATTATATCTCATAATTTTGAGAGTTGACTGGGTGGTTCTTCTGATGATCTTATCTGAGCTTATTCATGTAGCTATGATCAGCTGGGTGAGAAGGTCAAAATTAGTCTTCCTCATGTTTGGGGGTTTGGTGCTTGCTGTCAGCAGGAGTACTTGGCTTCTTCTCCATGTTGGCCTCTCTTCCTTCAATAACAGTATGGACACAGGGAGACATGATTCATTGGGTACCATTATTATAACATTCTACCACAGTCCTCAATTGGGATAGTATAGGCTGTTATAATCAATAAATTCCTCAATTTCGATGGCATAACAAAATTATGCAACTACTTAGTGGAGGCATTAGGATTAAACTGAGGTAGTTGAACACCAAAACTAAGCTTCTCTTTATAAGGAATTTCTTGCCCAACTCCTATCTTGTGGCACCAACCTGCTCAGGAGCAAAGGTTGATAGTTTTAGATTTCATCACTGAGATGCCAAAGTAAGTGATTGGCAATTGTTTCTGGTTTTTTTGTCGGGCTTGGAGAAACTCATGGTTCAGTTATTATGAACTATATAAGACAAAATTAATTGAATGCATTTTAAATTGTCAGATAAAGCAAATTAGTGTTTACATTTGCTTTGTTGATAATCTAGGTCTTCAATATAAGAGAAAGAGATATCCAGTTAGAGAACCAAGGAGTTCTGATAAGAACTCTATAATGCTAAGTCAAATTAACAACATGAATATGAACTCATTTTAAAAATATTCTTCACTTTGTCTACTAAAATAGCCTAGAAGCAATGTCACCATCGCGTGCAAATCTGGCAATCATGTTTTCAAATAACCATTTTTCCACTAAAAGGAATTATGTCTAGCACGTGGTTGAACTTGGAGCATCTGAAATATCTTAGTGATGGGAAGCAAAAACATTTTCAAGGATCTATAAAACAGAAAAACAAAAGGACTCCCTCAGACCAAAATCTGTGATAATTTGAATAATCAAAACTGAGTAATGGCAGTTGTTAATTAAACATATAAAGCCCATGAGGCACCATGAGTCCATAAAAATACACAAAAGAGAAAGTTAATAAACTTCTCAAAGCAGAGTTAATAAAGTAGAATGAAGTATTATTGAATCTTGTTACTCATTTATTATATTAATGAATATTACAGAAGTTAGTAAATGTTAGATTAAAGAAATGGCAAAAAATCACACAATAATGCCATGAACTTGATGCAGTTATGTACACTGACTAGCCCAATATCAAGCAGAAGACAACTGTATTTGCCAATAACATGAAAACGGGACAAAATATTTTACAACAAACATGACAAACAAAAAATAAATAATATCAAGTGTTCATGAATGGGCAAATCACAAAAGAAGACAAGTAATTCTCTAATAAGTAATTGAAAATATATTCAATCTCATGGAAATAAAAACATGTATTAAATTATTTTTTCATTTATTAAATTACCAGCCTTTGTTTAGATAGCTCTCCTGCTTGTTCACATCCACTTCGCCTAAGTCTTAAATGTTTCTTAAGGCCCTTTCTACTTGGCAGGTCAGTTTGATTTTTCTCTCTCTCCAGCATCATAGAGGCTCTTAAAAACACAGCGTAAGTGTCACTTCCATATGCCTTCCTGGCTTATGGATCTTGGCCTCTTAATACCTGGCTGCCTCTGCAGCTCTCTGCTTTCTTCAGTCAGATATTTTTAGTAATTCATATTGCTTTTATTTGTGTTAGATTATATTTTCTTCTATGTTTACGAATAAAATGACACTATAAACTTCTTTTTTCATACTTTATTTAAACAATTTCAAAGTAATGGTTTAAATTTTTCTGAAGTCAGAGAAGCTTTCTGTGGGTTAAGTTTCCAGGGTTCACACCCTGGGGAGTATCTTCTGCTGCTCTCAGTTGTGATTCTGTAGTGGGATATCGATAGTAGTGTTACTGTCACTGCACTGGCTTATGCTTGACACCACACTCAGTGCTTCAGTGGACAGGGTCCATGGAACTCTATTCAACAACTGTGGACTGTCCCTTTGTTGTCATTTCTGAATTGGCTATGACAAGGATTGAAGAAACAGCTTCTGATGCTCAACTATCATCAGTCTTGTATATTGTTTGTCTTTTTCAGAGGGTAAAGACGTTTTGTTTGTACAGCATATACACTTTCCTTTCAAAGCTGGAATGTATTTCTTCTGATAATACTATAAAAACAGTTTATTTGCTAATAGGATGGGCTATGCTGACTTAGATTCAGCTTATCTGCTATTATTTTTCAATATCTGGGAGAAAGAAAAGCCCATTGCTCATTATCCTAAGGTCTGATGTGCCGATCATTTGCTTGATTTGTGATTTGGTCATTGACCATATGAAGGGACTGTGTGATGAGCAGGCTTGGGGTGGAGAGCAAGAATTTTATTTTGGAGATTTAAGTTTGAGATGTTTATAGGCTCTTGGATAAGAGAGCATTACAGCTACTCCTCTTTTTTGAATATAGGTAAAATACAGTTCAGAAAATCTGTCGATGAGTAGATTACTCAATGGGTATATGGAAGATATTAATAGTTACTGCCTTTAAGTATAATTACATTGGGGAAAATCCCTTTAGAGATGGTTTTGATTGGCTATTAGCTATCTTTCAGTTTGTTTTTCTTCTTTGAGATTTAAACATAAATAAATTAAACTTAATTAAATGTGATAGTCTTAAAAGCATGTTTTTAAATGTTTATAAAATTGCATCTATCTATTTATTCCTTTCAATATGAGTGCAGAGAGATTGTTGAAATGATAGTCAATAAATGTCAACAACAGTTATATCCTAGTGGTGGAACTATACATTATTATTTATTCACTTATTTATTTTTATGTATGTGATTTTTTAAAAACTTTTCTGTATTTTTTGCAGTTTTTTTCTTTTTACAATGAGAACATATTATTTTTTACAACAGCACTATATATACTGCAATCTGAAGGAAAGGGAAAAATTGGTGAAACATTTCAAGTAGAAGTTATAATTTCTCCAGAGAGATAAGACTGAGTGAAAGAGAGAGCTCAGGAAATCACCAAACATGCAGCCTCCCTGCTCCATGCCTTCCCTCTTGGAAATGCAACCTCTCTCCAGGAAATGAGTGATCATTGAAAATAATCATAGTCTTTAAGATTATAGAATTTTAAAAATATTTATAATAATCCTACCATTTGTCCACATAGAAAACAATATAGCCATAGCAATAGAACAATCCAGACCAAAAGCTTAGGACCAAGTTAGAACAAAGTAAACATTTAGTAATTAGTTAGAAAATAGACTGAGAAGGAGCATCCAGTGAAGTAAGGAAAAACTGTGAGATTTTGCTCTTTGTGAAGGCAAAGGGAGGGAATTTCAAAAAGAGGAATGAAAAATTTCTATTCAGTGTGGCTTCTACTTGTTTCTACAAACAAGTAGAAATCCCGGATAAATATAACAGACAAAAAATAGTAAGAAGGTGAAATTCTCAAGTGCCAGTGGCAATACAAAGACAGAGCAGTGAGTGGTATTTGATAATAAATGGCTCACAGGATATCTAGTCCACATACAGGGCTTAAAACCAATGCTAGGATTGAAATGTCCATGTAGTGACAGGTGATGATCTGCCCCTGGTCTGGCCTATGCTTTCTGCCTAAAATTGGCATCCACAAAGTGCTTTCTAGCTTGTTCAATGTGCTAGAAAACATAACATCCTCTATCCTAGGGAAGAAGAAAGCAAACTAAAATCTACTTGGGGTCATGGGTGGATGAGAAGCAGGGCTGAGGCTAACCCATAGAGTCTTTGTACAGACTAGAAAAAGAGTGTGCCTTTCTCTGGGGGAATGCCTTTCCACACCAGATACATGACTTGGTTACTTGCACAAGACTGAATTTCTGTCACTCTATCCCCTCAAATGGGTTCTCTTGTCCAGTGTACAATCTGCACAAATGTTTGTAGTGTCTCTGAAAGAGAGTCACCGTGAGGAATCAGAAGACGAGCCATACAGTATCCCTGAGGTATAAGAGGGCTAAGCCGAAAATTTAAAATAAAAATTGGTATAGAATAGATGAAAATTGTAAGGTCTAATTTAAACAATGACAAAATTGTTCTTTAGAGAAGACTCTCATACCCAGGTCACCTACTCTCATGGAAAATGATATTCCTGAGAATAAACCCAGAGTAGAACATTGCAAAGCACACAGGAAAAATAATCAGCAGATGCAACATTTGAGAGTATTTATGCCCCAAATAATAGAGAATAGAACAATCTGAAGAGATTTAAAAGTAAGTGTGCCTGAAACTTTTAATGAGATAAGGAGAAAGATTGAAATTATGAAGCAGAAAGGGTATAATGAAAAAACAAATGAATATGGTAATAAACCATCTATAAACAAGTGATATAGCTATAGTGGTGGGAGGTCCATTAAAGGGTCAGATTAGCATTCTTGAAAATAAAATTAGTGAACTGGAAGAGAGATCTAAAGAAATGGTCCAGGAGGAAGAAAAAGAGGTCAAAAATATGAAAAAGAAGGCAGAAAACACAGGAGACAGAGAAAAGTTCCACCATCTGTCTAATGAGATTTTTAGAAAGAGAAAATAGAAAAATAAATGGAGCAACACAGTTTTCACAAGTGGAAACTGAGAAAGGGGAAGGAAGGATAGATAACTTGGAAGATAGATAACAAAGGAAGACAACTTGGAAGATTACACCTACACTCACCTAGATACTAGGTATTGATACCACAGAACATTAAAGCCAAAGAGAAAATCTTAAAAGCTACAAGTTTGACTTTAAGATATAAACAAAGTTACTGGCAATTACTCTTTCAGCAGACTTTTCATCCATAATACTTAAAGGCCAAATGAAAAGAAACTAATATCTTCCACGTGTGAAATTAAAATATTTTTAATGTATAATTCTCTATACAACTAAGCTGCCATTTAAGGATGAGAGTGAAATAAAGATATATGCTGACATACAAAACTTCCTTATCTTTGGAAATATGTATTTTATATTTACTTGAAAGTATCAAGAATTTCTCTCCTCGTGCTTTCCCATATTACATCAGATATGCATTTGCTTTTTGCTTACTGTGTTGTCTTCCTCTTCTATCCATGTGTATGCATAGGCTCCAATCCTCTTGCTTTCTAGTTAGACCACACAGTTGAAAGTGAGCCCGCTCTTTGCTGGAGTATTATTACAGGATTGTGCAGAGGAGAGTGTGTGAACTGTTTCACTATCCATTCAGTTTTTTTTTTTTTTTTTTGTGAGGCAGACCAGCCCTGAGCTAACATCTGATGCCAATGCTCCTCTTTTTTGCTTAGGAAGACTGGCCCTGGGCTAACGTCCATGCCCATCTTCCTCTACTTTATGAGACACCGCCACAGCATGGCTTGACAAGCAGTGCGTCGTTGCACGCCCGGGATCCAAACCTGGGAACCCCGGGCCACCCCAGCAGAGTGTGTGCACTTAACTGCTGGGCCACCTGGCCGGCCCCTCTATACATTCAATTTTTAGTCTCATATACTCCTCAACAAGAAGCCGTCAAAGACTGACAGGAAAACGTCTTTAATCTCAGGGTCTCCATGCTGTGCTCTCTCCTTCCTCTGCTTGTTTCATTCTCCCCCATCTCCAGTTTGTAGACTTGATGGTGGTAGTAACTAAAAGCATCTGGTGAGTATGCTTCCGCCCACCCAGCCCCAGCTCCCCCTCTCCTGCTGTTCTGCAAGGTTGAGTGGGGAGGACGCAAGTGCACTTCCCCATGAGGGAATGTCCTGTCCATACTTCTCCATCTTATCACTCTAATCAAAGGTCATTTTCAGAGCATTTCAAGGCTGAAAGTTTCTTTTATCTGAGTCTGCATCCTTCCTTGTTTTGAGGAACTTAGTGTCAGCTTCTTGTTTTATTCCGATTTCCCTTTGGGGTAGATATTCTTAGATTTTGATCGTTTCTTTTATTTCTTTTTGAGTATAGAGTTTGATTCTTTTTGTTTTATTCTTATTTTATTGTATTTAATGAGGCTCAGGGGGCTGGAAATGGATTAAAAATATCTATCATCTTCACTCGAAGCTGCAATCTTTATATTTTGAGGCTTCTTTTATTTGATACATTTTTTGTACCCTAATTAATTTTCAAAGGGCCATATTATCTTAGCTCGTGATTGTCAAAAATTAAGTAACAGTTGAAAAAAATATTAATGGCTAGGTTTGTTCAATGCTTATTGTGTGCCAGTCACTGGATTAACTGCTTTACGTGCATTATCTCATTTAATCCTTAAAAATTCTAATAGCATCATTATACTCATTTCACATCCATAGAAATGTGAAGATGTGATGAGTTAGTGGCAATCACACAGCTAGCAGGTTGCTGAGCTGTGATTTGAACTTTTATGTTACTGCATAGATTGTGTTGTAACCTCAATGCTGTATTATTTTTTGCATGATTCAAGACAATATATACTGATTGCCTTAAGTTAGACAGACATTCTCAAATCTCAAATAAAATTAATTTAAATTGACTTAAATTAATGAAAAAAGACTTTTGGAGGACTAAGATACAGATATAGCAAAATCAAACTCACCATCTCCACATCAACTCTGTACCCCCCCTTTAGTTATGTCCCTGCCTCCTTTAAACAACTCCCTGTTAATGAGAGTAGCTAATAGATTCAGGAATGAGTGAGTCCTCATTTATATTTCATCCCTTTGGAGTTTCGAGAGGAAATCTCTAGCCCAAATCTGCTGTTTACAAGGGTAGAAAAATTATAGCATAAATTTGCTTCTTTAGGTGAGTGGAAATTAAGAAAGGATTAAGCTAAGTAAATATAACAATAAAAGACAAGGGCTTTAACTTCTTTCTTATTACGGTATAATCTCATTAATTAGAAATAATCCAGATTTCGTAATGATTTGCATACAGGCTCTATTAAAGCTCACCTTTAAACTATTTTTAAATTATAGGAATTGCTAAGCAAATTAACTTTTTAAATAAGCTTGTAGCATTTCACAAAGTCCAACTTAATAGAGTAGACTATTTTCAGGTACTCCAGTATAACGTTTTGGAGTAAAATAATACTGAGCTCATTTTCTGGTCATAATAGCTGCTGTGTCAGAACATCTACTTCTCTGCACTTTACTCTCCATTTGTTTAAATTCCTCTGCATATGTACTAGTGAAACAAACAACATTGTCTCTTTGGAAATACATAATCCAAGGTTTTTATTGACTCAGAAAAATTTGATTACAAGTATTTTATATTCTACATTGGGATTAAAATGCAATAATTCTTATCTCTTCGCAAGAGAAGAGTCCTCATATTATGAATATTTATCTAATGATTAATTCTGTCTCAGTGCAGCATAGCATAGTCTGTTAGTGGTGTCTAGATGGTTTCAACTGATACATATCAGCAACAGAGGTCTGGGTACAGGTGTTTCTGCAGGAAGGGAGGAAGCAGGCCAGAGGCAGGAGGATAATTTTTAAAACTTCTACTCGGTAGTCTGAACCATACATTTTTGGAAACTGTGATCCAGACAGAAACATCTATTTAGATATAAATCACTATAAATCAAAACATTTGGATACCAGGTGCATTTGTGTCATTTACAAGCTATAGCACTTTGGGTAAATCATTTCATCAATTGAGTTTTTAGCTTTCTCATCTCTTCTAGTAAACAAGAGGGTCAAACTGAAAATATATATTTTAAATTTCTATAGTTTTATTAGTTTGTCACTTCATAAAAGTGAAAATTGTGATGTTTTACTTATAAACTAGGAAAAAAAGTATAATCTCATCCCGTAATTCAAACTTTTATATTCAGAAAAGTTTGGGGCAACTACTGACTTTGGTAATCTGTAGGCTGCCTTATGGTGCAACTCGTCTCCAATCTCTACTTGATAAGCAAAATGCATGTTAGCTCATTCTGCTTAGGTAGGTTTTTTTCAATCTGTCAAAGGACCACTTCATTACTAATGATTTGTGTCCCTACTAAAGCTTATTCATGCTTAGCATATTGCTATAATGTATTGACAAAGGATTTTATTGCTGCCAGTGTGTTAATTGAAACTCTTTATACCACAGTTAAGTAAAACAAAATTGAATAAATCCAGCATAGTAATCTGCCCAATAAAATTTCCCTTATATTGCTGGCCTTCAAATTCATGCAATTAAAGCATAGTGGAAAGTTAGGAAATTATCTTCATAATACAGAAAAAGAAAATATTTAATGAATAATTTTGTAGCCATCGCTGCTATTTGGATGGAATATGTGATTACTACCTGAGATTCATATTCAGATAAAAATATAAAAAGCAGATATTTAAGGATTTCAAATTAAAATATTTCTAATATTTTGAGTCAGAAATGTACATATATACATTAGAGATGTTAATTGAGCATATATAGTCATGGAGGATGTAGTGATAAGCAAAATGTACAAAGTCCTTCTTCTCATGGAGCTGATGGTACAAGGAAGAGTACAGTTACATAAACAAATAATTAAAATATAGCATCACAACGCTATGATGGGGAGGATTTGGAGAGTACAGAAAAGAGCACTGAATCAGGTCTGGTAGGAAGATAAGAACACAGAGAAGCAATTGGTTAAGAGAATTGACCTCTAAAGCATTGACTTCTAAAGGATACCTGAAGGAGGATTGGTAATTAAATAGTAGAGGAAGAGGAGAAGGAAGGTGGGAGAATGTTGAACACAAAGGCAAGAGCACCTGTAAAGGCCCAAGAAAAGCTTGATGCAGTCAAGGACCGGACAAAGGGGAAGTGAATTCAGATTTTAATGATTGAGAGCTGAAGTTGAGAGAGTTGAACCTGGGGCAGTAAGCTTGAGCTAGACTTATGTAAGCGGATATTTCTAAGATTGGCATTTTTCAGATAAGGCAAGAGAAGGAGTAGAGCCATTAGAGTTAGAGTAAGAAAGGTGAGCTCTAAATAATATGAAAATAAAAATAACTCACCAATATTTTTCCCTGACTATATCCTAAAGGACAAGAAGAAGCTCAGAATAAATAGTATCAGTACAAGTGACCCATTGAAATATGGCCAAAAGAATAAGAGCAAGAACTGAGGCTGGTTAAAAAATAGTTGCACTCAAAAACAAAGACTAAGGGATAGCTTGTGAGAAACTAATGCATTGGGACATTCAAATTAGCTTGAGTTTCCTAGTGCCCAAGCTAAAAAGGGAAATATGACTTCATTGCTTAATAGAATATGGAGACCACCCCCAAGCATTGAATGCCAGTTGAACTATTGTATTTCTATATCTTGTAGAAATATAAAGAGGCACTGAAAAATAAAGTGGTCTGTTTCTGGACTGAAGTTGTGAGAAACAAGCAAAGATGATTTTGCTGTCCATTTTTTATGTGATCTTTGATGATAACAAATGCACAGTATTTGATCATATTTCTGGAAGCATTTCTACCAGGAGCTAGAATAGTCCACTTGTATAAACGTCTACTTGGAGAGATTTGATACAGGACTATTGTCAGCTAATAGAAAAGAACTTGTATTGTTCCCAAACTAATTTCCATTTTACATCATACACAAGTTGATGTGTATCAAACAGAAAATGCCTGTTTGGAGTGGACCATCGAGAAAAAAAAAAAGAAGACCTAAGGAGGAAGCAGTCCATCGAATGTGAACAATCACCTTCCTCTAGCCTAGTGCAAATTAATACACACTAAATTATACTTGTCAGAGTTACTATTTTTAAAATTTTTATTTCTAAGTTAAGTAAACATTGTGATCTAAGCTATGATTTAGACTACAAGCAGTGAGAGATCAAGAGGTGTATCTATATCAGTTTGAATATAGAACACCAGTCATCCGACAGGATTTAAGAGAGGTCTTGAAGTTCCTCACACACTTGGTAAAACTGCTATTCCTTTCCCACATGCCCACCTCTGCATGGCACTCTGCCAAAGAGCCCGCTCATAAGAAGCAATTCATAATGCAAATTGATACGTACCTTCCACTAAGTGACCATCAGTACTTATCCCCACATGACTTACCTGCTCATTTCCTCGGTGTTGAGAGAATTCTAAGCCTTTCGAGTCATTCATCCCAGTTAGACATTCAATCCCCTCCGTCTGTGAACATCCAGTCTATCTCACTCTACCACCTCTACTGTGCCCTCACTTCCACTCTCGCTCTGTTCTGAAACTCTTCTCTGAGCTATTTCCTTTACTTTCCTCCAATCCATTTACGCCATTATTATTTATTGAGTGAGTATGGCCCAGAGGTATATTTCCTTCCCCAATTCACTATAGCACTCTCAGAGATCACTGTCTCAGTTCTTCTCTTCTCAAACCTTCACTGCTCATTTCTCCTTTCCCACTCTCAGTTGATAACCTCGCTTCCTATTTTACTTAGAAAATAGAAAAAATCAGATGAGAACCAAATCATCTTTCCATGTCAAAACCTAACTGTCTGCATATATACCTATATAGCCTTCCTTCCTTCTGTTACAATGGGTGACTATGCCAAGGAGAGCTCTTCCTTTTGTGTACTTGATCCATTCACATCTCCTCCATACAAGGCTTTTCCTGCAGTGTATATGCTATTCCTAATCTCCATCACCAATATATTATTCTCTCCTGAGTAACTCCTGTTAGAATATAAATATTCTATAAAAACCTCCAACCTGAAAATAATTCTCATCCATCTTGCCTAATTTATGATCACTTTAATCCACAGTTCTCATATTAATCAACTATATACAGCATTTGTATCATCTGTTTCACCTCTTGAAAGCCTCTCTCCAGTTAATTTTTAGACCTCACACTCTCCTAGCATTTTTCTTGATGCAATGGTCACTTTTTCTTACATAGTTGGTTCCTCTTCATTTCAGACCTCTTTCAGACACTGTAATTATGAAGAACCCCAAGAAACAGTCCTTAATTCTCCTCTTTTATTCATCTTCATTCTTTCCTTAAGTGATATCACTGAGTCTCAGTGCTTTAAATATCATTGTATGCTAACTTCCCAATTTATATTTCCAGATGTGACCACTCTCTTGACCTCTGACTTGTATATCCAATTGTGTACTTGAAATATTCTCTTGGAGGAGACCTAATAGATACCTTAAAGTTAAATATCCAAAAAGTTAACTCTTGGTTTAACTCCTACCCAGATTTGTTTCTTTCTCAACTTCTGCCCATCAAATGTGTTGCCCAAGCCAAAAACGTAGGAGATGTTTTTCATTCCTCAGTTCTTCTCATTGGAAAATTCTGTCCAACCATAACATTAAAAAATATCCTCAATCAAACCACTTGTCACTTGGTGACTACTGCCAGGGTCCAAGTGATTATCATCTCACACTTGGACCACTACTTTAGCCTCTGGTTTTCTGCTTTCAGAATCTATTCTCAACATAACAGATATTTTTTTTCAAAATATTATATTATAAAAAATATAAGATACAAGAACATAGAATGATAAAAGGAAGCCTGAAGTATTCATCATTCACCTTAATTAAAAGGAAAAATTATATTTCATCAGATTTTTTATGTTAAGGAAATAGAACATTATAATTATGAATATCCAACAATATATTCATCCCTTATCCCATTTCCCTCGCTTCCTAACAGAATAAAAACTGGTTTAATATACTCTTTTAAATTAGTGGATATATATTTGTGTATCCATACATATGATAGGATTATGCATGGTTTAAAGTTTTATATTAACTATATTATAGTTTATATACCCTTTGGCAACTTGCACTTTTTTTTTTGCTTAAAAATATATCTTGTATATTTGTCTATGGTATTATTTATAGTTCTCTATCATTTATTTTACCTGCTGTATAATATAATATTCTTTTAAATGAATATGACATGACTTTTATACTCATTCTATATAGATAGACATTGTTTTGTATATTTGTTTTTGGTATTTAAGAGTGCTGCAAGATACATTTTTGTAAATGTCTTCTTGTCGCATCTGAAAAAGTCTTTAGATACTACCACATTGTTCTAAAAAACGGTTGTATCAAGCTTCACCCCCACCAACAGAGCATGAGGCTTTGTCTTGCTTCAAATCTTTTTATACATGCCAATGTGATGTGTATGTGATTGCACTCTAGTGTTTTATTATTATTATTATTAACTATCAAGCTTAAAAATAGGTTAAAAGATGATGTTTTGATTATCCAGTTAAAATAGAAACCATGAGAAAGAAAACAGAGGCAAATACTAGTACAAATGCAAAGACACAGCCAAAGAGTATGAGCTCACCATAAAATCAAGATAAAAGAGGACAAACTTATAAAGGTTTCCATAACCCTGATGAAATTGTGTGTGAATGGCAGGAAATTTCAGTGCCAGCGCAAGGAGAGAAAAGTCTCTGTCAGAAACAAGAAAAGAGGTGGTAGATGAATGATTTTTCTGCTGTCTCTGCTAATTTTTTAAATTCGGAGTTACTAGTGAGGTTTAATACGTATTTTAACTGGCTCTTTGCTTTTCTTCTTTTGTAAGGAGCTTTCTCATGTCTCTTGCCTATTTTTCAATTGTGGTGTTTAATGTATTTTATTAATTGAAAAGCTCCTTATACAATAAGAATATTGACAATCTTCCTTTTATACATATCACAAATTATTTTCCAAATTGTTACTATATATTTGCCTTTTTTTACAAACTTTGTATTGCAAGTGTTTTTGTAGTCAAATCTTCAGTCTTTATGTTTTCTTTCTTTAACATTATGTTCAGAAAATCCTCCCATAGGGAAAGATAAGGCAAATTTTCTTCTGCTAGTTACATGCTTGCGTATTTCCATGAGTTTTATTTATCTACACTAAAACTTAGCAACCTAAAGCAACAAACATTTATTATCTCACAGTTTCTGTGAGTGAAAAATTCAGGCACAGCTTAGCTTGTTCTCTGGCGCTGAGTCTTTCACACAGCTGCCATCAAAGTGTCAGCTAGAGCCGTAGCCATCTCGAAACCCAACTTTGCTCCTTCATTCATTCAGCACAGTTTTATTCAGCACCTACACTCTTGAATACATAAATTGGAACAAGACGAATGTAGGCTCTGACCCATGAAGCTCATCAAGCTTTTCCGCTTATAAATCTATTAATCTGATATTTTCACTCTGCTTTCATCATTGAATATTTACAGCCAGTACCAACCTTTTTCTTTTTTTCAAAATGCTTATGGCTATTTTAGAACATTTACTTTCCCACAGGAAATTTGTAATATTAACACACATCCCCTTAATTCATCAAAATTGGACTTTAATTTGAATTGAAGTTTATTTATTGCTTAACTGGGAGATAATTTATATAGTTTGCACCATCAGGTAACACAGGATGTCTCCTCAGTCAAGATTCTTTTATTTATCTCAGTCAAATTTTGAAATATCTTTTTAAAATATTTTACTTTATTTTTGAATAAAAATTGCATATATTTAAGGTGTACAACATGACATTTTGATATACATTTACATAGTGAAATGATTACTGCAGTCAAGCTCATTATCATCTCTATATACCACAAATATCTGGTGAATTTCATTCTAATTATTTTAGTATTTTTTAATAGAGAGTAGATATTGTACACAGCTGTTTATATCATGTTTTATAACCACTCTAGTCAACAAAAAGAATTATGTTTTGATAAGTTATTTTAATCAGCATTCTTATTAAATTGTAATATTTACTAATTCTAAGAGTAATTCAAATAATACTTTTGAAATGTCCAGTCATATCAATTACAATAAATGATTAATTTAACTCCATTTCTTAATTATTATACATTGTAAGTCTGATTATTTTCTTAATTGTTGCACTGTCCAGAACACACAGAACAATATCAAGTGACAACACAGTTAGAATATTTGTGTTCTTTCTAAAATTGGCATTATTGTCTCTAGTTTATTATTGTTACAAATGTCCATTGGATTCTAATAGATATTTTAAAAATCATTTCTAATATTTCTAGAAATGGATATTAAATTGTTTTCAAATAATTTTTTTCACATTTTTAGAGATAATTATTCTTATATTTATCCATAAATTTTGACATAATAAATTAAATATATTTCCAAATATTAAACAATCTTCATATTTTAAAAATATACCCCACTTGTAGTGATATGTTATTGTTTTAGTGTAGACCTACATTAGTTTTTGCTACTACTTTATTTTTAATTTTTGCGTGTTTATTTTTAAGTAAGAGTGGCTGTGATTTTCACTTTCTATGATTCTGTGCTAATTTTGTTAAGTTTTACTGGCTTAAAACATGAATTTGAAAAAAGCCTATATTTTTCTATGCTTTTGAACATTTAAAATATAATAGGGGCTAGCTGGTTCTTTAACTTTTGAAAGAAAACTGGCATTGTTTTGGAAGTAGTTCTTTGATATAACTTTCAAGGCCTTCTGTATTCAAGTCTTTAGGTGTTCTAATTCACAACCTAGTTTTGTTCATTTTTTCTAGATTTTTAAATATACTAGCATATAGAAGAACATTATTATTTTATGTTTAAAAATCTTTCAAATATGTGCATTTATCTCCTTTTTTTCAATTATTTTTCTTTTAGAATACCTTCTCTATTTCCAATACTAACTCTTTACAGTTTTCTTTCTGTCTTGATTACACCCACAGGGTATATGTGGATGATATTAGTCTGTTCAAATAAAATCTTAAAATACCTCCGTCAGTAAGTACTTCAGCTTCCGTGTTTCCTGATTGATTAGTTTCTATTTAGCATTTTATTTCCTACTTTTTGCTTTCTTGTTTTCTTTGGAATTATAGTTCTAATTTCTTCTACTCAGTTTATTATTTTCCTTTTACTTACAAAACTGTGGGAACACTTAAGGCACACATTTTCTGCCAAGTACAGTATCGAATGAACACCACAAAATAAAATGGTGTTAGTGCTCTACTTTTTTTCTAATAGACAATAATCATACTTTTTATTTCCTTTTTAACACAGGACTTAAGGAAATGGTCTTTATTCTCCAAGTTTTTAAATTTTAAAATGTTATTAATTTCTAGTTTTATAGTTGGTGGTCATAGAGTGTGACATCTGCAATTTCCACTTTCCAAATTTGTTGAGAATTTCTTTGTGGCCTTCAAAATAATACAGTTTTGTAAATGTTCCACAGACACTGAGGAATAAAGAATATCCTCAGCTTATGGAATACAAATTGGAGTATAGATTATTAAATCAATATTAATTATGTTAATCTGATATAAATTAGGTTTAAATATTTTTATGTTTGTGGCAGTTTTACATGCCAGAAAATTTGGCTGTGCATTTAAAGAGATTAAATGATTGAAAGCAGGGCCGGCCCCGTGGCTTAGCGGTTAAGTGTGTGTGCTCTGCTACTGGCGACCCTGGTTCAGATCCTGGGAGCGCAGACACGCACCGCTTGTCAGGCCATGCTGTGGCGGCCTCCCACATAAAGTGGAGGAAGATGGGCACGATGTTAGCTCAGGGCCAGTCTTCCTCAGCTAAAAAAAGAGGAGGATTGGCATGAATGTTAGCTCAGGGCTGATCTTCTTTACAAAAAAAAAAGAAATTTTTAAAAAAGGGGCCAGCCGAGTGGCACAAGCGGTTAAGTGTGCGCACTCCGCTGCGGCGGCCCAGGGTTCGCGGGTTTGGATCCTGGGCGCGCACGGACGGACCGCTTGGCAAGCCATGCTGTGGCAGCGTCCCATATAAAGTGGAGGAAGATGGACATGGATGTTAGCCCAGGGCCAGTCTTCCTCAGCAAAAAGAGGAGGATTGGCAGATGTTAGCTCAGGGCAGATCTTACTCAAAAAAAAAAAGGAAAAAAAAGATTGAAAGCAGAATAAAACAAATCAACTTTAATAACTGTATCTTTACCATTACATTTGAGCAATATCCCATATTAACAAAATGGGATTATAATAATTGCTAAGATTTATTGAGTGCTTAGTCTGTGGCAGGCACAGCTCAATGCAATTCGCATCAATTTAATCCATGCTTAACACACCTATGAACTATTATTTTTTTTTCTTCTCTTCATTTCTTTTTTTATTGAGGTAACATTGGGTTATAACGTTATATAAATTTCAGGTATACATCTTTATATTTCGATTTCTGTGAACTACATCATGTTCACCACCCAAAGACTAATTACCATCTGTCATTGTACCCATGTGCCCTTTTACCCCTTTCACCCTCCTCCCTCCCCACTTCCCCTCTAGAAATCACCAATCCAATCTCTGTCTCTGTGTGTTTGTTTCTTGTTGTTTTTATCTTCTGTTTGTGACTGAGATCATATGGTATTTGACTTTCTCCCTCTGAATTTAGTTTCCTTAGCATAATACCCTCAAGGTCCATCCAAGTTGTCACAAATGGCAAGATTTCATCTTTTTTGATGGCCGAGTAGTATTCCATTGTGTATATATACCACATCTTCTTTATCCATTTGTCCCTTGATGGGCACGTAAGTTGCTTCCAAGTCTTTTTTTATGTGAATAATGCTGCATTGACCGTCAGGGTGCATATATCTTTTTGCATTCATGTTTTCATGTTCTTTGGATAAATACCCAGCAGTGGAATAGCTGGATCATATGGTAGTTCCATTCTTAATTTTTTGAGGAATCTCTATACTGTTTTCCATAGTGGCTACATCAGTTTGCACTTCCACCAGCAGTGTGTGAGAGTTCCCTTCTCTCCACATCCTCTCCAACACTTGTTATTTCTTGTCTTGTTAATTATAGCCATTCTGACAGGCATGAGGTGATATCTCATTGCAGTTTTGACTTGCATTTCCCTAATAATTAGTGATGTTGAACATGTTTTCATGTGCCTGTTGGCCATCTGTATATCTTCTTTGGAAAAATGTCTGTTCAGATCTTTTGCCCATTTTTTAATTGGGATGTTTGTTTATTTATTGTCGAGATGTATGAGTTGTTTATATACTTTGGATATTAACCCATTATCAGACATATGGTTTGCAAATATCTTCTCCCAATTGTTAGGTTGTCCTTTTGTTTTGTTGATGTTTTCCTTTGTTGTGCAGAAGTTTTTAGTTTGATGTAGTCCCATTTGTTTATTTTTTCTTTTGTTTCCCTTGCCTGGTTAGACACAGTATTTGACAATATGCTGCCAAGACTGAGTCAAAAAGCGTGCTGCCTATGTTTTCTTCTACAAGTTTTATTGTTTCATGTCTTACATTCAAGTTTTTAATCCCTTTTGAGTTAATTTTTGTTTAATGCTAAGATAATGGTCTACTTTCATTCTTTTGCATGTGGCTGTCCAATTTTCCCAATACCATTTATTGAAGAGACTTTCCTTTCTCCATTGCATGTTCCTGGCTGCCTTGTGGAAAATTAGCTGCCTGTAGATGTGTGGGTTTATGTCTCTGTTCTCAATTCTGTTCTGTTGATACATGTATCTATTTTTGTGGCAGTACCATGTTGTTTTGATTACTATAGCACTGTAGTATATTTTGAAACCAGGGACTGTGATATCTCCAGATTTGTTCATTTTCTCAGGATTTCTTTGGCTATTCGAGGTCTTTTGTTGTTCCATATAAATTTTAGGATTCTTTGGTCTATTTCTGTGAAAAATGTTGTTGGAACTTTGATAGGGATTGCATTTAATCTGTAGATTGCTTAAGGAAGTATGGACATTTTAACTGTGTTAATTCTTCCAATCCAAGTGCACAGACTATCTTTCCATTCCTTTGTGTCTTCTTCGGTTTCTTTCAACAATGTTTTATAGTTTTTGGTGTAAAGGTCTTTCACCTCTTTGCTTAAATTTATTCCTAGGTATTTTATTCATTTTGTTGCAATTGTAAATGGGATTGTATTCTTAATTTCACTTTCTGCTAATTCGTTGTTACTGTATAGAAAAGCAACTGATTTTTGTATGTTGATCTTGTATCCTGAAACTTTATTCATTTATTGTTTTTAATAGTTTTTCAGTGGATTCTTTAGGATTTTCTGTATATAAAATCATGTCATCTTCAAATAGTGACCGTGTCACTTCTTTCTTTCCAATTTGGGTCTCTTTTATTTCTTTTTCTTGCCTAATTGCTCTGGCTAGGTCTTCCAGTACTACTCAGTAATAAGAGTGGCGAAAGTGGGCATCCTTGTCTGGTTCCTGTTCTTAAACAGATAGCTTTCAGTTTTTCTCCACTGAGTGTGATATTAGCTTTGGGTTTGTCGTATATGGCCTTTATTATGTTGGGGTACTTTCCTTCTATACTCATTTTATTCAGAGTTTTTATCGTAAATGGATGCTCTACCTTGTCAAATGCTTTATCTGCACCTATTGAGATGATCATGTGATTTTTATTCTTCATTTTGTTAATGTGATGTATTATGTGGATTGATTTGCAGATGTTGAACCATCCCTGCATCCCTTGATCATAGTGTATGATGTTTTTAATGTATTATTGTATTTGATTTGCTAGTATTTTATTGAAGATTTTTGCATCAATGTTCATCAATGATATTGGCCTGTAATTTTCTTTTTTTTTTGGTGAAGAATATTGGCCCTGAGTTAACATCTGTGCTGATCTTCCTCTATTCTGTATGTGTGACACCGCCACAGCAAGGCTTGATGAGTGGTGCGTAGGTCCACACCTAGGATCCAAACCTGCAAACCCCACGCCGGTGAAGCAGAGCATGGGAACTTAACCATTAGGCCACTGGGTTGGCCCTTGTAATTTTCTTTTTTTGTGTTGTCCTTGTCTGGTTTTGGTACCAGGGTAATATTGGCCTTGTAGAATGAGTTAGGAAGCTTCTCCTCCTCTTTAAATTTTGCAAGAGTTTTGGAAAGATAGACAGTAAGTCTTCTTTGAATATTTGGTAGAATTCACCAGGGAAGCCGTTTGGTCTTGGACTTTTATTTGTTGGGAGGTATTTGGTTATGTTTCAATGTCCTTACTGGTGATTGATCTATTCAAATTCTCTATTTCTTCTTGATTCAGTTTTAGAAGGTTGTATGATTCTAACGATTTATCCGTTTCTTCTAGATTATCCAATTTGTTGGTGTATAGCTTTTCATAGTATTCTCTTATAATCTTTTATATTTCTGAGGTGTCTGTTGTAATTTCTCCTTTTTTGTTTCTGGTTTTATTTATTTGAGCTTTCTGTCCTTTTTTCTTGCTGATACTAGTTAAAGGTTTGTCAATTTTGTTATCTTTTCAGAGAACCAGCTCTTCATTTCATTGATTTTTTCTATTGTTTTCTTAGTCTCTATTTCATTTCTGCTCTGATTTTTATTATTTCCTTCATTCTACTGATTTTGGGCTTTGTTTGTTCTTCTTTTTTCCAGTTGCTATAGGTGCACTGTTGGGTTGTTTATTTGAGATTTTTCTTGTTTGTTGAGGTATGCCTGTATTGCTATTAATGCCCCTGTTAGTACCACTTTTTCTGTATCCCATAAATTTTGACATGCCATATTTTCATTTTCATTTTCATTTGACTCTAGGTATTTTTTTATTTCTTTTGTGATTTCTTCATTGACCCACTAGTTGTTCAGTAGCATTTTGTTTAATATCCACGTATTTGTGGATTTTCTAGTTTTCTTCCTGTAGTTGATTTCTAGTTTTATACCATTGTGATCAGAAAAGATACTTGGTATTATTTCAATCTTCTTAAATTTATTGAGACTTGTTTTGTGACCTAATACGTGATCTATCCTGGAGAATGTTCCACGTGCATTCAAAAAGAATTTGTATTCTGTGGTTTCTGGATGGAATGTTAGTATGTATCTACTAAGTCCATTGGTCTAATATGTCAATTAAGGCCAGTGTTTCCTTATTGATCTTCTGTTTGGATCATCTATCCATTGGTGTAAGTGAAGTGTTAAAGTCCCCTATTATTATTGTGTTACTGTCTATTTCTCCTTTTATGTCTGTTAAAAATTGTTTTATATATTTAGGTGCTCCTATGTTGGGTGCATAGATCTTTACAAGTGTTATATTCTCTTGGTTAATTGTTCCCTTTATCATTATGTAGTGCCCTTCTTTGTTTCTTATTACAGTTTTTGTCTTAAAGTCTATTTTGTCTGATATAAGTATTGCTACTCCAGCTTTATTTTCATTGACATTTGCATAGAGTATCTTTTTTCCATCTCTTCACTTTCAGCTTGTGACTTTCTTTAGGTCTGAAGTTTCTCTTGTATGCAACATATATGGGTCTTTTTCTTTTATCCAATCACCCACCTTATGTCTTTTGATTGGAGCATTTAGTACATTGACATTTAACATAGCTATTGATAAATACATACTTAATGCCAATTTGTTACTTTTTTCTGGGTGTTGTAGTAATTCTTCTCTGTTTCTTTCTTCTTCTCTTGCTTTCTTCCCTTGTGGTTTGATGGCTTCATTTAGTATTATGTTTGGGTTCCTTTCTCTTAATTTTTTTTGTATTTATTATAGGTTTCTGGTTTGCAATTATCATGAGGTTCACACATGATAACCTATGTAAATAACAATCTATATTAAGTTGATGGTCTCTTAAGTTTGACCTCTTGCTAAAAGCTCTACTCTTTTACTCCCCACCTCCCACATTTTACCTTTTTGATATTATGTTTAACCTCTTTTGTTTGTGCGTGTACCCCTTAACCTCTTATCATGGAAACAGACAATTTTAGTACTTTTGTCTTTAGATCTTAATATTAGCTACATAGGTGGTTGATCTGCTTCTTTTACTGTATAATTGCCTTTACTAGTGATTTTATTTATTTTTTGATAATTTTCCTATTCCTATTTGTGGTCTTTTCCTTTCCTCTTAAATAAGTCCCTTTAACATTTCTTGTAAGGCTGGTTTATTGGTGATAAACTCTTTTAGTTTGTTCTTGCCTGGAAAACTCTTTATCTTTCCCTCCATGCTGAATGATAACCTAGCTGGGTAGAGTATTCTTGGCTGTAGGTTTTTTCCTTTCAGCACTGTGAATATATCATGTCACTCCCTTCTAGCCTGTAAGGTTTCTGCAGAGAGGTCAGCTGATAACCTTATGGGATTTCCTTTGTATTTAACTTGTTGCCTTTCTCTTGCAGCTTTTAGGGTTCTCTCTTCTATGTTTATTTATTGACATTTTAATTATAATGTGTCTTGGTTCATCTTGTTTGGTGCTCTCTCTGTTTCCTGTACCTGGATGTCTGTCTCTTTCCTTAGGTTGGGAAAGTTTTCATCTATTATTTCTTCATATAGATTCTCTGCCCCTTTGTGTCCCTCTTCTCCTTTGGGACACCTATAACACAGATGTTAGTGCACTTGATGTTGTCCCAGAGGTCCCTTAGATTGTCCTCATTCTTTTTATTTCTTTTTTCTTTTTTCTGTTCAGCTTGGGTGATTTCCTCTAGTCTTTCATCCAGCTCGCTGATCCATTCTTCTTTATTATCTACACTGCTATTGGTTCCCTCTAGTGAGTTTTTCATTTCCATTATTGTATTCTTCATTTCTGATTGGTTCTTTTTTATATTTTCCAATTCTTTGTTCAAGTTCTCACTGTGTTCGTCTATTCTTCTCCCAAGATCAGTGAGTATCCTTATGACTATTAGTTTGTACTCTTTATCAGATAGATTGTTTATCTCTGTTTCTTTTAGCTCTTTTTCTGAGGAGTTGTCCTATTCTTTTATTAGGAACATATTCCTTTTTCTCCTCATTTTGCCTATTTCTCTGTGCTTGTATCTGTGTATTAGGTAGGTCAGCTATGTATCCCAATCTTGGAGAAGTGGCCTTATGTAAGAGATGCCTTATGAGGCCCAGTAATGTGCTTCCCTTTCTTTGCCAGTTCTAAATGTTCCAGGAATGTCCCCTGTTTGGGCTACATGTGGCCTTCTGTTGTGGCAGGCTTGCTCTTACTGCAGATGCCTGGGAAGTTTAGGTTGTCCCCCTGGCCAGCTGATGTACAGCTCAGCTGTGTGTGGCTGCTATGGTCCCTTTAGTCACTTTATTGGGTGGGGGAAGCCCCAGAACAGTTGGCTACAAGATCTAATAGCACAATCCTGCTGCTGTTTTGCTGCTGAGTAGGCCTCCAGCTTGGTTGGTTGCTAGCCTTAGGAGCTCACAATTGCTGTAGGCCTCTGGCCTGTGAGGCTGTTGTCAACTCTCTCAAGAATGCAGCTGGCTGGGGCCAGCCCAAGGTGTGGCAGTACACAATTATTTCAGGTGTTGGAAGATGGAGCAGATCCTCTATGTGGCTTAAGATTGTTCCCAGCCATGAAGCACCATGGCTAGAATGTGGCTTTTTCCTCTCCAGAAAGATATTTCTGCCTCTTCCACCTCAGTCAGCACTGTCCCTTGTTGTGGTGGGTTTTTTTAAATCCAGTTTCTGGTTCTCTTTCAGGGGTAATTGTTCCAAAGGTAGTTGTAAATTTGTTGTGTCCATGGGAGGAGGCGAGTTCAGAGTCCTCCTAAGCCATCATCTTTCCAGCAATCTCTGAGCTAAGTACTATTAAGAGCTCTATTTTAAAGATGAAAAAAAAGAGGCAAAATATCAAATATCAAAATATCAAATACAAAATACAAATATCAAAATAGTGTAATGACCATAACATTGTTTTCAGGTAAAATAGAGTTACTTAAATGAGAGATAAGTGGAGAAACAAAATATGTTATTGTATTTATTGAAGAACTGAAAAATATGATTCATTCATTCATTTTTTTAATATACCATTTATTGAGTGCTTATTATATGCCAGGCATTGTGTTAGGCACTAGAGATACAAAATTAATTAAAATTAAAAAATTAATTAAAGCATCTCCAACATACAGAAAGAACGCAAAAGAGAAACTGCTGCTTTGATTTACTAGGTTTGTTGAAAATAGAAATTACAATTGAGAAGGCAGGACTGTAATAATGTGATTCCCTCCTTCACCTCCACTCCTTTGTAAAATGTCAAGCAAACCAAGTTTCCCTCTCCCTCTCCTTCTCTCTTTCTCTCTCTCTCTCTCTCTCTCACACACACACACACACACACACAAACACACACACGTCTTCTTGACTGTCTTTCAAGTAATTGTCAAGTGGGTCACGTGTAAACTGAACAAAGGAAAGTTGTTGTATTTTTTTCGTAAATATCAGTATCCTCATATAGCTAAAGGTGAATGGAAGATTTGCATCTCCCTGCAACAACTTCACTACTGCCTGGTACTGTACAAAGTAACAATATTCTGCTAAACCTACAAACATTTACTAGCAGCATGCATGCATTCATAAACTGATTTTTCTAATCTCAGAGATTTACCCAGTCTCTTTCCACAGACACTCAGAGAGATGTAACCCAAGGTTGGTGCTGTTATCTTCTGAGGGCAGGATCAGCCAACATGGGTCAGATAACAGTTCTCCACAAAATGAAGTGCATTGGACCAAGTAGGGATGCACAGGACCAAATAGAGGATTTAAGTGCTGCTCTGATATTCTCGGCCATCAGATAATGCAAAGGTGGTGGCACATATGCAGTCTGAGTAAACATAGCTCTTAAGCACCACTCACTTTGCTAAAGAAAATTATTTCTAACATCTGTATGCTAACTAAAAACAAAAACAAAACAACCCCCCCCACCTGCAAAACCCTGGTACAGATTTCAAGAACAATATTTCAAATGTTTCTATAATTGTGTTTGCATTGTGGATTCTACAGGTTCTTCAAATTCTGAGTACTCTTAAGATACGGATTAAATTCACCTTCCATACACAAATATCATGTTTATAATGCTGTATGTTCAAGTGAATTATCATATGGATGGTCTAACTGGAAGGGAGATAGGTTAGTCAATTTCATGCCCTTCTCAGACTTCAGTTGCCTACTTTAATTGTCCAAGCAGTATGACAGGAAAATGGCCAACTTTCTTTGGTGGTTCAAAGGATTGTATCGTCAATTTCAGGTAAGAGGAGAAGAGGAAATAACAGGCTTCTCTGCCTTCTTGATTAGCAACAATAGCTTGTCAGAGAAACTGTGTCTTTCTATAAGCAAATTAGGAAAAAAAAGTTGGAAACTCTGAGCTCTCCGTATTGAAACTTATACCATGCAAAATTTGGAATGTAAATTATGAATGAAAGTGAATGGCAGGAAAATAGCAATACTTATCTACATGTGCAAGTGAACACACAAAAATGTTCCAGTAAATCCAGTAAAAACATGTCTCAACTAAACATTTCTTCATCAATATTCCAAAGATGTGCATGACCACTCCTATGTAATGCTTCAAGAGGAAAATGATGATAGCAAGAAATTCAAAGTACAAAGAGAGGATGATTTTACATTATTTTGGCTAAATTTTTTACTATATATTTTTTTACCTTTGAAATTTTATAAACACATGTAATCATGTAACCACATTGATAGGGGCCTCATGGGGACTTTGGATGGGCTCATATAACTGAGGGATCCTGACATTTAAGATTTATGTTTTCATAATAAATCTACCTATGCTTGAATAAAGAAAGTGTTTATAATGTTCTCTAGCTATTAGCTTTGCTGTTTGTAGTCTATGACAAATACTTTACTGCTGATTTTTTAAAATATTTTTTATTATACATGGAAAGTATCTTTACAAGAAAAATAATTATTTAGTTATAGGTATTTATTATACATATATTCAAGAGTATAAATTCCCACATGCATAGAGTATGAAATGTGCATTTTCTTTCTTCTAAGTTTTCACACCGCGTGTTATACAGTTTGTATCCAATGAGCATGCAATAAATATTGACAGAGTAACTAAATGGAAAAAGTAACTGGAAGGACATTTTCTAAAGATATTTATGTAACACCCGTAACAAGCTATGGTTTGTAGCGGGTTTTTAATAGATTTTCTGCTGTTATTGAACTCATTGGTTCCGTTTGCCCAGTGTACATGCTATTCATTTCAAGAACTATATTCAGAATTGTTTTGGTAACTTTCTGAATAATGCTAGCTCCATTTTTTAAAATGAATTGGAAAGGCTCTTGTGTGGGCTTTCACTCTCTTTTTTTTTGTTTGCTTCATATAAGGCTAAGTATAGTTGAAGAAAATGGTTTCTATTCTTTAGAGAAATGTTTTACAGTATTTTAAACATTGCCGTTTATGAAGTTGAATAAAAACATATAAGAAGGTTTAGGTTATGATGCCCTTATTTCTTAGGAGTGAAGAACTGGGGGTTTCTCATTCAGAATACAAAATTATGAATGAAAGTAAATGGCAAGAAAATGACTTATCTGTGTGTGAAAGTGTACCCACAAAAATCACCTACTAAAATCAAAAGAAACACAATTGTCTCATGATTCTGGAGTCTAGAATTCTGAAATCAAGGAGTTGGGAGGATTGATTCCTTCTGAGAACTGTGAGGGAGAATTAGGTACATGCTTCTCTCCTAGTTTCTAGTAGCTTCAGGTGTTTCTTGATTTATGTAAACATTAAGTGCCTTATATTGGATTAGGGCCCATCCTAATGAACTCAACTTGAACACTTGTAAACACCCTATTTCCAATTAAATTCATATTTACAGTTACTGGGAGTTTCGACATCTTTTGAGAGGACACAATTCAATCCGTAATACCACGTGGCTTCTTTGGCCAATGGCATGTGGATGGAAGCACCCGTATGCCGGTTGCCAGCCCCGCCGTGTAAAAGGTCTCATGTGTTTATACTTCCTCTCTTACATCTCCTCCATTGCCATGAGAAGTACATAGGTTGCTGTTCACAGAAAAAGAATGAGAGAAGGAGAATGAGGTGGGACAGAGACACCTCAGCCACCACAACCTGAAACATGGCTACACAACAACACCTAGACTAGATTAACTGAATCACAGCTATTTTGCTGAAGTGTGAACAAAACCAAATGTTGTTATTTTAAGCTACTTAGTTTAAGCGTGGCTTGTGACGCTACAATTTTTAGCAATAGCTAACTGATACAGTTAGTATCTAAATTCTTCCCCTACTAAGTTTACTTACTGATGATGTCAGAAGATTTCATACATTTTATTTCAACATGATAAATGCTTATTTTCTCTACCTTTGTACATCTTTGGGGATTTTTTTAATAAATAAAATTTGCAAAAAGTAAAACCAATAACAAGAAAAGTATGAGGGAAATTTTTTTTTCAGTTTTATATATCTACAACATTTATAAAGAGAAAGGAGAGACGTATACGATTTATTGAGTTCCCCAATGTTTTGTTCTGCCGTAATCTTAACTCTCCCCCTCACCCTAACTCTAAACATATTCACACTAAACAAGAAGAGTAAATATTTAGCCAGTAATAGTTGATTAACTAAGTTGGTTAGGAAGCTAAATTCCATTCTATTCTAAGCAAAATTTATAATTCTGAAAGGTAGGGGAATGTAGAATATTTAAGAAGTTAAAATTTGCTGTGGTTGTTTAAGGATAGAGACCTTTATACTAGAGCTGTCATTCAGATGAAATGATTTTTCACCCCTAGAACAGCCCTGCTCTCTTGATTCATTCTAGCCAGAGTATTCTTACATGAGTTTCTGGAAAAAAAGACATGAGTATTACCTATAAGCTAAGGAGTCAGACACAACTGCATTGTGTACTCTGTCTACTGAAAGGAAATTAAAATAAAGTGATAGGTTAATACCCAAAGATTTGCTCTTCTCCATAAAGATGACTGGAGATGATATCAGTTCCAATACATGAAATAACAGATTAGTTTAAATCTGGAATGCAACTGAGTCTAAATGTAAAGTTATCCTTATATTATCACCTGTGAAAACTTCAATCTATTTATAATGTCAATCTCTTATTAAAATTGAAAACATAGAAAAATCAAAACCCAGATTATTTTTTGTGTTTCTGTAGGACTTCACATTGTGAAGTTCAACTTGTCCCTATATAGTAGCTACAAATTCAGTATTTAACTTCTAACTCTCTCCATAGCTATGACTACCCTTTGGGGGTCTTTACATTATCTTAAATCTCATATAAGTAACATGACTTAATAAATTCAACATGTTTCAAATTGACCTCTGTAATATTGTGATTTATAAGAAATATATATATTTGGTCATTTAGATGACCAAATATATTTCTCAAATATATTTAGTCTTCATCCACAGTTTCTTGGCTCACAGCTCCCAAATCTTTTGGAATTTTCTGAGTGATAAGAGCAGTGGGGGCGTCTTTTGTTATAATATTTGGTCTCTTGTCTTCAATTCCTGAAAACATTCCAGAGCCATAAAGGTGAAATGGATGTCATGTTATTCATAACAAGCCCCTTTCAGCCAAACTGGGTTTATGTTAATGAGATGACGTTTGGAAAGCACTTGAGGATGGGGGCTGGTTGCCAGGGGAACCAACCACGAATAGATGGTTGGAACTTTTAGTCTCACCCCCTGATTTCCAGGGAGGGGAAAGGGGCTTGAGGTTGAATCAGTCACCTATGGCCAATGATTTAATCAATCATGCCTATGTAGTGAAGCCTGCATAAAAATCCAAAAAAGAAGGGGGATCCGGGGCCTTCCAGGTTGGGGAACCAGAATGCCGCTGTGCCAGGCCTCAAGCTCTGTGAGAACAGAAGCTTCTTTATTCAAGACTTCACCCTATGCATCTCTTCATCTGGCTATTGATTCATATCCTTAATGTCTTTTGTAATAAATTGGACATCTAGTGAGTAAATTGGTTTCCTGAGTTCTGTGAACCATTCTAGCAAATTAATCGAACCCAAAGAAGGGGTTGTGGGAACCTCGGATTTACAGCCAGTTGGTCAGAGGTACGGGTAACAACCTGGACTTGTGATTATCATTCTGAGTTTGAGGGTGTCATTGGAACCTCCCATTTGTAGCTGGTTGCTCAGAAGCGTGGGTAACAACCTGGGTTTGTGACTGATGTCTAAAGTAGAGGGCAGTCTTGTGGGACTGAGCCCTTTACCTGTGGAATCTGATGCTATCTCTGGGCAGATAGTGTCAGAATTGAGTTGAATTCTCAGGAAATTTGCTGATGAGAAACCTCCACACACACACAAACACATTGGAATTGGGTCCAGGAACCCATTTTTCCTTGAATTCTCTCTTCTTGTAAACATATACACAAATTGATTCCCTATTTGACTCTCTATATGCCTTTATGAGTTAATGGCATATGATTTCACTGTGTAACACTCTTTTGAGCCAAAAACATTGCAGTCAATCTCAAATCTTTCTTCTCTCTTACAATCTATTGATTATTTATCCAATTTCGTCAGTAACCTCCTGATATTAATTATTCCTAAAACATACATTTATTATCACTGCATTACTTAAAAATATTTTGATGACTTTATTTTTCCTAATTGATAAAAGAACTCTAATTCCTTAGAGGAGAACCAAAGAATTAGAATTAGATGACCAAAATATATTTCTCATATGTATTTGGTCTTCATCCACAGTTCCTGAATCACAGCTCCCCAATCCCTTGGAATTTCCTGTGCGATAAGAGCAATGGGGGCATCTTTTGTTATTTCATCTCTTGTCCTCAGTTCCTGAAAACATTCCAGAGCCATAAAGGTGAAATGGGTGTCATGTTATTCATAACAATCCCCTTTCTACCACAACTGGATTGATGTTAATGAAGGTGACACATATTTGATTTTAGATACATATCTGATTTTTAGCCCAAGTTTCCATAATTCCGCATCACCAAAACAAATGAACAATTAATATAATTCCTCAAGACTTGACACATGGTTTCCTGAGCATGATATACTTTTTCATTCACCTTCTACTGTTGTCAAAACTCAGGCATGCCCCCCAGGGGGCTTTGATTATATGCTAAGCTATAATCAAAGAGAGCCTCCTTACCGGTCTGAGTTGTCTGGTGGCTTTTAAGTGTCACACTCACTGCTTAGCCAACAAGCCTAAAGCAACTCCATTGTGTTAGTTTGTCCCAGTCGTGAGTTTCTGGCCTGAATCAAGTGTTGTGCCCAGAGCAAACCTTCATCCATGAAAGTCTAGATACGGACTCTGGCTCAGAAGTTAAAATAACCCCCTCCCTTGTGGTGAATCTCCTGTTGGAGTGTCTTTAGTGTCATTTTATAAATCTCTCTGTCAGAATGTTCATCTCAAACATCACAGGTGTCTCAAACATAGACCTTCAAAAGGGAATCACATTGTTAGCCAAGAGGTTTCTTGCTTCTCTGACAATTGACTCCTTTCTCTTAAAATTTCATGTGCAGTAAAGCAAACGTCAGCTGCTGGTCATTATCTGGTTTTTTAACCAGCTCTCTCTGTCAGGTCATTTTGATCAATGTATTTTCTTTTAATTTTCTGAAGCTAGTCTACCTATTGTTTCCTATTTTCCTTTTCACCTTGCAGATAAAAAAACCCCCTCCTGGAACAGTTTTCTTTGTAGCTATTTTTATTTCTTTGTCTCCATTTGTTTCTCACTAGTTTGAGGAGCTTTGAAAGGCATAAGAAAGTACTATATATTTCCTAAATGTCAGTAAAGAGATCTTACATCTCACCCTAATGAATCAGGGAACATTTAAAAATTTCACTCTTGTCTCAGTTAGCCCCAGTCTACCTGGGAAAAGGGCAGTCAAGTAGCATTGAAGTCTAAGGCCTTGAAACATTTATTTCTATAAAGATATTTAAAGAACAAGTAGAATCAAGGAAAAGAGGACAGTGGGTAACAGCTATGACATAGAAAGTTTATTTTATGAGAAATATCCATATTGAGTTTGCTTGATGTAAAAAGACTAATCATTTGTATAACTATGACAGAACAGAAAACAATATCACTTGTTTTTCTCAAACATCTGTTATATATCTTGATTTTTTTCTATACTAAACTTATCATTAACATTCCAAACTATCAGCAAATTAAAGAACAAACACTTTTCCAAGATATTTTATGAAGCAAAATTAAATGCAAATGGCAGTATGTTTAGTTAAGTTTCAATCCCATAAAAATTGATTTTTTAAAACAAATCTCTTGGGCTTCGTCCTAGTATATAGGCACTCAGCCTGGCAGGGTCTCTCCAAAATTTGATACAAATCAGCAAATTAAAAAAATTATGAAGCAAATAACTTGGTTTTATATAGTTCAGGACATTTTTTTGTATCTCAAGCAAAAAAATAAAACAGCTGAGCTTAAAATTTGGCAGACCCTCAGTCTTTAATCTAGAGTATTTACTATATTTAAAACATAAATTAAATTTCTCGCATCTGGATACATTATGAGGAACTGGATGGAATTCTAATATAACTTCTCTGGGAGCAAATGAATTCCCCAACCAACTAAATCAGCCAAATGATTTTTTCATAGATTTATCTTTGTTAATAAGGCAAAACAAGCATTTTCTAAGTGTAGTGTATTATTTTTTGCTACACATTTTTTTCTTCTGACTTTTTACTCTTGCCTACACAGCACATGCATAAACACTGAATTTCTTACAGGAAAAGCTTTATCTTTATTTTACAAATGATGTACTGGTATAGACACAAAGGCAAATCTCAGCATCTACCCTAGAACCTAGGACACCCACATATCTCTCTGACAGATAACATTAATTCGTTTTTAAGGATGGACTAGGAGGGGCAGGAGGTAAATCATGTAAGCAAGTTCTAGTCTAGTGTTCCACTAACCAGTTAAAATGCAACAATATCTTCTACATATCTCTGGGATGGAATTTACCTTTCAAAACATTTAACAGGTATTATTTTTTGTGGGTGCATCCAATTACACATTGGGGCTAGCAACACACTTGAAAAAAGAGCCAAGAAATATAAAAAATGTCAGTAAGATACCACTTTCTCCCAATTAGATTCACAATTAAAAATAAAATAATGTACAAACAAGTATTCAGATAAATGACTACATTTAAGCAATGATTGTGAAAATATAAATAATAGTCTTTCTGTAGGGTAGTTTGATAAATGAATTTTATGTAGTATTTACATACATGATTCCAGTTATAGCAATACGTCTTGGTAAAATAATTGTGGATATGTTCAACAATGGAGCTGCAGAGATGTCCATTGAGGGCATATATATAATGGAGGAAAACTGCAAACAATCTAAAAGCACAACCATATGGGACTGATTCAGAAAGTCATAAAATTGCAGGATAAACTAGCTTTAAAATACGGAAAATAGAAGTTTTTCCAAACTTTTTTAGCACTTGTATTTTTTCCCCCAAATGAAATTGTATATAGTGCTCAATTCTCTAATCAAGGAGCAAAGCAGTCAAGGATGCTACTTAGTTTTTCCCTATCATAAATAGTATTTCATGAAGTACTTCTACGGAACCTACAGGAGCCCTGGAACTATTTCAGAGAATCGCTGTTACATAACAGTATTTAATAAGTTTTAATATTTGTTTGAAACATATTGCTAATAAAACACAAGTTACAAAAGACATACACATATAAATATCTATAGAAAAAAGCTGAATACACATGTTAAAAATATTTAATAGTAATTGTCTCTTAGAGCTGACTTCTCTTTTTTTCTCTGCAAGTATTTACGTTCAATTCTTCCTTAAGTGTCACCTGGTCGGGTAGGCCTTCCCTGACAAGTGTATTTAAAATTGCACACAGTCAATATTTCTGATCCCCTGTAATCTACTTTACTTTCTTATTTTCTCCATAACACTTAGTATATTTTATCTTACCATGTGATTTACTTATTTTATTTATTTATTTTTTTGTTGTTTTTCTCCACCCTAGTAGAGTGTAAACCTCCTGAGGGAAGAGATGTATTTTGTTCACTGATGTATTTTCTTTGCCCAGCAGTGCCTGGTACATAATAACTCTTCAATAAAGTAATAACTGAATGAAAGTTTATTTGCATTTTGTAAACTTTCTTCTACAGTATATTAATTTTATAAAAGAAAAAAATAAAGCCTTTTTTCTTTTCAAATATCTTTGCTTGGAATTCATAGGAACGCTCTGGTTCTGGGAAATTTAAGGAAACTTGATTACCTAGGAAGCTATAGCAAATAACACCTAAGTATCATAATAACACCACAGAATAGTTTCAGAGCTATTTGAGTAGTTTATATAAAAGAAATCTAGAATTTATAATTTGACTATAATTGTACTCTTGGATGAAAATCATTATAAATCTTTTCTTAGTTGTTTAGGAGTTATAGAATAAAATCACATAACTATGTAAGGAATAAAATGCTGGGCCAATAATCTCAAAATCACTGTGAAGTACTAAAAATTTTTCAGTGAGGAGGAAAAGAACACATTTTTAAAGCCAGCCGCCTAGAAAATAATCATTTTTAATAATTAGAGTGGCCATATGTTTGAATTCCTACATTAAAGTTCCAGAGACATAATAAATCTGTTGGAAAAACATTAGCATCTATTCTAAGTTAATAGCTAATTAGAAGAAGACTCTGTGTAGAAATCTAACCATTTCAGATTAGAGCAAAAGAAGCTGCAAGAGACCAGTGCTTCTACTCAAACAATGAGAAAATACTCAGTAAACATTTTTAAACCAGAGCTTTAAACCAGAACTGTAGATGAAAACAGTTTAAATGAACTAAATTCCAAAGAAGCACAAACCTTCTTAAGTGAGAAAGACCAATGTTCTCTTTTTGCCTTGGGGAGGCATGATGGAAAGAGAAGTAAACCTGTCAGGAGATATTACAGAAGGAAGGAAAAAGCCAAAACTTTTATTTTTGTAACTTTTTTCTTTTGATATATTTTCAAAATTATAGAAAAGTTGCAAGAATAGTACAAAGATATTCCATATCCTCTTTTCTAAGATTGATCATGTGTTTATATTTTTCCCCATTTGCTTCATCATCTGATCTCTGCCCTATCGATCCATTGATCTACCAACACATATATTTTTCTATCTCTTTTAGAGTACCTTACATGTTTCAGTATGTTTCTTGAGAATGTGAACATTCTCCTAAATAATCACAGTAGAGTAATCAAAATCAGCAAATTTAACGTTGATAAAATTCTATTACCTAATCCACGGTACATATTCAGATTTTGCAGATAGTCCCAATACTGTCTTTTATAACTTTTTTCATCCCTAGTACATGATATGCATTATCCTTGGGTTGCCATGTCCCTTTATTCTTCTTTATTCCAGAAGATTTTATTTTGCATAATGTCTCTCTATTTGGCTTTGTCTGCTATTTCCTCATAATTAGAATCAAGTGAACAATTTTTGCAGAATATGTCATATCAGAAGGCACATGATATCACTTTGGCCCAGCATTAGTGATATTGGTATTGGTCATTAGTTATTGACTAAAACTTTAAAATAACTATTTGATTACTTTATATATATTAGAGGAAAAGTCAGACTTAATGTAGAAAGAATGGAGAATTTCAGCAGTGAAATTAAAATCCTAATAAAAGAACCAAATGGAAATTCTAGTACTGAATAATATCTGAAATAAAGACTGAATTGGATATATATAGTAGCAGACTGGACACAGTAGAACAAAGGAAAACTTAACTCAAGGCAGATTAATAAAACTTATCTAATCTCAACAAAGAAAAAAAAGAAGAAAACTCAATATAATATCAGAGACCTATGGGAAAATATCAAATGGTCTAATGTACATATATTTGGAATTCAGGAAGGAAAAGGAGATGATATAATGGCAAAGAATTTTACAAAATTGATAAAATTCATCAACATACACATCTAGGGAATCTCAGAAAAGTCATACACATCGAGGAATCTCAGAAAACCCCAAGCAGGATAAACAAAAACACAACATCCAGGAATATCATAGACCAGTGCCTGAAAATCAAAGTTAAAGAGAAAAATCCTAAACACACCTAGACTGTCAAGAAAAGATCCCAGATAAAAGAACCTATATATAAGAAGTGAACAGCTTAAGTAAAGATAAATATGTGAATTAATATAAAAGACAATTTTTTAATCAAAATTATTTAAAAGACTAATAATGGTTTAAAGCAAAAATAATAATATATGAAAGATGCATATATATATATATTTCAGAAATCTCTTATATTATATAGAATATGTCTGTATATATGTAGATTCTATATAGGTATATATTGTATATATATTCTATATTTATATAAAATATATACATATATTATATAGAAATAAAATATATGAGAATTATAAACTAGAGAAGTAAAAGAGGAGTAAAATGAATAATAGTATTTTAAGCTTCTTACATTATTCATAAGCTGTGAATCTTATTTGAATGTAAATTATGATGGTTGAATATGCATACTGTAATCCGTAAAAATTAAGAAAATATTAAGGGATTTAGCAAAAAATCCATTAGAGTAGATAAAAAAAAACAGAAGATAGAAAACCAATAAATAATTATAGACCATTTTATTATAGAATTCAAGTTGCTAAAAGTTCACTGTATCAAAGACGAAATATCTGATATTGTAAATGCTATGGCAAATTCAGTTAAAATGTTCAAATACAAGATAAAATGATTTGGTTTTTGTTAAAATTAATAAATAATATAAATAAAATAATATAAATAAAATAAAATAATTTGATGACAATATGAATACAAATACTGTAGGAGCATAGAAACGTGGTAAAACAATGTTCTAACCAAGTTAAGACGCCTACAGAGCAGCCATATACTTAGAATTGGTTGAGGTCCATATACCATCCATTTGTATGACCAAATAAGCTGCCCTAATGTACCTATTGAAATAGAAGCTGTAATTGTCAACATTTACAGTATTTTTTTATACACATAACTAAAGTAACTGAACTGCAAAATTTTGTGATGTAGCTGATATTGACTAAAAATTATTCCCATGATATGTTTCTTTGCAGCTTATAGTATTTTAAAAATTTTGAAACATTTTGTCCTTAGATTAAAAAGTGTCCTACAATGATGTTGAACTTTTTTGTAAATGAAATATCTGAATTTCAGTGTCTTTTAATTCAAAATATGCTTGAAATATTTATTTAGATATTCAATCGAAGTGCTAGAAAACTCAGCATTTAGTGAATATAATTTATTGAATATAAAACCAGGAAGATACATTAAAATTTATCCTTATAAAAGCAAGGGAGAACAGAAGAAATTAAATGATGACAGATTCATTGGTATGCAAGAATTACTATTGAATTTTTTAATTGTAATTTGTAATATCACAACTAATGGGAAGAATCTCTCAATGAAGCTTCTATATTTAATTGGTGAAACTTATGTTCTGATGCATATTTGAATAAAATTGAGAAGGTCTATGATTATGGATACATACATTTGTTAAAATATTCAAAAGAATCATTAATAGAGACAACTTATGTGATTAGTTTTGTCTTATTTATTTGTTTATTTATTTTGTGAGGAGATGAGCCCTGTGCTAACATCTGCCAATCCTCTTCTTTTTTTGCTGAGGAAGATTGGCCCTGGGCTAACATCCATGCCCATCTTCCTCCACTTTATATGGGATGCCACCACAGCATGGTTTGCCAAACAGTGCAGCTGTGTGTGCCGAGATCCGAACCGGCGAATCCCGGGCTGCTGCAGCGGAGCGCGCACACTTAACCGCTTGCGCAACCAGGCCGGCCTCAGTTTTGTCTTAAATATTAGTAAAAATAGAGTATTTATGGAATATTTGTGATAAATATTTACCTATTTACATATTTTAAAAAATAACTGTGTTGGGGCCAGCCCAGCGGTGCAAGTGGTTAAGTGCGTGTGCTCCTCTGCGGCGGCCCAGGGTTCGCCGGTTGGGATCCCGGGCGATCGCTGGTTCAGATCCCGGGCGTGCACCGACGCACCGCTTGGCAAGCCATGCTGTGGCGGCATCCCATGTAAAGTGGAGGAGGATGGGCACAGATGTTAGCCCAGGGCCAGTCTTCCTCAGCAAAAAAAAAAAAAAAGAGAGAGAGAGAGAGAGGAGGATTGGCAGATGTTAGCACAGGGCTGATCTCCTCACAAAAAAACAAAACAAAACAAAGCTAATTGTGAATATTATCCATTTACTGGATTTGTTCTGAGTTTGCCATGTTCCTTAGGACCTGTAGAGTGATTACTTTCTCAATTAAAGCTATTATAATATACAGAAAAGAGAGTTGAAAGAATTAATATTTTTAAATTTAATTTTGAACACTGCTTTAATTTACACAGGTATACGGTATTTCATAGAAATTTTTGACTTTATTTTTAAAAATATTTTTGAACAGGTATTTTTATGTGATGATCAATATGATAAAACCAACATTTGGGTCACTAAATATTTTTAAATTATATTAATATTTGTAAAATTTTATCACTATTACTGTCATATAAGTCCCAGATTGAATGATAACTATAAGGTCAACCTTAATTAAGGTGTATGCATCTTTTACAGAAGACAGACACTTGCATAAAGGTAAGAAAAATTGCTGTCAACAAAACTTGATTACAGTTTGGGAAACTGAGCTGTAGTCAGAGATATGGAGACAACTGATCTTCTGAAGGGCATTTAACCTCTTTGAGCTCAATGTCGTCACCTATGAAATGATGGGGTTGTATTGATTATTAAGGAAACATCCAGTTTAACAATATGTGGTTCAGTGGTCTACAGAGTATTTGACAGCCAGCAACCACAAATATTTGAACGAGCTAGACACGAAATATGTAGTTTCTATCTCCTGGTAATATTAACTAGAAACCATTCTTAAGAACTAATGGGTCATGTATTTCTTTCTCCTAAAACGAAGTACCATATGAAAATACAATATACAAGGTACCTCCCGACCAATGTTGTCTAAATTACACCAAATTGTGAATCAGAATTTTTGACTCTAACCTGAGGAATGAAATTGAAAGATAATTGGCCACAGCATATGATATAGACAATTAGATAAGAAAAGGAACATTTGGAAGAGAAAAAAAGAAATCATTTTTAACAGTAGTCATGAAACAGAGTGATGAAAATATTGCTGTAGAAATTACTCATGGGTGATGGTCCACAAGGTCATATTGACAAACAATTGTTGAAACCATAAAATGAGGAAAAGCTCAACGTGCAGCAGTTAGCTGCAACGTAAAGCCTTATATACATGCAAACACTTAGAGATATATCTGCAATGTACACAGCAGGGCCAAAGGAAAGCAACATCCAAAAACCAAGGGAAAATCTATACTAAGAGTCAAGGTTGGATGTAGTTGCATCCAACATCTTAAGTCTTCCTGCTCCTACGAATAACTTCCTGGTATCATCTTTGATTACAAACAATTAGAGTGATGATGTTACATGTCTCATTAACTGATGCAATCTATCACCGTGGTGGCTAAATAAGCTACTTTTCAAAACATCTGCCAGAATTTTACTGTACAAATTACATTCTATATCGGATACTTTAATTCCCATTTGGCCAAGATTCTTTAAAGTGGATGTGGGAAACTTTCCCCTCTTTTAATAATTGAATTAAGCTTAGAATGTAATTGAAGACAAAGATGGATTTGTGATAGCTATCTTAAAACTTCTGAAATAAATAAAATGATTATTAGGTATTTTCTTAAGGATAAAAATATAATAGTGGAAAAGTTTGGCATCAAAGTGAAAGAGGGCTTCCAATTAGCTACTGTGTAATTCTTAAATCTTTGCCGTAAGTGTTTGGAAAATGTTCCTGAAACTATGATTCCTTGTGATTCTAAATTAAGAGGATCAGTAAATAATTAGAAACAACGTGGTCAATAATAAGGTGAATAGATGACGAATGCATTACTGAGAAGATTAATGCGACTAATGAGCTAAGGAAAAATTTTAAAAGAACTCCTCTTTTAATAATTCAGAGATATGATAAAATAACCCAAATTTGTACTTTGAGAAGAAGACAAGATAACAGGAATGTAAGGAGCATAAAATGAAAGTGTGAAATTATAACAAGACACCTACAGAAAGGTCAGCCACAAAATCTTGAAAAACTCTCAAGCAACTTATTGTTTTTTAATGTAGCGCTTCATGTCCTGGACATAGGGGGTCTTTTCTTTCAGGAGCCCTCTGATCAAACTGTGGTTTCGATCACTGATATAAATCTCAGCGTCCAGAATGAGCCTATAGTCATTCATATTTTATCACTAAGAAAAATAAAATGAACCTTTTGACTATCCTTCCATCTAGTCATTTTTGTGGTTTACAGTTAGTCACCAAGTTCCTGAATTCGTTGTTATGGAACATCGGTGGTTCCTAGTCTGAAAGGCTATGGATCATAACCACAGTTTATCCATGCTTTCTTTCAATTTCTAAGTAAAAATGATCTGAGTAAGACTCTTTGTCACTTCTAATTGGTGATAAGAATTGGAAGAAGTCCAGAGTTTCACCTCACAGTGTTATGGAATCATCCATCAATTTCCACACCAAACAAACAGACAGACACACATAAGACAGGACTGCGGCGTTATCAAGGGAGCAAAATATCTCGGGGAGCTGTCTCAGTAATCTGAATACTAAATTATTTTATCATTTTCAGTCACAAAATTAACTGGTATAACCATTCAAGGATATGATTTTGAAACAATAAAGATCAATTATTCTCCAATTAATCTATAGAATCAATGCAATTATAATCAAAATCCCAAGTGTTTTTCTATAGATATTGGTAATCTGATGCTAAATTCTATATACGATGTTGAAGTACTTAGAATTGCTAGCTAAATTTTGAGAGAGAGCAAAATTAGAGAACTTATGTTACCAGACTTTAATTATTAGTATACTAATTTAATACCTACAGCTGGTACAGCCTGACGGCCAATTTCTGCTATGGCTTCTTTTTGTATGGCCTAAGAGCTAAGGATGGCTTTTATATTTCAAAGCATTGTAAAAATAAACAAAGAAGAATAGGCGATGTGGCCCCTAAAGAATAAATATTTGTTATCTGGTCCTTTATGGAAAAAAATTGCCAACTCTTGGTGTAAAGCAACAGTAATCAAGATAGTGTGGTCCTAACAGAGGATAGACAAATACATCAAGGAACAGAATAAATGTCTAAAAATCAAACCACATCTACATAGTCAAATTCCCTTTGACAAAGGCATTAATGTAACACAGTAAGGGAAATAATTTCTTTTCAAAAATATTTCTTAAATATCTAGATATTCATATTTTAACCTAGCTCCCTACTTCGCATCACTCACTAAAATTGAGATTGACCTCTTGTCAGGCTGTGATTGGAAGCAAGTAAAAGATAACTGAGAGAAGGTCATTCTGGCTAGAGAGAGTAGGAGGCAAGACCAAGGGGAGAGAAATTAGGGGAGCCTGGAGAGAAGAGAGAGGGACCAAAATATGCACAGAGGTAGAGCTATTTTGGACAGGATATTTAGGGAAAGCTTTCACAATAAAGTGACATTTAAGCAGAGACCTAGAAGGAGTAGAGGGGGTCAGGTGAATGACCAAAGGAAGAACAAAGGTCTTAAGGTGGGCAAAAGCTTGTAGTATTTTAGGAAAACAAGACAGCCGCCATGACTTTAGTAGAATGAGCAAGGGGTTCGGTGGTGGGAAATTTGGAAAAGAGGTAGGGTCACGAACAGACTTGTGGTAAGAGTAAGAACTTTAGATTTTATTCTAAATGTGATCTCAAGCCATTTGAAGATGTTGAGCAGAGGAATGTCATAGTTTGATCTACATGTAGAAGATCAGTGTCTTTGCTGTTCAGAGAGTAGACCGAATGGGAAGAAGAGTGGAATCAAGACCAGTTAGGCAATTGCTGTCTCCAGGCATGAGATGATAGGGACAGAATTCAAGAGACTTTAGTAATTATCTATTTAATTCAGTAGTCACTATTATAATAGCTAGCCCAATTATTCCCACTTTTCATATAAAGAATTAAGGTTCATTCAAGGTCACAGAACTAGGAAATCATAGAGCTGGTATCAATGGAGTTTTTAATCACCTTGTTACACTGCTTCCCATAAACACACAAACAAGAACAAATATAAAGTGTAGTTTCAGAAAGCGTAATGGCTAAAAACAGTGAGGTAAAGAATTGAATTAGAATAAAGAATAGGATCACTTATTGGGACAATTTGATTTTATATTATCAAATGCATTTTTAATATGAGTTGTGAATATCTGCTGGGGAAAACAGAATAAAATAAATCAGTTGACCAATTACAGTCTGTTCTTAAGATATGTCTTCACATCTTCAAAAGAATATGATAAGAGTGACAAAGTCTCTAATTGTATCGTTGCTTTCTTTAGAAAATGCTGTTAGAAAGGCAAGAGAGACAGCATATAACCTGCAGCTTTCAATATTCATTTCAGAGTGTAGGCTAAGTTTTGTGCTTGGGTCCTTGCTGCCTATTGAGACTACTAGTCCATGTAATAAGATACGTTACTACAAAGAAGTCATTACTTCTAGAGTTTTCCTATTCAAAGCACACTCTATCAGTTGAATCTGATCGTATCCTTAAGGGTAAAAGACATATTGTGGTTTCCCTTCTAATTGTCCTTATGTTGAACACTCACGTGAGGTTTCTTTTGTGGTTAACCTTTGTCGACAGTATGACTGGAGTGACTTTCCCTTCACACGGCACCTACTTTTGTGACATCTTTTATTTCCATAAATCTCTTTGGCCATTTCCCTTCCCATGTCAACAATGAATGTGGCAGTACCTCTTTTCCCATAAAGGAAGACAATTTTTAAAAAGTTCAGCATTCTTTTGTTCTAACTGATGCTTAGAATGTTTATGTCTTTTCTTTTCTCTCAGATTCCCAAATGGATGGTACCAATCCATTCTGATAAAGTGAGGAACAAAGGGAATTAATTTAATTTCATGAATTAAAAATTACATGTGTATGTGGGGGATTTTATGGAGGTAATTTACTTTCATTTGATAATGGAGAAAATAGTGTATCAATCAAGTGATTTCTGTGTATCTATAGTTACAAAAACTTTGGAATTAGTCAGATCCAGCTCTATGATCCATATCAGGGTTTGGTATATTACAGTCCTGGGGCCAAGTCCAGCCTGCTGCCTGCCTTTGTAAATACAGTTTTACTTTAACTCAGCAACACCCGTTAGTTTACATACAGTGGAGCAGAGTAGTAGTGATAGAGGTTGTATGGCCCACAAAGCAGAAAATACTTGCTATCTGAACTTTTACAGGAAAAAAGTATGCTGACTCATGATCGACATAATCTCTTTCAAGAAGACTTACATTATAGAGTTGTTCTAATGATGAGCTAATATTGAGGTATATGAGGAAGTGAGTGCCCTCCTGGAACACAGTTGGCACTCAGTTGTTAGTAACATTGATATCAATAAGCATGTGACAGAGGATGCTGCCAAAAAGGCCCAAGTAATGAGAGTTCATTGATCTTGGGTCTCTTCTGTGGATCAGAAGCCTTCACCATTTGCGTGACTGATGCATTTCCTGGATCATCCTTCCAAGATTTGGTGGATCATGAACTACTCTGAAATAACAACATGATAGATGCTCTATTAGCCATGAGTTAGAAATAGTATTTTATATTTAAATGGATAACATTTTTTTAATTGCTGGGAACTGCTGGGCTATTTTATTAAAACATTGCTTTGTTCATCTCACTCATTTACAGATATCTCCAATTTGCACCTTTTACAGAGTCACTAGCAAAATTATCCTGATATTCTGTTACTAAAGATAACCTACCTATATACTAAAATACAAAATGCAAGATGTATCAATAAAATTATTCCAACTAGCAAAAGATTTATCATCAGGCAAACTTTCCAAGCATATTTAAAACATGCGTGGATTTATTTAGGACTAATAACCTTGTTACTCATCTGTATCCGTTTGGCATGAAGTAAGCTCTGGTGAATGTACAGAATGTTTGGCCCCAGAGGGTTTTTTTAATCAACGAGGAGGACATTTCAGTCAATGTATTTTATAATTGAGTATCAAAAAATATAATATGCTCCTGTCAGTGGTTTTTGCTGGTATTTGCATGTTTAAAATAGTACATTAGTTCTTGTTGGTTTCTGTAACATCAAGAAGGAAGATTTTTCATGGCTACACTTTAACTGTGTAGTTAAAGAGCTGATGTGGTCTGGTATGCACTCCATTTTCTTGCTGTTGCCTTTGGTTTTGGATCCTGTCATTTTTAAGGCAAAAGTAGGCAAATCTTTTCTATAAAAAAGGGCCAGAAAGTAAATATTTTAGTCTTTCAAGCCACTAACAATCTCTGTCTCAGATTCCTTTTTTTTTCCTTTTTTACTCCCCTTTACAAGTATAAAAATTATTCTTATCTCATGGGCTACACAAAAACAGGCCCCAAGCCAGTGTTGGCCTGTGGGCTGCAGTTTGGTTTGCTGACCTCTGTTTTGATGAGCCATCCTTGTTCTAGGGAAACATTTTGTAGAAGAAGGCTGGTGAATGCAGCAGGACCCCATGAGCGGTGAATCTGGTTTACCTGTTACAGATTCCCTTGTTTTTTGAGTGCTCACTTTTTTACATTAGTTGTTGTATTGCTATGCGATATTGAAGCAACAATATACTAGAGCTTGTGGACTGAGCCTCAAAATAAGTACCCAGGTCTGTATAGACGTGCCAAGGATTATCGATGTCATGTGATTTGAGGGACATCAGGTGGCCATCCTGCATAAAATAACATTAGAAATATGTAATAGTCTATCAATCATTAATAAATGAATTACTTTTTGCACATAGCTTATTCCTTATGAAATATAAAAATCCAGAAGTGATAACCTAAATAATCTAACCTGAATATGCTTGAGAAACACCATCCAGTGAGCCAAAAAGTAGAGACAAGAGTCTTGGGCAACGGAGTAAAAGAATATATTTTGTAAAAGCGTATTTGAAGCGCTGGAGTGAAAGGCCCTTGAAATCTTAGAAATGCTGATCTAACTGACATATTACAAGTTTGGGGGCTTCTAAGAACCCTGGAGAGTTGATGAAGGCCCTTGTTATTTCAACAGGGACACAGTCACAAGAGGGGGAAGGAACTGAGCAGAAAGAACTGAACAGAAGGCAAATGTTACAAGAAAGTCAACTTTGTGGAAGATGGACACGCAAACAATTTGTTGAACTTCTTTTACGCTTTTCAAGAAAACAATATTTTTAATTTAATTGATTTTATTCCTCAAACTTTCCTCGATTTGAGATTTTTGGTTAAAAACAAACTATTCTCAAATTACCAAAATCCCTTTCAGGTATCCCATAAGCAAAAAGCAAACAAATAAAAAATTTATATCTTCTTTTGATGCATCAAAATCAGATACTGGATCTATGCCAAAATGGTGACAGAGTTGGAACTTGTGGAATTTTGTCATAGAAAAATACTTTTTCTAAGTTCTATGTTCTACTTTTCATTACTTAAGTGAATCCAGGCCCAAATCAATCTTAATTTGAGTTCTGCAGGCAAGGCTTTAAGGATGTCTAAGGATACTATGAGGTCTTATTTTGTAATGCCTTACAACCCTGAAAACGGCGGAACAATGACATTAATAAGAATCATTTCAACATATTTTATTTCCTTGCCCTCTTTTTATGGTGAATGTTTTTCAAATTGACATGAGTTTTATTATAAAGAGAAGTGAGAGTCAGGTGTGCAAGGCCAAAAGGAGTGCTGCTTTGGTCAGGCAAGAAGGGAATTGGTTTGACTTTGCTCCAAGCAGGCAATTAAGGGATGATAAATTAGAATCCCCTCAAAGCGGGAACCCTATTACTCTCAGATATGTCATGTACTCTGAAGTGTAAAATGCTTGATCATAAATAATCATGTCACTAATTGTGCAAAAAAAAAAAACAAATCCGAAAACAAATACTGCTGCTTTATGTAAGTGGCATCAGTGATTGAAAAAAATGAACTCATCTCGAATGTTCCCACTGTGGTCATAAGCACATAATTTTACTCCTTAGATACTAATACAAGTGAAGGGACTTGACATGGTACTAGGACAGTATCTGTTGCTTTATCCAAAGACTTGTAATAGATTCCAAACATCCTTGTCATCTGAGACATGGAACAAAGTAACTTACTGAAAAATCAAATTCACTGCACTAATGTTTGAGTTAAAATCTAAAATGCCTAGTTGAGGACTGGCTCCATGGCATAGCGGTTAAGTCCCCGTGCTCAGCTCCTGCCGGCCCAGGTTTGGATCCCCGGCGCACACCTATGCACTGCTTGTCAGGCCATGCTGTGCCGGCGTCTTGCATAAAGTAGAGGAAGATCAGCACAGATGTTAGCCCAGGGCCAGTCTTCCTCAGCAAAAAGAGGAGGATTGGCATGGATGTTAGCTCAGGGCTGATCTTCCTCACAAAAAAATAAATAAATAAAATAAAAAACCTAGTTGAAGTTCATACAAGTATGATATGAATACAGGCTATTATGGGATTTGATATTCATTATGGTTATAAGTAGCTGTAAGTATCTATATCTACATTTGTATGTCTACATATATAAGCATATTATAGTATGCATGTCACAAGCATTGACTAAATCAATAAATAAATGATTAATGTTTACAATAGATACAACTGTTAAAAATTAGTATTTTCGTTCAAATGGCTAGAATTAACGAAAATATTTTTATGTGACATCTCAGACGCATTTTTGTCAAGTGATAATGTAAACTTAGTAAAAAGCACATTCATTAAATTTGTGTTATATTCACAAATGATGTATTTTGAACTACCTACATTGATAATAATCAATAGAAATTCTGGAAAGTTTGTATCTACCACATTAAAACTTCAGTAATTTTTTTTCAAGCTTTATTGAGATATAATTGACACATAATATTGTGTAAGTTTAAAATGCACAACATGTTGATTTGATACAGTTATATATTGCAAAATGACTACCGATATGCACTAACCAACATCTCCATCATCACATCCCCACAGACAGACTCAGATTACAAAAAATCACATAAACTCCACCACTGCTCATTTGATAACATTATTTTTTTATCATCATGAATATTTTGCTATTTTTATGCTGTCACACAATAATTTCACAACAATAATGTCGTCCACTTTTGAGAGTCAAAAACTTTTGTATTTTTCAGATTTGATATTTCTCTTTCCAGTGGGAAGTTGAGGAAAAGCAGTTCTCTATTATTCCTCTATCCCAGAACAATGTAATGCTTTTGTGTTTTGAACAATCACCTTTAATCTTCAAGACAACCATGTTAGACATGTGTTACTTTCTGCATTTTAGAGACAATAAGTTTGAGTCTTATACGTGTTCAATAACCAGCCAATTTCACCAGCTAAATAGTGTCCGAGTTTAGACACCAATCAATTGCAGCTGATGAAAGGTCTGTACTTTTAAAACTGGCTTACACTCTAACCAGATATTCAAGACAGCCAGCCAGGGTGATTTTTCCTTTATACATATTCTCATTCTTGAGACCTTTCATTCTCATAGCCATGGCAGATCACCATATTTTTGGCCTGCCTTTCTTGAAATGTGGTACTCTATGTAATTTTGAAGGTTTCTATTTTAGGTACCTGTACACTAAGGCTACAACCTAGACATTTTGACTAGACTTGGCTATTGTCATAGTTCCTCAGTCGCACATTTACTGATAATCTCTTGCTTTACTTTAAGAGGTGGTTAATCTCATTCATTGGATATAAATACTTTCAGTATAAATCTCATTTCTGGGTACATAGTGCACCTTACCCTGCCTTGTGTACTAGCTGTATAACCACAAGAGATGTAATACCGTATAATAGAAAGAACATAGACTTTAATCATGATTTTAAACTAAACTGGGATTCTGTTTGAGCTAACACTTATCTGGTTCTGAGAAAGCTACTAAACCCCTCTGAGTGTTTGTTTCATCATCCCTAAAGTGTGGACAACCTGTTAACCTCATAAAGTTACTGTGAGGATTAAATTAGATATATAAAATCATACACAATCTTCAAAATATAATTGTAGCTATTGTTATATAAATAGGGTATGACAATACTCTGCTGACAGGTTGTTTGAGAATGGAAAATCGTGTATGTACCATACCTAGTACCGTGCCCGACACAGAGAAAGTGTACTTTACATGTAGCTATCATGATTTAAGAGCCATCTCTTGCAACCTAGGATTAATTCATTTGGAAAATTTCGGTCATGCAATAAACAGATTTTGAGTACCTGCACTATTTCAAGCAGCATACTTATCCTTACAGGAGAAATAAAATGAAGCAAGATATGATTATTATTCTCAAGGACTATACAGTACAACTACATTATATTCATTTATATATATAACATAAATGTATATAATTTATAAGATATATATATCTTATATATATCTTATAAATATGTATATATTTATAAGATATATATAAGATTTATATATATACTATACATAAAATTAAAATAAATGACTATAATACTGTAACATGACTCAACTGCTGTGATAAAGTGTTTCGAGATAGAAAAAAAGTTACTGCTTTTGAAGCTTGAGTATTATCCCTTTAGTTCATAAAAATTCTGGAATTCTGTAAATTAGCTTTAGTTAATAGTATTTGATGGTTAGGATTTTATGTTTTGTTTTTGCGATTTACCCCTAGCATAATTAGAATGATTCATGTATTCTGGCAGTGTTTTCTGTGCAATAGTACACATGCACACATCTGTATACAAAGAGAGAATAATCTATTGGCAAAACACATTTTCAGCTGTCTTTTGTTTGATTTGTATTTGCTTTTAGGCTTAAAACATAATTCAATTTTATGTGTTCATTTTTTAAGGCTTATTAAGAAGGACAAAAAATAAATACTTTATAACTTCATTTTAACATAAAAATGTATGTTCCCTCTTGGTATATTAAACATGCAACACGTTAATGGTTGGTTTTCTTCTGCCTCTTCTTATTAAAGTGCAAATATATTTAGGGAATATTGTACATTAGAAGTAAAAATGATAAAAGTAAAGCCCAGATAGGTTACTAAAGAATACCTGTGTAGAAGATTCAAGTCTGTTAATAAAATAACATTGGATCTTTCATTCATAAGAAATCAAGTTTATTTACCAGGTGTTCAATTAAGTGGAATTAGGTGTGTATTTTGTCTCATTTTATATTCTAAACCATTTTTGTTATAGGACATAAGTGGTGGAAATGTGACAGATATGCTAACTGAGGATGACAGTAGGGTAAAGGACAAGGAAAAAGTCTTTGTAATTTAAGTTTAAGTGGTACCATCATTTATTTTCAGTTGGCATTCAATTTTCAATACATTCACTTTAAAAATGCATTACTGTTTAGTTTTGAATGTTATGGTAATTTTGGAGTTGACTTAGCTTTTCTCAGAGTCACAGATATGAGGCGTATTAATGCACATGAGTTCCAGATGACAAATGGTGCTTGAAGTTTCCATGTCTGTTAATTCATTTTTTATTATAACATGGATGTCTTCTGAAATATAAATGGCATTTGCCTAGCCAAACGGTCATCTGATTTGAACATACGATGTGATGCTTCCCTGATGTTTGAACTTTGGAGTCATTTCAAATGCATTGATAATAGTGCTTATAAAGGCCGTGTTCCCTGACTCAGAATCAAATAAACTAAGAGATTGTGTCATCTTCTTCTCAGAGACAATGTTCCTTTAATCTATTTCATTTACAGAAAGTATTTGGAATTAATTTACCACTAATCTTTGCGATCAGAGGATGTTTTACATGGCTTACATTTTCAAAACCAAGTTTAAACGGTCCAGATTGCATTATGTCAAGGGATTCCAACTATATTAGTTCTCTTGGATCTTAGCTTTTTGACAAAAAAATGGCAGCTTTTACTATCCATTAGGAAAAAAAATAAATAGTCATTCAAAATAAACTTAAAATTTTAAAGTGTATTCAAATTTTATTACTAACCCTCCAAATGAGCTTGAGATTAAGAAAAGAAATGGTAAAAAATGTTATATTACTATGTTTAATTTATTTTTATACCACAAACTATTTTCACATATTTAAAAGTTTCTTATACATTTTGAAAATTGGTCCAAAATTTCTTATACATTTGAAAATTGTCTCTGATAAGATAGAAAGGTAAAAACATTTGTTTGAAAAATTTCTTTAATTATAATCCTTGAAGTTTTCATTGTATTCTAATTTTTTTTTTATTAATTGTTTTATTACTTCTTCTTCTTGAGTGTTAGAGTGACATCAAACACCACCATACTATGAATTCACTAAGATCCAGTGACGGACGTGAAACAGGGCTGTCTGTGAGAAGTGGTCTCCTGAGATCTTAAAAACAGTCAAACTGACTAAGAATCAATTTGCTTTTTATCTCCATGTTTCTAAACAATCAGAGGTACACTATTTCTCCCTGAAATAATCTTTTGTTTGTATAACCTCTAAACGGTTGCTGAGTTACAGTTGAATTTTAATAATATATTTTAAGCTTTTGCATATTTTATTAATTATATTCAATAAACATTATATTTTATGAAGAAGTTAATTTGAAGAAATCCTGGTGATACAGTTGGTTTTCACACATCACACTTGGCTACACATACTACTCATTGTTTTGAGAGAAATTTCATAATGTTTTTAAAATGTTTGAGTTTTTTGAGGGGGCACATTTTGTGTTTCCAAGACTGGTCATACTGTAGATTCTTACATTTAAACATTAGATTTGGAATAAACAATGATAGCCTAATGATTGTGTGAAAATAGAACTTGAATTGCTTCAATTCTATTATTATATGGACCATCTGAAATGTTTATTGGTGTTAAATTTGCTGGAATTTAAGACTTTTTTCTCACTATTTGTATATCTGTTGCATCACGTGAAAGAAACTTTTGAAATTAAGGTTTATTAAAAATATTCTTCAATCAAGTATGAATTAAGACAGGTTGACAAATCTGGTTAAAATGTTTATTGATCACGAACAGGCAAAAACTATCCAATTTGATAAAGTCCTTGACAAATTGGCAGAAATTAAGGCTCTTAGATAGAAACTTGAATGTTACTACTCATTACTATGACAGACCAATGTTTAAGTAACATTTAGGGTTTTTTTAGAAAATAGCTTATGGTATTAAAAATATTAATCTATTATTTTTATTTTTGTATAGTAATTTTTAAATTTTTATTGATCTGCTTATATATAAAGTAAAATATAAGATGTATCATCAAATCCTGTGTGGAGTAGTCTCTTTAAAATTTCTTTGTAAGTGAAGGAAAAAGTAAGTAAGCGAAAGGAGTATGATCCCCTTAGCAACAATTTTCTAATTTGTTCAGGAAAAATTATTACGTTAACTGCTATGATCTACTATTATTTTTTTATTTCTAATAAATCAATATTTACATGATTTTAACTCTATGAATTTAAGTATCCTATCCCATCCTTGTTCAGTTGATAGTGAAGTGGAAACAAAATTATATGGTAAAGAAAAAGCATATTTTACGATTGGAAAGATGACAATTCAAATCCAGATTTCAAATAAGTGGAAACAAGGTAAGTATACTGTCTGAACTGTAAAATAGAAATTATTATTTTTTTTTTTGCTGAGGAAATTAGTGTTTTTTTATACAATTTTGCTATGAGATGTATAAAAAGGAACTAGAACATAGGAAAAATTGAATTCCTTTTTTTCCAAGAATTAACACATTTATCTAATATTTTCAAATTTAAATATATTCTTATATTCAATAATTGTGTGTTTTATTATAATATACTTTATTAAGAGGTCATATATGGGGTATTAGGTTTGATTAGAGGTAAATCTTGACACCATTTCTCTTAAGAAATGTTAGAAACAAACATCTTAAGAAGTTAGAAACAAACATCTTTATCCATTCTCAGCAATACCAGAAAACAAATTTCTATATCCCAGCAGATAAAGCAAGGAAACTCCTAATTCTGGAAATGTGTGGTTTTCATACATATTTATGTTTACACTTTGAGAAATGAAAAATAATAATCGAAATTAGCTTTTCAATGCAGTCTGTTAAATCAAGATACCACAAAAGTATGATGATATAAATTCATAGCATTTACATGGTAGCTACCCATATGAAATATTTTTCGAAAGTACCAATAAGCTTTCTTGAGCAAGTATTGAATCCTTCTCTATTACAGGCGTTATAATAGATGCTGCGAACTCATACATAAAAAAAGATACCATTGTAACACTCAAGAATCTGCAATTTGATGAAAGATACGTTTTAAAAAGCATCATCGGGGCCTGCCCGGTGGTGTAAGTGGTTAAGTGCTCGCGCTCTGCTGCGGCGCCCGGAGTTCGCCATTCGGATCCTGCTTGGCAAGCCATGCTGTGGCAGCATCCCATATAAAGTGGAAGAAGATGGGCACGGAAGTTAACCTAGGGCCAGTCTTCCTCAACAAAAAAGGAGGAGGATTGGCAGATGTTAGCACAGGGCTGATCTCCTCACACACACACAAAAATAAATAAAAAGCATCATCATCATCATCGTCGTCAACAAAAACAAGAAAGGTAAGATCAACTTAAATCCAGACCATACTTCATTCAATGAAAGTAATTTGATGGCAGTGATTATGAGAGAGAAAATGATTTTAACACTTTACATTATTAAATTTGCATTAAAAATAAATATTAATAGTTTTCAATTGGGTGAGCACATATTAATCTTCAACAAGGGAAATTGGTTAAAGGAGCTATAGTTGTGCATTACATCAAAAGTAAGAGGAATGATACTAGTTATTCTTCTAGAGAAGAATTTTAAGGTTGAAGAAGTTGATAGCAATAGCTTATTAGAGTTTTATTTCAAAGGTGATTCTGATTTGGAAAGGTAAGACTAACTGATCTTTTAACAATGTAGCATAGAAAAAAAGTCACTCACAATCTATTTTTCTATGCATAGAATAAGGTTTGATGTGACAGCTCATGTGTTATGGTTTTGTTAGATATAATAAGTATGAAATATTTGAAAATTGACAACATTTGTTAATAAAAAGTAGGGCAGATAAGCTATGAAACAAATTCAATCAAAATATATTGAATGTTTATGCTAAGGAAGCTCTGCAAAAGTTGGAAGGAGTCTAAGATCTAATATTAAATTTGCCTTTGAATGTCATTTCAGGTTACGAGATATATTATTACCAAATACTTTCCAAGCACACATTTTCTTGAAAACTAGACTATAAGATAAATTTAATGCAGCTAACACTACAGTTCTTGATTTATGAGTGGATGCCAAAAAGTTGTTTTCCTTTAGGGAAAATTATTCCAAACTTTACAAGTTTCATAACTATTTTTGCAATTAGTTTAATTTCCATTTAAAAGTCTCCAACTTTACGCCTTTGCCACACAAAAATCATGAAATGTGGGCAATAAATAAGTAGCTTAATTTCTTGTAAGACAAGTTAAAGTTTGAGATTTCCAATTCACCTGTAAGAAAGTGTTTCTAAACACGCTGTGATGTATAGAAGATGAAAGTAAATAGTAAATATGAGTGTTCTCTCTGAAGCTTCCTGGCATATTTATGTAGTTAGACTGATAGAAGGTAAGCTTTTCATATGATCATCTTTGAATGTTTATGTTAAGAGAAATACAATTATATAGCAGCCATTATCAGGGGACAAAACTAAAGAGCATCATATCGTTTGAAACTATTTTTAAAGAAAACATAAATATATGAGTTTGAATAGGAGAGTTAATCCATTTACTATTTCATTTGGATCACTCTCCTGATAGTCTACGAAAATTTGTGTGGTCCAATTGGTACTATAACCTGTTAACTTTTTCTCACTCTCTTCTTCAGAATCTCAGAGACATATCTGTTCCTGCCTCTGTTCCCTTTAATGGAACCAAAGTTTATTTTTGAACCCATTTGTAGAATGACTAATCTATGAGAAATTATAGCTATAAACCCATGGTGATGGTCATTTCCTTTTATTTATCCACCTTTTTACTTATATATTTTGAAGTAATTTTTTCACCCCTTAAATAAAAGTGTGAAGGGAAACTGTTTTGTAGAGGATATGTTTTTAATTTTTTGCCCATTGCTGCTGCTGTTTGTTTTCTTTTAGTGTTTACCCAACTTTTATTTTCCATTTTTCAAACAAGAAAACGTTTATTCCTAGGGGAAAGAACCACTCTCCAATTACATGTCTGTAGAGATGCTGATTCTTTAGCCACAGACATTGACACGAAATCCCTGCAAGGCCCTTGGATTAACCTGGATGGTGGTGAAAGAGAGTCACGTTTTCTCTGGGATCACTGGGTCCGAGGAGCAGGTAAGCTTCAAGTCCTCAGTGCCCTCATTCCCCCAATATGGAGGATGTGTAAAGCCAACCAAGAGAATGAGAGAATCTGGTAACGATGGAGATTAAAAGACAGATAGAGAGAGATAGGCCAGCCCCTGTGGCCTAGTAGTTAAGTTTGGAGCACTCCGCTTCGGTGGCCCTGGTTTGATTCCCGGGCGTGGACCTCATCACTCATATGTCAGTTGCCATACTGTGGAGGCAGCTCACATACAAAAAGAGAAACATTGGCAACAGATCTTAGCTCAGGGTAAATCTTCCTCAGCAAAAAAAAAGAGAGAGAGAGGAGGAGAATAACATCCTTTGACATTTCTGTTTAGTTTAACCTAATCTGAGTTGAGTTTGAGGTTCTAGTTTTTGTTACTTCAAACAACAACAATAAAAAAAAAGTTCAACAAAGCAATTTTTTAAACAATATTGCACCTATATACATATTTTGTACGTGAGTATATCATATGTGTGCAATGTCACATATGCGCCTCTTAATTTCCTTGCCTCCATAAACACAGCTTTTTCATCCAATCCTGTTTATGGTTTACTTGTTAAACCGTGGCATGTGGAAAATAGTATAGGCTTTTATATAATCACTCCCAACCCTCATCTGATAAAAACAACCAAGTATGTGATTTTAAGTGTGGGCTGATGTGATATAAATCAAGCACTTGTTTTTCATAGAGTAATATATCTTTATTTTTCGAATTGGATTCTGTCTTAGGTTTAAGAAATATCATTCAGTCCCAGCCTTGTTTCCTCACTAAGAACATATATTTTTTTAGAGCAAATTATATTTTGCTGTGAATCTAATTTAATATAACAGTGAATATTAAATATCTTCTGTGAGATAAACTATACATACATACACAAGTATGCACACACATATATACATATATATGTACATGTATATTTTTTTCTGTTTATATTACAGAAAATGACTAGACAGAAATGCATTTTCTGGGCCGGCCCGGTGGTGCAAGTGGTTAAGTGTGCGCACTCTGCTGTGGCGGCCTGGGGTTCGCCGGTTGGGATCCTGGGCATGCACAGACGCACTGCTTGGCAAGCCATGCTGTGGCAGCATCCCATACAAAGTGGAGGAAGATGAGCACAGATGTTAGCCCAGGGCCAGTCTTCCTCAGCAAAAAAAGAGGAGGATTGGCAGATGTTAGCACAGGGCTGATCTTCCTCACACACACACAAAAAAGAAATGCATTTTCTTCCAATGAATGCCTAAAGAAATACAGATAGAAGGTGTATGTAAGTAATGTAGATAAGTAGTCTATTTAATTTGCAATTGTCTTTTCAGTTGATTATTATTGTGACTCTGACCTTAGAGGCAGAGTCAATTTCTTCTTCCTCTCTATGCATGTGATAGTTATTTGGGCTATTAGCCATTATTATGGTTCTTTTCTCTTCCCATGTTTATGTTCCTTTTTAATCCTTGCTTTGGCCAATAAAATGCAACTGTAAGTGACATGTTATTTCTGTGCACAAATTTTAAGAGCTTTCCCATTGCCACAATAATTGTGTAAATATTTTGGAAACTTTAGTGACAAACTGAGTAGACCTCTCATTGCCAACCAGCACTGGACATTGGCGTTATTGAAAAATGACATTGTGTTGTGTTAAGCCACGGAAATTTGAAGTTTATTTATTATTAAAGTATAATTTAGCCCATCCTGACTAAGGAACACATTTTTTTTGCCACTGAATATTTTTCAATCTCTATTATAGCACTTACCCCATTCCACTACCCTATAATAGTTCCATAGATTAACTCCCTGTTAGATTATAAATGCCTCAAGATTAAGCATAGAGCCTGACATATAATAGCCACTAAAAAAAGTTTGTTGATAGAGTATAATGAATATACAATAAAGAGTATAATGGCATATCATTCTTCTGGTATCTCTCCTAGAGAAGGAAACATATAACATATAGCATATAGTGTAGAATATGCATGGCAGGCATAAAACAAGACACATAGTGGTTAGGAAGCAACTCAACATAAGGTTAGCTGCCTGGGGTTGTTTCCTGCTCTGCTGCTGTCCAGCTATGCGATCATGTGAATCTATTATAATCTTTTTGTGTCTGAGTTTCCTCTTCCATAAAATGGAAATAAACATAATATGCCTCTCGTAGAGTATCTGCAATAATAAAATAAATATAAATCATTTATAAAACACACAGACAATAATAAGTACTCAATAAACTTTAATAAAGATGTGTATATATATATGCACACATGAATGAATTTCCTCACTTTTGTACAATTTTTGTTTAAATTGTATCAGATATTATGTCAGTTAAATATAATATCAGATGCATTATCTTTATACCTGATTGATTTCTATTCAGTAGTGGCATCTAAGGCTTTTAACTTTTTCTGACTTTGTGACCTCCTGAGCATATTCTATGTTAGCTTCAACATCAGGCATTTAATAATTGTGAAAGGATCATTATGTTACTAGAGGAGCTAAAAGTTTCTTTACCTCATACACTTTTGAAATATTGTGATCCCTTTTATAGCATACATTGTCATCTCCTAGTTTATATAGTTTTTAATAAAAGATTTTAATGTGTTGTGTTAAATTTAATATATATTGCAAATATAGCGTGTATATAAATATATATGGATAGATATATATGGATATATGAAGATTTTATATATATATATCCCTCTCTTCCCTATCCATTAAACTCCTATACATCCCTAAAGGCACAGCTCAAGTAAGACACGCTCCTTGAAACCTTCTGAGGTTCTTTATCAGAATATAATTGAACTATCCTCTTGCTTCCAAAGCATTTCAGTTGATTGATCTATTGTGTGAGTTATTACATTCTTCCTTGTGTTGTTATTGGTTGTTTGTAGATGCTGTTACCTATATATTTCAAATTCCTTGGGCAAAACCTCCCCTAACATTTGAGGCACCCAGGGAAAGAGTACAAATAAAGGTAGCAATACCATATGACTAAATATTTAAAAGTCATGAATCAAGCTAACCGTCTATTAAATAATGCATGTTCTAGCCTCCTAAGTAGATGACTATATCTTCATAATGAGCTGGAAGGTCAAATAAGAAGTAACAATCATAGGATTCCCAGTGGGAATTGGAGCATAGGAAACTGGAATTAAAAAAAAATTCTGCTACTGTGGATTGTGCTTCTTCTGTGAGTAATAAACTCTCCTATGTCTTTGATCCAGGAGTCTTGTGTCTTCTGTAATTATCTATAAAACTGAGGCAGGCTAACTTGTTAGCTTGCAAGTAGGATAAAAATCTCAGATCTTGACTTGTAGCATGTAGCAGATGACCGATACGTATATTTGCTAAACGGCTATAGAAATTATTGTATTTGTACAATGATCTACTATTTAAGGGAGTAGATACTAACGTATTTCTTTGTTTAGTTTAATTTTGGTTTTGTTTGTTTGTTTGTTTGTTTGTTTGGATAGTGTAGTACACATATAAATATTTCCACTAAATAACAAGTAAAACCAGTGCCGGCCTGGTGGTGTAGCGGTTAAGTTCGTGTGCTCCGCTTCGGCCGCCTGGGGTTCGCGGGTTCGGGTTCCAGCTGTGGACCTACATACCACCCATCAAGCCATGCTGTGGCAGCATCTCATGTACAAAATAGAGGGAGATAGGGCACACATGTTAGCTTATGGCAAATCTTCCTCACACACACATGAAAAAGTATACCTGTCATGGGTAAGATAAGAGATTTGCCCAATGTTACATGAAGAATCTGAGTCTTGGTATCCAGATTTCTCCTATATCATGAAATATCTGCAAATCTACCAATAATGCAGTATATTCTCCTTGCTCACTGATATGATCACTATAATTCCACAATAACTTACATGTTAGGTACAAAGAGAAAGCTAGAAGAAAAATGTCACTCAAAATATTTATATCAAAAGCATTAGAGCATATCCTCCATTAGCAGTTATAAAGAAAGCACTTTGATGAAAGAAGATTTAAGTCCTCTTTGAGGTGATCTCTCTCAACATCATAGATAATAAAGCACTTTGTTTGCAAATACTGCACACTGAAAATCATGTTATTGGCTACATTACAAAATTCAATTAGTTACTTTATTCTCTGCTGGACACCATTAGTTTCTACCGAATGAGCTTTCATATGTGCTGGCATCTTCAAACACATGCTTTTGTGAATGCATATTGAAATAATTAAAGTGCGCTGTTTAATGCACATTTAGTTGGAACTCTGCACATTAAAACTATATAAAATTACTAGAAGAACAGGAAAATACACCTTACCTTTGACTGTAGAGATGATAGCCTCATGCAGGCATATTAAATTTAGTGTTGCTGATAAAGATTTCAAATATTTTTCTTTTTGTGATTCAGCACGCTGAAGCACACAATGTATGTTTCAGTGAAATATATTGAAGCTTTCTCTCTCAGCTATGTGACCTCAGCCAAACTTCTAACACAATGTTCCTCTAGTGCCTGGTTTTGGCTGCTGATTAGAGTTGGCATTCAGTAAATGGCCTTTGATTGGCCAGAAAATAATATAACCTGCCTGTAAAACATCAAGATACCAAGAATAGTAAAACAATTTTAGTGATTTTAATATTTAGCCTCCGGAATATATTTAATTTTAAGTTTGTCACTGTGAAATGATCCTAACACCAAAGTCCTCCCTCTAAGTATAGTTTGGCTCTCATTTTCGTTTTGGTTGTCAACATCACCCCTTTGTATATACAGTAAGCAGGGCACTACAAAACTGTAGAGCTAGTACTCTCTATCCTAAACTCAACAGATATAAATCTGATGCCCTAACATTATTTATTGGTACAAATCATTGCATCTACCTTCTAGACCATAACCCTTCCCACCTGCTTCTTCTTGCCTTGGTTGACCACCCTGTATGTGGACTATTGACTGACTAACTTTTGTTGGGTTATCTTTGTCCTGGCCAACCCTGTACCACTTCTGTCCTTTCTTAAAGAATTTTCTTAGATATGTATTGTTTTTTTAAATCATATTTTCCAATTCAAAAGTAAGGCAGCAATCTCTGTACATCACAAACACTTTAAGAATAGGGTGGAGTTCAATAAGGAATACAGTTTAGATAATTTTGGGTTTTATAGACTCAGCCAAAGCTGAGAAAAAGTGGGATCCAGTTTTAAGCAGGACTTGTTATGATACTATGAAAGCAGCAACCTATTTCATCAACCCTATCCCTTCCGGTCTCAATGTAAGAGGAGGTTAATGTGGCTAGGGGTGAGAATTTCTTAGAAGAGAGTTATCAACATTCTACTGCTCTTCCCTTCCTGGATTCTTAGAGATTTGATGGGTAGTGGGTTTCTCTCTCACCTTACACCATGTCATAAGGGTTTAGGGATAAGGATACCCAGAAGCCCCCTTGGAAAGATTAGCAAACATCTTATGGAATTGGGAGGATAAAAGGAATGTTACTTGATTTGCTTTAAAATCTCAAGGCCTGGGCAGTGACCTGCCTGAGCACAATACAATAAAGCATGATATAGAAGTTTCTCTTTCAGAACATGTTTGGGTAAAGATATGAGTTTCTTGTGATTCAGATTTGGACTCACAAGGGGGTCCAAAACATCCTTGTGGAAAGGGAGAATTAGGGCTGTGGTTTCTGGCACTACATTTGGTGCCCTGCATAGAGGTTCAAGTTGAGGTTGAAATCCAGCCTGTGCCATTATGTCCGCAGGGCCCTGTCAGCCTGGAGAACCTTTGCCTCTTTCTAGTTTGCAAAATAATGTATTAATGGATAATGGTGCATCTGAACAAAGTTAAGGTGGATCCTCAGGAGCAAGGAGCTGACAGGGCTAAACCACCACGTGGATGAGCTTTCATCTGAAACTAGGGACCTGCAGATGGAATATCCTGTTATATGGAGGTCTCCAAAAATGAGAAAATGAGAGAGAGAAAAATGGAGGGGGGTGGGAGGAGAACACCAAATGAGTGAAAAAGCCAGTGTTTGGACATTCTGCAAAGGAGGATACCAACACTGGTTTACAGTAGCATAGGCCATGGAAGGTTTGATTTTTCACACTAACTCTCCTCTGCCCTTCTCCTCAGACTCAACCCTGGACCGAGAATCGCAATAGCTACAGTCGAAGGCTGTATATAGCTAGGAAAAGGGAGCAAACTGACTTCTATGTGCCCTTCCCCACTGCAAGTTTCAGGCCTGAGGTGGAATCTGACTGCGGATGCAGTAGGATTGGGAGTAAAGAGAGGTGAAGAGAGTGGAGAAGTTTTGAATGACATGAATAAGTATATCTTAGGTTAGGTTGGACTTTTTAATACCTGAAAAAATGCGAGTACATGTTAATACCCATAAATCATAGAGAAAGCTATGGGATCTGTCCAAGTTTTATCTAGGAGTAGGACAGAACAAACCCTCAGAATGTGTTCAAAGAGAATAAATGTGAGAACAAACAAAATTACTTTTTGTTCACACTCTGCTAAATTCAATAAATACGTTGGATCCACTGGCATAATTTCCATAAGTTGCTTCTTCTTTTTTCTAAAATTGATAATCTCTTTTATTGGTTTCTGCTAAAAAAACAATTTTTGATTTCCTGAATAAATATGAATTAGTTTTTGAGGTGCATTATTTAACTCTCCAACCATTAAGTCTATCAGATAATGGATAAAAACACTAAAAATTTTCATCTCGTTTACTTGATATTCTATCAATTATAATTCTCTAACAACTGGCCAGTCCTACTGCACATGTATATTATAATAGTTGGTTTCCTCAGAATGATGCTGTGACCTCAAAACATTTTTTGTTTACCATTAAAATGATGTCAAATTATATTCAGAATTATTTTGGTGTTAAGTGCTTTTTATTGTATTATCTGAAAATAGAAAACTCTCGTAACTTATGTGGTTATGATGATTGCATTTCCCAAATCCCAAATCAAGAAATGTGGTCTGACAAATGGTTTTTGGGTTACATCCAGGTACAAGAAAGTATCTAGATTGCCCAAACATTGTTACTGGTGTAGCGTTTCTGGTTTAATGCCTTTGGTCTAAAGAGCTGACAAAGAGAATATTAAAAATATCATGTGTACAGGGAATATATTTGAATTATGTAGGGTAAATTACTTTAAGCAGATGGCACCACATTATCCATTAATATCAGAACCTTAGCTTGCTTTTCTTGCTTCTGCCTTTTAGAGCTTTTTTTATCTGAGTGAATTTTAAGTAAAAACCTCCTCCATTAGATATTCCATTAACCGGTTTGTTTGTTTACCTAATCACGACATTAAATCCCCTGCCATATTGCTAGATATAGAATCTGTCCACCACATTGTTCATTCAAAATTTCATAATATTAAGGATGTAGGCCAATCCATGTGATCATATTTCTAGGGCTTGTTAATCCACAATTATTTGGCGTTTGACGTCACGTTGTTTTCACCGAATAAAGATCAGTTATTTTTGCTTGTTTTGTGCTTATTTTCAACACTGTCATTCAGGATACATGTGCTCTATTCTTCCATTGCTGTATTCTAACTCAGAAAAGGAGACATTCAGGAATAGTTTAGAACAGTATCTCAAGCATTATCACAGTTCTTAATTATGTTTTGAAATGATTCCAAATGGTAGTATTCATCTAAAAATAAACCAAGCATTACAGTAAAAGAGGTGTGAAATAGCCATATAAATAATTCCAATACTAGTTCGTTTTTCAGTTTACTAAGAACATCATTAATGAGAAAGCAGCAGGTTCTGTTTTTTATTTTCAGTTTAAAACAATTACTGGAATAGTCTGACATCTATATAAAATGGTAAAAATCAAAGAAACTGAGAACCAAATGCACTTTTATATATCTATGCATTCAAAAGTAGTCAAACCTACTTTCAGCCAATGAATGCATGACTAAGGGGTATAAAGTGTCCTTCATTAGTTATAAATTGACAATTTGGGGGGGGAGCCCCAACAAATATTGGACATTGTTACTTAACAGATATCCACCACTATACTAACAAATGAATCATTCAAAGGTAACACTCTGTCATTTAATGATTTCCCCTTTGGCTATATTCACTAATTTTATCAGAGAGTTTCTTAAACATTTTGTTTTCAGGTCTGGGTATTTGGGTTAATTGTCAATCATTGTTACTATGCAACAACTTAAGTTTATATAATATTTTTAGACCTTGCTTAGGGGACTCACTCACTAAACACAGCATTCCTATGATTTTTGTTTTTAATGTCTTCAAGCTTGATATTTGAAGACATAAGCTAAAACACAAGATGAAAGTTTGGTTTAGGTTTGGATTGGAGGGTTTTTTTTTTTACTCACATCAAAAAAAAAAAGAATTCAAATCACAGTTTAGATGTTAGTCCTGTCTGATTTTTAGGTTGTGATTTATTAATTAGAAAAAGTTAATTAATATTTCCTTAATCAATAATTTATTAATTATAAAAGGTACCTACTAGAAGCAAGGAGAGTTATATAGAAGGAATGCAATTGAAAGGCAAAAACACAAACATTTAAATAGTCCCACAGAATAACTTCCAAAGCTTGTAATTAGTAAACAAATAAATAAAGCGCTAAAAAAATGAAAACACCATGAATAAAAATTATTTGGGGGAAAAAAAAGAAACTACCTGCAGAAAGAGATCCACAAAAACACATATGCTAGAATTAAAAATAGATTTATTGGATATGTTTAAAGAAATAAAGAATATATTATTAACATGATGGGGTTCCACTTTCGCTCAGGATATGTAAAGCTGGGAAAGAGCATCACTCCCACTTTAACAACAGGAGAATAAACTGCACACACTAGAAAATCATCACCCTTTTATTCCATTAAAGAGCTGAGGTTAAATTCCCAGCACAGAGAAGTCCAAGCAGGAGAGACAGAATACACGGGAAGAATATGCAGCTCCAGCAGGTAAGGGGGAATTAGTCAGAATTTTACCACACTGTTAAAGGGTGAATGTGGACTAGCCCAACAGTGTAGAATCCCTCTGCGCCCCAGACACAAGGGAATTTTCACTCACTTGGAGGCTGTTTTCCATGGACTTCCACCGAATGCTCACAAGAAAGCTTGCGCAAATTTGTGCAAGTCTAGGTGACTGGAGAAAGCCTCCCATGGGTGGTCAGGCCCAGAGGAAGGGATCATCTACCACTATAGGAAAGTCACGAAGCTCCCTCTCTCCTATCTGGACCCTTCTCTTATACTCAGCAAAAACCTAAGATGCTTGGGAAAGAAAATCAAGTTCTGTCACTCAGGGCAAACGTAGATATTCATTATTGCTGTGGGAAGGGAAGTAGAAACAAACCTCTTCTCCTGGGGAAATGGCAGGAAAGAGTTCTGCACTGAGTCCTATATTAACAGTATTTGAGGTCTCTTAGCACTGTAGGAGAAGAAGGAAAATCTCTCCCACACAAGACCCACAACAGGCATAATGTAGAGATTTGCCATCGTTGGGAGGAGGTGTAGGAATGGTGAGAAAGCCCCACCTATGAAGCCCAGGCATGCAGGGCCTAAGACTGACACTGGATCAGGACAGAAGAGAACTGCCTCTGTCCCCTGTCCACCAGCCTAGCAAACAGTAACAAGCAATCACATTCTTCTCCGGCGAAGGAGTAAGAGTCCTTCTCTCTGGAGAGTGACCTTCTGTGTTGCAGTGGTGCAAGGTTGGCTGAAAGCCGAGGTTGGAGCAAGAACACTGAGAAAAACCCTCTGGTAGCTTAGCTCCCACCTTCAGCACAAGAAATCATTTGAAAAATTTGAATCCTGTTGTGCACTGTAGGTAACAATAGCAACAATAAAACCCACACTCAGCTCAACTCCTGATCAGGTGACTCAGCACTTTCAACCAACATTCTGACAAAAGAAGAGCCGGGCTCATTTCCAGGCATACTTCCAAAGTATCTCAGTATCTACTGTTCTTCACGTGATATCAAACATTCAACAAAATGTTATGTTATACACAATAAAGAAAAAACACTCCCCTAGTTAGCAGAAAGGTTTTTTATTTTTTAATCAGAAATGGATTTTGAATTTTGTTGAATGAATATTTGGTGTTTCTACTGAGATGATCATATGGTTTTTCTTTTAGTTTGTTAATACAGTCAATTTCCTTGATTGATTTTCAAATGCTGAGAACTTTGAATTCCTAAAACAAACTCTACTTGGCCATGAAATACTATTATATTTATATATTGTGGGATTCAATTTGGTAAAACTTTGCTTAGAATTTTTGCACCTAAATTTATGGACATGGGTCTTTTCTTTACTTGTAATGACTTTGATAATAGGTTTTTACCGACCTCATAGAACGAGTTGGGAACCATTTTTTTTCCTTCCATTTCTTGGAACAATTTATGGATGTTGGTACTATTTCTTCTTTAAATGTTTCGAAGAATTTACTTATGAAGCCATTTGAGCCTGATGTGCTTTTCTGTTTTTGTTTTTCTGTGAAAGGTTTCAAATACAAATTCAACTTCTTTAATAAATATTATCTATTTTAGTATTCTAATTCTTCTTGAGTAAAATCTGTCAGTTTCTTTCTTTCAAGGAATTTGTTCATTTTATTCAAATTGCCAAATTTGTGGCTTAAAGTAGATTATAATGTTATTATACCTTTAACATCTGTAACTCAGTTACCTTTCTCATAATTGATACAGATATTTTAGGTCTTCTCTGTTGTCTTTTCGTATCAGTTTTGCTAGAGTTTAAGAAGTTTGTATCTCTTCGAAAAAAATCAGCTCTTAAATTTGATTGTCTCCTTTTTTTCTGCTTTCTATTTTGTTGATTTCCATATTCATATTTATTATTTATTTTCCTTTTTCTTTGGGTTTAATTTGCTCTTCCGTTTATAGTTTTTAAAGGTGGAAATGGAAGTCATTGATTTGAACCTTTATTTTTAATATAAGCATTTTGTTTTAATTTCACCTCTAATTACTGCTTTCACAGAATTGTACAAATATTTACATGTTGTGTTTTCAATTTCATTAAAAACAAATGATAACTTAATTCCCATTTGATTTCTTCTTTCAATTGTGAGTTACTTAGATGTAGTTTATTTAGTTCCCAAATATTTGGATATTTTTTACAGATCTTTCTCTTATTATCTAATTTAATTCCATTTTATTCAAAGATCATACTTTGTGTGATATGAATCCTGTTAAATTTATTGAGGCTTCTTTTATGACTCAGAATATGGTTCATTTTGTTAAATATTCCATATACACTGGAATAAAATGTATATTCAGTAGAGTGATATGTACATGTCCAGTAAGTCAATTTGTCTGATAACGTTGCTCGTCTTCTGGATTGTTGGTGATTTTCTGTCTACTTGTTCTATTAATCGTTGAAAGAGTGATGTTGAAATATAATTGCGTTTTTGTCTGTTTTTCTTTGCCATTCTATCGGTTTTTGCTTCTTTTATTTGGAAGGTTTGTTATTTTGTGCATAATCTTTTATGATTGTTATGACCTCTCAATAAGTTGGCCAATTTATCATCATGAAATGACTTTCTTATCCTTGGGAATATTCTGTGCTCTCAAATTTACTCTTTCTGATATTAACATAGCCACTCCAGCTTTCCTTAGATTTGTGTTAACATGGTATAACTTTTTCAATCCTTTTACTTTTTATTATTTTCTGTTTTTATATTTAAAGTATATTTCTTGTAGGCTGCACACAAGTGAGTCTTGCTTTTATCTGATCTGACAATCTCTGCCTTTTAATTAAGTTCTTTAGACCTTTTGTATTTAATGTATGTATTTATATGATTAAATTCTGTCATCTTTCTACTCATTTTTGTCTGTAATAGCTGTATTCTTTTCTTTTTCAGTCTTTTCTGAATTTTATTATTGAGTTTTTTAATGATTCCACCTTATTTCATTTGTTGCCTTATTAACTGTCCCTCTATTTTTTTAGTGGTTTGCTTTAGGGTTTCTAGTATACATTTTTAACACAACACAATTTATCCTCAAGTGATATTGAACCACTTCATGAGAAGTAATAACAATCTTAAAAGATTATATACTTAATATGTAACCAACATATGTTTTGGTATAGACGCATTATATAAAATGTGGCAGTGAAAAGTAATGAACTATCGATATATACATTGTTATGTTTGGATATCAAAAACAAACTCAAGAGAGAATGCAAGTCAGAGAAGAGTATGTATAATCCTATTTAAACAGGTGAAATAAAATAATATATACTTAGATAAACACACACATAAAGTTATTTTAAAATAGCAAAAAGAATTATTAGTGACCATTTAGGATACTGGTTACTTCAGGGGCTGGGGGACTTAGACATGGGGACATTAAAAGAGGGCACATAGGGCCATTAAAACATTGAAGATCTGCTATTTGAAACTGAGTGGTAAGCACAAAGATAAATAATTTATTAGTATTATTTAAACTATATGAGTGTTTATATATATAAACATATTCATTAGTATGTCAGGACATACAGGAGACTTTGGACAGGGAAAAGATACATAGAATGTATTAAGGAGAAACTAGTGTCTGGCAATATGAAAGAAAAAAAAAGAGATTTCACTTTTCATGTTTGACATGGCGTGATCAATATATAAAACCTATATTTCTATGAACAAATCATGATATAGATAAATGAAGAAACAAATGCATAAATAACTTTATTAGAGTCTGAAGATAAAGGAAATTAACAACTCTAGTCATTCTATTAGGAGCCAGATACTGCACTGTGTACAAACCTATGGTTTCATTTAATAGTCTTAAGCCCTTAAGGAAGAAGTTATTATCTACATTTGCATATGAGGCATCTGAGTAGCATAAAGGTTAAGGAACTTCACCAAAGGGCCAGATCTGGTGAGTATTGAGTTGCGCTTCAAACGCAGGCGTGTCCAGCTCCAATGCCTGGGCTCGTTCAGTTAAATCATCATATTAGGAGACGAGTAATCAAGTCCCAAATAAGCTTCACATTTGCTGTAAGGTGATTTTTTTCCATTTAAAAACAGCTTTTGTGTCTTCATTAATGAAATAAGTTTAATGTTAATACCTGCTTTTGACCTACCTCACAGTGGTTTAAGTTAGACTCATGAGCCAATGCACTTAAAATTTACTTAGCAAATTGCTGTATGTAAATCCTGTTTCTGTTGCTTTTAAAAAGTTTCTTTTTTTAAATTGAGTTTCTAGCACAGAAATTAATACATGACCTGTAACTGGTGCTTTACTCTGATGAATTAATGAATGCATGTACCAGAAAACATTTTTATAGGTAAAAATATGGCAAAGTAGACTCACTGTATATTATATCCATCTTCTAAATTTATCTTTCCATATCTTGGGAAAGCAAATAGGGACAACTTCTTTTGGGATTTCCTGAAGAATAAACTGAGTGACTGTGTATTCCAGGCATTACCTCACACAACAGGGAAGAAGGGGGTCTATGAGGTGGATGCAGCTGGTTTCTTGCTTGCACACAGGCAGCCTGTTTAGCCTCACTGTTGCTGGGAACAAATAGCAGGTGCTTTTGCTAAAGTGAGCGGGAGAGACTCGCCACAGGTGGTGGTCACGACTAATGTGCACCTGCACTACTGGCCAAGCAGCCCATCTCTTAATTAGTTTTGTCTGTTTTATGGTTCAGCAATTAAACAAATTGCTATAAGTAACTAAAAAGTAGAAGCCAAGAAGCCCATTTCCACAGCTGGCAGGCTGACACATTAGAAGTTTAATCGCTAAAATGCTCTGTCAGGGGCCAAATTCTTTATTATTGTTTGCCTAACAATTACAAATGAGTGGGTGTGTAGAAGCGGCACTTTGGGCTCTACAAGAATTCTTTTATCACTAATTTCCCCCCCCCAAAATATTTTTTTTATAGTGGCTGAGTTGCTTGGGAATGGATTAGGATAGCCTGTCTTTTTAAGCGGGGATGAATCTTTAAACCAGCGATACTTGCTGCTACTAAAGAGGTTTAAATCATAAGAATTAGTCTGAATGTTTTCTCCAGAGAATTATCAGATAAAGAAATAAAATTGCATTCTATTCTTGTCAAGTCCCTGGAGAAGAGAGCATCTTTCTACTAGCTGTGAATGAAAGCCTTCCCATGCTGCCCTCTTCCTCTTACCTTAACTAAGGACGTTAAAACTAACACAGCCACATCCTTGGGACACCTATATCTGCACAAAGTATTACGGCTTATCCCCAAATTCAGACACTGTTTCTAGCACTATTTAATTTTTATTCTTAAAGAAGTTTTCCACACCTTAAACTTGTATAAAGTCATCTCTTATTTGCATAACAGTATAATAGGAAAACATTTTTCTATACGGACAAGAATAGCTACCATTTGTCTCTTTACTATGCTGAGTAGGATCCTTTTAATAGAACTTTTTTCTTTTTTTAATTATATATTTTTCTGAGTATTAAAGTAATACATCTTTAGTTCAGAAAATTGGGAAAATATTTCATTGAAAAAATAAACATTGTTCAAAAGTCCCACACTGGAACATTGGATTACTTCTCAGCAAATACTCACTCTGCTCCTCTTTAGGAGAGAGTATACCTCCTGCTCCACTGGGTTTGGGCTTGGTTATAGATTTCCTTTGCCCTCTGGAACATGGGAAGAAGCAACGTGTTGAATGTGGGCAGAAGTGCCCATGCAGAACAAAAGCTTTCAGAGGCTAACTCTCTGGTAACTCCTGATGTCCGCCGTGGCATGGCCGTGCCTCATGCTGGCCCTACTCTGTCAGCCTGGGTTCCAGAACGAGAGACATGCAAAATAGACCTGCACTAAACTCTGGATCCAATCCAACCAACAACTAGCCAAGCTCCAGCTGACCTCTTTTTGAGCCTGGAATAAATGTCTCCTATTTGAAGTCTTTGAGACTTTGAGGTTGTCTGTTACACAGCAAAGTTGACATATATACCTACTTTTCAATGGAGATTTTATATATGTATGCGCATAGGTATGTATGTATGTACACACACACGTACATATACACATACATTCTGGCACATTTTCTTCCAGACATCCATTGTTTCCTTGTCTTTCTCAGTATGTGTGTGGATGTAAGATATGTATGCTTAAGGGTATGTATAGGTTATACCAATATACTGTATGTGTACACGTGTATACAGTAAATCACATACACACGCATAGATTTAAAATAGATCTCTTTTCAAGTGATGAGCCCATTCTGGTTTGCCTGGGACTTTCCTGGTTTTAGCCCTAAAAGTTCTTTGTCCTGGGACACTCATCAGTCTCAGGCAAAAGAGGACTCTTATCATCTACCTTTTACTTTTTTAAAAAATCCATTTTTCTAGTTTAATAGATCTTGAATAGACACCTTCCAAATTCATTGCATGTTCTTAGTTTGTACTAATTTCATAGTACCCACCACATGCACACACCAAACATCCAATTTATCCAATCACTTAACGTTAGATGTTTGTTACTTTTGTTATTTTCTCTTGTAAATTTAAAAACATTTCCTTTACAATCTTTGATTCAGTTGTGGGCTATTTTTTCTTATTTTATCATAATTATTCATAACATAGAATTTTATAATTTGAGAGGGCAATTTATTTTGTGAATTCAGCAGCTTAATTTTAAAATATTTTCATAGAAGATAAAATGTGAACTAATAGCATAGTTATAATTTATATCACAATACAATTTTTAATCAAAGTAGATCCATAGCAAATATAATCCATTTAATAGAGTCATCTCAATAGCCACTGAACCACATGTTCTTTCTATTAAATATGTAAACCTGACTATCTACCCTCATTTGACTTTCAAAAGAAGTATATAAATAAAATATGCACATCTGAAAAATAAATTTACAATATTAACAATATAGAATATGTAAAGTATGATACTAATATCAAGTGCTACATGGTTTTGAGGAAGTAAACAAATATTACATATAGTTTAGCGTGGTCAAGCAAAGCTTCCTTAAGAATACAGGATATGAAATTAAAGGAACATTAGAATGATATACAGAACTTACTATCTATTCTTAAAATTATTTATATGGTGTAAAATGAAATTAGGACTGTATATCATAAAATTGTAATTGTGCAGTTAAAGGCTGGAGTGTCTAAAGGAGAGACTCGTTTGGGATGAAGCAAGAGGGAGAGAAGGCATCTGGCTGAATCTCAAAGACTTTTTCAGACCTCGTGAGTAAGCCATTTATATCTCTAGTATCTATACCTTATCTACAAATATAACAATAAATTGATAAGGAGGAGTGATGAAGTTTCTGAGATGAGTTTAGAATGCTTTAAGAAGAAATATTCCATGCAAATATCCTGACAGATAATTATATTACTTTAAAAATGGAATTCTAAAAAGGCTTGTCAAATATAGGGTTCAGAGGTTTATATTCAAACCGTAATTCCATCTTTGAATCTCTTCATTAAACTTCTAAAAATGCATATTGTGTTTTAGAAATGTTGTCTTGTTCTTTCTGCTATCAGTAAAAGTGCTTATGTACAACTAGAAGGATGTGCAACTATGACATACAACTATCTACTGGGGCTTTGGGGAGAAAAAGGGAAAAAAAAGAGGAGGATTGGCAATCGATGTTAGCTTAGGGCCGGTCTTAGCAAAAGGAGGAGGATTGGCATGGATGTTAGCTCAGGGCCGATCTTCCTCACAAAAAAAAACAAAAAACAAAAAAAACCCACAAGTGATTATATATTTTTATGTACAGTAGTAAAACGGTAAATTTTAAGTTATATTTCTGGAACAGTGTTAGGAAAACATGGTATTCCCTTTCATGGCATGACAAGCTACACAAAATACAGTAGTAAACAGTACCTTGGCAATTCTTGCAAGGTGATGACATTAAAAATAAAATGCTACACTGCATGGAAAACAAAACAAAATAATACTCCTTTGTATCTCTATCTAAAGCAATTGTCACAAACAGGTGGCTGTTGATCATAACAAGAATGAAATTACTCCCAAACACACAATTTAAGTAAACCAAACAGCTAGTGGTATTAACACTTAAAAGTGTCACATTTTTCAAGAAGAAAAAACATCTTGTATAGAATATATTCTGGATCAGGTTCAGATTTATTAGTCATCCTCCGATACCTTGAGACCAATTCAATTTGTCAGAGCTCAATATCATTGCCATTTCCCACAGAATCTTGGGTTTTAAATCAAGGCCAACATCACAACTAACCTTGGAGGGAAAACAAAATTTATAGTATTGCTGTAAGGCCCATGTCTCAAAGGGATTTAAATCATTTGAATAATCTATTCTCACTTTTTTCTCTACAAGTGTGATAATAGGACAGCTACAAGTATGTTTAACATTACAAGTAATGATATTACATGAGCAGTAAGAGTGGTCATCAGAACAGGTTATGTTTTATGCTTATTAAATTTTGAGTTTAAATAAGGGAAAAATATGTACATATAAGTTACTTATGTGCTTGTAGAAGGAGAACTTTAAATTTGTTTACCTACTCAAATTTATGGGAACACCATCATTCAAGGAGTATCTTAAAAACAAGCAAACAAAAATACACATGGGGAGGCCAAAGAGATCTGCTGTGGCTCAGAAGCGTCAACTACAAATCCACTTCTTGTTATTTGGAAAAATATAATAAAGATGTATCTAATTTATTTCCATTAAGGAGTTTATGCACTGGAAGAAGTTCAGTCTTCAGGTCCATTTTCAGATACTCAAAGAATTAGATGGATTGGAACATTACACGTATTACAAGAAAATGTAAGTATGCATTTGTAAGATAATTAGTTATCCAGATTGCCTAAGTGAATTATAGTAAGTTCTGAATTTTCTATTTTATGGTGTACTTGTGGGAATTTTTTTTTAAATCTTTCATTTTTTAAATATATAGTAGGCAATCAGTTATGCTTAAAATATTCAGTGGCCAGTTTATTAATGTTCCTTCCTGTTTTCTCTCTCTCTTTCTCTAACTCGTTTTCCCTTTCCTTCACTCCTGCCTCTCTGTGCACGTACTGTATTAGTTAGCTCAGGCTGCCATAGCAAAATATCATAGACTGGGTCACTTAAACAACAGAAATTGATTTTCTCACACTTCTGGAGACTAGAAGTCCGAGATCAGGGGCCAGCACGGTTCTGGTGAGAGCTCTGTTCCTGGCTTGCAAACAGCTGTCTTCATGCTGTATCCTCACATTGTGAAGAGAGAGTTCTGGCGTCTCTTCCTCTTCTGATAGGGGTACCAGTTCTATCAGATCAGGACTGCACCCTTATGACATCGTTTAACTTTCATCACCTCTTTGAAGACCACATCTCCAATGCAGTCACATCAGGAGTTAGGGCTTCAGTATATAAATTCCGGACGGACTCACAAACCCTAATAAATATTAACACAGAAACTTTGTCTCAGAATCTACTTCCTTGGAACCAAAGCTAAGACTAGATTCCTTTAAAATATATTTGACAACTCTTATATAATGTGTACTAGTAATAATTTTATAATCTGACATGCATATACATATAAACAAAAAAATAAAATTTGGTTCTTTAATAAATCATTACAATTAGCATACAAACATGATATTCTTTCTCTAATACATTTTTTTCTTTAATGCCCCTTCTCTTCCCATTGCCAACCTAATTTTTGCTCTTCTTTGTATAAGCTCTCTCAAAGTAATTATCTAAACTTTTCTTGTCTCGTTTATCTCATCTGATTCTCCCCTAAACCCACTTTATCAGGCTTTCACTCCAGCGCTATACTGATGTTGCTCTCCTTTTCCATCTATTATGATAGATACTCTTCAAGATGACTGCCGTCAATTCCTTCTTGCCTGTACTCGCACGCTGCTCCTCACATTAACAGGTGTAGTCTACTTCACCTACGCCTGAATCTGGGCTCACCTTAGTTAATTATTTCATCAACAGTATGCAGCAGAAGTGACGTTTTGAGACTTCTGAGACTATATTATAAGAAGCCTTGCAGCTTCTGCCTGGATCCTTTGGATAACTTTTTCTCAGGGCACTGCCTCTTGGAACCAGACTCCGTGGTCAGAGGCACGGAAGCCAAAACGGTAAGTGACAAATAAATGCTTTTTTTTGTCAGCCTGTATTAGTTTCCTATTACTGCTGTAACAAACAAACTTAGTATCTTAAAACAACACCAACAAAAATTATTGTCTTTCAGATCTGGAGGTCAGAATTCCAAAACATATCTCACTGAACTAAAATCAAAGTGTTGGCAGGGCCGCATTTTCTTCTGGAGACTCTAGGGAAGAATCCATTTTCTTGCCTTTTCCAGTTTCTAGAGGTTACTTGCGTTCCTTGACTGGTGGTCCCCTTCCTCAATCTTTAAGGTCAGTAATGATGGTTGAGTCTTTCTCACGTTGCTTCACTTCACATTGTCTTCTGCCTCCCTCTTCTATGTTTAAAAACCCTTGTGATTATACTGATTTCAGTGGGATATTCCAGTAAATTTTTCTTATCTTCTGGTTAGCTGATTGGCTACCTTAATTCCACCTACTACCTTCATTTCCCTTTACCATATAACACAGCCTGTTCACAGATTATGGGGATTAGAACATGGACTTCTTTGGGGGGGTCACTTTTCTGCCTACCACACAGCCCAGGCTGAGCATCCAACTGACAGTCAGCATCAAAGCTACCCATGTGAGTGATCCATCAGGGCTGTTCAGACCAGCAGGGCTTTCAGATGACTACAGCTCCAACTGGTATCTAATTGCAACTGCCTGGGAGACCTCGAGAGAGAATCACCCAACAGAGACAGGTCAACACATAGAACCAGAAGAGATAATAATAAATTTATGTTTTAAGCTCTGAATTTTAGGATGGTTTGCTATACAGCAATAGATAATGGGAATCTCATCTTGCTAACTCAATGGTCAATTTTGTTACTCCGTATTTTCATTGAGCTATCAATAAGCATCACTTGACACAGTTGATAACTCCCTTTTCTTGGTATACTTTCTTTGCTTGTGGTATACACTCTTTGCTTGGGGTATAGTTTCTTTGCTTGAGTACTTACATCACATACTTCTGAGATTTCTTTTAACTTTCTGATTGTTTATCTCAGTCTCTTTTGCTGATTCTTCTCCTTCTACCTAACCTTGTAATATTGGAGTGACCCAGTGCTCAGTCTCTACTCCTTTTCTGCATCTACATTCCATCCCTTGGTAATCTCAGTCTCATGGATTTATTTGCCAACCATATGCCAATTCCTATGTTTATACCTCCAATCCAGAATTCTCTGCAAGACTATATTGATAAATCCTATGAACTATATGAAATCTCCACTTGTATATATAATTGCTGTCTCAAACTTTGTCTCCAACCTGCCTCTAATCTGTCTCTAAATCGGTCCTATGTACAGCCTTCCTCATCTTATTGCTAGCAACTCCATTCTTCTCATTACTCAGGGCATGTACCTTGTAATCATCCCATTTCTCTCATATCTTATACTTAAAACAAAATTCAATCAGGAACTATGAAAGGGAGATAGATAGCTGGATGGTTATGTACTGTCTCTTCACACTCTTGCCTCTGAATGACACATTCTACCCATCTAATCATCTTTACCTGCAAAATGTGGGCAAATGTGGAGGAGTAGATGAACTACTTGTGAACGACCACTGTCTCCACGAGAATTCTTTTTTTGGTCTACATAAAGAACTGTAATATACGAATTTCACATACTGTTTCACTTAGTTTTCCCTCAAGCTCTATGATTAAAGAGTAGGTATTGTTGTCCCCAAGGAATATTTAAATGATTAAAGTGCAGCTCAAAGTCCACTACTAGTAAGTTGTAGAATTCACACATGCATCCCTGAACTCTGTCTGATTCCTATGTCAGAGTATCTTCTAATATGCTGTACAGAAGCACGGCTATGTAGGAATACTGTAAAATAGGTATATTTTCTTTAGAATTAAGAGCAGCTCATTGACTCACTTTTAGATGTTCCTGATAAAGAAATTCAAACAGTGAAATGAATCACTTTAAAGGACAAATGCATGAAAAATATTTGATGGATTTACCTACATCATATGCATCTTCATGTTTTAATATTCTACTTTAAAAAATCATATTTAGCTAAAAAATGGCAAAAACATGCAATATATTATACAATAAACAAAAATATTTTCACATAAATATTTGTAATTTTTTAAATAATCCAAAAAAATAGTTCTGAGTAAGATGGATCCCTGTCACATGTGCTTTCAGAGTAGACTATAGATATTGTGAGGCATCAGGCCGGCCCCGTGGCTTAGCGGTTAAGTGCGCGCACTCTGCTACTGGCGGCCTGGGTTCAGATCCCGGGCATGCACTGACGCACCGCTTGTCCGGCCATGCTGAGGCCGCGTCCCACATACAGCAACTAGAAGGATGTGCAACTATAACATACAACTATCTACTGGAGCTTTGGGGAGAAAAAGGGAAAAAAAAAAAAAGGAGGAGGATTGGCAATAGATGTTAGCTCAGGGCCGGTCTTCCTCAGCAAAAAAAGAGGAGAATTGGTGTGGATGTTAGCTCAGGGCTGATCTTCCTCACAAAAAAAAAAAAAAGATATTGTGAGGCTTCAAGTAGACAAATTTGCAAGATAACTTTTTTATTGGTAATTATATTTTGAAAGTACATACTAACTCCTCTGGCTCAGCCCATTAAATATATATACAACTTAAAAGCTTCTCTTTAAGCAATAAAGTATTAGTCCAAACAAACAAACGAAAAAGTTATTCTTAATGTGAGCTTTTGCAAGTAAGAGGAGAAGTCGCATGAAAACTCTACCAATCTCAAATAAAAAATTCTGAAGTCTGCTTCTGGCCTAAAGGAGGGTGATCAAATGATGTCATTAGATTAATCTATTCAGTGAAACACTTTTGTAGCCCAGAGTTATACTTTTTGCCATTTGAATTAAAAAAAAATAGCTTTTAAATATGTCCTAAAACATTAAATTGAGTAAATTCCGGTGTATTCTAAGTATGATTATATGAGCATATTCTGACATAAATAATGAATATGCCCAACACTGACTGTATTTTTTAATAAAAGGAATGATATTTAGAGTGTAGTTTTGGTTTTATCAGATGAGGTTTAAAAAAATTAAAATTTGTGTAAAATTATATCTCATCTCTTAACTAGCGCAATCACCATTCTGGATATTTTAAATGTCATTAAAATATATTATCCTAAATAATATGCTAGAAAATACAATCTATCTTTCTTGAGGTTGAACATCATGTCTGATTCATCTCAATATCTCCTGTATCCAATAGTCACTCATATAGAAGAGAAACTAAAAGTAATCACATTTACATCCTCAACTAAAAACTCTCCAAGATTTCATGAAACCAACTAAGTTTTACCCACGTATTTGTAGCTATTTTGTAGCTTCTCCAACGGAGAGTTTTAGTTGAGATCACCATTTGAAGATATCAGTCTGTATGAAGTCAGGTTTTTTTTTTTTCCCCACAAGAAATAATTCTATTTAAACTCAGAGGTGGGACCATCATTTAGGCTTTAATTTAGGAACACCTTCATCAAAGTGGTACTTACTTCTGACTCTTGAAGTTAAATTAACTCCTCTATGATATTTTCTCTTCTCATATAGAAATCATGGGCTTCTATGATTTCCAGTGAGTTTATGGCTATCTAGTTTTTGGCCCCTCTTCTTTTTTCATGCTGTTGTCTGTAACAGACGCAAGCATGTACTCAGAAACAAAAGCAGCGTCTGACTGTCTGGAATTTACTATTCCCAGAAAACTCAGTAACGTATACAGTAGTTCTCCTTTATCCGCGGTTTTGCTTTCCTCGATTTCAGTTACCCGCGGTCAACCGCAGACGGAAGGCAAATGATCCTCTTTCTGACATGTCCTCAGAAGGTCGATAGTAGCCTAACACTACATCACAATGCTGATGTCATTCACCTCACCTCATCTCATCACATAGACCCTGTATCATCTCACATCATCGCAAGAAGAAGGGTGAGTACAGTACAATAAGATATTTTGAGAGAGACCAAATTCACATAACTTTTATTACCGTATATGGTTATAATTGTTCTATTTTATTATTAGTTATTGTTGTTAATATCTTACTGTGCCTAATTTATAAATTAAACTTTATTATAGGTATGTATGTATAGGAAAAACGTAGTATATACAGGGTTCAGTACTATCCGTGGTTTCAGGCATCCACTGGGGGTCTTGGAACGCATCCTTCACGGACAAGGGGGGACTGCTGTACATATATTTGAGCCCGGCCCCCAATTTTACCAAGATGCTCAGCTCCTGAGTGTCACATATTGTTAAGAGTGCCTTGGGGAAAATGTTATAATCACTATGAATAGACATATTTTTCATAAATAACACAGGGAATTCATTCTACTTGTATGATGCCCACTCTCATTCCTAAAAATGAAAATGTCCACTGCACTTTTACTTTCCCACCCTTATGAACACATCTACATCTGTGGTGACAGCTGCTACATCAGTCATGGAATTTGCATTTGGCTTATGTCACACATGAGTCGGTGTAGGTGTTGCATAATTATTGCTGTCTCACAGGGTGACCATAATGTGCATATCTCACCACTAAATACCAGAACTTAGCATGTCGCTTGACACATAGTAGGTCCTCAATAAAAATATGTTGAATGAATAAATAAAATAATAAAAATATTAAACATAATTTGACTATATTGAAAAAGACAAGTCACTTATATAATAAGAATTACCAAAACAATGTAATCTTCCAAGGTATATCGCTTATTAACTACATGATCCTAAACAATAACCTGACATAGTCACCTAATACCTCGTATAATGTTGACGTGAGGATTAAGTAAATGATATATCCAAGTCACCTCGCTTCTGCCTGGCACATTGGAAAAATTCAAAACACATTTAAAACAAACAATAGACAGCATCAATTAAAATAATTTTTTAATAAAACATAGATTTTAGAAATTCATTTGGAAAGGAAGGCTAAGAAATGTTTGCCAAATTGCTTATTCTAAAACCTTGAAAAGATATTTGTAAGAAAGACCTTCTCTAAATCTTTGCAAGAAATACTAGCTCGTATATTTATAAGTACAAAAATCTTTGCTGGGTTATCTCCTCTAGATTCCAACTGTAAACAATAAACAAAAGAAAGGAAACAGTGTCACCAAAATATTTGAACTGAATAGCAAGTTTAAAATATGTCCTATTAACTTCACAAATTCTACAAGTTAAGTATGTGACACGTATGCTATTAATTTCTCTGACATACTACTTGTATGCCAGAAATTACAAAGTGTTTTTCACAAACATTGAGTACTGAAGGAACCCCTTCTCTTTCTATATAAACACTGATTATAGGCTTTGTTTTCATTCTTCACAAAAAGCTGGACTTATACCTGTTATTCTAGGACTCTGGGCAGTGTTCAGAGGACTGCCAGGCTTCTTCCCACAGTCTCAGTTTAACACGCATCCATCTCCTGGATCTGGAAAATCTAAATAACTGATTTAATTCAATTCGTCATGGAAGATAGACTATAACTTTCTTAGTCTGATCATTTAAAAAATAATTTTTAACCTTTTTTTGTGATTTCTATTCTTGTTCCCTAGTTTACTTTGAGGCGCTTTCCTTCTCTCTCCTTAATCCTTTTTCCTTGTGAGTTTTTCTTATAATATGAACATGTCCATCCTCTCTCTCAACCTTCATAAACTCTCCCTGAACCTTTTCTTCTTCTTTATTTAAGCTCTTGAAAATATCCTACACTTGCGCGTTTCTTTTACTCACCTCCCAATTCTGGCTCACCAACCAGTGTCTTAAAAGACCCCTAACTAAGACCATGGGAACAAAAGGGAGGAGAATTGTTTTGAAAATGAAGGTTGTTTGACAACAGTGTTACATATCATAGAGAGGACAACAAGTGAATGAACTTGACACAGAAAGAAAATCAGAAATGACTTGACCTTTTATAATCTCCCCATTGATCTCACTGCCGTTAGTGACATCTCTTTCCTTCATTCATTTTATTGCTAGTGTTAGATTTCTGAAATAAATATCTTCATATATCAGTACAATGCTGATATTTTTCAATAGTTCTCATCACCTGCAGATTGGAGTCCCATCTCCTTAATGCTGGTATAAGCCCCTTTAACAGAACTCTGCCTGCTATTTCAATAAAATATCTTGCCACATGCTCCCATTGATTGGGTTACAGCAGAATCAAATTCCTAGTTGTTCTCTGCCTGCATCAGGTGATTTCATGCTCTGTGCTTTGGCTTATAAGAGTCTGGAACCTCTGTAAGTCCCTCTTCTAACTGGTAGACTCTTTTCCATCATTAACAATCTATTTAGAGATCACTGACTCTTTGCATAATCTCCTGACTCTCTAGATAAATTTATTTACATCTTTCTCTGTCTAGTCATTCAAATTACTTTTACTATGGCATGAGTCCTGTTATAATTATTTGTTTACTTATGTTTCACTGTACTACAATGTAAGTCACCTTTAGGCAAGAAGTATGTTTTTCTTCTTGTGTATTTGAGATACAAAATGACTGACAAAAAGATGATGTTCAAAAAATGCTAAACTGAACTAAAAGATAGTGTATGGCCCTTTACTTGTAATGTTTAAATTATTTGACTATTGACTAATATTTATTATTTACGGATGCAAGAGGGTTGAAGTCAAAATGACATGGCTTGAGCGTCCTGGTTGTGTAATACGAGGTCAAGTTGCTTAAATGCTTTGGTCTCTGTCACCTCATTTGCTACATCGGGATATTGATTTTTTACTTCACAATATTGTTCTATTGATAACTTCCTTAAACAATGTATCACATTGCCTACACAGTTGGTGCTCAATAGATGCTAGCTATTCTGACCCTACCTTGTGGTTTGTCTCTGTAGTCAACCACTACAACTAAAACTCCCTTAATACAAAAGGGATTGGTTAATGAAGAATAGAAAACCAACTGATAATTTTTTTAAAAAAAGTTAAACACTGCAAAATCTTCTATATCGAGCAAAGAATCAGAGAACTCAGCATTTCTAAGATCTTTGAAAACCAGAACATCAGCCTTGTGGGCCAATCAGCCTATTCTATGTGTGAAGGCATTTGCTTTGGAAAAACTCACAATGGGATAATTACCTATTCACTTTAACAGCCTTGGCTGTAGCTACCACTGAATCAATGTAAGTTAATGTAGCAAATCAAATTTTTTTTCTTTTAGTGAGTTTCTTCTAAAGCAGTGAAAGATAATGAGTAATAGAAGATGAAATCCCAAACATACACACACATATCTAAAGGAAAATGTTTTATCTTCTTACACTAAATATGCAGTAAATGATGCAAAACACAAAATACATTTTACACAGTATTTCTCCCAGACACCAAATTTAGAAATAAATCCAAGTTGTGACTCAGACCATGAATTTAGCTAGATTTTAATGCTAGAATAAGAACCCTATAGGCTGGGAAAATTTCCAACCTTAGCGAACAACTATAAGTAGCTTTCTTTTCTCTCTGGTTTTTTTATTTCAGACTATCTTAGAAGCATGCTACCTTCTTCATTTAGCCAGAGAGTCATGGTATCCAACTCCTTGAATTAAATACATTAGAGACTCTTCAGAAGTCACAGACAATGGATCACCAGAAATCAAAAGAGGAAGAAGATATTTTCCATCAGAATCTATCCTTAACAGCAATGTTGAAGCACATAATCATTCTCTTAATGTTCAGCATAAAATAAAATGTAATGTTACCTTGTAAAATTCATGTCGGCATGATCATGCTATGGATTAAGGTATTATCTGTCAGTCTTGGTGATAAAAAATGAAAAGAACGGTAGGCAGGTTCACTCTCCCACCAATATATTAAAACAAAAACAAAAACCTTAAAGCAATCTACAATTAGAAAGCATTTACATTTATCTGCACCAATACATGATTTATTGATTTCATCAATAAATTATTCAAGTCTCTCATTGATGATAGAATTGCCCTGTCACACAGCTATGGAAACAACTGAGAAGCCCAACAGAAAAAAGTGTCAGTTTCCACAAGTTTAGTTGCTTTGTGAAATATCAAGCATACATGCATGTGATAAAAGTCAGTAGAATCATAAATAAAAAATAACACATTATTGGTGGGCATGAGGCTTTCTTCACTATTGACAATGTATCTGAATTATAATCAATAATGCCATCTAATATCAAAATCACCTCAGATTTATATATGCAAAATATAAATAATGAAATGTTGAAAACAACCTTAGTATGCACATCTCACCACAAAAAATCAAGGTGAAATCTATAACAACTCCAAAATATTAGAAGGAATACAGAAATCTATAATTTATTAGATTATGTATATATAATAATTAACTGGCTTTGGGAAATTTGTTCAAATTTCTAGGAAACATATTCTACGTAAATATTAGAATATTCTACATGAATATGGAGAAATAGTGTAATATACACCCAAGTACCCATTACCTCAATTAGATAATTGTTCACACCTTTTCCATTTTTGTATCTCCTATTTTTGCTACAATATTTAAGTAAATTATTGACATTATGAATCTTCACTATGAAGTATTTTACTATGATTTTCTAAATAGATATGTTTTAGTACTTAAAAGTAATACTCTATTATATCAAATAAAATGAACAATTGTGACAACATTAAGGCTACTATTCGTTAATATAATCTAATACACATTTTGTACTCAAGTTTTCAAATTGCCACACTAATGTTTCTCTATTCATGTTGTCTTAGTTCGGGCTGCTACAACAAAGTACTGTAGAGTGGGTGGCTTATGAACAACAGAAATTTCTTTCTCATAGTGTCGAAGGCTGGGAAGTCCAAGATCAAGGCATTGGCAGAACTGGCATCTGATGAGGATCAGGACCCACTTCCTGGTTCAGGCCAGCTGCCTGTCTTTTTGCTGTTTCCTCACATGGCAGAAAACGGTTGAGAGAGCTCACTGGGGTCCCTTTTATAAGAGCATTAGGGGCACTAGGCCCATTCATGAGGGCTCTGTCCTCATGACCTAATCACCTCTCAAAGGCTCTATCTTCTAATACCATCACATGAGCTTCAACATATGAATTTGGGGGTACAACAAACATTCAGTCTCAAACGTCTGTATTTTATATAAAAAGTGGAAGTTTGATTTGAAGCAGCTATTTGACTCAAGTGAAATATTTTTGGCAAGAATTCTTTATAGGTGGTGTGTATTTCCTATTGCATCGCATGAGTAGGTACACAGTGTTTTGTTTTCCCATTCCTAGTGATGCTCAAGTTAATCACCAAGTGAGGGTGGTTAATAGAACGAATAGTTTTATTCGTCCCTTGTGAGGTTACATTTTTTATCCCTTGAAACTAGAAGTACTGGATGGTGTGATATTTTTGTATCCTGAGAAAAATTTGTTCCCATCAACTTTTTATCCAGTAGCTATAAATTGGTGATTTTTCTAAAACTTTCTTTCCTTCACATTTATTGGACTGCATTCTTCTGTAAAGAAGAGCTTTCCCACACCATGTAAAGCTATTTGGTTATGGCATAATATAGTATCTCCTAGAAAGGGAAAATAAACATTTCATTTATTTCTCTTAATCAACCTTTTTTTTTTAATGTAGAAATGCAGTATAATAGCTACTTTAAATGGTGAAAATATGTTTTTGTTTGATTTTAAGTGGCTTTCTCTTTTTTTATTATGGCCTCATAGATTTTTATATATATATTGTTTCAATTAATTATAGTACTTACTCCAGTTTTTAAAAATTTTGTTGAATTATAGCATACATACAGAAAAATACACATACCACAATTACACAGCTTGATAAGTTTTCACCAAGTACAACACAGTTGTTTACCACCCTGATCAAAGGGAGAACCTTAGAACCATCTCAGAAATCTCCCTCATGCCCTTATCCACTCACCCGCAAAATATCTGCTACCACTTCTAAAACCACAGATTAGCATTGCCTGTCTTTGAACTCTACGAATATGAAATTTTTGCATTATGCATTATTTTGTGTATGAATCCCTTCACCCAATATTATATTTATGAGATTTATCTATATATGTTGCATGTAACTGTGATGTGTTCATTTTCATTGCTGTAGTCTCCTATTCCATTTTTGAATATGCAACAATTTATCTATCCATTCTACAGTTTTTGGGAAAGTGCATAGTTTCCAGTTTGAGTTACTACAAATTATGTTACTTCTGAACATTTTTGTACATATCTTTTGTTTGATGGATATGTGTTTTTCTATTGGAGATATATACATGTATAAAATATAGACATATACTTCCATACGTGTGTAAGTATAATTCATTGTAACAGAATGCTTAAGAAATTAATAGGGATCGGATTAAACACACTAGAATTTATTCCATCACATTAATATACAACAAAACAAAACAAACACCACCAAAGGAAAAAAAAACAGCAATAACAACAACCAAAAAACATGCAGTCCTTGGGATAATGTGAAAGCTCCAGAAAGTCTTTTAACTCTACCTCTGCTAGGCTGACTTCCATACTCAAGGTCACAGCACAGATTAATATAACTAGTACAGCCATCATGTTCAGTTCTTCCAAGCAAAAGGAAGGAGAAAGGAGGAGAAGCAAAAGGGGTGCGCCAAACAGCTGAGTAAGCATTTTTAATCAGCCTTCCTGGAAGTTCTGCATAACATTTCTGCTTACAAGTCCCTGGCCAGAAGGATTTGTAAGTCCTCCCATGGTCACACCTAGCCGCAAAGGAAGTTGGGAAATATGGGCTAGGAAATGTGCTCAGGCAAAAATTGGGGCTCTGATACAAAACAAATGGGAGAAAGTCCATTTGGGGAACAAAATTATGAGTCAGCCACAGTCTGCTGTTTGCCCCTCCTTATTCAGATACATCCTTATTTCTGTACTACACCACACTTTACCTCTCAGAGCCACAAATTCTGTTTAAGTTACTACTAGACCTACTTTTGGTCTTGTGCAGGTTTCCAGATCAGGTTCATATGTGTCTTCTCACAGTCTAGTAACATCTAAGCTGAATGACAACTCATCTGGTTCAAACTCACTCATTTCACATTGATGGACAAGGAACAATATAGCTCATGAAAACTCCTTTCCATGTGAGGGGTAAATAGGAAACATCTAGCAGTCCCTGGCTCCTGGCCAAGAATAGTCAAGCATCCCTAGGCATCAGTTACTTGGTTAGTCCCTACCTTTGCACTCTAGAATGCTATTCCTTGCACGTTATCCTCCAGTGCCATATCAGAACTGGGGTGTGGATTATAACTTTAGCAGTCCATCTTCTCTCGGTGCAGGGCACCAAGACAAGCTTCTGTAGCCTAGGATTGGAGTTCTTTGACAATGCACTTTCCTCAAAAAAAATTAGTAAACTCAGGGTCTATATTATTCTTGTCAATATGTGTTTGAATAACTACATGCAAACACTTATCAGGCTGTAATTTTTAAGCTTCATGTCTCAGATCTTTACTTACTGGCTTCAGTGCTCTTCCTAACTATCTCTCACAACTTAATGGCCAGTGACACAAAGCCTTCTGAAATAATAGGTTGGGAAGAAAATATTTAAATTAGTCTTTATCAATAGGCTCACCATCTTGTACAGTGAAACACAAATCTTATTCGTTATGTGCAGTTTTCTAAACTTGCGAAGTCCAAAATTACAGCACTCTAAATCTTATATTACATATTCTTTTTTATAGTAGTTATCTTTAGATGTTTTCTTCCCCTTTTTTTTTTTGTTTTGTTTAAAATATCTTATTTTCCTGGACTAGGAATAACAGTTGTACGTAGACAGAGGTGAGAGGCTTAGGTGGCTTACAATTTCTTCAGTCAAGAGCACTTTCTTCTATTGGTTTAATGCATTCAGTTTCTTTAAGAGATGGATTATTTTATGGAGGGAATAGGGTTGTTATGTCATCCAACTTTTGCTTCCTTCAGCACCAAGAATCATAGAGGAATCTCCACCTTCCAAATTACTCATCTCTTCCCCAGAAGCAGTGCTTTATCAAGACTGCCACCTTTGATCTCTTTCAATCTTAAGCCCCTTTGAATTCTCTCATACAGGAGTCTGCAAATTATAACCCAGGACCTAAATCGAGCCCACTGCCTGTCTTTGTAAATAATGTGTTATTGGAACACAGCCATACCTATTTGTTTGTATATTGTCTAAGACTGCTTTCATGCTACAATGACAGAGTGAGTAGTGCCAAAGAGACCATATAGACTGCAAATATTAATGTAATTACTATTTGCTTCTTTACATAGAAAGATTGGCACCCCCTGCCACAGTAGCTAGTGCTCTGATCTACCAGGTCTCAGAACTATTTGCTGTATTTCTCAGCTCAGTAGGTGTATGAGTTTGCTGGGGCTGCCATTACCAAGTGCCACCGACTGAATGGCTTGAAAACAGAAATGTATTTTCTCACATTTCTGGACATCGAGGCATCAGCAGGATTATTTTCTTCTAAGCCTTCGCTCCTTGGCTTATAGATGGTTGTCTTACTCCTGTGTCTTCATAGGGTCTTCCCTCTGTGTTTGTCTGTGTCTTAATCTGCTCTTCTTACAAGGACACCAGTTATATTGGATTACAGCCCACCCTAATGACCTCATTTTAACTTAATTACCTCTTTAAAGGCCCTATCTCCAAGTACAGTCACATTCTGAGGTACTGGGGGTTAGGACTTCAGGACAATGAATTTGGGGGAGACACAGTTTAGACAGTGGGATTTTCTCTTCTGACTGCGATCTATCTTTCTCACTACGAGGCCTCCACTTCTCTGTCCCCTTTTTCATATAGATCCCTCTTGACTCTCTGCTCTAATGTGGGCTCTAGCTACATTCTAGCTCTAACTTTGCTGAATTTGGGTATTTGTTTGACTGCTTACATTTAATCTGAAGTTATAGTAATCTCTGTCTCCTAGTTATACATATATATATTTATATATATAGGCCATATATATATATTTATATATATATTTTATATATATATATAACCATATATATATATATAACCCATATATATATATATGGGTTAGGGGTGATCATACTTGATCTCCTTGTTAATCAAATTTTAAGGTTGAGTGGAAATATCTGGATTAATTGGATATCATTATCCTACAGAAAGCTGGAATTTAAGCTTCTTTTTGAAAGATTGTTGTTCTTTTCTCACGGATTTTATTCCCTCTTTTATTTATTTAACTGTATTAAAGATGGTTATTTTGTAATCTTTATCTGATAATTCTGACGTTTAAAATCTTTGATGGTTCAGTTTTGTTGTTTATTGTTTTAGCTGATTTTTGCTCGTAATATTTTGTTTTATTGTATGTTTTGTGATTTTTCTTATGAGTGAATAAGAGTTGTTGGAACATTGCTGTTGGGAATACTGTGTGTCCTGGGTTTCCTTAAGAGATGATTTCCTCAAAGGAAGGTCCCCACCCCTGCCAAGCAACTCGAGCTTGTGCAGAGCATGGAAAGGACAGTTGAGTGTTGGAAACACCAGCTTTAAAGCTACCTCCAAAATATGCAGACTGATTCTTGATCCTACCGTTTTCTGATAGTGGGAAGGTCTAATGATCTTCTGGTGGCCTGATTCTGTAATAAGAGTGATTCTTGGAAGTTCAAATGATATCCTGTTTCTTCAGTTCCAAACATTCTCTAAGTCATTTAATACCTTGTAATAATTCACTTCCTACTTCAAATAGCTTAAGTAGATTTTGTGTTTTATAATTGAACCCTGACCAATAGAAGGTACTGTCATTATGGTTCATGTCAAATTAAAAGTTGCCGCCTGGGGACTTTTGGCCTCAGAAAATTTATCTTACATTTTTGGGATATATATTTGAGGTGTCTTTTAGTGGGAGAGATTTCTGGTCTACTATATCGCCAGATAAGAAAATCTCCATTTTTATTAGCAATATTCTTTTATATATCAATTGAAAACCCAGATGTGATAACTCAAAATATATTAAATAATAGTGAGTTAAGAATTTGCATTTGGCTAAAGATATATATCTCCAATGTCTCTCTTCCATTGTTACTCTCATATTAGCCAATTCATACAAATTGATCTATGTTGATCACAGAACATACACATACTTATTTATTTATGCATCAGTCTTTTCATCTTGGCTCTGGATTCTGTTAGGTCTAACTCCTGCCCCAGTACTATAGGTGTCTCATATATGCTGCGGATAATGAGATTTATTTCTTGAGAACTTAACACATGTAAATTAGGTCTATCTTTTTTTAAAAAAAGGGATGAAATGAAACTTCTGATTACTTATGTTGGAACTAAGTAATTTTGCCAGTTGGCTACCAAGAGTTTGGTGTTTTATAAAGCTGTATGAGAATATTGATTTGTATGTGTTGGCTTTTGGTTGCTTTGGATGGAATTGAATGACTTTTCTTTCTGAAGGAACTGAACCCACATCTCTTTAGGGGTTTGAGAATGTCCATTAGTTTTTATCTGCCAGTTAATTACTCTCCATGTTAAACATTGTTTTTCCAGGAATACTTAATCAACTGAATCAAATCCGGTGGGGTTTGCTGGTTTATAATCATAGGATCACACCAAGTTGAAAGAATTTTCAAACAGATTTGAGTCTTATACGTGGTTTCCTGGGAAAACTGTCAACAGTCTATGACTTCTGAGTACCCAAAGTTCAATTAAAATTTCCAGGAAATTACAGATTCTTTCTTTATGTTTCCCAATAAGATATTTCTAAGGAACTTCTAAATGGAAGAACCTGTCTTCATAGATTTTAACACGATAAACAAAACAAACGAAAAAACCATGCATACACACAAAAAGACACAAAACAAAAAATAAAGCCAGATTAAACATTGAAAAATGTTACTCAATGAATTTCCACCTAAAAATTTTATTTTGTATAGAATGCCTTTCTTCTGTTTATCTGTGTTATGTAAATATCATTGCTGATTAACAGGCAAGTAGCTGATAGATCAGGATCAAAACATTGAATTTAAATAAATCATATGAAAGTTAACTGTACTTAACTTGTAATATAGTTTATGTAATTTCTTAACCTGAGTTATAGTAAATATTATATGTTTCACATCATCATCAATGCCTAGAAAATTCTAATATGTCTAATTATATTTATATTATCAAAGAACTATTGAAATGAAGGAAACATTTTCATAATGTGCTGCATGATTTTGGATCTGTGGCTGTGAACATGAAAATAATTTGAAGTTTAAATTTTGTTTTGGGAAGCCACTTACCATATTATAATTAGAAATTAAATCTTAAAACAAACATGTATGTCCTCAGTTACATATCACTGAGGGCATAGTCTCATTTTTCTGGAGCGTCTACAATTTATCATTAGGCTTTTCCATTGTATTTGGTAATCTGATTTAACTTTAAATAGCTTTTGCTGTCATTTGAGCACAATGACATCTTTAAAACATTAGCTTGATTTTCTTTGTTTCCATTCAGTTGGGAGTTTAGCCTGTGTGTGTTATCATTTCTCTGTGTTTATACTCAGAGTTTTTTACTGTGCATTTATTTAAGCACGGCACAAAGCTGGGAGAGTGATATAAGGGCATGATATTAATAACGTGATCAACTAGAGGAAGCACTGCTACTCACACGCACATAGACACACATCCCTGCTTGCTCCCACTGTTTCTCAATAGATGTGAAGATGTGATATTTTCAAAATCAGGTTGTCTGAGTTTATAGAGCTGTGTCGTAGAGACAAAACTCATTCTGTGTGTGTGTGTGTGTGTGTGTGTGTGTGAGTGTGTGTGAGGAGAGAAGACCATTTTAAGTTAGTAAACTAAGTTGACAGTGTGATTGATTTTTATACTTGCTTGTTGCCCTTCAGTGTCCTCCATATAAGGTAGTCGTAGACCTTGAAAACATTTAAAATTCTGTTATGCTTGTAAAGAAAATCAAACAGAAGTAAATTCTAAAAATAAATAAAATATTTTGAAATAAAACCAAATGAATAAAAACTGAAGAAGTCAATGTCAGGATGATTGTAATTTATTTCTCAACTTGGATTATTTTATCATGCCTATAGCAGATATTAGAATTTTGGAGAAATTAAAGAATAATTTTTGAAAGGGAAATATATGAAATATTGAAGGATTTATTGGCTTTTTCATTCATTCAGTAATTTAATAGACATTTATTTGGAATATATTATGAATACTATGTTAGGAATTGGGGATTCCTTGGGACCTTAAAAGAGATCTACCTTCAATGATACCTGTACTATCTATTTGGGAGACAGTAAAAAATATATATACACACATATAGACACACACACACATACATATACGTGTATATGTACATATATACACACATAATATACATATATATACACATAGTAAAGTAATGATGTAAATAAAATAATTATGCCTCCTTTTATTTATTTATTTATTTTGTTCCCCCAAAGCCCCAGTAGATAGTTGTATGGCATAACTGCACATCCTTCTAGTTGCTGCATGTGGGACCCGGCCTCAGCATGGCCGGAGAAGTGGTGTGTCGGTGCGTGCCCGGGATCTGAACTTGGGCTGCCAGCAGCGGAGTGCGCGCACTCAACCGCTAAGCCACGGGGCTGACCCAATGCCTCCTTTTAGTAGTGGGAAATTAGGAAAGAAAAATAGTTTTGTAATAGAGAATAATGAATTGCCTGTTTGAGGAGATCTGTGTTTGGCAGAAATGGCTAGACTCTGGTGCCCTTGCCATCCACATTGTCTGCGGGCTGCCTGGTAAGAAGTTGTCTCAGCTTGAAAGCTGAACCAGATCTTGAAGGCTGAACCAGATCTTGAAGGCACTGAAGCTGAAGACTGTCAGCTAATTTCATTCCTTGCAGCCAAATGGCAATTTCTTTCTTGAATGGAGATCTGAGTGGCATATTTCCATGACTTCTACAAATTAAAAATTGAGTATGAAAGCTTAGAGCTGCTCAGGAGCTGAGAAGAATGGAAACAGAAAAGTGTCATTTGGATTTGGCAAAATAGAGGTATTTGATGATTTAAGAGTAATTTAAAAACAGTGGGGTATAAGAATTTTAAAAAAGATAGACTAGAATGGATTGAAGAGTATATGAAAATTGAGGAAGAAATTTGGAAAGAGCATGGTATGAAAGTAACAAAGAAACTGTGTATGAGTTAAACTGGTTTGTTTATTGAAGAAAGGATGTTCCCAATTTTTTAAATTTTTTGTTTGACTTTATAAGATGAGAGATAATAGAGAATTTGTGGATATCAATGGGACTAGCTCAGTAGAGAAGAAGTGAATGAAGATGCAGAAAATAAGGAAAATCATCAAAAATGTGAGATCCATTCAGAGAAGAGAGATATAAAATTAGGCCCAGGACTGACATGGAGAGAATGGAATTTGATAAAAGTAGGAATATTTCTTTTTTTATAATGGGAAGAAAGAGAAGTTGTGAGTGAAAAAGATTTGTTGGTGGAAAGATAAGGGAGCTTCCCATTTCTGGCTTACATTTTCTCAAAGAATTATGATGGAGAAGAGTCATCACAGAAAGTGAAAAAGTGAGCTTAAGAGTAGAGCGTATTTGGTTTTCAGGCAGTGTTAAGTGACCACATAAAAACTGTGAACACAAGTAACGTATATAGTTGAGATTGCAAGGCAGTATAAATGCGAGGTGAGAGAGACAAGGAAATTTCAAGGGTGTAACTGAAATGATGGACAATAGATTACAATGAATACTTTTGTAAAGTCAGAAAATAAAGTTGTATATGGACTGGAACAAGTTATGTGGAAGGATAGGAGATGATTGGTGTAAAGGGTAAAATGTTTGAAATAGATATTCCAGAAGTGATTCACTTTCTGGTATAAAATTGGAAATGGTTGACTGAGGTGATGATGTGGAGGACGATACCAATAGAAATAAAGACACCAAGGAAGGAAAAAGTCAGAGAACTGATGGATCAACTTCCAAGATGACAAGAGTAGGCATTAAAATAAAGATTGTTGTATAGGAGCTAAAGTCTTTAAGAAATGAAGTAGAATGGCTAGAAGATTAAAATGGTAAAAGTCAGGGCTTGCCAGGAAGGATAGATGGCATCCATATAATTTGAGAACCAGGATTGATTTCTTTTATTTCCTTCGTCTCTTTCTTCCCAGGGAAGAGGTGAAGAAATGGAATGCAAAGTCTAATGGGGAACCAAAATGTCACCAACCTCATCTTACATTTGCTTACTGCTCAGTGTTAAGTCCATGACGTCATGATATTTGGAGAAACTTGAAAAAGTGATGGTGGTAAAAACAGAGAGCAGAAAAATTGTCTAGATCTGGTCTTAATAAGAAAAAAGACACTACCATGTTTTGCTGAGCCATCATATTTTAGAGGGTATTTAGTCTACAGCTTTAATTTCACACAAGAGAAAACCAAAGCTTGTACAAATTAAATGACTTTCTCAAGCTCATACAACTTGTTACTGGCAAAATCTGGACTCACCCTAGGTTTCTGACTCCCAGTCCATATCCCTTCCTCAAGTTGGGTTTGTAGAAGTATTTTTGAGAGACAGCACATATACTAGATTAATGTAAAATATACCGTAAGGTACATTCTTTCATAAATATATAAAAAGCAGGAAGTAACTCCCTTTTGATGTAAAGAGTACTTAGGATTCTTGTCTATAGCATTCTTGACAATGAGGAAATAGTAACAGATCTAGTATACATCTTCTCATTTGAACAAAAGAACTTCTTTAAATTCTAAAATTCCATGGCATTTATGCAATTTGATGCTAGTAAAGAAATAGCATCACCAAAATGTCATTAATATACCCTCAAGGAGAGTATGCTTGCAACTGGTTGTTTTAACAGTTTTATTTCTCCCTGAAAAGATTCTTTGCCTTGATGAAAGTAACAGGGAAGAAAGCACAATGTTCTTCTTATTTGGGGTTTAGAGACTGAGCACAGCATTGCTACATCTATAAATAAGCTTCTAAGAGAGTCCCAGAAGTCCTGCTACAAGTCTACTGTCACAGTTTATTGGTTAATCAGCAAAGAATTGAAATCTTGATTGGCTTTATTTGTTGGCTGATTGAAACACTGAGATAGGAAGTAGTGGACAGATTAATTAATTTGTGCTGGGGAATCCAAAGTTAATCTAAGAACACTGTCATTTTGATTGATGGCTGTGTGAGAGAAGAAGTCTTTAAAAACCACCATGAATCCTCACTCTGTGGGCACATAAACACAAGCTTTTGTCTATTTAACTGGTTGAATTCTACTGAACAATACTGAATACTAATGTTTATGTCTGCATGACAATTGCTATGTATTTTAAAGGTGGCCTACACAGGACAGAGAAAATGGACAAAGAATATTAATGAAAACAAACAATTGAATCTTTGAACACTATCATGTTCAAGAGATAAGAATTTCCACTTTACTAACATATTATCTACACAATTATTTTTGTGAGATACTTTAGCCTGATTGTGAAAATAATTCATTTTACAAATCTGTAGTATATTCCAATTATAAACCTGGAATTGTAGGGTGATTTTTTTTCTAAAATAACCAGAGTAAGGTTTTCATCATTATACAACCTTTGAGAAAAGCAAGGAAACAGAGCAGCCAACATTAATTAACATTAAAAAAATCTTTATGAAGTATAATTGACATACAATAAATTGAACTTATTTAAAGTATACAAATAGAAAAGTTTTGGCACGTGTATACACCTGAGAAATTATCATAACCAACAAGATAAAGAACATGTTTATTACTTTTGAAAGTTTTCTTATACCCCATTTCAATCCCTCCCTTTTTCTGTTCTCTGTTCCCATTAGATCCCAGGCAAGCGCTGACGTGATTTATGTGACATTGTAGAATTTTACATAAGTGTAATTGTAGAGTCTGGCTTCTTTCACTCAGCATAATTATTTTGAAATACATAAATGTTGTTGTGTATAACAATAATTTATTATATTTTATTATTGAATAGCATTCCGTCATATGGATATGCCATAATTTGCCTATTTACTTGTCGACGGGGATTAGAGTTGTTTCCAATTTGGGCATATTTCAAATAAAGCTTCTATGAACATCTGTGTACAAGTCTTTGTATGGACATATACTTTTACTCCTTTTGGGTAAATAGGAGTAAAATGACTGCATTATATCACAAATATATCTTTAACTTTCTAAGAAACTGGCAAACATTTTTGCAAAGTGTTCCATTTTACATTCCCATTTACAGTGTAACGGAGTTTCAGTTCCTCCACACCCTCACCAACGCTTGGCATGGTCAATCTTGTTGATTGTAGCTATTCTAACAGGTGTGAGTAGAGTCTTGTGGCTGTAATAAGCATTTCCTTAATGACTAATGATGTCCTGCATGCATCTTTTCACGTGCTTAGTAGCCATTTTTTAATCTTATCTGATGAAAAGTATTTATTCAAATCTTTCTCCTTCTTTTAAACAGTTGAGTTTTAGAAGTTCTTTATCTATTCTAGATACAACTACTTTATTAAGTACTTGATTAGCAAATAAGTTCTTCTAGTCTGTGGCTTTTCTTTTCATTTACTTGCTATTTGTTTTCTATTTGCCCTATCTCCCCTTTGTTTTCTTTCTCCTCTTTTTACATTCTTTGGATTAATTAAATATTTTTCATAATTTCATTGTACCTTCTTTGTTGGCTCATAAGCTATAACTTGTGTTACTATTTTAGTGGCTGTTTTAGGGTTTATTTATTGTTAATTAATCTTTAATTAATAAGAGTTTACTTTCCAGTGATATTATACCACATTCTATGTAGTATGCAAACTTTACAGTAGTATACTTTTATTTCTTTCCTTCTGAATTTGATGCTATAGTTTTCTTACATTTTGCTTTTGTGTATAGTTATTACAAGTTGCACACTGTTATTTTTGTTTAAATAATTATCATTTAAAGACATTGAAAAAATATGAAAAATGCTTTATATATTTACACACATAGTTACCATTTATTGTGTTCTTCATTTTTTTGTATAGATTCACATTACCGTATACCATTTTCCTTCTATCTGAAGAACTTTCTTCACTCTTTCTTAAAATGTGGATCTGCTAGTGAGTAATTGTTTCAGCTTTTATATGTCTCAAAGTGTCTTTGCTTCACCTTTGCTTTAGAAAGATATTTTTCTGAATATGGAATTCTAGGTTGATAGTTTTGTTTTTTTCATTATTTTAAAGGTTTTGATCACCTGCTTTATCGCTTGCATTGTTTCTATTAACAAATCTTCTGTTGTACTTATTTTGTTTGTGGTTTCTTGTAAAATTTTCTCTTCGTTCCTGGTTTGGGGCAGTTACATTATGATGCGTCTCAGTGAAATTTTCTTCATGTATCTTGTCTTTAGTTTTGTTGAGCTTCTTCAATCTATGAGTTTATGGTTTTCATTATGTTTGGAAATTTTTTTGTCATTTCTTCAAATGTCTTTTCTGTCTACTTTCTCTATATTCTTTCAGGCCTCCAATTGAACACACATTAGGTTACCTGTTCAGTTTTTATTGTATTTTTTTTAGTTTGATTTTCTACATGTTTCATTTTGGATAATTTGTATTGCTATGTTGTCAATTTCACTATCTTTTTTACTTGTAATATCTAATATGTGACTAATCCCATCCGATGCATTTTTCAACTCAAATATTTTAATTTTTAATTCTATAAATTTAATTCGTATCTTTTTCTTTTTAATATTCTATGTTTCTACTTAATCTCTTTGACCATATGGAATACAGTTATAATAACCATTTAATGTCCTTTTCTGCTGATTCTAACATTTATGTCAGTTCTAGGTGGGTTTCAATTAATTGTTTTTTCTCCACATTATAATATATTCTCCTGTTTCTTTGGATATTACTCTTCTATAGATACCAGGCATTGTAATTTGATCATTGTTAGGAGCTGGATATTTGTGTATTCTTAATATATATACTTATATATATTTGTAGTATATTATACTTACACTAGCTATATATATATATTACTTTTGTTCTAGGATGCACTAAACTTACTTGTTAAAAAAAAAGTAGGTTGATTTTTTAGGCAGGACCAGAGCTTCATTTAATCTAGGTCTAATTACTCCTCACTACTGAAGCAAGGTCTTTCTTAGTACTGTCGCCAATTTTCTGTGAGTTTTGACATGTTCTAGTCTGGCTGGTCTAAACAGGTACTATTCTAGTTCCTGTGTAAGTGCTGAGAGCTCTTTCTTATTATCCTTTCACATGATTCTTTCCACAGCTTCGGACAGTTTCCTCGAGTGCATGCTTTAAGCACCATTACGGTGAAAGTTACATGTGGACTCTGCAGATTTCTGGGATTCTCTCTCTATGTAGCTCTCTTCTCATTACTACTTCGTCTTAGGAATTTTAGCCACCTGGTCCTTCATTTTCTGTCTCTCAGGGATTCCTTTCCTTTGTTGTCTGACGTCTAGTGCCTTGAATACTATCTTGTTATAATTCATCTGTTTATTGTTGTGTGTTTGTTTCACATGAGAAGATAGAAATCCAGCTCCTCTTATTTCATTGCCACTGAAAGCAGAAGTCTTTTCTCTTGTATTTTAATGTATCCAAAAGGTAGATTTTGATTTAGCTTCCAATTGATGAGAAAAGAGTTGTGTAATAAAAGCTCTGAGCCTTTGACGACAGTGGCAGGTAAGTTAGGAAACTTAAGTAAAAAAATTAAGCAAAAATGCTATATTTTAGAAAAGACACATTTGTACAAAATGCTTTAGACCAGCGAAAAGGAACAAAAATAAATCCCCATAAAGATATATGATTTTTTTAAAATTTTATTAGATCTAGAATGTCAATTGACAAATATTAGTGTTTATGTTTTTGGCACTGAATTAGGTTTACAAGAGTCAGGAGGATGCACTAAAGAGAAAGCCCCCTCCTTGCTTACCACCACCAGTGAATAGAATCAGTGACAAACCCACAGGTAGTGAATGAGCAAGCCATATTAGAAACTGCAGACAACTCTGTATTGCTGAATATGTATAAGGTGAGGAATGGTAGAATATTAGACTGATGTCATAGTCAGGTCAGGACCAATAACCTTCTTTGCCATGACAAAGAGTTTAGGATTTAGCCTATACACACGAGGAGAACCCAGTAAAGTTTTCCCTTTTGTTTGTTTAATTTTTGAACATTTTATTGAAATATAATATACATACAAAAGAATAAGCAAAATGTACATTTCAATAAGTTTTCACAGAGTAAACATGCATATGTAACCCCTACACAGATCAAGAAATCAGAACCTTGCCAGCACCCAGAAGCACCCCTTAGGCCACTTCTAGTCATTAACAAAGCAGCCAATTCGCAAACTTACCTAATAAACTCCCCAGGCGAAATATGTCTACTTGGAGGCCTGGAATTATTTTCAGAAAGAAAAGTTATTTTCTTACTTGCATTTTCTTTAACAAAGAGGAAAAAGAGAAACATGACTAAAGTAGAAACAAATTCATATGACACAGCAAGTGAGTAGAGACTCTGAGACAACTCAAATTTATACCTTTGTGCCTCTGTCAATTATTCCATGCAAAAGGTTTCACTCTAGTCCTCAGAGACATTAAAAAAACAAACAGCGGAAACAAGGAGGGTAATAAAGACTTCTTACATTATTGTGCTATAAATACTGAAAATATGTTTCCAAATGTGACAAGAAATATTACGAGCGATTGCAGATGCATAAATGGAGCAAGTGGAATACTCTTTCCTCAGAGGCACCGATAAAAAAAGACTATTATAAAGCACTACAAAATAATTTCTTTATCCAAAAGCTCTGAAGCAGTTATTAAACCAGCTGTTTTCAAAAGTACACAAATCTGCTAAGTTGCAGTTGGGTAACTGTTAAATGTTAAAGCCGTGAATGATCAGCATGGAGCAGATGGTCTGGGAATGGGTGAGAAAATGGCAATGTTAATACCACCAGACTGAGATGTTCATTTGTGCTGTGGTATGCACAGACTGGCTGAATAATGAAGGTTCTGTAATAATTGTGTAAATCCCAACATTATTAAATCGATTCAGCTGGGGTTTCTTAATATATGTGAAGCACTTCATGTGCTTGGAGAAATACCTCCTCTTTGGCTAAAGCTGTTCTCATTAACTCATACTGCTTTATTTGCAGTGACCTCGGTGTTCCTGTTAAGTAATGAGTGGAATAAGAATTAGAAATCCACTTTCAATCTAAGTATTAGAAAGGAGGGAAAATGTTAAGAAAACTGTCAAAGCACAAGCGTTGCATGAGATTGGCCCACAGCGTTAATTTACCTATCAAGTTCAGTTAGTGTTTGTTTTAGACTATTTAAGAGTTTATAATTAGACTTGCACTTTTGGGGTTTGAGAAAGTTGCCTTTTCCCAGTCAATGTTTATTTTATCTGAAAGGGAAGAAATCCATGTTAACATATCTTCTGATTTTTAGTTTAATTTGGGCATTCTCAGATTTTTACCACAATATCACTACAGAGGTTTGTAGAAAAGGGTTTATGGGAAGCTCAGCCATCTACAGCAGTTTTTCTCAACCTAGGCTCTGCTAATAATTGTTTTGGGGGCTGTCCTTTGCAGTGTAGAAGTTTAGCAATATCTCTGGCCTTGGCCCACTAGATGACAGTAGCAGCCTTTCTTCCCAAATTGTGACAACCAAAAATCTACCCAGACATTACCAAATGTCTCTTGGGGAGGCAAAATAGGCCCCATCCCCCATTCCTCATGGAGGACCACTGGTCTACAGGAAAGTCAAAGAATGTGGTTCATTACCTCTGGTGGAAAAACGAAAATAAAATGAAAATGCTATGAAGGTGTCAACAAAGAGTTGAAGTTTTTAATTGAACTTGACTTTAAGTAAAATGTCGGTACATAGAGTCCTATGATAACATTAAAATGTCAAATATAATACTTTAATTCCATGAGTGTAAGCTATGTGATGTTCCCAGTTGTTGGAAATGAAAGGAGATTCAAAAATGTGAGAAAAAAAGAATATTCGAGCTAGGTTTTTCAAAATATTTTCTGAACAGTATAATCCATCAAGATATTAAAAAGAAAGAAATCTGAAGTCAATTAGATTTTGAGATATGCTACATCTCCACACTGAAGAGTTATTTTGCCCAAAAGCATATTGAAGTCTCTAAAATGTCTTGCAGTTAACAACAACAAAAAGAGAACCTCCAATATTTATCCTTGGAATATATGTGCGTGTATGTATGAGTATACAATACGTAACTTCTCACAGAAGTTGTATTCTCCAGACTCATTGTAAGCAGTCAAAGGGAAGTCACAAAATTTATAGGATCTGTATCCTAAAACTCATACAACTTATAAGATAGATTATATCTTTGTCTAGAACTTACCTTCTGCTATTTTAGACACCCTTGTAAAAAATTGGAAAGTAGAGAGAATATGTTTGTAGTGGGAGGTGAGGTGTCAGAACGAAGGCAGGCAGGGAAGAAAGGGTTGGAGATTGGCACTAGTCAGATTCACTGACGCCAGTAAGAATGGACATGCAGGGGAGAACTAATTTTAACACTGGAGACCAAAAAACTACTGTAAACATTAAACAAAAATAAAGTTTATAGCAATTGAGAATAGGTACAAATAAACTTGCATATAGGCCATTTATTCCAATGCTAATAGTTAATAGGGCAGCTACTGTGACCACCACATGAACATATTCACTAATGAACTGAATGGAACTAAATATTCCATTTAGACTAAGCACTGTGTTTTATTTCTGTCATATCATACCTTTTCTAATTTTCAGATACTGTAAAAATCTACTCATACAAATACTAACCGAAAAAGATAAGGAATTTGTTACTCTTGCAAAGATTGCAGTATTTCATGAAATCTAGTAAAGTCATTTTGGAGAACTAATATAATCAATGCAAAGCAAACCACAAGTGAAGGTGCTAGCAGAGTTAGCAGAGTTCATGACTGAAGAAGAGAAATGTAAAAGAAAAGAAAAAAGAGATCTTTCAAGAGAGAATGACTTGAACATTAAAAGATGAAGAACTTTTTAGAATTTTGATGAAGAAAGTCCCTGAAAATTCTTGTAAAAATGATACTCCTCATCTTCAGACTATTAATTCCAAATATAGTGCTATCATTTAATTTTGTCAGAAAAATCCCCCCCAAATTAATACAATTCATTCTTTTTGATTCTAAAAATTATATTTATGATTACAGTGAAAAAATATAACAGATAACCCTTAAAACCTATTTTTATAATTTTTAGTTTTATATTTCAAATCAATCAGTTGGACCGATCAAATATTCTTAATATTCATTATAAAGTTTCAATCCTACTTTTGGGAACTTCTCTGAAGGTGGCTTTTTCTGTAGCAAGTGTCCTTCAACAAAGACGAACCTTCTGAATCTCAGTAGTTATGAGGGACTCTACCTAGCGAAGGTCATAGGACTGTTCTGAGATTCAGTTCTACGTTTATAAAATCACTGCATTTTGTTTAATTATATTTATAGAGAAATATAAACTAAAAATATGAATATTACCATGAAAATAAATATAAACTATAAATTCTCTATAAGCTCTATATGTTTGTTATTCCACACTTCAATTTTTATAATGAATACCTTAGATCAGTTTTAGAAAACATGAAATGTGTCTTCTGGATACATTTGGAAACTTTTGGAAATTTTTCCTTTGTAAATATATTTTTTTAATGCTTTAAGTGCTAAAAATCAACTGTCTAGAAAAAAACCTCTTGTCTCATCTCCTCACCATGTCAGATGCATGATATGAATATTTTTTTCTGATTAAAAAATCCAAAAACACTGTATTTCATTTTGTGAAAAATTTGGAAAATGACAAATAGGCAACGTGGAGAAAACAATCATTATCTTTATACCTCCAAACAAAGATGTTTAAGATTTTATCACTATTCCTCTGATCTTCCATGTGTATTTATCAATTTAAATTACCTCTGAGACATGTTCCCAAGATATTGAAGCCTTTTGTAATCATTTTAATCTCACAGATGCATGTAACATGCTTTACTAAATATTCTTCTCCTGGATATTTAAGTTGTATAAATAGACTATTATAAAACAAAACTGTGTTGCTGTTGTTATTGTTTTTTGCATAATTTTGAATGTGAACTTTAGATTATTCTCTAAGGACCGATTTGCGGAAATGAACTTGTCAGATGAAAGACTGTGAATGTTTTAAAAATTTGTGTTTTGAATTGCCAAAATATTAAAAAAAAAACAATAAACCTAGGAAAATACTTAACAAAAATGTGTAGGAGTAATATGAAGAAAAATTTAAAATGCTATTGAGGGATGCAGCAGGAATCTTGAATAAATAGAAACATAGAGCTTGTTCTTGAATTTAAAAAAGATCAGAATTGTAGACTTAATTTTAAAACTTGAAGATCAAACACATGTGTTTATCTCTGAACCCTCCCCAAATTCTACTAAAATGACAGCAATGGAATAAAGCACATATAGAGCCTCAAAGACGAAAAGACAGGAAGAGTTGAGCAAAGTGACTTTGTGGAATATGGAAAGTGAAAGTCAAAGTTTTGCTGCTCTACAGAGTATGCGTGAGTGTGGGAGCGAGCTGTGTTGGGGGCTTGGGAGAATAATTCAAAGCAGGCTGCTTTCTGCAATAAAGGCTCAGGAATTCAAGGCATCAGGCACTTTTGAAGCCCAACATACTTGGTAGGGCTAAACTGAGGGAATGTTTGGTGTCTACGGAACAGTTAGACTCCAAAATCTCTTTTATGTGCCCAAGTAGCCAGGTGTCTGGTCCTGCTTAAATCTTATAGGATGCAGGAAGCTTTCACTCTGGAGAAGTTTATCCTGGAGATTTTGTACTCAGTAAAATCAGAAACAGGTTAGGAAGAGAAGAGACACTTTTCTGCAAACAAAGGAATATCCTCTTGTCTAAACATGTTGATAGCTCAACTTAAATTCAAGAGGCAGAAGTATTTAGATTCATCTTGTGGGAGACAGACTATAAAAGGGAGCAACAAAAACACCAGTCAACAAAACCTCTATACCCTAGCCCTGTACAAACACCGTGATTCTAATAACAGTTTTAATGTGCTGCTATTAAATATGAATGCACAGCTAAGGGTCATATGATATCTGATAAAATGCTTTAACTTGAAAGAAACAAAAGTAATAAATAGAATGAAGGAAGTCAGAGGAAAGAGAAAATTCAATGAGCAGAAGGAACTTAGGGGAAAGTCCTATATATAATATTACAGGTAAGAGAAGATACTGCATTATGTGACAAAACAAAATACTACTGAGAAAAAAAATATTAAAGCAATGTACATCAAGAATATGTTCCTAGAGTCAAAGATATGAAATTCTAACTTAAAAGTCAATAGCTTGCCATTTAAATTTGAGGAAATCTCACAGGAAAAAAAATAGAGAGGAAAGAGAATAAAAGCAGAGAATCATTCTGACAAATTTAACATCAGAGTTGTAGAATTCCCAAAAAGGACAGTGAACAAATGGAAGGAAGGGAATTATAGAAAAAAATAATATAAGAAAAATTTCCAAAAAAACATGAGTCTGTAGAACCACGAAGTCTCTAGAACAATGTACGAAGAATGACCCATAATATTACATTATCATGAAATTCAAATACCATAAATAAAGAGACAATCCTAAAAGTTTATGTAACGGAAAGAGTGAGACCTATATAAAAGTTCAGAATTCAGTGTAGATTCCATGAAAAAACACACAGCTATTTATCAGAAAACCAGTTATTTCAATCTAGAATACTAAATCCACCAAATAATGAATCCGATGTAAGGTTAGAATAAAGACATTTCGGGCATGCAAATTAAAACAATTGATATCTCATAAGCACTTTCTCAGCAATCTACTGTAAGCTATTTGCTCCTAAAATAAGATAGTAATCCTAGAAAGAAGACATGAGATCCCAGAAACAGGAGCTCAAATATTCAAAAGAGGTGAAGGAGATTCCCAGGACAATATTGAAGAGAAGTCTCAGAATGCTAGCTGTACTTAGGACCTAGAGATCTAGAAGTTCTAAGGGGGTCACAAGGATAGAGCTCCTAACGGGATGCTGAAAAGAGAAAACAAATAAACAATGAAAGGAACTGATAGACTACTTGATTTGTTTGGCCATACAGGGAGTTTTGTGTTTGAGAGATTATATTAAATCAAAAATTTGACCTTGGAATAGAAATAAGTAGGGGAAAAAACAAGCAAATGCTAATAAGAGAAGCAGTTAGTAACTCCAGGGAAAACAAACACTTTTATAAGAAAAGAAATGTGATCTTAGTATGTTGGCAGTTGTGTGGAAAAGAGATGTTGCCAAACATTTTTGAAGGAAAAATAAATTAGCATAGCATTTTGGAAGAACACTTTATTCAGTAATCATCACAATATAAAATGTGAATAGGCTTTTTGTAGCAATTCCTCTCCTAAGGAATATAGCACATAGAAATATTCTCCAGAAAATTCTTGAGTATATGCACAAAGATTTTCATGGTAACAAATTAATAATAGAAGAGAGAGAGTTAAATATATATTGGTAGTATTATGGAATACTATATACCTATCAGAAAGAGAGAGAAATGGTTTGATGTATTGACATGAAATTATGTCCCTGCTATATTATAAGTGGAAGAATTGTAGACAATTTTATTGTCTTACTTCATCTTTGTAAAGATGAAGTGCAAATATATATGCACACGTATACATGTGTGTATATGTGGTACGAGCGAGTGTGTGTGCACGGATGTGTGACCTAGAAATATACATACCAAATTATTTTCAGTGATTATCTCTGGGACTTGGAAATGGGGAATGGAGCAACTTTCATTTGAATTATTTTTTATATAAGTATTTGCTATTTTGTAATAAAAATTAAATTAAAAATACAGAGAATAAAGCAAAGAAGGACTCATACGACAATGTGTCTTTGCTTTCGTTAATCATTTATTCTTTCTCCTTATATAAGCCTCCTTCGCATAGTATAGAAGGGTGCATAGTGAAATATTTGTGTCTAAGATTCCTCCAATCTGTTATTTAAAAACCACAGATTTCTGGCTATATACAAACGTGTCTTTAGTATATAGAGAAAGGATATACAATTAAGATCCCTGGTATTTCCACATATGTTAAAAAGTCACATTAAGACACTTAAAATAGTATGACTGGCTATTTAGAGTTCAGATGATTGTATGTTGGAAAACATGCGCATGTTCCACTTCCTAGCTAATGGACATTTTCATCCAGATGGATCTGGCTATAGATAGAAATGTTCTCCTAAGTGGTAATCAGTGCCTTTTGATAAAACATAAAATTACTCCTTGGTTGAAATAGTTACCTCAATTCTGGGCAGCTTCAGTCTATTTCCAAAAAATCTTTGGCAAAGGAGTAGAGTAAGAAATATTTAAGAAAATTATGTATTTTTTTTTTTAAGTGGAGCTTCTTTGGAATGTAGACTCTAGTGGTGATGGAATTAGCTATACTGGTTTGAAAGCCAATTGTCTGGGGCACCTTTGGATAGCTGCTTTCTGTGATTTATAGAATTTTATTTTCCATCCAGATTTTTAAATATATATATATAAAAAATATATTATTTATATAATTAATATATAAATTAGTAATGAGGAATACTGCATTAGTTATACACATATATACATATAACTAATATATAATATACTATTTTATATATTATACATATCACTAATGGGGTATTCCTCATTTACTAGTTCCTTGTTTACTATATATATTCTCATATAATTAATATGGAATATATTATATAGTATGTTATATAGTATATAACTAATGAGGTATTTCTTATATACTAATATATATTAGGAAATATATGTATCTGTGTATGTGTATAAATATACACATATATGCATATATATCAACATATATACACACACACATATATATATATACACATACATATATTTCCTACCTTGAAACATGTAAAAACTGATGGAAAACAAAGTCCCATAAATCATAGAGAGAAACATTTCAAAGGTTCCCAAGAAAATTGGCTTTGGAATCCATATATACATATGGATTCCAAATCCATATTGGGGTGTGCGTGTGTGTGTTTATATATACATATATATGTATGTATGTATGTGTGTGTGTGGATGCGTGTATGTATATATAATAATAATACCCCTATGGCTTACAGTTTATGGTAAAATATTTAGAGAACTTTTTTTCCTACTTACTATGTGCCAGAAACAGTTTGAATCCAGATTTTCGTGGGGCCTAAAGCTTATACAAGTTTGCACCATTTTTTATTAAGAAAATTAAGAAAAACATTATGAAACTATTAGTACAAAATGAGCAAACGGCCTCAGAAGATGCCTTGTAGGTGAAAGACCAGGAGCTCAGGATTCATTAGCCTCCTAGTTAAATCTCTTCTGGACAAAGAGTGAGCTATCTTCATCTTCTCATTATTCCCTCTTCCCACCCTCCTCTCCAGCTTGGACCACCACAATCACCCCTAACTGGTCTCTCTGCTCCCACTCTTGCCCTGGCACTATTCAAACATCTCATAGCAGCAAAGACATATTAAAATGTAAAACTGAACAGGTCATCGTGGCTCCTCGTTTCACATGGGATAGAATCCAAACTCCAGATTCCACCTTGCCAATATGATCTCTGCCTACCTCTTCAATTCTACCCTACACCTTTCCCCAAATTGCTTATTATGATCCTTCCATACTGCCCTTGCTTCTGTTATTCCAACATTCCAAGCTTGTTGCCACTTTGGGCCTTTGAACCAAATGTTCCTTCTTCCTGGAATGTCTTTCCTTCAGGTCTTCTCATACTACTTCTGCATTCAGATCTCAATTCAAAGCGCAGCTCCTTAGAGACACATTTCCTGACCATGCAATCTCAGACCTGCCTGCCTTACCCATCATCATCACTGCTAGACATCCCTTATTTTCACCTTCTTTTAATTTATTTGTGGCATGTATCACTTTTATGTATTTATTTCCCTGTATACTTATCTGCCTTGTTTTCATACCTGTCAGTTAGTAGACACAGGGTAAATATTTTAAATGAACGGCTTTAGTCACTGTGATTATAAGCTGAACTCAATGCAGTCTTTCTCCACAAAGTGTTTATAGTCTGATTACAGACAGATTCAGATATGTAAGCAGAGCAAGTCTATACATTTGATTACATGTCGACAGAAATTTTTTAACAAGTTAAAAAATTTGCGAAAGAGAGTTAAAAAGTTTGCAAAGGAGAAAACTTCAGTCTTGATCTTAGAAAGTGACTATAAACATGCCAGATAAAGACTGGAGAAAAAAGTCTTAGAGAAAGATGAACTAATATACTAATATTAACAATAATATATATACACACATATATGAGTGTATATATTACATTATATTATATTCTACTATATTATATATTAAGTGGTAATAAGTGCTATGAAATGAGATCAAAACAGAGTAAGGAAGAGTAAAAAAGATGGGCAGGTGTGCTATTTTATATAAGCTGGTCCTAGAAGGTGTATGTTTCCTAAGGCTGCTGTAACAAATCACTACAACTTGGTGGCTTAAAATAACACAAATATATTATCTTATAGTTCTGTAGGTAGAAGTCTGACATGGGTCTCACTAGGCTAAAATCACAGTGTCAACAGGGCTGAGTTCCTTTCTGGATGTTCTAGAGGAGGAGCTGTTTGGTTGACTTTTCCAGTTTCTAGAGCCTGCCTTCATTCCTTGGAGCTGTGGCCCTCTTCCTCCATCTTCAAAGCCAGCAGCAATAGGTTGAGCTCTTCTTACATTGCATCTCTCTGACCTTCTTTTCTGTCTCCCTCTTCCACTTTAAAGGACCCTGTGATTATACTGGGCTCACTCCAACAAGCCAGGATAATCTCCCTGTCTTAAGGTCAGCTGACTAACAGCATTACTTCCAATTGCAACCTTAATTTTCTTTTGCCATATAATTCAAAATATTCACGGCTCTGGGGATTAAAACATGGACATCTTTTGGGGCAATTATTCTGCCTATCATAGAAGGTGTCTCTGGTAATGTGACATTTGAACAGTGGACAAGAGGAAATAAGGGGGTAAGTCATGTAGTTACTAACAGAACATTCTAGACAAGAGGCTCTGAGTGGAAATACAAGAGGTCTGTGGTAGGAGTTCAAGGAATAGTAAGGTGGTGAACATGCGTGGAGTGAGGCAGCAAAGGGAGAGAGTTACAACCATGGGCCTAGGCAGGTGGGTTTGTGCAAATGCAATCACTGAAGTTGTAAAACAAAGCAAAAACTTTGATTTTTACTCCAAGTGGAATGGGAAGTAATCAAAAGTTTGTGAGCAGAAGAATACCCTGACCTGATTTTGGTTTTAAATGATATGAAAAGGTTTATGAGAAAAATCAGAGCTAATATATATAAAAAGAAATGTAGCAAAATTTTTAAAAAAGTAGAATTTGAGGAAAAATATAAACTATAGCCAAAATAAAAGAATAAAGAAGTATATTGATAAAATGAAGCCCTTTAAAATAATTTAATAGTCATGAAATTGTGTATCATATACATACATAAACATAAATGTATATATCATATATAAATATTTCAAAGAGAGGAAAATATACAATCCACACTAATTGTGGGCAACTGACATATTTTAGATATTGATAGAAGAAATACAAATTAAAAATTTAAAATACTCAGGTTTTAAGTAATATATGTAATATAATAAAAAGCCTGTTATAATAGATAACAGCATGTTGTAATCAATAAATAGGGAATGAACATTTATTTCAAACATATACAAACCCACACATGCATATATATGTATGACGTTATAGGAAACAACATGTGCACCAAGATAGAAGTATATATATACAATAGTTATTCAGTATCTAGACCTGGGATCTCTCTACTTTCCAAGAGCATCTTTCCTGTCATGTGGATATGAACTGTTTTTAGAAGCAAGCTACCTTAAAAACCCAAGGCCGTTTTGTTTTGTGTAGCCTTAGTGAAGTCTGAAAAACCTGCCCTATGGATTTTCGTCATTACATGTAATTAGGGTTTATTCTTGAATAAAAAAATATTATTAAGGTGCTTTTGAGATATTGGGAGCATAGACATCAGTTACATTTTGATCTGCCACTTACATAACCAACCTTCTAGTCTCCTAATGAAGTATACAAACAAACAGGAACACTTTGCCCTCATTGAGATATTATTCAGCTTGGTGGTCAGGGCACAGTCATAAAGAACTAAAAGCAAACCATGTGGCATGTGAATGTCCTATAGGAGTGATCAGATATCAGCACTTACTGGTTCTTCAACTTGTGCCTCAGTAAAAATGCTTCAATAGATGAATCAGCTGTGTTTCCACTTCCCCATCTCCAAGTTTTCACGTAGAATGATTGCCATCTATCTTCCCTAACTTGTTATTCTCCATCGCTCAAGCATCAAATAGGTAGTCTCTTCTCAGACATTGACTACCTGTGTCTTTATAGTATCTTTTTGGACAGATAATTTTGTTCATATTCAGTAAGCCACCTCAGGGTGGAAGTATCAATACTCTAATATTGCTTGACAGTCATATATACCCTGTCTGAGCTTTGTCTCTGAATATTAGAAGTAAGCCTCATATTCCCTTTCCTGTCATTATCTTTTGGTGAAAGACTTAAATCATAATGGGGAAATAATTTTAATGAAAAGAATGATTAAAATGATGTGGTAGATTAATCAGAAAGTGACTACATATAATAAATCAATGTCTAACTACAAAGATTTGTCATTGTTGTAAAAATACTCAGAGATTCTTCTAAAATAGAAAATATCTTATACACTGAGAAGCTCCAAATTGGTATAAGTCCTGAAAATTTCAACCAGGAGCAATACTTACTCAATATATTAATTTTTCCAAATTGCATTAAAATAAATCTTCTGCATATTTCTCCTTTTCTTCCTAACATGTGAGTCCAAATGGCTCTGAAAGATTGTAGTTTTTAGCAATTTAAGTAACAAATTCTTACTGCATAATGGACTGTAATAGGATAGAATCTCTACCTTTAAAAAGTTGTGAGAATATTTTATAGTAATCTAAAATAGCGGTTATTTTCAGGTTTGGTTTATATCATTCTAGGCTGAATTAAAACGACAGAGCAAGAAATTCAATAAGGATAGACTCTTCAGATTATAATAAAACAAGGTGTATTTAAAAACTTTACTGAAAACCAATAGTTAAGAAAACTCATAAGTTAAAATTGATACTTAGTCAGAAAGGGTTTTAAAAATTTTTTTAAATATGCAGTGGTCTCTCTAGTAAAAAAAAATTAAAACAAAAATGAGACTTTTTTCTCCTTATAAAAGGACTTCTATTAAAAATATAATATTTAAACATGATTAATATATGCATAAATGTACCCTATTTTTATATCAAGTGGCATTATAGACAAGTACAAATTTTCCTATAGAAAATTTGGCTAAGTATATTGAACACCATAAATAATTCTAATTTCAGAAATTCATTCTAATGAATTAACCAAATATTTTCAATAACATCTGGTAGAAAGACCTTAATGAAAAATAGGGAAAAACTTAGATGCTCAACGTAAGGGCTGTTAAACTAAGATGCATTCACTGGTGGAATTCTATGAAACCATGCAAACGCTATTTTGGAAGGATATTTCCAATGTAGTCTTCATAAAATGACTGTAAATCTATGACCATTAGCATATATATAATACACATAAAATAATGATGATGTAAACTTAATAATATGCACAGTAGATTTCTCTATCTAAAGATATCTAAAATATGCTTAAAATATGCTTTGATTGTAGAGACCTCTTGGTATTAATACCTTCTGACCTGATAACAAATGCCAACATCCTTAAGTATTTTTTAGAGACCAGAATACATATGTAGTTTTGTCTTCACATTTCTATACATTAGGATTACTGATAAACTGTTTAACTCTCCTCCCGTATGGTGTGGAAATAGTATGCAGATTTTTCTAACCATTTAAACTATATGTGTAACAATTTTTTTTCTTGGGGTTTAAGAAACACAACCAAAATCACTAGCAAGGTATATATATTGCATCTTAACTTCCATATTGATAAATAGACCCTTTAAAATCAACAAATAATAGCATTAGTACAATTTTTAACATAAGTTGCAAATAGTATGATGTAATTTACAATCTAAGTGAATATATTCAACAAATATCTAGATGCTTCACCTGGCCTCTCGTTTCAATAATTTTTCAGGGAAGATTGTCTCACTGGAAGATATATCCCTATGCTATTCTATTTCACACCATATAAATCTTCTGCTTTCTCAGAGAGAGCCCTCTCTAGAAGATTGTTTCTCTGGGTAATAACAAAGGTGTGGTAATCCACCTCAGGGAAACAAACTAACCAAAATAAGTCAGTGGACAGTGGACAGGAAGATGAGTGAGCATTAACAATCTTACTAAGTAACAAGTTTGCCATCAGGTGGTATCAAAGCCTAAAAAAAGTCAATTTCTGGGCCAGCCTGGTGGCATAGTGGTTAAGTTTGCACACTCCATTTCAGCTGCCTGGGTTTGCCGATTTAAATCCTGGGCATGGACCTGTGCACCACTCATCAAGCCATGCTGCGGTGGTGTCCCACATACAAAATAGAGGAAGTTTGGCACAGATGTTAGCTCAGGGACAGTCTTCCTCAAGCAAAAAGAGGAGGATTGGTGATGGATGTTAGCTCATGGCCAATCTTCCTCATGAAAAAAAGAAAAAAAAATGTCAGTTTCTGGGGCTGGCCTGGTGGATTAGTGGTTAAGTTCTTGCGCCCATTTCTGCAGCCCAGCCTTCACGGGTTCGGATCCCGGGTGCAGACCTACACACCACTCATCAAGCCATACTGTGAAAACATCCCACATAAAAAATAGAGGGAGATTGCCACAGATGTTAGCTCAGGGCCAATCTTCCTCGCCAAAAAAAAATAATAAAAATCAGTTTCTTATACTTAAAGGCAGTCATGTTTTTGAATATATGGAGCTATTAACATAAACATATATAAACATAACAGTTTTTGGTTTGTTTTGTTCCTCTAATATATCAATCTGGTTTTTCTTTTAATCAAAGGACTTCCTTTTAGAGACAACGTTAAATATTTTTTCCAGTAATCCTTCTGTGTCCATCTTGTTGACTCTTTTGTTTTATTGTCTGGCTCAGACTCTGTTCCTCATTTTGTTGACTAGAATTCTGTTTTATCTTTGAAACTGGGAAGTGACGAGGCCTTTTGCAAATGTTATGGCAATACACAGCAAACAGCAATATTGGGAGAGAATAAAATAGAGCACTGTTTGGTATTGTAGTGATTATCATAAATGTGCACGTGCAACACAGCACTCTCCAAATCTAATTACTAACATGAGTGACAGGAAGACATTCTATGGTGCTCTGGGCCAAAGTTAGAACAATAACTATTACCAGCTGAAGTGTCATTTTGTCTTTTATGTTTTTTTCTCAGAATTCTGGTAGTAAATACACAAAATGAAAACTGAGTTATCACTTTTGTCTAGTGGTGGCTCTGCCTCTTTCATCCCAAACTGTAAATGGAAGCTGGGTGATAACCTTGTAGTGATTTGTTATTTAAAGTCTTCCTAAGAAGATGTACAACACTAATACCAAAAAACACATAAGGAAAAGACTATAGACAAATATAATTATGAATATCAATTGAAAAATTAATTTAAAAACAGCAAGTACAGATTTTTATTAAAAGAATCATGCCCTATGAATAACTAAAAAACTCCAAATGATTCAATATTAAGAAATCATTAATGAAATTCACTGTATTCAATGTATATTTCCGAGAAGGAAAATAATATGGTCATCTCTACAAAGATAAATGAAACATAAGAAAAAAAACCCATTCTTAGTAAAAAAAAGAAAGTAAACAAAAATAAAATAAATGTTTAAAAACTTGACTAGATTGATAATTCCTTCACATTATGATTAAAAATAGGAAAGAAGGAATAAAAATGATAGATGACATGACTGTGTATAAAAAAACGTATATTTGAAATAAATATTACAAGTGAAAAAGATTAACAAGTGGATACTATCAGAGGAAAGCTTATGTTTCTTTATCTATATCAGACAACGTATTATTAGGATAAAAGAGAACCAAAAATTAATGATTGTTGAAACTTTAAAAACATGTAGTTCTGACAAAAAAGGCACTATCAAATTTTGTAGAAAGTAGTTACCAGTACTTAATGGGCAATATATTACCTTGAATAAATGTGTAAAAAGAATACCAAAAATTATATATATTAAAATATACAAAGATGTATAAATATATACATACGTATTCAACAAAAGACATTAGATAAGAATAAACACCAAAATCTAAGAACAAAATTTAATAAAATATAAAGGAGTAAATACAATTAATATAACAAAAGTTACTTTTAAAAAATAGTAATAAAATAGACAAATCTCTGGATTTTCAACCAATAAGAACTAAAAAGAGAAGTCACCAATGAAGATTAGTAAGAATGAACACTACATAATTAGAAAACTGGAGATATTAAATAATGAGATAGCTATATAACACTTAAAATTTACTAATAAGTTTTAAAATTTAAATAAAACTGATGATTGAAAATATAATTATAGATATTGACTAAACTGGAAAAAACAGACCTAAAAACATAAAAAGACATTTAATCAGCACTCAAAAATTTACCTAACTATCAGTTTACAAGCAGATTTTATTAAAACTTTAAGTGATAGTAGGTCCTATGTTAAAAATATTCTTACGGAGAAGTAGGTTAAAAGGCAAATTTCCACAACTACATTCCAACATTAGTTGGAATAACTTTAGCAGAACCATGCATACATAGTTTAACAAGGAAACTCATACAACAATTGTTCTTGTTAACAAAATTGAAAAAATTCTGGTGTAAAAAAGTCTACATAAACTTTTAGCAGTTTATAACAAGATGTATTTCTCACATGATATCTTCATCATCATTCATCTGGTGGTCCGCTACACATCTCCTCAGTCAGATTCAGGTCTCTGGAGCAACCACCATCTCAAACCTTCCCAGTGACCATAGCAGAGGAATGGAAGAGTTCCAAAGAGTCTTACATTATGAATTAGGAGCCCCAATCTGAATATTGCTTCTACTCAGAACTGAATTTCCAGAAGCCATATGACTCTCCCCAAATACAAGTGGGCTCAGAAATAAAATCCTACAACATGATCAGGAAACACACTTGTGCTCGCATACATGCATGCGCCCAGGCGCGCACACACACACACCCACAATTAACAACCCTCAATCAAACAAAGATGTTATTTCTTCTAAAGTGAGATTCAGTCCAATTAATTGCAGAGGATACCAAGGATGATTTAAAATAAAAAGATTTAAAAGTGTGAACTACTCTTACTACATATTTGAACATATTATTAATCTCCAGAAATAATTAGTAAATAATATAGCATGATATAAATGCAAATAAGCAGAAAAGAAATGAACCAGAATAGAGAGTCCAGAAGTAGATACAAGTAAACGAAAGGAAATCTACGAGAAAATAAAGCTGATGTTTCAAAACAGTGGGAAAAAATAGCGGCTTTTCAATAGAGATGAAATGATCAGCTTGCCATTTGAAAATAAAGATTAATGCTTTCTCATTCCTTAAAAAAATAAACTTCAGATGAATCAGAAGTATATTAATTGATTGTATATTAATTAATTGAATGAAACCATAAAATTATAAAAAAGTAAAAAAGAAACATATTTAATAAAAAATACTATAGTGAGACATAGTGATTCAAGTTTTATATAGTCAACTACTAGTCAAAGGATCTTATGTTGCTGAGTCTCTTTAGACCTAGTTCTTGCATCTGTCAAACTGACATATCGAAAATAATTAATTCATATAATTTTTGTGAGGATTAAAATAGAAAACTCAATGTGCTCTTCATTTACCATAGTATCTGCCACAAAGTGCTCAATAAATGATACTAATTATTAATATTATAGTAATTATTACATTATTAAAAAGGCATTTATCATGTGTGGCCTAGACTTGATTTGTGGAATTGAATTAGGCACAAATTCCATGACGCCTTTCTTGTTAAAGAAAAGATAACTGAATGGAATTACTAAAAGATTTTTAAAATGTAAAGAGCTTCATTTTATCAATGAGGTCAGTGTTCTAAATTAAGCAATTACACATCATTAAATTAGTATTTATGAGGTCCAATTAATAATTCATCTCCAACACATTTACTTAAAGTTCTTTGGAATCACTGTATTTATTCAGTGAAGAGTGAAATAATTTAATTTGCTAAGCATTCGCAATAAGGTAATATCACTCTCTTCGTTAGAAAGAAGCATTACATGCAAGCAGATTGAGGTCACTCTGCAGGAAGGAATCTCATCCCTGTGGTGATTTGTGAGATGTGGGGATTATTTTTTGTACTTCCTAAACCACACATTATTTGTCTAAGATAGAGAGCGCCTATCTACCTGTTTTCCTAGAGAAAAACTAGAGGATGAAGCCTGGAATAGAAACACTTGGACTCGGGTAACAATTTGAACATCTTTCCCTGATGAATGCCTTTTTCTGTGATTAACTATTAAAAACCATTAGAAGTTTTATTTTATTGTAATCTTTTCCCATGAAGTTCTAAATGCCTTTATATTAAAATAAACAACTGTTTCCCAGTGCATCACATGTTACAGATTTAGGAACAGGGAATCACCAAATTGGCACATTTATGATGTACTTAAATTGATTTTTATTCTGTTGTGTGAGAGAAATCTCAACAAATTAAAGATACACAGTTGTAGACACGCCCTAAATCAGTGAGTGATTTTAGTAATCTCTTCAAGATTGGTCTTTATTAACTGGGCAGAATAAAATTATGCTTTAATATTTCTTTCATGTGACTTTCAGAAAACATAGCAATTGATGATAGGCAGTGATTTTCTCTGAAGAAAGGAAAGTGCTCGACAGAATTAAAGGCAGTTACATCTTGTTAGTGCCATCCAATTGATTCCAACTCTGAATGGCCCCATGTACAGCAGAGCAGAACCCTGCCTGGTCTTTTTGTGCCGTCCTCTCACCACCTGGCACTGTATCAGACAATGCTCCCCCGCTATTCATAGGGTTTTCATAGCCACTTTTTTCCAAACTGGGTGGCCAGTTCCTTCTTTCTAGTCTTTCTTAGTCTGGAAGCTTTCTAGAAAAATTTCAAGTAATAGGTATGCATAAAAACACATCTAATTAAAAAAATTTCAGCTTGAGGGATTTAAAATTTTCTGTACTGTCTCTCTGGCTTCTCATCTAACTGTGATGAATTCTGGTTCTAATAACTGGGCCTCACACATATCCCCTTATGGCCAAATCCCCACACTGGAAACCTTAAGCTAGGACCTTCATGACTGTGGCCCCATTCACAGCTGCCGGGCTCTTTCTAGGAGCCGAGCATCTACTTCATCCCCATCTACTTCATGATTTCCCTCTGCCCCATCCCTAATTACCACTTGTTCAGTGTTGCTTTATACTTCCTTTACCTGTGTTTTGCTTGCCTAACTTAACAATACTTTCCTCTGAGAGCCTACTAAATCCTCTGGATAAACGTGGTTCTAGGTTCTAGCACATCCTTCCCACCTAGTCTTGCTACATTAAGTTCCATCTCACTCAAGATATAACTGAGCCAGCCCTGGAAGTCTAGTGGTTAAGACTGGGTGCTCTTACTGCCATGGCCTGGGTTCTTTTCCCAGTCAGGAGAGCACACCACTCATCTGTCAGTTGTCATACTGTGGGCAACTGCGTGTTGCTGTGATACTGAAAGCTATGCCACCATATTTCAAATACCAGCAAGCTCATCCATGGTGGACAGATTTCCGTAGAGCTTGCAGACTAAGACAGACTAGGAAGAAGGACCTGGCCACCCACTTCCGAAAAAACTGGCCACGAAAACACTATGAATAGCAGGGACACTTTGGAAAATGCATTGAAGTATGATTACTAAACTATACTTATAGCACTAAGGTTTTTATGATATTTTCATACCTTTCTGATGCAAAGGGGTACAGAGACATGCAAGAAAAGGTGGCTTCAATTGAAGGGAAAGCACAGTTAGAAAGGCAGGGAAACTCGTCAAGATGGGACAATAACCAAAGAAGAAAGGCTAATTTCAAAACAGAGACTCATTTTAGCCACATACACAATTTAATGAAATAAATCACTGGTAAGATAGTTCATGTGACTTGAAGACAGCTCTGAATACATTTGTGAGGGTAAAGAATGGAATTTTTCCAGCCGGCCGGTGGCGCAAGCGGTTAAGTGCGTGCGCTCCACTGCGCGGCCCGGGGTTCACCGGTTCGGTCCCGGGCGCACACTGACGTGCCACTTGGCACGCCATGCTGTGGTGGCGTCCCATATAAAGTGGAGGAAGATGGGCACGGATGTTAGCCCAGGGCCAGTCTTCCTCAGCAAAAGAAAGAGGAGGATTGGCAGATGTTAACACAGGGCTGATCGTCCTCACAAAAAAAAGAATGGAATTTTTCTCTTTTCAGTGTGTCTCTAATTTTCCATCAAGGAAATGTTCACATATAGTCAAGGAGGGAATGTTTTCTTTAGGATGTGTGCCCTTGATTTCTTTCAAGTCCACTCATGGCTCATTTATCTGAGAATCAATTTACCTGAAGAATCTGAACTTCTCATATTCTCAATTTAGATTTTTTATTTGCAGATCAAAGAGGCAATCTCTAGTTATGCAAAAGTTTCTTGGTTTATCACCTTGATGGACTTTACATTTATTAAATGCTAATCCTCACAAGCTTACAAATAGCTGAACACATAATTACTACCATTACACTTCATTCAGCAGCCTTCACTGTTGGTGTTTGATGGAGCCGATGCTGCTCTGGGTGGAGTGGTCAGCTACTTTTCAACGAGATTCTCCATTCTTCTGATTGAAGCCTGAATACAGAGACTGTGCTATGCAAACTCCATTTCATAACCTTGACGTATTATATACCTTTACTAAGCAAATGATGTGAATCCTGATTCAAATTTTAAAACTCTGATGTCTGATAAACAGTGCCAACCTCAAAGTGCACATATCATCTAAGAAAGAAAAGAGGAGAGTAACAGGTAACTTCAGTTAATATTTTTTTTTATTGAGGTAATGTTTGTTTATAACATTATAAATTTCAGATGTACGTCATTATATTTCGATTTCGGTGTAGACTACATTGTGTTCACCACTCAAAGTCTAATTGCCATCCGTCACCATACACTTGTGCCCATTTACCCCTTTCACCCTTCGGTTAATGTTAACTTTGGTTAATATTTTGAATTAAAGTAGTGGTTAAATGAGTAAAGGTTTGGGGATTTGAAAATGCTCCTTTTCTGACCTACCAGATAAATCTCTTTATTAGCTGGGTTATGTTTTTCTATGCATAACCTATTACTTGGAATTAGTAGACACTTTGGAAAATTCGTTGATATTTCTTTCCAATTAGATGCCATTTATTAAATCATACTTATAGCACTGGGGTTTTTCTAATATTTTCGTTGCCTTTCTGACTCAAAATTCTTTAAAAGGCAATTTACTTATGTAGTCGTAGTATTGAAGTTGCATGTGTATATACTAAATTACTGTTTTTCTTTAAAAGAGAACACCTTCCTTATCTTTGTAACTCTTTAGGTTTGTAGTGGGAATGACCAATGATACAGCGTCAGTTTGGAATTCTGTGTATCCTGGTAAAGATTTCAGAATGGAATAACTTCATCTATGGTACAACTCTTTTGTGAGAGCTGACTGGTATTGGTACCAAGAATAAGAGAATGAAGAATATATGAGCTGGTAGCCTAGAAAAAGAAATGGAGAAGGGTCCAATAGAAAGAAAAGAAAGGAGATAGGAAGTAATGGAGTGTTGAAATCAGTGGGAGGATTAAGGGAAATGGGGAAACTATGTATGTACATAAGCAATAGTTTCATTTTACTCTCTTGATTCTTGAATCACACTTACCATCTTGTAGCATCTTTCTAGTCTATGTAAATTATATGACTCTTTAACACCAGTGCTGTCTCTTTCTGAGATGGAAGAGGAGGAGGAAGAAGGGGGCGGTGATGAGAAGATGTGCATAGGTTGATTTGTACTGTTTTCCCTTGACAGAGTGTTAAATTGGAGGCTTCAAACAAAATCGAGTGTCTAGGAAATACACCCACCATCTTTCAGTGGCCTAACTTTTTTATTTATTTATTTATTTATTTATTTATTTATTTATTTATTTATTTATTTATTTTTTGTGAGGAAGATCAGCGCTGAGCTAACACCCATGCTAATCCTCCTCTTTTTGCTGAGGAAGACTGGCTCTGAGCTAACATCTATTGCCAATCCTCCTCCTTTTTTTTTCCCCAAAGCCCCAGTAGATAGTTGTATGTCATAGTTGCACATCCTTCTAGTCGCTGTATGCGGGACTCGGCCTCAGCATGGCCGGAGAAGGGGTGCGTCGGTGTGCACCCGGGATCCGAATCCGGGCCGCCAGTAGAGGAGCGTGCGCACTTAACCGCTAAGCCACGGGGCCGGCCCAGTGGCCTAACTTTTACTCCCTACGAATTAGGCTATTTATGTAAAGAAGGATGTTGCTTCCTTTTTGACCCTCATATTAACTTTACAACCCAATTCCCACATACTCTTTGAAATTTGATGGAACATTATTTATGTAAATCAAAGTTCAGAAAGCAACTAAGTGGTTCTAAATTGCCAAAATAATCACTAATTATCTGGGAGAATCTAGCTGAATATCAAAGGCTATATGCACAAAAGGAATAAATGTTCTTTCTTTCCCCAATACGCCTTTTTGACTGTTACATAATTTTAACCTCTCAAAGCCGGCTGAGTTATTTTTCCTTTTCAACATCTTTGACTTATTAAAACCATAACTGGGTTTATAAAAGTAAGGAAAATACTAATATATATATATGTATAAAGAAATTAGCAATCACATATAAAGCCACCCACCTCCCACTCCCAGCTAGTGATAGATTTGTTAATATTTCATTATATTTCTAAATATTTTTATGGTTGCAAAATATTTTGTCCTATGGATATATCATATTTATTTAATAGTTTGCCCATTGTTGTCCTTAAGGATTTTAAGGTTTTACTAGTATAGATAATCAGTTATCTAGTTGTTAGTTTAATTTTTGCTATTTACGTAGGAGAGGTTTCTTAAAGAATGATCACTAGGTCGAAGGCTGTGGTTTTTTTTTTTAATTGAAGTATAACTTGCATACAGTAATAAGGTAAGCAAACCTACCTGTACAGTTCCATAACCTTCTATTAGGATACGCTCATGGGAGCACCTCTCAGATCCAAATATATAATATTTTGAACTCTCTAAAAACTGTTTTGTGCCCCATTTAACTAATAACCCATTAAACTATAGCTATTCTAACTCCTTACACCATGTATCAGTTAGTTCTCATTTTGAACTTCATATAACAAAAAAATCGATATGTAATTTTTGTATCTGCCTTCTTTCACTCACCATTTTGATTTAGAAGTTTATCCATACTGTTGAATGTATCAGTTTCTCATTCATCTTTATGGCTGTGGAATATTCCTTTGTGTGAACATCCACTAGTTTATCCATCAGTCTACTCTTGGAAGACATTTGAGTTGTTTCCAGTTTGGGGCTCTTAGGAATAAAGTTGCCATGAACAGTCTCCTTATTAGTCTTTTGGTAGACAGAAGCATTCTCTCTGTTTCTAAATGCCCAAAGGTAGAAGAGCTATTCCATGGGGTAAGCATATGTTTAGTTTTAGAGAGAATATCAAACAGTTTTCCAAAGTGTTTGTACCAAGGGTTCACAGTCCCTCCAGCAGCGGACGAGCTGTCTAATTGCTTGACCTCCTAACTAGCGTGTGTTATTGTCCATCCACCATACTGGTGCCGTGCGCTGGTATCTTATTACCATTTGAATTTACTTTTCCCTGATAATAAATCCTGTTGAGCATCCTTTCATATATTCATTAGTCATTTGGATATCTTCTTTGTGAACTGCCTGATAAAGCCTTTTACCTACTTTTTTTTTTTTTTTTTTTGAGGAAGATCAGCCCTGAGCTAACATCCATGCTAATCCTCCTCTTTTTTTGCTGAGGAAGACCGGCTCTGAGCTAACATCTATTGCCAATTCTCCTCCTTTTCTTTTCCCCAAAGCCCCAGTAGATAGTTGTATGTCATAGTTGCACATCCTTCTAGTTGCTGTATGTGGGAGGTGGCCTCAGCATGGCCAGAGAAGCGGTTTGTCGGTGCGCGCCCGGGATCCCAACTCTGGCCACCAGTAGCAGAGCGTGTGCACTTAACCACTAAGCCACGGGCCGCCCCCAGCCTTTTACCTACTTTTAAAAGCGAATGTTTTGCCTTTCCTTGTTTTTCCTTACTTTTTAGGGATTCTTTAGTCATTATGGAATATGAGACATTTGTCAAATATAAGTACCGCAAATGCTTTCTCCCAGTGTGTGGCTTGCATTGACCGAGAAGCTTCTGGTTCTCTATCTTCTGAACCCTAAAAACTGAAAGTCAGTTTTCAGTTTTGCTCTTTGGCCAGGGACTCTATGCAATTTCCTAATTTGGTAAATGCCTGGCACAGAAGAGCAGACCTTGTCCAAGAGACATTTGCCAAAAATCTGAGAGACTCCATGGTATTATGGCCTACTTTTTGTATATTATCATTTTATTGAATTCTTTTTGTTTTTCACACACTTTTTCAGCCAATTTGGTTGGTTCTACTGTACATATAATTGTAGTTTGTAAGCAATTCCATTCTTGACTGTCTGTTTCTAAAAACTATACCTGTTATTTCTTTTGTATGTATCATTAAATTTGCTAGAAATTCTACAACAGTGTTAAATAACAGTGGCTAGTAGGATTTCTTGTTTTCAATTTATGGTAAAAAATTCTATAGTTTTTTTTTTCAGGGAACTATTGGCTCTTTGTATGAGATCATATTTTTTATCATGTCAAATAAAATATCTTTTAATGTCTTTGATAGATATTTGTAAAAGATAATGCTTTTATAATGTTGCTACAAAGTTTTTAAAAAAATGTGTACTCCATATAGAAAGTTTCTAATATTAAAAAAATATGAAAATGAAAAGAACAAAATCACCCACTATTCTATATTGGGAAATAACCATCTTCCACAATTGGTAGATGTCATTCCAGACATCTCTATAAGAATATATACAAATTCAAAGTTAACTAAATAAAGAGAAAAATTATTTCAGAAAAATTTGTTGTTAATCTCTTTCTCTTTTTAACAAATAAAATTAATTGCAATTAAAATTAAATTTAATCAAAGAAATAAATGTGAGAGAAAATAATGGATTGCTGAAATTCAATTTTTTTTCTAGCAAGAATAGTAGATCCTAACCTACTCCTTCAAAATTAAGTATTGATTACGAAAATCTATGTTTCAAAGGTTAACATAATCTATTGTCACCTTAATATAAATATGGAAATTAATATATTAACTCCACTTATCCTTACCCTATCATTGATTTTTAATTTTTTAATTCTTATTCTTATTACCACAGTCTCAGTTACAAAAAAAAATAGTAGTAATTTAGTAATTATAATACTTGAAGTTTAGTTTTAATTTTAAACTAAAATAATGCTTATCTTCAGTTCTACCATTAGTAAACTGCTTCTTTTGATTGACTTCTCATTTTGCTTTATTTTTCATGAAGTAAGTGTTTTCTAATTTTTAACTAAATTTCTTTATCTTGGTTTAGTTTTTCAGATTTGTCTGATTCATTTGTTTAAATTTATATTTAGAAAAAATTGTATCAAAAAGAAATATGTTTATAGCTATAAAAAAAGCCAACAAATATTACAGAAAGACTTCAAATGCAATGTGACAATATGCTACCTCATCCTTCCTAGTCTTTCTCTTCAGAGGGACACATATTTTAAATTTTATATGATCTCTTCAACTAACACAAAAAATACACGAATATATTCCCTTTGTGAAAAAATAAAACTTTATGGATAAGGTGGCATTACCCTTTGATAGTATAAATGCAAAAGAAACATAATTTTTTAGGTATATTTTAGGTATTAAATATACCAATAATAAATATTAAATAAAACTATATTTTTGATATAAAAACAAAGATAGAAATAATTGATATGCATATATGCTCTATAATTTTCTAATTTCATTCATCAATTTACCTTAAGATTAAATAAGTCTTAGTTTATACTGATTTGGCATTCTTTTTAGCTGTTGACTAGTATTCAATAGTATGCATTTATTAAAATTTACTATAATTTAATAATGTAGATTTCTTTGGCTAGTACTATATCTGAAAACTGCTACTAAAAATGATAGTGACATTTACTGAGTACTAACCAACTACAAGGTTTGGTTCTAAAAAATTTAAATGTATTAAGTTATTTAATCTTCACAAAATTCCAATGAGGTAGTACTGTTATTTATTTCAAATAATTCATGTAACGAGTTTATTGAAACCCGTGGAGGACTCATGGAGTGCAGTTTAAAAATTTTTTTTCATATCAAAAATTTCATTCTTCTCCACCTTCTAAGATAAACTTTAGGATAAATCCTATTGCTTTTCTTGTCACCATTTGGTAATAATTCCCAAGAGCACTTCTAGTAACCAAAACCATTTTAGAAATGATATTGTTTATTCCCATGTCATAGTCAAAACTTCATTTGACACAAAGTCCCCTTATTAGTTTCCTAGGGTTGCTGTAACAAAGTATCACAAACTGGGTGTTGTAACCAACAGAAATTTATTTTCTCACAGTTCTGGAGGCTAGAAGTCTGAGCCCTGTTGGCAGGGCTGGTTTCTTCTGAGGGCTCTGAGATGTGTCTGGCCCTAGCTTCTGGTTGGCAATTTTGGCATTTTTTTGGCTTACAGAAGCATCACCTCGATATCTGCCTTCATCTTCTATGGTATTCTTCCCGTGTGAGTATCTGCCTTTTTATAAGAGCACCAGCAACACTGAAGGAGGGGCCCTCCCTACTCTAGTATAATCTCTTCTTAACTAACTATGTCTGGAAAGACCCTTTTTCCATATAAGGCCACATTGTGAGGTACTGGAGGTCAGCACATGAACATATGAATATTGGGGGACACAATTCAACCCCTAAAACCTCTCCATCCAACTGCCCACGCTCACCACTCCCCATAGTCCCCAAGCTGTGCCCTGCTGCTGGCTAGCCTTCTGCTGTGGAAGATGTATACCTGGTTTGGTCTCTATTTATCCACTTTGCCCTTTTATTTACCTTCTCTTCTCTGCCACGCATTAAGCTGCACATTCAGGATGGAAGGTGGCAGAGAGGGGACAAAAAGAAAGAATGTTCCCACTTAATTACTCCTGTCCACAGTTGGCAGCTTCATCCTTGGGACTGGCAGGTGTTTAAAAATAATTAAGTCCTTAACTGAACCCTTTTAAAGAACTCTTGGAGATCCACCCTTCCCTTCCCTCTCTCTGCATTGTTATGAACCTTAGTCCAATAGCAGTTTATGCCAAGGGTGGAATGGTGGAAGTGGGCAAGGGACTTGTAGTCTGTAAAGAGGGTCAAACAATATTAAAGCTAAGTAAAGCCAGTCTGCTTTTTCATTATCATCATCATGCACCAGCAATTCTAAACAATGTGTTTGATAAAATAGTTCCTTTTTCTTGTCTAAGTTCTGGACAATTGTTGTCATTATTGTTAAATTTTAATAATATATGTGAAATGTTCAGATTACCATATTTTTATTATTTACGCTTTAATAAAGATTGTAGTTTCCATGGAAGTTTAATTTGGAGTACTCCTAATTATACAGTCATCCTTGACACACAGGCTCAGCTACATGTATTCATTTTGAGAAAAAGTTCATAACATTTAGAAATTACTCAAGCTCTTTTTGGGTACAATTTTGATCTCTCACTCCTGTCGTACTGAGTTTAAACAGTAGATTCAAAATTAAAATGATACTGTAGTGATTGCAAACATGAGTTTTTACAATTTTGGCATTCTATGTGCCAACTTGGAATTTTTATTTTTATCAGCTTCTTGTCTGCAGAGACATTTGAAAGCTGTTAGAACTGAACAATATTGCAATTTCTGTCTTTTTGTTATTGTTGCTAAATCTGAATTTTCAAATCTGCCAAGCTCATTCTTATCTTTCAGACTTTTCCGAAGTATTTGCATATCTTTTTTCTTATGTGAAAGACAATATTTGAGAATAAAATTAATAAAGAGTGTTTTGGATTAACTATGAGTGAAGATAAATTGATAAATTTGGATATACATATTCTATTTAATATAGCATGCTAAAAAATATATTTTCATGAAATTGACAAATTTGCAGAAGTTAAAGCTCAACAACTATAAAATTCTTTTTTATTATCGTGACTGATAAATAAACAGATCTTTTAAAAACTACATTAATTTAGGGACTGGCCCGGTGGCATAGCGGTTTAGTTCCCATGCTCTGCTATGGTGGCCCAGAGTTCACAGCTTCAGATCCTAGGTGCGGACCAATGCACTGCTTATCAAGCCACACTGTGGCGGCAACCTATATAAAGTAGAGGAAGATGGGCACAGATGTTAGCCCAGGGCCAATCTTCCTCAGCAAAAAAAACAAAAAAAAAGCCTATATTAATGTAATTAAAATGTGTTAATCCATTACATTTTCCCTTTCTCTAGTGTAACATTTACTTTACTTTGTGTTATCATTATGTTTTAATGTTTTTACATGCATGAATACACACACACACGAAATTCAATAAAAAACAAATTTTCACCAGGTACATTTCTTTTCTGGCTATTATTATAATTTGTATAATTTTGTGATTTTTACTGAAAACGATTTTTTCATATGGAGATTGGGGTTTTAAAATATTATCTGTTCTAAGTGTCAAATATACTAGGCACATCACTGACCTACACTTTACTTGAAGCAGGCAATGTATCCCTTTATTTATGACTTCATCCACAGTTTCTAGATACCTGGGGCTTATATATTTTGTTTTGTTTTGTTTTACTGGAGGAATGGTCTTCTTTGACAAGATCTACAATAAAATCAAGGCAATTTAATCTGTGTGTGTATGTATGTTTGTTTCATATTACATCGGATCTACAGAAACATTCATGCATTTTTTTATTTCACTTATTTTGCAAAAAAGTGAGTCCTTTACAGGAGATTATGCAGAATCTCCTGTAAAGCTATTCACAGGATATGTATAAATCCCAGTAAAAACAATATGCTGAATCCTTCAATATGGAAGTGATCCTACATCATTCACCTGCTCCCCTATAGTAGGCTGTTCCATCAAAAACGGTACCTTATTGAGATCTAAATGTTTTTCTCTGTTATGGGTAGACCAGTGGTGGTAATGGCTGGATCAGACTTAGTTTTGAACAGTAGGGCCCATGCAGAACCTCCATCCATGTCCCCATGCAGTTCATGGACTCACTGTAGAAGCACCAGGGTGACCAAGAGAAATTAACTCACAACAACTGGATAAGAAATCAAATGTAAGTGCCTCATCTGTAGTGATGATCTCTGGTAGACCTGGATCTGAGAAAGATGCTCACATGTTTGCTCACTCCCGTAGGTCCATTTACATGCCTTTTCCTCAGAACTCCTTATACTTGATCTTCTAATTCTGTTCCTTCTAGGTCCCTGAAAAAACAGCCAGGCCAAACTGGCTCAGAACTGAGTTCTTCCCAGAGCTCAGTGTATATCCTCACCTCAGGCCATAACTCCCTCTAAGGGAAGTTAACGATCAGGTGTACTGCTTGAAGCTTTGCCCAGTGAAGATTCCCCCTCACCACTGTCTTTCATCACCCCCCCGTGGGGTGGGGGGAAGGACATCTGCAGTCTATTTTTGCCTCCTTCCAACATATAGAGTTGCCTATCCATGAACCAGGTTCAGTATGGTTCCTTCACCTCCTGCTGGAGATTGTCCCACCAGGTCATAGGCACGAGTTGAGTGAGAGGCAATACTGTGTTAGAGGTGTAACATAAGGATCTGGGGCATCTGTCTGTGTAAATTAATTGGAATCTCTGCATCTGCTCAGACTCAGTCTCAAGAATGCCATTCTACTGTGCACTATATTGCTGCTCTCAACTCATCTTATGACTAGGTAGATCTAACAATAACCAGCTATTTGTTAAGCAACTCCAGTCTCATAATCACTTAATACTCTATGGTCAGTCTCTTGGTCTCTACTAGTGCTCAGTAGCATGCCAGGAACTTCTTTATGCTCAGTGGATAATCTTCTTCAAAAGATAGCAATGCAATGCTCCAGAACCCCAAGGCTCTACAGTATGATTCTGGTATTACGACTTACCGGAGTTTCTATATTTTATATTTATCACCAATGGACACCTTTAGCAAATGAGATCTGCCATGGCTCAAGATATGGCTCAAGGGGTAGGGTTAACTGCACGACAGTCTGAACCTGCTGCACAACTCTCTCTTGCATTGGGACGCACTCAAAACTGGAAAACTCCTGGGTCATTGGAAAATTTAGTTGGAACAATATTTACACACATTGTATTTGGATACACATTGTATCTAAAATCCAAGAGATCAATGAAGTGTTGTTTCTCCTTCCCAGTAGTAGGAGGTGCAAGGTACAATTAACTTGCTATTTTCCTTGAAGGGTTTTTTCTGGAATACCTCAGATCGCTGGACCTCTAAATTTTCCCCATTATGGGAAGCCACTAAATCGTCATAGGGTTTATCTTCCGCTAAATGACACTCATATGTCTTACTAGAACAATCAGAAAAAGTGGACTTCCCTCTCACCAGGATGCAAGTAACATGATGACATTAATTTAGATCACCCATTTGATGTTCTTGAGAATGTCCAGACAATCAAGCTCACTGTGACTGTATTGTGAGAGAGACTAAGAAAATTAACTTAGCCCTGGGGGAAGGTTATTAATATACAATGCTGATTGCATTAAGTAAATGAGAATTGCTTCTGATCCTCCTTCCTGATAGGAATTGAAAAGAGTACATTTATCAAATCAATAGTCACATACCAAAGTACAGGCTGTGCTGGATTTGCTCAAGTGAAGAGAAAAATCTGGCATAGCAGCTGCAATTGGGGGCTATAACTTTGTTAACTTTATGAAAATCCACTGCCTTCTGCTATAATCTATGGTTTTGCAGGGACTGGACTGGAGAATTAAAGGTGGCTATGCTAGACCACCACTCCTGCATCTTCGAAGTCTTTGAAGGTGCACTAACTCTTTCATTTCACTCATGATGAAGTATTGGTTCTGATCTACTGTCTTGGTCATGGTGTGGAGGGGTAATATGGGGGTTTCAGGAGTTGCCTTTTCAGGTTTCACTTGATGTTTTCTCCCATTATGGCTCTTAATTCCCAGATCAGAGAAAGAATATAAGGGTTCTCATGCACTCAGAAGACCAGGAAAATGAACATGTGGGCACACTGGACTCACAGGGAAACAGAATTGAACCCTCCAATTCTCTCTCATCTGACCTCCATATGCCTGCATTCTAACAGAGGACACGAAGGCGCTTAATGTCCTCTGGTATCGGTGTCTGCTCAGACCCTCTATCCAAAGCCCTTTAAAAATTTGAAGATTCATCTTCCTTACTGTACGGTCATTCCACCAAATGATCATACATCCTCTTGGGGAAAGATTGGGGAACGTCTACTATATATAGATGCTGTGACATGGTGAGATCTTTAAGGCTTCCAGGGAACCCAGTTTCCCCTCAATGGCTGGGATCTGGGCCTAAGAAGTGGCTCAAGCTCAGTTCTGGAGACTGAGTAAGGGATTAAGATTTCCATTTTAAATTGCTGATGTCAGCCTGCAGCTTACCTGGTCCTGATATTTTTTTGATTATAAAGTTCAGGTAATACCCTCACTGCCCATTTCTCTCGCCCCTCGGTACACAATGTATACTAGGTGTTGCCACAGATACTTGCAAGCCAATTTTAATTCCAGCCCTCCTGCCTATTATGATAATGAGGCCACTTTGCCTTAGAGTTCAATGCTGCCACCAGGCCTCTGCTATTCCAGAATTCTAGCATTCCAAATAACATTGGGGAGCTCAGACCCATAGCAGCTTCCTTTTTCATCGACTCTGGCCAACAATGAACATTCGCCGCTGAGGTTCTCCATGATACTTGCAGTACCTGTGCTAGTGCATTTCTCCACAGTGAAGGGAGCATCCTTTGAGTCCTCGTATGGCACATAGGTAGTGAGCAGGTTCTCTGGACTTAAGTAATAATATGCTTTAGCACACTCATATCTCTGAGCTCGCTGAGCACTCTCCATAGCAAGGACATCTCATTTACTATGGGCCATTGCATTTTCCAGCCTCAATGTGACATCTCAGAATCATATTAAGAATGATTGCAAGTGTCCTTACAAGGATATTAAACCCCAAGAAACCAATGAGTGTTCTCATATCAATAAACTTTCTCCATATCTTATATTTTGCAACCCCTCTCTCCCATCCATGAGCCTCAAGACCTATTCCTAAGCGTGTTGACTAAGATGCTAATACATATCAGGCAGATCCAACAGCTCTTTTGCTAATTGATTCCTTT